>NC_134687.1:219737288-220337288 GCF_050947455.1 Rhinoderma darwinii
GGGACACAGTGTATGGTGCTATTATAATTAGAGGTGCAGTGTATGGAGCTATTATATTTAGGGGTACAGTGTGTGTCACCATGAGAATTTTATCTTCGTTTATAGGTGCAGAAATGTTTGAATAGTGAGTAGCTGAAGACATCTGAGTGGCAAACTCTGCAGAAATGGGTCATGACCGGGAGAAGTCATCATAGAGGTCTGGACCGGATGGGGAAGAAAAAAGAAAAAGAACAACTAGAATCTGAGATCGTCACCGGTGGGTCATTTAATCTAAATGTTTATTCTGCCATTAATCAGTACTGTAGTCACTGTATAATCTGCAGCGAGATGATGGGTGGTATGTTTTTTTTTTTGTGAAACAGCAACTCCCAGCATATCCTTACCATTGTTCGGTCCATGCTGGGAGCTGTAGTTTTATGCCATACAAACCTATATGGCAGGGGTTGCACTAAATTGAGCTGTATTTGTGCTGGTGCTGTATTTATGTACTGAGCTTTGTTCTGATGCTGTATTTATGTACTGACCTTGGTTCTGGTGCAGTATATATGTACTGAGCTTGGTTCTGGTGTATATATGTACTGCGCATGAGTCATAAGTGTGAGTGGTGTGCGTGCGCATGAGTCATAAGTGTGAGTGGTGTGCATGTGTCCTAGATGTGAGTGGTGTGCGTGCTGTTAGAAAAGTTTTCAATTTATAATTACTTTATCTAATGAAGACTAAAACTGTGTATCTGTAAAGCCTTGACTAACAAAATGTCTAGTATGTTTTATTGTTAAGATAACTGATATTATATATGAGGAGGGGGTAGCTGAATTCCTAAAAAGGGAGAGTAGAATTTCCAGACAAAGTTTTAACTTCTAATTAGTTGTCAATTGTGATATACGAAGCAAAATGTAACAAGAACTAGTCCAGACACGTTATTCTCAGAATATGTATAAAAACTCTGTCATTCAGGATAGAGGCAGACAGAGGCTGAAAGATGACTTAATCTGATGTCGTTTTGTCTCCTCGTTAACGAGAATAAAAGGCCGCAATACTTCAATTTGTTCTGTTGACTCCTTGAATCCAGGATGTGTGTGTGTGTGTGTGTGTGTGTGTGTGTGTCTGAATATAAAATTTAAATCATACTATTTAGTTACAGTATTGTGATATTATAGCATTGTATACTGGTATAATTTGCAATCTTTATATGTCAGTATTAGGCCAGTCCCTGATTCCACACCTAAATCCCTTTCAAATCCACTAACATTCCGCAGTGTATTCGTTGGAGTTGAAGCTATCAGGAACTATTCCTCTTTTCATTTACACCTGTTTATACCTGTTTTAATAAATCTCCCCATGTCTTGTATAACTGAAAGGTGGTCCCAGCCCAACACTGACGGCTGCGTATTGGCCTGTGGTGGGCCTGTGTGCTTAAAAATGCCAGGGATGATTTTTAAGTCCATCTCCAGCCCTGGAGACAACTGATACACAACCACTGGTGTTTTGTATTAGAGCAGGGGTGATGTCACAGGAAGAGGTGGAAAATTGGGTGTCATTAGCGTAGATATGGTACTGGAAGTCAAATCTGCTGATAGTTTGTCCAATAGGGGCTGTGTAGAGAAAAAAGAGGAGCAAATCTAGGACTGATCCCTGAGTAACCCAAACAGCAAGTGGAAGAGGATAAGAAGTAGAAATAACAAATCATACACTGAACGAGTGGTCAGAGAGATGGGAATAGTTCTGTTTATTGTCACGGTTCCTGGGTATGTGAACCCACTAGGACGCTCAGCTGTAGCGGAGTGGCAGCTGATAAAAAAAAACAGTTAATGGAAAGTCTAAGCTCAAGAATATTTGTATGAAAATCCAGACAGACACGAGATGTAGCAGATGCCTTGGCACAGGTGATTTGTGACACCGATGATGCTTGGCGTGGCAGCTTATGCTTGGTGTGGCCAATGACACTGGACGTGGCCGATGACACAGGACGTGGCAGATGACACCAGACGTTGCAGAACTCCAATGCGACTCCAACACTAGACTTTAGCTCAGGAACAAACACAGTTACTGAATACAGGATACTGGAAGCAGGATACGGGAACACTGGGAACAGAATCCAACTAAGGGACCTTTTGCTTAACGAACCTGGGAAGACTACAACAATCCTCAGGCAAGGACTGGAGGGCCAAAGCCCTTTTTATAGTCCAGGATTATCTGGGGATTGGCTAGGGAACTTTTACATGTGTGCGTGTTGGCTCTTTAAAGGCAGGGACGAGCGCGCACTCCCTTGTGGACACTGCAGAGCAGTATGGCCACGTGTGCTAGCGTCTGCGGGGAGGGAGATGCCAGCAAGAAGACAGAGGTCTGCAGCCGCCGGGAGGTAAGAGAAGGCAGCGGTTTTTTTTCAATTTTTTATTCTTCTTCTTCTTAAAATTTTGCAGTAGTACAATACACAAAATATATACGAAAAAATTGGGACATAAAAATACCATACACTTGTAACCATTCCACACAATACTCAATTTAAAAAAACTGAAACAAAAAATGTATGTGTGTTTCTAGCCTAATGGTTCCTTTGTCCAATTATATTAGTTATTGACCGAAATTTTTCCTTCCAAGGTGCCCATTGACTTCCATCCAGAATTCATATGAATAGTAAATATTTACTCTGGCCACTACCTTGTCTAACGTTGGAATTTTGTGGGTCTTTCAGAAGGCTGAAACTTCCAAACTAGCGGCAGTAAGAACTCTGCTAACTACCCATCTATGTCAAGGGGAAATAGTATATATGTATAAAAAAAAATTATAAAAGCCAATTTTGGCTAAGGGGATAATAATTTTATGACAAATTCTGAAGATTAGCCCAAAAACATCAGTCCAGAAATTCCACGTCTTTGGCAAATTCCACCTTATATGAATGAAATCTCCTTTGGTTTGGCATTAACGCCAACAGAGCTCTGACACGGAGTGAGATCATTTAGCAAGACTTAGCGGGCTTAGATACTATCTTCGCAGCAGTTGGCTACCTATAGGTAACATATACTTGCTGGACCAGCCAGTGGCTTAGTGTTAAATTATTAAGGAATATTAACTCCTTATTGACCGCCCATATGCATTTTTATGGCAGTCAAAAAGGGTACTTAGGGCACAGCGCCACCTTTTACGGAGCTGCGTCATAAGCCACAGCACGGGTGTCCCATTCTGGCTAAAGCGGATGTCGGGCTGTCTAAAGACAGACAGAGGTCTGCTCTAAGGGGCGGGATTGGAGTTGTCTCCGATCTCGCTTGTTTAACCCCTTAAATAACACTGTCACTAGTGACCACGGAATCTAAGTGGTGTCAGAGGGAGGGAGCTTACTCTGTCACCCCATCGGCACCCCGCGTCTCGATCGCAGGGTGCTGATGGTTTCAGTGGCAGCTGGGGGCCTGATAAAGGCCCCCACTTCTGCCATAAGTGTATGCCTATTAGGAACTAATAGAATGCCAATCAGCATTACACTGACAGGCATAATACACTGCAATACGGAAGTGATCAAACAATCCCATAGTAAAGTCCCATATGGGGATTAAAAATAAAATAAAATATGGTTACTAAAAAAATACAAAAAAATCCCATGTAAAAAAAAAGAAAAACCCACTTTTTCCTCTTACAAAATGCTTTGTTAGAAAAAAAATATATACTTTAAAATAAGCTACACATATTTGGTATCGCCACGTTTTTAAAAACTCATCTATAAAACTATTATGTTATTTAACCTGCACGGTGAACGCCGTAAAAAATAAAATTAAAAATGACATAATTATTGTTTTCTATTTATCCTGCCTTCCAAAAAACGCAATAAAAAGCAATTAAAATGTTGTATGTACTCCAAAATGGTCATTTATTGTTTTTGAAATACGACGATTTAAAAACTAAAAAAATTGCTCTGTCAGGCCCCAAATAGGCTGGTCACGAAGGGGTTAAAATAAGTAGCAATGTTTATTTTAACAAAAAAGTGTTTTTAGTGTGCAAAAGTAGTAAAACTATATAAATTTGGTATTGCCATAATTGTAAGGACCCGCAGAATAAAGTTAGATTATTTATACCGCACAGTAAATTACATGAATTTAAGATGCAATAAAAGAATGGCAAAATGTCAGGCTTTTTTTACATTACCGCTGCAAAAACATTAATTAAAGTTAACCAATAAATTATTTGTACCCAAACATTTTGCACATAAAAAAATCAACTTGCCCTGCAAAAATAAAACAGTTATAGCTTGAAATACGACGACCAAAAAACTTTTAAAAAGTCGCTCCGTCAGGCCCTAAAAGCTGGTCACTAAAGGGTTAAACAAGTAGTAATGTTTATATTGAACGGATATCTTGAACTACCTTATCATCCACGGCAGCACAATACATATGGATTATGTCATCTCCTGCCTACCAGTATAGAAGAACTCCAGTGGTTAATCAATTAGCTATGCAAGAACACTATAGATAACCACTGAGACAGGAAACAGTTGTGATTTTTTCTTCTGTTCTACAGATCATTTGATTTTTAAGTTTAATTTATGTGCCTTGACCCCTCTTCGCTGCATACCTCGGCTTCCTCAGCATGTGCTCTGTGCAGCCGATGGTATTAACAACTCTGTTAGGATTCATTCACGTCTGCGTCAGGCTCCGTTCATGGGTTCCGTCTGAGCTTTCCATCAGGGTAACCCGTGAACAGAACCCTGACTGAAACACACGGAAACCATAGGTTTCAGTTTGCATCACCATTGATTTCAATGGTGACGGATCCGGTGCAAATGGTTTCCGTTTGCCATTGTTGTGCAGGGGTTCCGTCATTTTGACGGAATGAATAGCACAGTCGACGGAACCCTTGCACAACGGAGATAAACGGAAACCATTTGCAGCAGATCCATCACCATTAAAATTAAAGGTGATGCAAACGGAAATCTATCGTTTTTACTTCAGTCAGGGTTCCGTTCATGGGTTCTCCTGACGGAAAGCTCAGACGGAACCCCTGAACAGAGCCCGGACGCAGATGTGAACGAAGCCTTAGACATACAGAGAGTGTCGTCTGCTCGGTCTGAGAGTGTGTGAGCAGCTACCATGTTGCCCAGTTTCTGGCTTACTACTCTGCTGCAGCACCATTCTTGCGATATTTTCTTGAGGCATAGATCCCGTCCTCAGCCTGTTTTCCCCCAGTTTATAGTTTTCCTGCACAGCTCGCTTCCTGGTAAGGGGGAGATGTTTTCAACTACCACCCTCTTATTGGCTCAGCGCTTTTTGCTAGTAGCCTGGATTGATGGCATTTAGAGCCCTTAATTGCGCATATGCGAGTTTCAGTAAGTCTCGCAAAACCTCCTCGCTCTTTATTTTTGCAGCATTTTCAATTTGAACGCAGCACTATTGCCGAATAGGCGCTTTCTCAGCAGCACAAGATGTCCAGTCGCGCTACTAATAGGCAAAGGTGATTCAACGGCAAACACAGACAGTGTGTCAACAACTCATTCCTGAGGATCTGGAGTCTATACTCTGATCTAATTGCACTATTCCAGAGGAACCATTATTAAAGAGGCTCTGTCACCAGATTATAAGTGCCCTATCTCCTACATGATGTGATCGGCGCTGTAATGTAGATAACAACAGTGGTTTTTATTTTGAAAAACGATAATTTTTTAGCAAGTTATGAGCAATTTTAGATTTATGCTAGTTAGTTTCTTAATGACCAACTGGGCGTGTTTTTACTTTTGACCAAGTGGGCGTTGTTGAGAGAAGTGTATGACGCTAACCAATCAGTGACCAATCAGCGTCATACACTTCTCATTGTTGCAGCCCAGCTTCTTTCACTGCACAATCACACTGTGCTGTGGATCATGCTGGGCTGGAATAATGAGAAGTGTATGACGCTGATTGGTCACTGATTGGTCAGCGTCATACACTCCTCTCAACAACGCCCACTTTGTCAAAAGTAAAAACACGCCCAGTTGGTCATTAAGAAACTCATTAGCATAAATCTAAAATTGCTCATAACTTGCTAAAAAAATGATCGTTTTTCAAAATAAAAACCACTGCTGTAATCTACATTACAGCGCCGATCAGATTATGTAGGAGATAGGGCACTTATAATGTGGTGACAGAGCCTCTTTAAGCTCTAAAGTCAGAGATTTTTTTCTCCTGGTTCAGAGGTCAACTCTCACAGACCCTTCAGGAGGTAACCCCTTCTTACAAAAAGAAGAGAGTTCATATGCCTCACAAAACCGGTACTATCTCTTCCTCAAATGAGCCTCCAGGGCCTTCAGTACAACACTCTGAGGGTGAAAATTTGTCAGAGGATATAGACAGCTGTTCTCCTGGAAAGGACTGTGTTTTTATTTCATAGAGATAAGAACAGTTGTCTTATAAAGCTTGTCAGAAATACAGCGAGGTTGAATTATCTCAGGGATTCCAGATCTAAGAAAGAGAGGCTCTTTATTTACCTAAGAAACAAAGCTTCTTCCTGACCATCCCATCCTATATGATATTCTAAAAGTAGACTGGAATAAACCAGAGAAAAGATTGGATCCAGGAACTAGATTTAGGTCTGTGTATATGCTAGATCCCAGCTTTTCTCAAAAATGGCAGTATCCTCCTAAGGTAGATTTGGTGGTCGCGAGACTGTCAAATAAACCTATTTTTCTCTCAAACCAGTCTTCTCTCTTAAGGGATCAATTCGACCGCAAAACAGATTATATTCTTAGAAGATCTTATACAGCCCTTGCAAAGGGATACCACCTCGCCCTTCCGAGGTGGTAGCCACAACACTTAGGAATTTACTAAGTCAACTTACAGAGGATCTTCAGAAAGGCGTTATTGAGAAGAAATTCTTCAGTCCATCCCAGATTTAAAGTTAGACCTCAGATTTCCTTTGTGACTTTCCAATTAATTTATCAAAATTAGTGTAATGACCGGGGGGTAGGGAAACGGACAAGTGAGCCCTAATCTACCCGCCACTCTGTCCCTGCCTACTTGCAACGACCCGCCCTAGGCGACGGGGTACAACTGGGCGGCGGTCCCTGCACTCAGTAAGTGCACGACAAACACGACAAACATACAAGGGAATACAAGCAAGGGAAAGGGGCAGTTGCCCACGGCAACACCGTGAGCAACCAGAGTGGTGAACGAGCCGAGTCAAGCCAGGAGTGTGCGAGGTACCAAACGAAGAGCAGAAGAGTAGTCAGTAAGCCAGGGTCTGTATGGAGCAGGAACAAAATAGAAGGAGCTGTAGCTGGGCCAGGAAACCACACGAAAAAGAATAACAAGCAAGGAGGAACAGGAAATGCAGGTATAAATAGACAGAGGGCGGGAGCTAGCTGAGTCTGGCCAGGCTGCGATAGGCTCTCCCACTCCTAAGCCTGCCAGCCTGAGTGGTGGAAGCTGGAGTCAGTCTCAGGGATGTAGATTCAGGTGCTGACTGATTAATTAAGGGAGTTAACCCCGAAGCTGTGCCTGGCAGATCCTTTACAGTACCCCCCCTTTTATGAGGGGCCACCGGACCCTTTCTAAGTGGACCTGGCTTACTGGGGAAACGCAGGTGGAACCTCCTGACCAATACCCCAGCGTGAACATCCCGGGCGGGTACCCAAGTCCTCTCCTCGGGCCCGTAACCTCTCCAATGGACCAGGTACTGGAGGGAGCCTTGGACCATCTTGCTGTCCACAATCCTGGCCACCTCGAATTCCACCCCCTCAGGGGTGAGGACGGGAACAGGAGGTCTCCTCGAGGGAGCCAAGGACGGGGAGCAGCGTTTAAGGAGGGAGGCATGAAACACGTCGTGTATACGAAAAGACGGGGGTAACTCCAGCCGGAAGGAGACAGGATTGAGGACCTCAATGACCTTATACGGCCCAATAAACCGGGGAGCAAACTTCTTGGACGGAACCTTGAGACGCAAGTTCCTAGACGACAACCACACCAGATCCCCGACCATAAACAGGGGGTTAGCAGAACGTTTTCTATCAGCCTGAGTTTTTTTGTACGCTCTGGGACGCCTCTAGGTTCTTCTGAACCTGGGCCCAGACTGTGCACAGTTCCCGATGAACGACCTCTACCTCGGGATTGTTGGAACTACCAGGTGAAACGGAGGAGAACCGTGGATTAAACCCAAAATTACAGAAAAAGGGAGAGACCCCTGACGAGTTACTGACCCGGTTATTAAGGGAAAATTCGGCGAGGGGAATGAATGAGACCCAATCATATTGACAGTCAGAGACAAAACACCTTAAGTATTGTTCTAGAGATTGATTAGTCCTCTCCGTTTGACCATTGGTTTCAGGATGGAAGGCAGAGGAGAAGGACAGATCAATCCCCAACTTCATACAGAAGGCTCTCCAAAACAATGAAACAAATTGTACCCCTCTGTCCGAAACAATATTGACAGGGACCCCATGGAGACGCAGGATGTGTTTGACAAACAAGGTAGCCAACGTCTTGGCGTTGGGTAGTTTCTTGAGGGGCACAAAGTGGCACATCTTACTGAAGCGGTCTACCACCACCCACACCACCGACTTGCCTTGGGATGGAGGCAAATCGGTGATAAAATCCATGGAGATATGTGTCCAAGGTCTCTGGGGAATGGGCAACGAACGCAGTAAGCCCGCTGGTCGGGACCTGGGAGTCTTGGACCTAGCACAAACCTCACAAGCGGCGACGTAGGCCTTAACGTCTTTAGGCATCCCAGGCCACCAATAATTTCTGGTAATGAGGTGTTTGGTACCCAGGATGCCTGGATGACCAGATAGTGCGGAGTCATGATTTTCCCTAAGTACCCTTAGCCGGAATTGCAGGGGAACAAACAGCTTGTTCTCAGGAAGGTTCCCGGGAGCTGAACCTTGATCAGCAGCAATTTCAGAGACTAAATCAGAATCGATCGAGGAAATGATTATACCTGGAGGCAAAATACAAGCAGGATCTTCCTCCGAAGGAGGGCTGGCCATGAAGCTACGCGACAGTGCATCAGCCTTAATATTTTTAGACCCAGCCCTATAGGTAACCAAAAAATTGAATCTGGTAAAAAATAACGCCCATCGAGCTTGTCTCGGGTTTAGCCTCCGGGCAGATTCTAGGAAAACCAGATTCTTGTGGTCGGTAAGGACCGTTACCTGGTGTCTAGCCCCCTCCAGGAAATGGCGCCACTCTTCAAATGCCCATTTAATGGCTAAGAGTTCGCGGTTGCCAATATCATAGTTACTCTCAGTTGGCGAAAACTTCCTGGAGAAGTAGGCACAGGGGCAGAGATGGGTGAGGGACCTGGTACCCTGGGACAAGACAGCCCCCACTCCCACCTCAGATGCGTCAACTTCCACGATAAATGGCTCCATTTGGTTGGGCTGAACCAGCACCGGGGCCGAGATAAAGCACTTCTTAAGGACCTCAAAAGCCTGGACAGCCTCAGGAGGCCAGTGGAGGAGATCAGCACCTTTGCGAGTGAGGTCCGTAAGAGGCCTAGCGATGACCGAGAAATTAGCAATAAATCTCCTGTAATAATTAGCGAACCCCAAAAAACACTGTAACGCCTTCAGGGAGGCAGGTTGGACCCATTCCGCCACAGCCTGAACCTTGGCGGGTTCCATGCGGAATTCATGAGGAGTGAGGATTTGAGCCAAAAATTGTATCTCCTGTACCCCAAACACACATTTTTCGGTTTTGGCAAACAGTTTGTTTTCCCGAAGGACCTGGAGCACCTTCCTGACATGCTCAATGTGGGAGGACCAGTCCTTGGAAAACACCAGTATGTCATCAAGGTACACTACAAGAAATATCCCGAGGTAATTTCTCAAAATCTCATTTATGAAATTCTGGAAGACCGCAGGGGCATTACACAACCCAAAGGGCATGACGAGGTATTCGAAATGGCCTTCGGGCGTGTTAAACGCAGTCTTCCACTCATCCCCCTCTTTGATGCGAATAAGGTTATACGCCCCCCGTAGATCCAATTTAGAGAACCATTGGGCCCCCTGAACCTGATTAAAGAGATCAGGAATCAATAGAAGGGGATACTGGTTCCTTACCGTGACCTTATTCAGGCTACGGTAGTCAATGCATGGCCTAAGACCACCATCCTTCTTCCCCACGAAGAAGAAGCCAGCACCTACCGGAGAAGAAGAGGGACGAATGTAAGCCTTGGCCAGGGATTCCTGGATATACTCTCTCATGGCTTCACGTTCGGGACAAGAAAGATTAAATATCCTACCCTTAGGAAGCTTAGCTCCTGGTACCAATTCGATAGCGCAATCGTATTCCCTATGAGGAGGTAACACTTCGGAGGCCTCCCTAGAGAAAGCATCAGCGAAGTCCTGAACAAACTCGGGTAGCGTATTCGCCTCCTCAGGGGGAGAAATAGAATTAACAGAAAAACATGACGTACAACATTCATTACCCCATTTGGTTAGCTCCCCAGTATTCCAGTCAAACGTGGGATTATGCAACTGCAACCAGGGAAGGCCTAGAACCAAATCGTACGATAATCCCTGCATCAACAGTACAGAGCATTGCTCCAAATGCATGGAGCCAACAAGGAGTTCAAAAACAGGGGTATGCTGTGTAAAATAACCATTAGCAAGAGGAGTGGAGTCGATACCCACTACCGGGACAAGTTTAGGCAAATCAATCAGAGGCATAGCAAGAGACATAGCAAATTCCACAGACATGATATTAGTAGAGGACCCTGAATCCACGAAGGCACTGCCGGTAGCAGACCTACCACCAAAAGAGACCTGAAAGGGAAGCAAGATCTTAGTACGTTTCCTATTTACTGGAAATACCTGTGCGCCCAAGTGACCTCCCTGATGATCACTTAGGCGCGGAAGTTCTCTGGCTGCATTCTTACGCTTAGGACAGTTGTTCACTTGATGCTTGTCATCCCCACAGTAGAAGCAGAAACCATTCTTCCTGCGGAATTCTCTACGTTGTTGGGGGGACACGGAGGCCCCGAGTTGCATAGGTATCTCTGAGTCTTTCCTGGAGGAACGAAGCAACGGAACTTCGGGAGGCATCATGGGGGAGTTGGAGGAGAAAACACATAAACGTTCATGTTGTCGTTCCCTGAGACGTCGGTCAAGTCGTACCGCTAAAGCCATAGCCTGGTCTAGGGAGTCAGAAGAGGGATAGCTAACTAGCAGGTCTTTCAGGGCATTCGACAGACCCAACCTAAACTGGCACCTTAAGGCAGGGTCATTCCACCGAGAAGCTACGCACCACTTCCTAAAGTCAGAGCAATACTACTCAACAGGTCTCTTACCCTGACGTAAGGTCACCAGCTGACTCTCGGCAAAGGCAGTCCTGTCAGTCTCGTCATAAATAAGTCCGAGAGCAGAAAAGAAACAATCAACGGAGGAAAGTTCAGGGGCATCAGGAGAGGAGAAGGCCCACTCTTGGGGCCCTTCCTGGAGCCGGGACATAATTATACCCACCCGCTGGCTCTCAGAACCTGAGGAATGAGGCTTTAAACGAAAGTAAAGCCTACAACTCTCCCGAAAGGAGAGAAAAGCCTTCCGGTCCCCTGAGAACCGGTCGGGCAACTTGAGGTGGGGTTCAAGAGGTGCGGTGAGGGGAACTACCAAGGTAGCATCAGGCTGGTTGACCCTCTGAGCCAGGGCCTGGACCTGTAGGGAGAGACCCTGCATTTGCTGAGCCAGGGTCTCACGGGGGTCCATAGTGGTGTCAGGGACCAGGGTAGACTAGGTAAGGGCTTGTTATTATGTCGTGACCAGGGGGTAGGGAAACGGACAAGTGAGCCCTAATCTACCCGCCACTCTGTCCCTGCCTACTTGCAACGACCCGCCCTAGGCGACGGGGTACAACTGGGCGGCGGTCCCTGCACTCAGTAAGTGCACGACAAACACGACAAACATACAAGGGAATACAAGCAAGGGAAAGGGGCAGTTGCCCACGGCAACACCGTGAGCAACCAGAGTGGTGAACGAGCCGAGTCAAGCCAGGAGTGTGCGAGGTACCAAACGAAGAGCAGAAGAGTAGTCAGTAAGCCAGGGTCTGTATGGAGCAGGAACAAAATAGAAGGAGCTGTAGCTGGGCCAGGAAACCACACGAAAAAGAATAACAAGCAAGGAGGAACAGGAAATGCAGGTATAAATAGACAGAGGGCGGGAGCTAGCTGAGTCTGGCTAGGCTGCGATAGGCTCTCCCACTCCTAAGCCTGCCAGCCTGAGTGGTGGAAGCTGGAGTCAGTCTCAGGGATGTAGATTCAGGTGCTGACTGATTAATTAAGGGAGTTAACCCCGAAGCTGTGCCTGGCAGATCCTTTACAATTAGCATCTAAAAATCTTCGCCCTTACTAACGTTAATAGCGTTGTGGCTTAAGAAGTTGTCGGTAGACGTGCCATCCAAGAATCACTTCTGTGCCCTGCTTTTTGAGCCAGATCATTTATTAGGACCCCAGTTTACCAAGTCTTGGTGAAAAACAAAGGAGTGTCTATTTCTCAGTCTAAAAAGAGACAAAGGAATATTCGTCCCTCAAGTAAGTCCGCTGCCAATGTCATGAGAAATTCTAGAGCCACTGATCAACATAGAAAATTTTCCGCCAAACAGGGAAATAGGGATTTAGGGATCAAAAAGAAAAGCTTTAATGACTACTTCAAGATACCCCAATGACGCCAGTGCAAAATCCCTTCCTGTGAGCGCAAGGATTTCAAGTTTCTACAACATTTGGGAGACAACTACTTCTCTCTATTGGGTTCTTTCTTGTGTCAGCATGAATACTCTCTAAAACTGAAGTCATTCCCTCCAGACAAATGTTTTCTGAATTCACCAAGGAACTCAGTTGACTTTCATCTACTCGACAAGTTCATCAACAATGGGGCTTTAAAAGAGGTTCCTCAACATCAAAGGGGCTTGGGAATATACTCCAGAATATTTACAGCTCCCAAACACAGAGATCAGTGTAGGTTAATTATAGAGTTTACATACCTCAAAGAATTCTTAATAAAAAGTTAGTTCACAATGGAGAATCAGTTATCAATATACTACATCAAGGAGATTTCTCGGCGTCTACAGACCTCAGAGATGCCTATCTTCATTTTTCAATTCTGATACTAGCATTGAAGAGAGGGGACTACATTGGACTACTTCGGATTCGCTGCCCTTCCGTTGATGGGTTCTGTCGGGTTAACCCCTCAACAGAAAGGCAAACTGAAACCTCTGCTTCCGTTTCCCTCACCATTGATCTCAATGGTGACAGAAACGTTGCTAAAGATTTCTGTTTGTCACCGTTGTCGCAGGGTTCCGTTGTTTTGCATTGTCGACTACGCTATTGATTTCGGCAAAACAACGGAACCCGTTCACAACGGTGACAAACGGAAACCATTAGCAAAGTTTCCATCACCATTGAGATCAATGGTGATGCAAACGGAAGTTAAGGTTTCCGTTTGCCTTTCCGTTGAGGGGTTAACCCGATGGAACCCCTCAACGGAAGAGAAGCGGTGATGTGAACAGGGCCTTAGATATAGGGCCCATGTGCATGTGTGATACTGTTTGTTGGACCCTCTATCTAAGCCTAAGGTAGGCTTAGATACGGGGTCCAGCAGACAGTAATCTTATGCAGTATAAACTGGGGCCCTGTATCTAAACCTAACACATGGTAGGCTTTAAAGGTTGTCCAGTCCCTAAACATTGATGGCCTATCCTCAGGATAGGCCATCAATAGCTTATGGGTCGGGGTCAGACTCCCGGTACCCCCACCATTCAGCTGTCTTGAAGGTGGTGCAGAGCTCGTACGAGCGCTGCTTCCCGTTCTTTTCCCTCACTTGCTTACACTGTGAATCGCTGACATGTCCATGTCGACGATTTAGTGTGAGAAAGTGACCGGAATGAAGGAGTTGTAGCGCTTGTACGAGCGGCTGCAACCTCTTCAAAACAGCTGATTGGCGGGGGTCCCAGGTGTCGGACCCCGACCCATCAGCTTCAGAAAGACACTAATATTAAACTTACCGCCTCTTCGGCCGGCAGTTCCTCACTCCATCAAGTGTCGGGATTCTGTGCGCAGCCCATAGTGTCGTGACGTTATGCGCTGCGCACATCGCTGTGACGTCAGAACCTCCGATGCACTCCAGGAAGAGGAGGGCTAAGTACTGTCAGTTACTATAGTAATAGGGGCCTGTGTAGTTTATTACATAGGCCACAGTTACTATAGTAACTTTTCATTGATGTGGTGCGGGGGGCCGTGGGCCCCCCTGGCTTCTGGGCCCAGTCGCAATTGCGACCCCTATAGTTACGCCACTGTTCGGCGAGTACATTAAAGTGCTTCCGAATGTAAGTCCCAGACATTTGCAACTATATGCCTATATTGACACGAATTGAAAAAATAAAATACATACTTATAAATATAGTGTATTATGAATTTTTCTTTCCATACAGTTGCATTGAAACACGTAGGATGTTATACGTAGATGTCAGGAGCATTTCCCAGAACAGAGCCTATACGCTAGCCTTACTTTTCTTTTTCACTTTTGCTCTATGTGCCCGCCAAGTCCTTTCTTAAATGAAAATGCAATTGTGCTTTAAAAGACAACTTTTCTAGTTTTTTTCCTCTACAAAGGTGATTACTGAATGTTATTTTACACTTCCTAGGTATTTGGGAAAGTAAATATGTTAGAAGAAGATGCAAATGTTTAAAAACAACCAAAGACTTCATCCATCGTGAACATTTTAAACATGTTAAAGTTTTGCATGAAACACAAAATTGCAGAAAAAAAGAAATCATGTAAGTACAATGTGGTTTTTTTATTATGTCTTCCTTGCATAATTCTAAGCAGCTTGCTGATAACATAATAATATGTATTATTGTAATATGTAGTATTATGAAGGTCAACTTTGTATTGTTTCTGTTTATCTGAAATTTGTGGTAAATATTACCAGGAAATAGGATTTATTATAGATACTCCCAAGGACACTGTTGAATATTTTGTCATTGTGAGACACACAGCCAACTTTGGATTTGCTAGTGAGTGTAGTATATTACTAGTGGTGGTATGCTGCAAATAATATACTGTAATGCTGAGAATAATATAACAACTTGGGCTAGAAGAGAAATACTGCAGTGAACTGTACTCATTGTTGGGCTGGGGTTACGGTTATTGTACACGCAGCAAATATTATCAATAATGTCTAGCAGGTTACTTGTGAATTTAACACATAAGAATAGACCCCAGTGACAAGTGATTGGCACCAAATTGAGATGTCTTTAAAGGACAGATGTCGGGAAAAAAATAATTCTTAGATGTTTTTGCTTTTAGTTTGTTATTAAAATACATTTTATTTATTTGTGTTTTTGTGTTTTACTTTTTTATTTTTTCTCTCTTTTACTTCTCTATGGGGGCTGCCATTTTTTTTTCATCTCTGTATGTGTCGATTAACGACACATACAGAGATGGAATGCGGCACATACATCCTCATAGTGAATGCGAACGGGAGCCGTTCCATTCACTATAGCGTACGCCGTCAGTGTGGGAACGTTGCATGCGCCGCTCCCACACAGTCCAAAAGGAAGGTCTTCGGCCAAGCGACATCCGGCGCCATTTTCATGTGGACAGGAAGCCGCGGCCAGACAGTAAGATGACTACTTCCGGTCGTGGCTTCCGTCCATATGTTCGGAAGCAAGGACTAGGAGCGGAGGGAGCGGACTGAGCGGCGGCAGGAGCAGGTAAGTTATGTTTGTGTATGTTCGTGTTATACTGTATCTAATCCTGCTACACTGTGCATTCGCTCAAAAAATGGCGGCACACAGTGTAGGAGGTTTGAACATTCAACCCTCTCCTTTCTCCTGGCACTAGACAGGATAAAGGAGGGGGCATTGTGTGAGCACACTAGAGCGTGTGCGTCTACACCAAATTTGCAGCATAAAGCAATGAGGTTGCTTTACCACATTGCAATGCTGCAATTTTGGGAATTGCTCCCTCTAGTGACCAGCACATGGAAATGTTATAAATTAGAATCTAATTTATAATATTTCCTGACTTGTGAAAAAAATTTAAAAAATTATAACAATATGTAATCATTTATTGACTAACAGTTTAACTAAAATAAAATATATATTTTTCTAGCGACACATTCGCTTTAAGTAAACCTTTGGGGCTCATTACTGTCAGAGCCCAGCCCCACTTGAGGATCCTCTTTTACTCTTGTTGGCCAGTCTGACCCTTACCATACTACACTCCTTTAACCCCTTAACGACATCCAACTTATGGGTAAATATTGTGGGATTTCGTGAACCCATTGCTGGACATGGGTTATCACCTTTACGTGGATAACTACTACACCAGCATCCCACTATTTAAATGCCTCTCCACCAGAAATACTGCAGCATGCGGCACGTTGCGCAAAAACCAGTGAGGCCTCCCTAAAAAACTGCTTGGTCAACGTGTCAGAAGGGGTGAGAGCAGGGCATTATGCAGCGAGAACGTTGTGTTCGTCAAGTATAAGGACAAGAGGGATGTCCTTCTCTTGGCCACAATACATGTGAACGGCAGCGCCCCTGTCCCTGTACGAGGTACCACAACAGTGACCCACAAGCCAGATTGCATCGTGGGCTATAACAAGTACATGGGAGGCCTTGATCTCTCAGATCAAGTGCTGAAGCCCTATAGTGCCATAAGAAATACAAGGGTGTGATACAAAATGGTGGCCATGCACATGGTACAGATGGCATTGTATAACGCTCACGTGCTATCCAAATGTGCAGGCCAGACTGGGTCATTCCTTAATATTCAAGAGGAGATTATCAAGGTGCTGGTGCTTGATAACCAGGCAGGAGAGGGCCTAAACACATCTGCTGAAAGCGAGGGCACCCGTATTGTACCAGGGCAACACTTTGCCGGCATCGTTCCCTAAACTGCAAAGAAGGGAAGATCCCAAAAAAGGTGCAGAGTGTGTAGCAAAAGGGGCATAAGAAGGGACACCACCTATCAGTGCGACACCTGCCCCGAAAAACCTGGCCTGTGCATAAAGGATTACTTCAAGGATTACCACACATCTATGAATTATTAAGTTTATTATTCATGTACCCTTTTATTATACTCTGATTAGCTTTTCACAACTTACACATGCCCCAAGTTATATATTGAAATACCAGTAAATACAGCCTAATTCAAATAAATTCAGGCAAAAAGACCTGTGGGGTCAAAATGCTAATTATAGCATTAGATAAGTTCCATGCGGGGTGTAGTTTTCTAAATGGGGTCACTATTGGGGTGTTTCCACTGTTTTGGTCCCTCAGGGGCTTTGCAAAGGCGACATGGCCTCCACAAACCAATCCAGCAAAGTCTGAATCTCAAATAGCACTTCTTCTCTTCCGAGACCTGCTGTTTGTCCAAACAGCCGTTTATGACCACATATGGGAAAATTGTTTTACTCAGGAGAAACTGCTGTACAAATGTTGGGGTGCTTTTTCTCTTTTAGTTCTTGGGGAAATGGAAAACAATTAGCTAAACCTACATTTTAATGAAAAAAAAAGTAGGTTTTCATTTTCACGGCCTACTTCCAATAATTTCTGTGGTGTCAAAATGCTCACTATACCCCTAGATAAATTCCCTGAGGGTGTAGTTTCCAAAATGGGGTGACTTTTGGGCGGTTTTCATGGTTTTGTCCCCTCAGGGGCTTTGCAAATGCGACATGGCCTCTGCAAACCATTCCAGCTAAATTTGAGCTCCAAAAGTCAAATGGCGTTCCTTCCATTCTGAGCCCTGCCGTGTGTCCAAACAGCCGTTTATGACCATATATGGGGTATTGTTTTACTCAGAAGAAACTGCACTACAAATGTTGTGGTGATTTTTCTCCCTTAGTTCTTGTGCAAATGAAAAAAAATTAGCTAAACCTACACTTTATTGAAAAAAATTAGATTTTCATTTTCTCGGCCTACTTCCAATTATTTCTGCAAAAAATCTGTGGGGTCAAAATGCTAACTTTACCCTTAAATAAGTTCCTTGAGGGGTGTAGTTTCCTAAATGGGGTCACTTTTGGGAGGTTTCCACTGTTTTGGCACCACAAGACCTCTTCAAACTGGACATGGTGCCTAAAATATATTCGAATAAACAGAAGGCCCCAAAACCCACTACGTGCTCCTTTGCTTCTGAGGCCTGTGTTTCAGTCCATTACCACTCTAGGGCCACTTGTGGGATATTTCTAAAAAAAACTGCAGAATCTGGGCAATAAATATTGAGTTGTGTTTCTCTGGTAAAACCTTCTGTGTTACAAAAAAAAAAAAATGGATAAAAACTGATTTTCTGTAAAAAAAAAAAAAATGAAATTTGTACATTTCACCTCCACCTTGCTGTAATTCCTGTGAAGCACCTGAAAGGTTAATAAACTTTCTAAAAGTGGTTTTTAATACTTTGAGGGGTCGAGTTTTTAAAATGGCGTGATTAATGGGGGGTTTCCAATATATAGTGCCCTCAAAGTCACTTTAGAACTGAACAGGTCCCTAAAAAAATAGCCTTTTGAATTGTTCTTGAAAATGTGAGGAATTGCTGCTAAAGTTCTAAGCCTTGTACTGTCCTAGAAAAATAAAAGGATGTTCGAAAAACGATGACAACATAACGTAGACATATGGGATATGTGAACTAGTAACAATTTTGTGTGGTATTACTACCTCTCTTACAAGCAGATACATTTAAATTTAGAAAAATTGTAATTTTTACAAATTTTCCCTAAATTTTGGTGTTTTTTTATTATAAATAAACACGAAATGTATCGACCAAATTTTACCACTAACTTAAAGTCCAATGTCTCACGAGAAAACAATCTCAGAATCACTTGGTTAGGTGAAAGCATTCCAAAGTTCTTACCACATAAAGTGACACGTCAGTTTTGAAAAAAATGGCCTGGTCCATAAGGCAAAAACAGGCTGTGTGCTTACTATGAGTTTGGAAGTATTAGACAGACTACTTTTTTCTATTATTATTACTGAAACTAACCTACCACTGTAGGCATCAAGGAATCTAAGGCGGTGTTCACATCTGTGTTGGAGGCTCTAAAAGAAGCCACCATCATAGATCCGGTCAAAAATCCTAGACAAAATAGTGCACCATACCGCACTATTTTGTCCATCAAAACAACAGACACCATGACGGAAACCATTGACTTTAATGGGTTCCGTTGGGTTTCCAACGGGCACCATTGGTGTTCATAATGCGAGGTATCCAACGCATTCGGTATTTCTGTTGTTTAGCGCCTATGATGGAGCAGAGCAACAAAAAGACCGAATTCAGATTTGAATTAAGCTTTAGTACAGTTATTCACAGTATAAACTTTTTACAGATATGGATATAACATGTACAGTTTTTACTGGACGCTGAAAGATAATGTTAGCTACTAACCGCTTTAATTCAGAACCAAATATCAGGCACTCCTAATATCCTGGCATTAGCATACTTATATATATATTATCACTATACAATGTCTATACAATGCGTACATACATTCATAAACAGTAGTGTTCTCCAGTTCTAGGCTAATCTACATATTGCTTCAGGCCCTTTTACACAGGACAATGATTGGGCAAACGAGCATTCATACGAACACTTGTTCCCGATCATTGCTCTTTGTAAACAGGGAAATGATCACCCGATCTGATCTTTTACGGTCGCTAGTCGGCAGCACATCTCTCTGTGGAAACGTGATGCATATGCATGGGGATGAACTATTGTATTAATGACTATTGACGATTGGCGCTTACTTTTCCAGCCAGTATCGGGCCATGTAAAAGCACCTTTACTGGCTTAACACTTCCAGGATTGCCCTGATCTACAGCTTTGTCTATAGCAAAAACTGGAACACACAAAGATTTCAGCTCTTCTCAAGGAAATGAGAGGAGCATCAGCTCCTATGTGCAAGTGGCTATTATTGTTATGTGCCTGCAGCATGCTCCCCTGTGCCTAGTTTTAGAATGATGTTCATTTGGCCCACCCTCTATACATATTATGAATTTTGTTATTACAGACACAGAACATATTGCCAAATAAATTATTTGTGAATCAAACCATAAAAGAGCCTATATTTAACAGTCTCCAAAGTCAGCTCCAAATGGGGGTGTTTTCTGCTAGACCATTATTTTGTCAGAGCCTGAGCCCACGAGAGGATTCTTGGGTACTTTGGTGGATCAGTCTGACACTGTGTGTTCTTTGTCTACCTCTGTTATTACGCAGTTCTACAACAATTCTTCAAATAAATTGTATAGAGCTGTGACTCTACTGACAGTAATCATATGAAATACTAGTGCTGGCAAAAAAAAAAAAGTGTAATGATTTCCAATCATGAATAAATTATTTTGTTCTCTAATCCACTTTGGAAAAGGAAAAATTTAATCTGACACTTTGCCTACTAGTTTATTTTAGTCAAATATTGCTGGCCTGGCAAAAGGGTTTCATATATAAAAATCTATAAAAAATAGTGTATGGAATATGTAAAGCAATTTCCTATAGCAATTTATCAGTTTTATTAATGGTCCTCTGATTGGTTCCTGTAAGTGCCTGTTCCATTTACTGTTTGAGGTAAAGATTTAAAAAAAAAAATAAAAAATGTTCTACTAAAAATAAAGTATAAGAAGATTGTCTAACATGAAGTCACATGTGTAATGCACTAGAACTCTTCTATTGAGATTAATGTCATTGTTCTCTTTGTTTATAAAGTCTTCTAATTCTATTTTAGAATTTTCCTAAAGAACAGTAATATTGTGTGCGTAAATCCAAAAGCTGACTGGGTTAAAGTGGAGATATTAAACGAAAAGGTAAGGTTACACACACAAAAATATAATATTTATGTACCAAATGCTTATCTAGATAAGAGAATAGAGACACATAAAACTTTTATATCGCTACTTGGAAGGGTATTACATCTTGAAATATTATGGTATTATGGTACATTGTTACAATATGCCAAAACATTCTGATTGGTGGGTGTTCGACTTCCGAAACCTCAATCAATGCAAAAACCTAAGGCATATAGATTTGTTTTGCAGTTCTTCTGTACAGTGATGCTCCCGGCCACCCACTATCCATGACTCATTCTTACTATTGGTAGTAGTCCCGGAAGTTGGTCCTCCACTGATTAGGAAGTGATGCCATGTCCTAGCGATTTGGCATCACTTCCTGTAGCGGGAAAACACTTTTATTGGTATGTGGTATGAAGCAATTATTTTTTTGGACTAATCTAACAAATTATTAAGTTATAATTTTGTAAAGATAGGACTACTCATAGACTAATTATTTTTAAATGATATACTTTTTAATATTCGGGAACCTGTTCAAATCTATATCCATTTTAAGGACAAAGTGGTGACAGGTTCTCTTTGAGACTAGGACTAAGACTAAGCAATACTTTTCGCTCTGCAACTGATTTAAGTTCAATCAGTTACTTACTGACCTTGATAAAAAAAAAAGTAAAAAAACAAAAAGACCAATGCAGAGTGATGCACCTTAAATTTAAGTACCATAAAATTTAAATCCGTCTTGATCATTTAATGTAAAAAAAACAACAAAACACTACAAATAAGAAATCTAATTGAGTAAAAAAAACTTAAAAGGTGCACAAATCTATAGTTCAACCATATATTCATAATGCCTTCCTGTTCCCTGTGTCCTAGTATACTGTAATGCATTAATGTTACCAAGTGATCAATCTTTAAATGTAAAAAAAATAAATAAGTCACTGAATAATATACTGTATAATATAATACGGTATATATGCTATAAGAGTATTTGGTACGTCTACTGCACTTGACGGCCTACCATCATCAGTAATTCTAAGACAGGTTTCAGACACTGGTGTTTGTGGTATTGCCATATCTGCAGTTTATTTTCTTTTAGAAAGGTATATTTCCATTAATGATTTCAAGCAAAGAAAAAAATTGTGTGCTGCAACCACTGGTGCGTGTGACCACAGGCTATATCTAAGAATGGAGAAAAAAAAAATTGTTAAAACCAAAGGGTGGAGGGAACGGTGGAGAAAACAAGTTCTGTTCAATCACAATATTTAAGGTGCCGCTGGGTTTAATGGTTGAGGCACTTACTATTAGGCGTAATTAAAGAGCAGTGTCGGTTTAGGCGAGGGAGTAAACACATAAAAATGTACAAAAATTATTAACCTTTTTTTTCTTCTCTTTTTCAAAGGTGAAATGAAAGTAGAGCAAGAACCTTGAACACCGTTCTTTCTACCATGCTTATGTACTTTCATACTGAATAAAAAGCAAGGCTTACCCAATTTTATCTGTTTCTTAAAAGCGTTATCCATTAGGACATGCCACTATCTATATAGGGCATATCGACATCATAGAGGGACCACCCCTCTATTAGCCAGACAGGAGAGTCACTTCTCTCGCAGACTTAAATGGGAAACATGTAATATTACAATTTCCCTTATCACAAGTGATTGCGCTGAGACCTGAATCCATCAGGTCAGCGGCACTGACGGGTTCAGTGACAGTGGGTCCTGCGTAACTCCGACACGCAGGATCTTCCTGTTATCAAACACATCTAAGTTATGAACTTAGATGTGATCAGTAATAGCTCGATCCTGCGTAGCCTGCTGACACTGAACCCAACAGTCCCGCTGACCTGACGGATACTGGTTTTAGTACAAGATACAGCTGCTCTGTATACAAGATACACAGCAACTGTATCTCAAAAAGTAAAAACATTTTTTAATAAAAGGTAATTAGAAAGTTGAACCAAACACACTGATACACAATTTATTTTAAAAAAAAGTTTTCAAAAAGTGTACATAGCTTTTAACTTGGCCTGAATGGTTGCCACTTGTATTACATGCAGTTAGTACAACTCCCAAAAGTCTGTTAAAATGATTGTTAAAATGATCATCAGAAGAACCTTTATTTTTTTTTAAATTACCAAGATTGGGTCCCAAGCAAATGCCAACAGACTTAAAGGGCTTGTCCTGTTTCAGCAAATTAATGTTATTTTTTGTATAATTGAAAATTAGTTCCTCAGGGTTTTCAAGATCTCAGCTTGCTGTTATTTGCTAGGAACATTCATTGTTTACTTCAAATGGATAAAATTCTGTCCATGGTCATGTGATGGACAGACAGGTGCACAGCTCGTTACAGTTACAGTATGTGTATTAGAGTTGCGTCTTCTAACAATCTCAGTACCTGTCTGTCCATCACATGACCAGAATTTTAACCACTGAAAGTGAATAATGGTTGTTTTTACTGAATGACAGTAAGCAGAGATCTTGAAAACTGTAAAGGATCTGCCAGGCACAGCTTCGGGGTTAACTCCCTTAATTAATCAGTCAGCACCTGAATCTACATCCCTGAGACTGACTCCAGCTTCCACCACTCAGGCTGGCAGGCTTAGGAGTGGGAGAGCCTATCGCAGCCTGGTCAGACTCAGCTAGCTCCCGCTCTCTGTCTATTTATACCTGCATTTCCTGTTCCTCCTTGCTTGTTATTCTTTTCCGTGTGTTTTCCTGGCCCAGCTACAGCTCCTTCTATTTTGTTCCTGCTCCATACTGACCCTGGCTTACTGACTACTCTTCTGCTCTTCGTTTGGTACCTCGCACACTCCTGGCTTGACTCGGCTCGTTCACCACTCTGGTTGCTCACGGTGTTGCCGTGGGCAACTGCCCCTTTCCCTTGCTTGTATTCCCTTGTATGTTTGTCGTGTTTGTCGTGCACTTACTGAGTGCAGGGACCGCCACCCAGTTGTACCCCGTCGCCTAGGGCGGGTCGTTGCAAGTAGGCAGGGACAGAGTGGCGGGTAGATTAGGGCTCACTTGTCCGTTTCCCTACCCCCCGGTCACGACATAATAACAAGCCCTTACCTAGTCTACCCTGGTCCCTGACACCACTATGGACCCCCGTGAGACCCTGCCTCAGCAAATGCAGGGTCTCTCCCTACAGGTCCAGGCCCTGGCTCAGAGGGTCAACCAGCCTGATGCTACCTTGGTAGTTCCCCTCACCGCACCTCTTGAACCCCACCTCAAGTTGCCCGACCGGTTCTCAGGGGACCGGAGGGCTTTTCTCTCCTTTCGGGAGAGTTGTAGGCTTTACTTTCGTTTAAAGCCTCATTCCTCAGGTTCTGAGAGCCAGCGGGTGGGTATAATTATGTCCCGGCTCCAGGAAGGGCCCCAAGAGTGGGCCTTCTCCTTGGCTCCTGACGCCCCTGAACTTTCCTCCGTTGATTGTTTCTTTTCTGCTCTCGGACTTATTTATGACGAGACTGACAGGACTGCCTTTGCCGAGAGTCAGCTGGTGACCTTACGTCAGGGTAAGAGACCTGTTGAGGAGTATTGCTCTGACTTTAGAAAGTGGTGCGTAGCTTCTCGGTGGAATGACCCTGCCTTAAGGTGCCAGTTTAGGTTGGGTCTGTCGAATGCCCTGAAAGACCTGCTAGTTAGCTATCCCTCTTCTGACTCCCTAGACCAGGCTATGGCTTTAGCGGTACGACTTGACCGACGTCTCAGGGAACGACAACATGAACGTTTATGTGTTTTCTCCTCCGACTCCCCCATGATGCCTCCCGAAGTTCCGTTGCTTCGTTCCTCCCCGAAAGACTCAGAGATACCTATGCAACTCGGGGCCTCCGTGTCCCCCCAACAACGTAGAGAATTCCGAAGGAAGAATGGTCTCTGCTTCTACTGTGGGGATGACAAGCATCAAGTGAACAATTGTCCTAAGCGTAAGAATGCAGCCAGAGAACTTCCGCGCCTAAGTGATCATCGGGGAGGTCACTTGGGCGCACAGGTATTTCCAGTAAATAGGAAACGTACTAAGATCTTGCTTCCCTTTCAGGTCTCTTTTGGTGGTAGGTCTGCTACCGGCAGTGCCTTCGTGGATTCAGGGTCCTCTACTAATATCATGTCTGTGGAATTTGCTATGTCTCTTGCTATGCCTCTGATTGATTTGCCTAAACTTGTCCCGGTAGTGGGTATCGACTCCACTCCTCTTGCTAATGGTTATTTTACACAGCATACCCCTGTTTTTGAACTCCTTGTTGGCTCCATGCATTTGGAGCAATGCTCTGTACTGTTGATGCAGGGATTATCGTACGATTTGGTTCTAGGCCTTCCCTGGTTGCAGTTGCATAATCCCACGTTTGACTGGAATACTGGGGAGCTAACCAAATGGGGTAATGAATGTTGTACGTCATGTTTTTCTGTTAATTCTATTTCTCCCCCTGAGGAGGCGAATACGCTACCCGAGTTTGTTCAGGACTTCGCTGATGTTTTCTCTAGGGAGGCCTCCGAAGTGTTACCTCCTCATAGAGAATATGATTGCGCTATCGAATTGGTACCAGGAGCTAAGCTTCCTAAGGGTAGGATATTTAATCTTTCTTGTCCCGAACGTGAATCTGCCCGGAGGCTAAACCCGAGACAAGCTCGATGGGCGTTATTTTTTACCAGATTCAATTTTTTGGTTACCTATAGGGCTGGGTCTAAAAATATTAAGGCTGATGCACTGTCGCGTAGCTTCATGGCCAGCCCTCCTTCGGAGGAAGATCCTGCTTGTATTTTGCCTCCAGGTATAATCATTTCCTCGATCGATTCTGATTTAGTCTCTGAAATTGCTGCTGATCAAGGTTCAGCTCCCGGGAAC
Source organism: Rhinoderma darwinii (assembly GCF_050947455.1). NCBI lineage: Eukaryota > Metazoa > Chordata > Amphibia > Anura > Rhinodermatidae > Rhinoderma > Rhinoderma darwinii. The sequence goes on from NC_134687.1 coordinate 219,762,852, forward strand.
CTTCCTGAGAACAAGCTGTTTGTTCCCCTGCAATTCCGGCTAAGGGTACTTAGGGAAAATCATGACTCCGCACTATCTGGTCATCCAGGCATCCTGGGTACCAAACACCTCATTACCAGAAATTATTGGTGGCCTGGGTTGCCTAAAGACGTTAAGGCCTACGTCGCCGCTTGTGAGGTTTGTGCTAGGTCCAAGACTCCCAGGTCCCGACCAGCGGGCTTACTGCGTTCGTTGCCCATTCCCCAGAGACCTTGGACACATATCTCCATGGATTTTATCACCGATTTGCCTCCATCCCAAGGCAAGTCGGTGGTGTGGGTGGTGGTAGACCGCTTCAGTAAGATGTGCCACTTTGTGCCCCTCAAGAAACTACCCAACGCCAAGACGTTGGCTACCTTGTTTGTCAAACACATCCTGCGTCTCCATGGGGTCCCTGTCAATATTGTTTCGGACAGAGGGGTACAATTTGTTTCATTGTTTTGGAGAGCCTTCTGTATGAAGTTGGGGATTGATCTGTCCTTCTCCTCTGCCTTCCATCCTGAAACCAATGGTCAAACGGAGAGGACTAATCAATCTCTAGAACAATACTTAAGGTGTTTTGTCTCTGACTGTCAATATGATTGGGTCTCATTCATTCCCCTTGCCGAATTTTCCCTTAATAACCGGGTCAGTAACTCGTCAGGGGTCTCTCCCTTTTTCTGTAATTTTGGGTTTAATCCACGGTTCTCCTCCGTTTCACCTGGTAGTTCCAACAATCCCGAGGTAGAGGTCGTTCATCGGGAACTGTGCACAGTCTGGGCCCAGGTTCAGAAGAACCTAGAGGCGTCCCAGAGCGTACAAAAAACTCAGGCTGATAGAAAACGTTCTGCTAACCCCCTGTTTATGGTCGGGGATCTGGTGTGGTTGTCGTCTAGGAACTTGCGTCTCAAGGTTCCGTCCAAGAAGTTTGCTCCCCGGTTTATTGGGCCGTATAAGGTCATTGAGGTCCTCAATCCTGTCTCCTTCCGGCTGGAGTTACCCCCGTCTTTTCGTATACACGACGTGTTTCATGCCTCCCTCCTTAAACACTGCTCCCCGTCCTTGGCTCCCTCGAGGAGACCTCCTGTTCCCGTCCTCACCCCTGAGGGGGTGGAATTCGAGGTGGCCAGGATTGTGGACAGCAAGATGGTCCAAGGCTCCCTCCAGTACCTGGTCCATTGGAGAGGTTACGGGCCCGAGGAGAGGACTTGGGTACCCGCCCGGGATGTTCACGCTGGGGTATTGGTCAGGAGGTTCCACCTGCGTTTCCCCAGTAAGCCAGGTCCATTTAGAAAGGGTCCGGTGGCCCCTCATAAAAGGGGGGGTACTGTAAAGGATCTGCCAGGCACAGCTTCGGGGTTAACTCCCTTAATTAATCGGTCAGCACCTGAATCTACATCCCTGAGACTGACTCCAGCTTCCACCACTCAGGCTGGCAGGCTTAGGAGTGGGAGAGCCTATCGCAGCCTGGCCAGACTCAGCTAGCTCCCGCCCTCTGTCTATTTATACCTGCATTTCCTGTTCCTCCTTGCTTGTTATTCTTTTCCGTGTGTTTTCCTGGCCCAGCTACAGCTCCTTCTATTTTGTTCCTGCTCCATACTGACTCTGGCTTACTGACTACTCTTCTGCTCTTCGTTTGGTACCTCGCACACTCCTGGCTTGACTCGGCTCGTTCACCACTCTGGTTGCTCACGGTGTTGCCGTGGGCAACTGCCCCTTTCCCTTGCTTGTATTCCCTTGTATGTTTGTCGTGTTTGTCGTGCACTTACTGAGTGCAGGGACCGCCGCCCAGTTGTACCCCGTCGCCTAGGGCGGGTCGTTGCAAGTAGGCAGGGACAGAGTGGCGGGTAGATTAGGGCTCACTTGTCCGTTTCCCTACCCCCCGGTCACTACAAAAACCGTGAAGAATTAATACAGAAAGTATATTGGAAAATTTTATAACTTATTTATTATAAAAAAAGAATATTCGTTTGCTGAAACCGGACAACTCCTTTTTAAACCAATGGCTCTATAAAATGAGCAACTTTATCTCTGAGCCTGTCTGGTGGCTCTGTGTGTATCAGCTTGAGTTAATACGACGTTCTTGTCATGAACTGAAGGTAGGACCTTATGTGAAGATTGTTCTACCACCCTTTTTGACAGACTATACCAAGTCCTGCTGACATCATGAACTGTTAAGGTAAAGGAAAAATCCACCTGGATTCACATCTCACACTGCAAAAAGGTCAAAGAGCCGAGTGATAAGAGCGAAGAGCCAGGCAGCCAAGACATTCCAGTCAGCAGCATCCAAATGTTGTTAACAGCAGGAGACAAGTAAGTGACCATGAGGTGAGTAATAATAAATCCCCCACTGGACACAAGCCTGACACCACAACTCAGTGGGTTGCCCTAAGGGTGACAGTCATTAAAGCGTAGATGACAGAAGAGGCGATAGCTGTAATGGTCTATGGCACCGATGGGACCCAAACCTAAAAAAGTCCCAGTGTGATTGGTGGTAAAAAGTTCTATATTACGAATTGTAGTTGTATTGTTATTCATATTGTTTGAGGTTAATAATCATTGGGTGCATCATACCCAAAAGCGAACAACCGTGATTAGGCGAAGTATGACGTGATTAATGTATGTAAATATATCCCTGAGTACAAAAACTTCAAAATTAGAAAAAGTGTTTTATGTGGTGTTATGAGGTGAAGAATTACTAGTTGTTGACACTTATAAGCAAGAGAGAAGTACATGGCATCTATGAAAACCCTGAAGTTAGGTAATGTGACATTTCTTTAATGCAGTCCCTCAGGTAAAATTTGCATATGTGGAAACTATGGACAGATTTCCTAATGTATTTACTCCTAGAATAGGTTCTAAAATGTGCCAAAATCTGGTGCATATTGGGGCAGATTTATTAGGGTCCTTGTGGCTCGGGCACCTATTTTCTTGATGCATATATTGTTGGGCAAATTTATTTATAGCACCTCTAGCTTTAGGCTATCTATCTTTTTGCAGTTATTAATAAATCTGCCCCAATATCGCATTCCTTTTAGACCGATTATTTGAGCAAATGTGCCAAAAAGAGCAGATCTTTGTGCTTCATAGAAAACTGTGCATAACTTAGCAAAAGGGAGTTGCCAAAATTGCGCCAAAAATCTAGCACAAAACTTTGTTGGTAAATAAGCCAAATCAAAAGCGGTATAAGAAAAGAGAAAAGCGTGTAACAGGCAAAGCATAAGTTTAACAGATCTTCTGACTGCCTGGTCTAAGTTTAAGCTGTCTAAACATTAGACATCATCTGCCCCTATAACTACTACTGGCTATCTTTTGGTTTGGGAAGTTGCTGCCCTCTACCTTTTCTATCCCTGGTGGTGAATTATCGGTTAATAAAATTTCACTGTATCATCTCAGCAGAATAGCGATACAAGCAAAGTCTATCGTGTAAATACCTAGACACGGTGTACCATGGTCATCTGTGGTGCCCTTGCAAAAGATTAGAGCCCCTGATACTAAATGTTTTGGAAATGACCTGGAAAGGTCTACTTGTATCAGTGTGTGTAGACAGTGGAAGACTCTGCAGGGATGTCACGGAGAAAGATGAAATGAAGCAGGAGAGGTTTTGTGCCAGAAATATTACTCGCAGTCTCAAATTTTAAAAAAATAGAAATGTATATTATGCATATACGTACATACACACACACACACACACACACACACACACACACACACACACGAATAATATTTACACTTCTCACTGCGGAGAGGCACAGAATTAGTTACGACTCAGGTTGACAAGGTGGCTGGCTTGTTCTGTATACTGGCACAAGTTTAGCCAAGATCATCCCTCTTTGATACAAGGGCTGTACTGATTTAGGCCTAATAGTCCTCATGACAGTGGCTGCTTCTGCGTGACTTCAGGCCTACTGCCCCTTATGCCGGTGCAATTTAGGCTCGATAGGCATTTACATGGACCTACTCTCTCTTTAGATTTGCACTACTGTAACGTGACTCTAGCAGTACCACAGGTGGCGGATACGCATCAGAAACGAGGCTCACAAATAGAAATTATGTACTGAGGGTAGGGAAACTGGGTCCAAAATTATAAAAGCCGTGAATAACAATTTCCGTAAAACAATAACACTTAATAGAGGGTCTCAAATAACACTCAAGTACTACCGGGTCTCAAAACCCGGGAGAAGCAATTCCCCAAATACAAACTAAACAAGTGTTTCTATCTAGCTCCTAACCACTATACCCGGGGGTTCAGTTTCGTGTAATGCACATCCCCTGCTTATGCAGGCTTACGTAAACGTTGGAGGGATGTCTCCCCCAGGAAACGTCCGTTGCCCCGGTGTATTCACGAGTTCTCCTTTAACTTTTCTTTCTACGAGGTTCTCCTTTAACTTGTCTTTCAGTATTCGGGTATGCTGAAACACATAGAGAATATACACGTTCTCTTTGTATAAGGTAGGCAGGCCTCTGCAGCAGCACCACTCTTAGTAGCTCACACACAGTGTCGACCCTGTCGGACTTTGGCTTCACACTTCTGTCGCTACACACTCCTCTGTCACCGTCTCTCTCGCACACAGGACACCACAACTCCTCTCAGGCTTCTCCTGTCTGACTTGCCACAGCTATCTTGTACTGTCTCGACACTATCACTGCTTTTCTTGTCTGCCTCACAGATCGCTGCCTCATCTTCCATTAAACCTCCTGCATCATCAACTGTCATCTCCCAGCTCGATCTGCTCACCAAGCCATGCCTGTTGAGTGGGCGATCAAATGTCTCACCGGCGTAGCTAGTATTCTTCTCCTCAGTGCTGAGAAGTATCTGGTTACTGGGTGCCAAATAAACTCGTCTACCACATATTGTTTGGGGGGAACCTCCGCAGTCGTCCTGGTACTTCGTCTCAGTGTACCCTCTGTGTCACTACTCGCTTCAGTCTCAGTCTTTTCTGGTTCACTGGTCACCGCAGTTTCTACAGTCTCAACCTCAAATTTAGTGGCATCTGGAAACCCAATCCCACCCCCCCATGAGGTTCGGGGCTGCTGGTAAATTTCACCCCCATATCTTCTGTCTGGAGAGTCCATCATTTCAATCCAGCATTCTCACTGTCAACATTCGTGTCCCAGTCACTAATGGCTCCTGGGGTCAGTCAGGACTGTTCACGTTGTTCCTTCGGGGTACTGTCAACAATGTCGTGGGACACGCAGGGTCTGAGCATGTTCCTATGCAGTATTTCTCTCCTGCGAATGTTGGGTTACCAGCCCGTGAATAGTCTGAAGTCTGTCTTTATGATCCCTGACCCATGTCTGTATGTCTCTTTGCTCGGGGGATCTAACTGGAGTTCCTCAATCCCATGGGCCGCTCTGCCAAACAACAGGATGTACAGTGGATGTCCTGTAGCGGAGTGGACCCTGTTATTATAGGTCCACACTAGGTCAGGGAGGAACTTTAGCCATTGGCCCTTCTGGTCGGTTTCCAACTTTCTAAGCATTTGCAGCAGGGTACGATTGATCCGCTTGCAGGCCCCATTACCCTGAGAGTGGTATGGGGTCGTGCGAGACTTCTGAATGCCATACAACTTATGCACCTCCTCCATTACTCTTCCTTGGAAACATGCCCCCTGGTAAGAGTGGATTCTCTGGGGACATCCGTACACTCTGATTAAGTCTTGGCATATGGCTCGGGCCACCAACTCAGCCGTCTGATCCCGAGTGGGAGTGACCACCGCGAACTTAGTGGTCTATCATAACAATACTGGTAGCAGCTGCTGGAGAATCGAACGAGGAGGTTGTTAATCATAAGGATCTCCAACGGAGCACAAGTTTGGATCGTCTGAATGGGGGCTCGCTGTTCCGGTGCCTTATTTAGTTTGCAGTTGCAACATTCTTGACAAACCTCCTCTACCATCTTGCGCAATTGGGGACAGTAAACCAGCTCAGCCCAACTTTTGCCATCGCTGCTCCAATTCCGCTGCTAAGTAGACTCTACGATAGAGCAACCCATTCTTGACTTCCAGTTTCCACTAACCCAACACATTCAAATGTTGTAGGGATAGTGCTACTCTTTCCCCTCTGCTTGGCTTTTGTCCTTGAGACACACAATTTCGGATCTTTACCAAGCCCCTTGCAGTATCCTGCATTTTCTGCCAGTCTTGAGTAGTCTGACCTATCAGGACAGAGGAGTTCTCCTCTTCTATACCCCGTTGTTGAGCCTCCACCGCTAGTACTGCAAACTTTCGTAAATCAGGGATCTCATCTTCCTCAAGAGCTTCATCACTGTTGCCCTGGGGGACCTCCGAGGTCACTCAGGACAAAGCGTTCGTGTGCGTGTTTTCCACTTTGGAGCGGTAAGATATAGAGAAATCATATTTGGACAGACAGGCACTCCAGCGCTGCTCCATGGCGCCCAGGTTAGCTCGATCCAGGTGAGCCAGCAGATTGTTGTCAGTCTTCACCAGGATCTTTGCCCCATCAAATACTCAGAAAACTTCTCTGTCCTGGCCCACACCAGGGCCAACAGCTCCAGGCGAAACAAGCTATAGTTGTCCGTATTCCTTTCATTGTCCCCCAAAGAGCGGCTGGCAAACGCGTCACTCGTTCTTGTCTGTCTTGCTCTTGGGCCAAGACGGCTCCTAGGCTATGAAGACTAGCATCTGTGTACAAGTGAAATGGTAACTAGTAATTAGCGTACGCCAGGATCGGGGCTGTATTAAGGACTTCTTTCAGTGCCCTAAAGGCTTCTTCTTGGCTTTTGCCCCAAGTTATCGTCTGGTTCATGGGGTCTTGTGAAGTTCCCCGTAGTAGTGTATTCAGTGGCCCGGGTTTTCTCGCGTAATCTCTTATGAAGCGCCTGTAATATTCTGCTAATCCCAAGAAAGCTCTTAGTTCCCGCAATGTTCTCGGAATCGGCCGCTGCTGTACCGCAGCCACTTTGTCTCCAGAGGGTCGGATGCCTTCTCCTGACACAACATGTCCCAAATACTCTACCTGTTTTTGGAACAGGCGACACTTGTTAGGCTTTAGTTTCAACCCATGGGACAGTAATTTCCGGAACACCTTCTCCAGGTGTTTCAGGTGGTCGTCAAATTGATGGGAATACACGATAATATCATCCAAATAATTTAGAAATCGATTCAAAATTAAGCTCCCCAAACATCTCTCCATCAATCTCTGGAAAGTTCTCGGGGCATTAGTCAGGCCAAATGGCATTCTATTGAACTCGAACAGTCCAATAGGCAACATAAATGCCGTCTTGACTCGACCCTGGCTGGCCATAGGGAACTTGCCAGTATCCACTGACCAGGTCGAGGGATGAAAAATAAAGGACTTTCCCAATGAGGACAAGGACTCCCCAATTCCGAGGCAGCGGATTGGCGTCTCGTACAGTACAGGCGTTCAGCTTCCTATAGTCCACAAAGAATCGTATACAACCATCCTTTTTCTTAACCAGCACCACTGGGGCAGCCCATGGGCTCTGGCTTTCCCTCACGACCCGTTCTTTAACATCTGGGACAATATCTCCTTCACTTCTTGATATATCCATGGGGGAATCTGTCTCTATAGTTTTCTAATATGCAATTTTTTCCCTAGTAGGGATCTCATGCTGGATACCGTCGGTGCAACCAAAATCATCTGCCTGGCAGGCAAAGGTCTCCTGGTTTCGCCAAAGGAGAGTCTCAATCTGCGCAATTTGCCCTGATGAGAAAGCATTCTTTTGAGCTTCCATTTGTTCAAAAATCCCCTTCCCGTTCCACTGAGCTGTGGGCTCTTCCGGATCAATAACTGATAAGGCTAGGCTCCACCGTGGTCCCTGCACTGGCATTTATGAAATTCTTTGCGGGTTTCCCACTTGAACACGCTTCACACACACCTGAGCCAACTCCATTCCAGCCTTGAGAGTCACTACATATTCGCTGGTATTTACAAACTGCATGGGTACTCTTCCATCTTGGGCTACCAGCAAGGCTCGGGCCACCCAAGGATCAGTTCTCCCCATGGAGGCTTGTATAAGCTTTCCAAACGTCGGGACGACTCCATCGGCAAGGACAACAGTGTCTCACACCCGGCCGGTAAGGTTACTTGAGTCTTGGCTGGAATTCGGTTCTTCCCAATGGTGGAACCAGCAGGGGTACTCTTCTGGAGCCCACAACTCTGGATGAAGAACTGAAATACTTTCTGGATTGGTCGGTGCCGTTTTTTGTTTCCAATAGCTTGGCCCCTGATTATTGAAGAAAATCTCATCCAAATATTGCAGTACATTCATTCCCAGCAATACTTGTAGGTCATCCCGGATGGGTTCCCTAGTTATGAGGATTCCTTTTCTGCCAACATTTTGTCCGCACAGCCGTATGAGCATCCATACAATTCCCACTATGTCGAGGGGCTGGCCGTCAGCTGCAAGAATTCGGATTAGATGTTCCCGGTCCATCAGGACTTGTCGGCTGTAGTGCCGCTGAAAATAAGTTTCTGGCATAGTGGTCACCTGGCACCCAGTGTCTACCAGACCAGACAATCAACCTCCTTTCCTTCGATTTCCGCCCTAATCACGGGGCATGCCGCGATTATATCCTCGGGGCAGGCTTCCCTACTCCTTCTTTCAACTCGCCCCACAGTGTGCCCCATCACCGCAGGGGTCTTCAGTTTAAGGGTGGTTGTCCTTTCCTTGAGGGGCAGACCGCCGCAAAGTGGCACCATCCTTCACAATTCCAACACTGTCCATTTTGAGGCAGGTCTTGCCTTCTCGGTCCCCTACTGTCAGACCTTCCTCCTTCTGGTCCCCTTTGGCAGAACCTTTTCTCAGCTGCCCCCCTTCGGTAGGATAAGTTCAGTCTCGCAGGTGACAGCACTCTTTCAGAACCTCTGCCTAAAGGCGAGGGTTCGGGGGGCCTTAGACATACTTCCGCCGTGACTGGCGGAGTCTGCTTTTGCTCTAGTATTTTCAACTGCATTTCTTGCATCTTTTGTAACAATGTCTGTATCCCCGTTTTTATTGATGGGGCGCTGAGAGGATCGGGTGCAACACTCTGGTACCGGACTACTTTGTCTACACCTTCATCCTCACATTGTTGTATTGCTTCCCTCAGAGCTTGGGAATGTGTCATCATAGGGTTAGCTTGGTCATTTCGGGTTGTGGACCTTCAAAGCCCACTTATGAAATGGTCCCTCAATGTTCTATCACACCGGTCTCCCTCTCCTAATCCTCCTGGGTCCTTCTCAAGTTTTCCCACAAGCTCTAGTAATGCGTTACTAAACTGAGATACCCTCTCTCTTTCTGCCGTCGGCTATACAGCAGTGTGCGTAACGCGGTCACGGTTATCACTTCGGCATATGTGTTCTCTAACCAGCCTATAACCTGCTCCAATGACAGCAGTTCCTGTGGGGGCCGTAAACGCACTGTCTGCTGGGCATATCCTTGTAAGGTCGCTAGTGCCAATTCGGCCTGAACGTCAGGGGCAACCCAATACATGGCTATTGCCGGCATTAGCTTCTCTTTCCAGTCAGTCAAACTTATATCCTTTCCGTCAAATCAAGGTAGGTGGTTTGTTATGGCTCCCAAGTGCAGGGTCCTCCCACCATTTGGCCCCTGGGCTGGGATGTTTAAATACAGAAAAGCCTGGAGGAGCGCAGCCAGGTCCTGGCTCCCCTGGGCGACTCCTTGGGCGGCTTCCATTGCCAACTACGCCAAGTATAACGTGGCTCTAGCGGCACCACAGGTGGCGGATACGCGTCAGAAACAAGGCTCACACAAGGAGTGCAAAAATATAAATTATTTACGGAGGGTAGGGAAACGGGGGTCCAAAATAATAAAAGCCGTGAATAACAATTTCTGTAAAATAATAACACCTCACTAGAGGGGTGGTAAGTACTACCGGGTCTCAAAACCCAGGAAAAGCGATTCCCCAAATACAAAACGAAATAAGTGTTCCTATCTAACTCCTAACTACCATACCCGGGTACAGTGTCGTGTAATGCACATGCCCTGCTTAAGCAGGCTTACGTAAACGTTGGAGCGACGTCTCCACCATGAAACGTCCGTTGTACCGGTGTATTGACGAGGGCTTCTTTAAAGAGAACCTTTCACCTACCCATACATGTGCAGCATGTAATGGGGAGGGCTGCACAAACCCTGGGGCACTTTAAAAAAAATTCTACCTCCCTCCGTTATTTAGAGATCAGTGCCGTTATATTTGGTGCCCGATATTTCAATAACCCCCTGAACAGTCAAGAGATGAAAGCGCGCTCTCCTCTCCACAGCTCTTACACCGTCCGTAGCAGTGACACGCCCCCTTGCCAGTTCGGCAGAAGACTACTCTTGAAAGCTGAAGAGTGAGAGCGTGTGTGCACGCACGCACACTCTCTCTCTCCTTGCTCTTGCTGTAAGGCTTTATTCAGACGAACGTGAATTACGTCCGTGCAACGCGCGTGATTTGCACGCGCGTTGCACGGACCTATATTAGTCTATGGGGCCGTGCTGACATGTCCGTGATTTTTGCTCAGCGTGAGTCCGCTGAAAAAAAGTCACGACATGTCCGTTCTTTGGGCGTTTTGCACGCATCACGCACCCATTGAAGTCAATGGGTGCGTGAAAACCACGCATGCCGCACGGAAGCACTTCCGTGCGAACTGCGTGATTCGCGCAAGAGCTGTCAAAAGGATGAATGTAAACAGAAAAGCACCACGTGCTTTTCTATTTACAAACATCCAAATGGAGAGTCTTTGAGAAGAGCGAACCCGGACAACCGAACCGAACTTCACCGGGTTCGGCCGAACTCGTTTTGGCCGAACCCGGCAAAAAAATTTCCGGTACGCGACGTCCGGATATAGTCACTGTCCAGGGTGCAGAAAGAGTTAAACTGTTTCAGCACCATGGACAGTGACTTCCGATCCCAATATACATGAACGAGTAAAAAAAAAAAAAAGTTCTGACTTACCGCTAACTCCCGGCTTCTTCCTCCAGTCTGACCTCCTGGGGTGACAATTCACTCCAAGTTACAGCTGCAGCCAATCACAGGCCAAGCACAGGCTGCAGCGGTCACATGGACTGCCGCGTCATCCAGGGAGGTGGGGCCAGATGTCAAGAGAGGCGCGTCACCAAGGACGCGTCACCAAGGCAACGGCCGGGAAGTTCTCGGTAAGTACGAACCTCTTTTTTTTTTTTAACAGGTTGCAAGATATGGTGATCGTAATTCACTGTCGAGGGTGCTGAAAGAGTTACTGCCGATCAGTTAACTCTTTCAGCACCTTGGACAGTGACTGACGTCGGCTAGCCTCATCTCTATGATGGCGGCTGTGCGAAAATCACGCAGCCGCGCATCATACACGGATGACACACGGAGCTGGCAAGTGATTTTTGCGCGCGCAAAATGCCGCGTTTTTGCGTCCGAAAAAACGCCACGTTCGTGTGAATCCAGCCTAACACTGTCCATATCTGATTGGACAGTGTCACAGCCATAGTAACATGCCCCCTTCCCAGTACACGCCCCGTTGACTGTTCAGGGGGTTATTTAAATATCGGGTGACAAATATAACGGCAGCCAATATCTAAATACTGGGGGAGGTAGAATTTTTTTTTTAAAGTGCCCCAGGGTTTTCTTCAGCCCTCCCCATTACATGCTGTTCTCCTTTAATTTGTCTTCCAGTATTTGGGTATGCTGAAACAACACATAGCGAATATAGATGGTCCTTTTGTATAAGGTATACAGGCCTCATCAGCAGCACCACTCTTAGTAGCTCACACACAGCGTCAAACCTGTCAGACTTTGGCGTCACACTTCCGCCGCTATACACTCCTCTGTCACCATCTCTCTCGCACACAGAAGCCTGTAGGAGTTGTGGTGTTCTGTCTGAATTGCCACAGCTATCTTGTACTGTCTCGACACAATAACTGCTTTTCTTCTCTGCATCACAGATCGCCGCCTCATCTTCCGTTAAACCTCCTGCATCATCAACTGACACCTCCCAGCTCGATCTGCGTCCCAAGCCACGCCTCGAGTGGGCAGAGGCTGTCTCAATCTTTAGAATATCTTTTCCCTAAGCACAGTTCCTAGGCTGCAGTACCAGTGTAGCCGCCAGAGTTTGCAGCAAAGACACACATACACACAAGACTACCCCTTAGGCCCTGTTCACACTGAGGTTTTTTTGCAGGCAGAAAATTCTGCCTCAAAATTCAGTTTGAAATTTTGAGGCAGATTTTGATCTGACTACACAACGTTTTCTGCGTTTTTCGCTCGCGCCCATTGAGTACCACGGGCAAAAACACAGCAGCTCCCATTGATGACTATGGGAGATCAGAGACGTAAACGCCCGAAGATAAGGCATGTCGCTTCTTTTTCCCCGCAAGCGTTTTTTTTCCACTCGCAGGAAAAAACCGCCTCCGCCTCCCGTTGAAGTCAATGGGAGGCATTTTTGGGCGCATTTTCCGACGCGGTTTCTGCGTCAAAAGACTCTGCGTGAACTGGGCCTTACACTACCACTGGCCGCTGCGAGTACATCTCTCATTGACTGTCTTGGGTCTCTGCTGGATTCCCTTCACCGCCCATCCAAGCTCACCGTACAGTGAGGCCTCACACACCAATTCTGCTCGCTCTTTAGTACCTGTTGCCACCCCAGGCTCAACGATGGGATACTGACTAGTTCGGTCCTCATCAATCACTGCTTTAAAGCAGTCAGTCGTTCTCTTTTTTTCACTGACCTCCACAACAGCTTTTATCTCCTTTCCCCTCGGTGCAACATTTCTTCTTTTTATTGTACGCAGAGTTCAGGTCACGCCAACTTCCATCCAAAACTGAACATGGACTGCTGAGCTAACTGCTCTTTTATAGTCCCAGTGCCACCATCACTTTATTACAGAGCAGTCAATGTAGCCCAAAATAGAGTCTGGGACGTACATTTTGGCACCGTAAATTATATGTATTAACAAGCTAAACACCTTGCCTTACCTGTTAAAAAAAAAATTCAAGAAACTATACCAACATCTTCATTGTCAGATGGACACCCATCCCTCCAATGCAAAAAAATCACAGAATATCTTCCCAATACATTACCAGACAACGGGCAGTTTCACCACTGCAGTAGTGTCACCTAGTCAAGGGATAAACTAACAGCAGCAACACAGCATAGTGGATCGATAGCGTTTCACAAATGACGCAATTGCATTGCAATGAGGGCCTAAAATAGCACAGCACATAAAACATCATATTTTCCCCTTTTAATTATGGGGACCCGTCCCACATACATTACATACTATGAATCAGAAATGACTTATCTTCTACCATCTTTACCCAGGTAGATTCGCACTAAAATGCCTCCAAATTGGTATTCTGTCTATGGTTATAAAGCATATACAATTCTACCCTAAGGAGGAACTGGTGTTTGCACAATAGCTAAATTAACATCAGCTTCCTGTATGTTATCCCAAAATGAAATTGTAAAGGATCTGTCAAACACAGCTTCTGTGTCGACGCCCGTGGTTAGTCAGTCTGCACCTGCTCCTAAGTCTGATAGAGTAACTCCTTCTTCTACCACTCAGGCTGGGAGGCTGAGGAGTGGGAGAGCCTATCACAGCCTGGCCAGATGGAGCTAGCTCCAGCCCTCTGTCTATTTATACCTTCATTTCCTGCTTCTCCTTTGCCTGTGATTCTGCTTGTTTCCTGGCTCTGCTGCTGCTGCTTGTACTATTTGTCCTCTGCTTCATATTGACCCTGGCTTACTCACTACTCTCTTGCTCTGCGTTTGGTACCTCGTACACTCCTGGTTTGACTCGGCTCGTTCACTACTCTTGTAGCTCACGGTGTTGCCGTGGGCATCTGCCCCTTTTCCCTTAGCTTCTTTGTACCCTTGTCTGTCTGTCGTGCACATAGTGAGAGTAGGGACCGTCGCCCAGTTGTACGCCGTCGCCTAGGACGGGCCGTTGCAAGTAGGCAGGTAGATTAGGGCTCACCTGTCTGTCTCCCTACCCCGTCATTACATAATCACAGGCCCATATACCTTTTCTACCTTAGTCCCTGACACACTATGGACCCCCTTGAGACCCTGGCTCAGCAAATGCAGGGCTTCTCCCTACAGGTCCAAGCCCTGACAAAGAGGGGCAACCTGCATGATGCTAGCCTGGTAGTGCCCCCCACCTCACCTCTTGAACCCCACCTCAAGTTGCCTGACCGGTTCTCAGGGGACCGGAAGACTTTTTTCTCCTTTCGGGAGAGTTGTAGGCTCTATTTCCGTCTAAAGCCCCACTCCCCAGGTTCTGAGAGCCAGCGAGTGGGTATAATTATGTCCAGGCTCCAGGACGGGCCCCAAGAATGGGCCTTCTCCTTGGCTCCCGATGCCCCTGAGCTTTCCTCTGTTGACCTTTTTTTTTCTGCTCTCGGGCTCATATATGACGAGACTGACAAGACTGCCTTTGCCGAGAGTCAGCTGGTGACCTTACGTCAGGGTAAGAGACCCGTTGAGGAGTACTGTTCGGACTTTAGGAAGTGGTGTGCAGCTTCTCGGTGGAATGACCCTGCCTTGAGGTGGCAGTTTAGATTGGGTCTGTCGAACACCCTGAAGGACCTGTTAGTTAGCTATCCCCCTTCTGACTCTCTAGATCAGGTAATGGCTTTAGCGGTACGTCTTGACCATCGTCTCAGGGAACGACGACTTGAACGGTTTTGTGCCTTCTCCTCTGGCTCCCCCATGATGGCTCCCGAGGTGCCGTTGCTTCGTTCTTCCACGGAAAACTCGGATGAACCTATGCAACTCGGGGCCTCCATGTCTCCCCAACAACGTAGAGAGTTCCGCAGGAAGAATGGTCTCTGCTTCTACTGTGGGGATGACAAGCATCAAGTGAACAACTGTCCTAGGCGTAAGAATAAGCAGCCGGAAAACTTCTGCGCCTGTGACCATCGGGGAGGTCGCTTGGGCGCACAGGTATTTCCCGTATACATGAAACCTAATAAGATCTTGCTTCCCTTTCAGGTCTCTTTTGGTGGTAGGTCTGCTACCGGCAATGCCTTCGTGGATTCAGGGTCTTCTGCTAATATTATGTCTGTGGAATTTGCTATGTGTCTAGCTATGCCATTGATTGAATTGTCTAAACCTGTCCCGGTAGTGGGTATCGACTCCACTCCTCTTGCTAATGGTTATTTTACGCAGCATACCCCTGTCTTTGAACTCCTGGTTGGCTCCATGCATTTGGAGCAGTGCTCTGTACTGGTGATGCAGGGATTAACGTCCGATTTGGTTTTAGGCCTACCTTGGTTGAAGATGCATAATCCCACGTTTACTGGAACACTGGGGATCTTATCAAATGGGGTAATGAATGCATGACGTCATGTTTTTCTGTTAATTTTATTTCTCTCCCTGAGGAGGTGAACACTCTACCTGAGTTTCTTCAGGACTTCACTGATGTTTTTTCTAAAGAGGCCTCCGAAGTGTTATCTCCTCATAGAGAGTACGATTGCGCAATCAATTTGGTACCAGGGGCTAAGCTCCCTAAGGGTAGGATATTTAATCAGCATCATCCACTTCTCTTCGTTACCACCCAGCTTCTGGCAGTGCACAGACACACAGCGTGTCCTCGCTCATCCGATGCGATGAAGTTCCTGTGGGAGGAAGTGAGTGACGTCACAGCGTGAACTCGCGAGGACACGCTGTGTGTCTGTGAACTGCCAGAAGCTGGGTGGTAACGGAGAGAAGTGGATGATGCTGATTCGTCAGCATCATACACTTCTATTCACAACGCCCAGCTAGTAAAAAAAAGTAAAAACGCCCAGATGTACACACACAATACACGCCCAGTTGGACATAAGGCTCATTTGCATAAATATAAAAATTTTCATAACTTGGCCAAAAATGCTCGTTTTTGAAAAAAACAAAACGTTACTGTTATCTACATTGCAGCGCCTATCTGCTGCAATAGGAGATAGGGGTTTGAAAATCTGGTGACAGAGCCTCTTTAAGGATGGGCTACTTTCACCCTGCACAAAGCTCCTTGGCAAAGCAGTCAAACAATCTTGGCCAGAATAAAAGCACTGGGCAAGAATTAGGGTATGTTCACACGAGGTCATTACGTCCGTAATTGACGGACGTATTTCGGCCGCAAATCCCGGACCGAACACAGTGCAGGGAGCCGGGCTCCTAGCATCATAATTATGTACGACGCTAGGAGTCCCTGCCGGACAACTGTCCCGTACTGTAATCATGTTTTCAGTACGGGACAATTGTCCGGCAGCGAGGCAGGGACTCCTAGCGTCGTACATAACTATGATGCTAGGAGCCCAGCTCCCTGCACTGTGTTCGGTCCGGTACTTGCGGCCGAAATACGTCCGTCAATTACGGACGTAACATGGACGTGTGAATCCAGCCTAACACTCCAAATTGGTTGTTCAATATGAATGCACTAAAGGCACTTGGCAGTGCATCTTCACAGGTGAGGCGTTTGTATCCTTTCCTGAAGCATCTCCCACCGTCCGCTCTAAACTTCTGACACTTGTGCTTCGTAAGTAGTGCTTTACTTTCAAATGTTTCTATTCCAAGTATAATTTAAGCTCTATTCACACAACAGGGTCCGAGTGTCGGCTGATACAAACAACCGTTTCGGTCTGCTTTTCTCAGCCGTTTTGCATCCGTTCCAGGCCGCGTTTCCTTTAACAGCCGATTTTGACCAATTTTGCATTTGGTTTTTTCCCTGTCCGTTTTAAAAACTGATGAATTTCATTTGTAAATTTTTTGCCACACACTGCCCTCTGTAGATACTGCCACAGCCCCTTGTAGGTAATGCCCCACAGCCCTCTTGTAAGGAAGTTCTACACAGCACCCCCCCCACAAGATGGCAGCCCCTTACCTTCCTGTAGATAGCGCCAATGTAGGGGACCATTCCAGGAGAAGTCCCTGACATCAATGTCCATCTAAGGACAGTGAAGTCAGGAAATTCTCCTGGAGCGGAAACACCGGCCACAGCGCTGGGGATTCCTCTTCAGAAGTCCCTGACGTCACTGTGTCCATATATGTACAGTGAAGTCAAGGACTTCTCCTGGAGCGGAAATACCGGTCACAGCGCTGGGGATTCAGTTTCAGGAGTAGGGTACCGCGCCAGGAGAAGTCCCTGTTGTCACGGTCCATATATAGACAGTGAAGTTAGGGACTTCTCCTGGAGCGGAATCCCCGGCCACAGCTTCGGCAATGCTGTGGCCAGGGATCGGGGATTCCGCTCCTACAGGGAGCAAAAAAATACCCCCTCCTCCTCCAATGCGCTTCGCACTGTGAGGCGAACGAGCGGCAGAAAGAACGGCCCTCTGTCGGATCACATCCGAGCGACAGCCGTTCTTTACATGGCCCCATACACTATGGGAGCCGGGCGGGCGGCCAAAAATAAAGCATGTCCCATTTTTTTGATGGCCCGTCCAAAAAAAATCGGCTGTGTGAATAGCCCCATTTGGGGTCTATTGTTCCTACTGCGGCGGCGTGACGGCCGTTCAAAGAACGTCCGTCACACGGCTGGGAATCCTTGTCGTGTGAACAGCTTCCCATTGAGTTCAATAAGAAATACACTGTACTGTTAAGGAGGTGTATTTTTACAAAAACACCTTGTAAAAAGTAGTAGCATGTCACTTCTGGAGCAGATTTTCCATTGACAGTTTTTGGAGCGGATTTTCTATTGACACTATGAAAAACGCTTCAAAAAGAGACTTCACATGAAGAAAAAAATAAATAAATAAATATAAAAAAAAAAAAAATTTAAAAAAAAAAGCTTCATTTTCAGCTTCAAAAAAACCCTTGAAAAACAGCTCTGTAATTTTCAGCCACATCTTTTTTTGTAAGGGTATGTGCACACACACTAATTACGGCCGTAATTGACGGACGTATTTCGGCCGGAAGACCCGGACCGAACACAGTGCAGGGAGCCGGGCTCCTAGCATCAAAGTGATGTACGATGCTAGGAGCCCCTGCCTCTGCGTGGAACTACTGTCCCGTACTGTAATCATGATTACAGTACGGGACAGTTGTCCTGCAGCGAGGCAGGGACTCCTAGCATCGTACATAACTATGATGCTAGGAGCCCGGCTCCCTGCACTGTGTTCGGTCCGGTACTTGCGGCCGAAATACGTCCGTCAATTACGGACGTAAATTAGTGTGCGTGCACATACCCTAAGTGTGAACATACCCTAAGGCCGGATATGCTGCATAAAAATTGTACATCGTATCCGACCTGGAACCCACAGCACCTTTCGCCAAAAAAACGCCACAATGCGGTGCGGTTTATCGAATGGAATTTCCGCTGCAGAAAGCAGCGCTTGAAAAAAGCAAAAACCGTCCATACTTACCAACCCTCTTCTCTGTATGTAGTCCGGCCTCCTACGATGACGTTGCAGGCCATGTGACACTGCAACCTGTGATTGGCTGCAGCGGTCACACGGGATGAAACCTCATCCCAGGAGGCCAGACTACAGAGAAAAAGGAGCGCATTCTGGGTAAGTAATGGTTTTATTTTCTTTCCGGAGTAGCGATTTTTGCGGCACAACTGCTGCGATTATGCCGCAAAAGTCACAACACTTGGCTTTCTGATGCGGGTTTTGCACCCCCATTGAATTCCATAGGGAAAACCCACAACAGAAAATCAACAAACGCAGCATAAATTGACATGCCGCGGAATAAAATTCTGAACCGCAGGTCAATTTATTACATTTACGCTAATTTTTTTTCCGCAGCATGGCCATGAGATTTTCTAAAACTCATCCACTTTGCTGCTACTGTAAATGCTGCAGAATTCCATAGCGTTTATGCTACATGGGAACCTGGCCTTAGAGCCTTATTAAATGGGCAGATATTCTTTAACGAGCGATGATTTAGCAAGTTGACAGTTCAAAAGACTGTCTTTTACTTGCGTCAATAATCGCTAAAGATTTTCACCAGTCACTACTGCGATCGTCCGAAGGCAGTGTTATGATCAGCGTTGCTTTCCGTTGAAGGGTTCCGTCAGAGCTTTTCGTCGGGGGAAGCCCTCAACGGAAAGGCAAACCTTAGCTTCCGTTTGCATCCCAATTGATCTCAATCGTGACAGAAACTTTACTAATGGTTTCCGTTTGTCACCGCTGTGAAATGGTTCCGTTGTTTTGACGGAATAAATAGCACAGATGCAGTCGATGATCAACTAGCTGTCTCATTGATCGGTGCACCGGAAAAATTGGCCAGTGTGAGGGTATGTTCACACGCAGTGGTTTCAGACGTAATTCGGGCGTTTTACACCTCGAATTATGCCTGAAAAAACACCCCTTATATGCCTACAAACATCTGCCCATTGCTTGCAATGGGATTTGAAATGTTCTGTTCCCACGAGCCTTTATTTTACGCGTCGCTGTCAAAATACGGCGTGTAAAATGACGGCTCGGCAAAAGAAGTGGACACTTCTTGGGACGTTTTTGGAGGCGTTTTTCAATGACTCCTTTGAAAACAAGCTCGAAAAATGGCCGTAAAAAATGCAGCGAAAAACGCGAGTTGTTAAAAAAAAAAACGTCTGAATATCAGGAGCTGTTTTCGCCTGAAAACAGCTCTGTATTTTCAGACGTTTTTGCTCACTGCGTGTGAACATACCCTAATAGGGTCTTTATAGCGCATTACACAATGGGAACAGATAAATGCAGACAGGGATAAAAGCCACAAGTACTAACCTACAGCAGAATTAATTATGACAAACTGGTACAAGCTACTGCCTCAAACATCACAACACATTCCCAACACATTCTGCCCTGCAGCTCCTATCAGGGGTACCTCATGAATTGAATGACTCATGGGAAAAAAATAATTCACACACCTGACCAGCTCACAACTGATATGTAGCCACTAAGGCTCACTATGATCTTGTTATTCAGACTTACTTTGTACTATCATTTCTCATGGTACAAGCCCCCTTAGGCCTCGTGCACTTTCGACACCGTTTTCACAGCTGTTTTTGACGGATCAGTGTGCCCATTTTAGCGGCCGTGTGCACTCCGTGTTTCCGAGCATGGTACTGTCCAGGGTGCTGAGAGAGTTAATTGGCTGCACTGATCGGCGGTAACTCTTTCAGCACCCTGGACAGTACCATGCTCGGCGCTCGGAAAATACAATTTTAATGAAATTAAAAAAAAGTTCATACTTACTTTCCTCCTGTCCGGCCTCCAGGGATGACGTTTCATCCATGTCACCGCTGCAGCCAATCACAGGCTGTAGTGGCAGTCACGCACGCCAGGATGACGCTACATCCCACGTGACCGCCTCTGCAGCCAATCACAGGCTGCAGCGGCCTCTGCAGCCAATCACAGGCTGCCGCGTCATACAGGAAGGTCGGACTGGAGGAAGAAGAGGGACTCATCACCAAGACAACGACCGGGTATGTATGAACTGCTTTTTATTTTTAATCAGCAGCCTCTTTTCTCTATCAGTGATTGATAGACAAGTGGCTGCCAATTAGTGTAATATATACGGAATGTATTTCTGCCCGCCCGGCCGTTGCTAGGCAACGGCTCCGTCACACACGGATGCCTTCAGTTACATGGGCCTCACGGTTACGGAATCTTGGACCAAAGTAGGATAGGACATGCTTACTTTGGATCGGAACAGAGCAACGGGACCGTCAAAAAAACTGAAGTGTGCATGGCCCCATTGAAATGAATGGGTCAGGGTGGTAGCCATCAGAAAAACGTCTTGCACCCTGAAGAAAAACACTGAAGTGGGCATGAGGCCTAACTCCGCTATGGTGGTTGTGCCATTATTAAGGACTCAAATGTGTTCTGCATTATTAAAGTTTCACACAACATCCCTGTGGGTAAATGGTTAGCCATCTCTGCCTTCCTGGGGAAGATCCTAGGCAAGACTGTTTCTGGCTCAGGATAGGGACAGGATCTTGATCAACCAAGCTGAAGGGTCAGCACGCTGTGGGGAGACAGTATTTGTAGCAGGGTGCCTGGAGCTCACTTTATAGTCTATGTTCAGAAAAGGTGGTTTCTTGCTGGCTTTCCAGGCTAGAGCGAAAGTTGTGAGATTTGGGAATATTGGACACCTGTCATGAATCGGGCTGGTGAGAAGGATGGTCAGTCAAGTATCAGTGCTTCTTAATCATGAAGTGGAGTGGTTATGCAGGAAAGCAGTACTTAAAGCATCCTTGTGCCGGTTGCCAGAGTTTGGTAGAAAACCTTTTACCTGCCCATTATATAGTAGAGCTCGGTTTCAGAGGTTACCTCTATATATCAATTCTAAATTATAATTTGAATAGAAACATTTGACAATAACGTACCGCTTACAAAGCCCGGCAGTACTCCTGTCAGAAGTTTAGAGCAGACGCTAGGAAAGGATACCAACGCCTCACGTGTGAAGATGAACTGGGGCTGCCAAGTGCCTTTAGTGTATTCATATTGAACAACCAATTGGGAGTGTTAAAGAGGTTCGGGCTGCTGGCCAGTTCCCTTGTGTCACAGATATTCACTTTTCTATGCATTGAGTACAAATGTTTATCCTTGGTATTTTTAAATACTGTGCAATACAAAAAGGGACACATTAAAAATGAAAAAAAAAATTGCCACAAATTACAGCTGCCATTTTCTATTTTAAGATTTGCACTTTCAATTATATTCTGTAACATCGATTAGACTTTGCTGAGGGAGTACCATTCTAGCGCCAGCTTCATAGAATATGGCAAACACTTAAGAGGTCAACTTTTAATTTGCTCTGAGCTGTAATTGCTATAACAGAGGTTAGAAATATACGTAGAGTATTTTAAAGTGGTATATTTCATTGGTTATATCAGTGATTCCCAACCCTATTACCATATAGAAACACTTGAAATGTTCTTGCACTCCTGGGGCACCCCTACATCCATTCCTACCTCAAAGCAGCTTGGTGCAAGGGATGGATAGCATTGTATAATTCTTGCACAGTGCTTTTATTCTGGCAAAGATTGTTTGACTCCTTTGCCAAGGCGCTTTGTGCAGGATGAAAGTAGCCCATCCTTAATATGAAAGGAACAGCTCTTCCTGGCGCTTTCTTCCAAAGAACTCCTGACCAGTTTCCAGGGAACCCCAGCTTGGCTATACCATCTACATTAGTCGGCACATTGGAGCTACCTTTTTTTTTTTTTTTTTTTTATTATGAAAGCTTTTCTAGCGTTTTTCCAGACATACATGCTCAGAGATGGAGATGTCTGAAAGCACAATGACGATAGTTAGTGCTATGGCCCATGCACACAGCCTAGCAGATTGGTCTTGTACAGACTTCTAGAAACTGTGTGGCACTTCATTATTTTTTTTTTTTCCCCCTTGGAAGTACGGAATATCAATATACTGCGCATACCACAATATATTTTTTTAGAGAAGTGTCAAGGAGGAAAGGTTGAGTGTAGCTTGCCAATACCTCCAAGTAAAAATCATTGGCATGCAGAGATCAAGTATAGGTTCATCAACCATTATCCATACCAGATCTATTATGAGATCTGTAATGAAATCATGTGTATAACCCACACAATCCCAAAAATCTACAATTTGAAAGAAAGATATTGTTTTGGCGATGGAACATTGGCTTAACTGTTAATTCGCAATTGATGAATGCAGTGGAATGACTGGGAGGCCAGTTTAAAGTGCAAGCCAAGCCTTACTTTACTCTTTAGTGGTGTATGTCAGGAGGAATAAGACTAACCTCAAGTTGTGTATTTCCCCTTTCACTATCCCTATCTGCAAGTTTAGAAACCGCCTTAGTCTTAAGGCACATATCCTGAAAGTTTGTGGCAGATTGAATGTTGGCAAAAGGGCAAATAAAAAAGCTTTTGCAATAAGGCAAAAATCTTTACAAACGACACCAAATTTCATAAAATCTGATACAAGGTCTATATGTGGTAATTTCCCCTCTTATGATGAAAGGCTAAGAGTATTCCTTACAATATTTTACCTTGCGGTTAAAAATTAAAAAGTATAAATAAATCAAGTCACAGTATGCAAAAATGAGAATGCCACACCGGTATGCAGTTGCAAAATGGCCATTTATTGCCTACATAGATGTGTTAAAAAAAGAAAAAAAGGAAAAAAAGTACACAAAGGAAACAAGCAATTATTTAGCCCTATACATTGTGTAAGCAGTACCCGATCTCCAGAATGAATAAGTAATTTGTCATCAGAAATATTGTGAGGTTCTTTAGCACCTCTCTTCAGCTGCCATAAGCCTAGAAAGCAGGACTAACCGTGCAACTTTAGGCTGGATTCTGTATTGTTCACATTTGTAATACTATGAAACATCCAGAGTACACAGCAGATTTTGTACATCAAATATTGCCCCCAAAATACATCAGCTGTGCAATCCAGATTGTGGTTAAACTTGGTAAATACAAAGTTAAAAATGGCTGGTGATTTCTTATCCATCAGATATACATTCCTGAATACAATGCAAAGACCCATTGCTGTAAGATTAGCTGAAGGAAAGTTGTAACTAGTATTGCATATTCATACGGTGTAACAGAAATAAAGCAGCAACACTACACTATATTTAATATATATTTTTAAATTCATGAACTTGACATTTATACAAAATAGATCTTGAGTGGTAAGCTCAGGCATCATTTCCTCTGTAATACATCCAATTAAGGCAGTATTAAGTCTGCCATAGTTGTACAGCAGTGATTAGGTGTTGAGGGGCAATGCACGGGAAGGTGGAGGGGGAAGTAAAGCAACTAATCGTTGCACCAGTAGTTTGTAACCCACAGCAGTTTTGCATGCATTAATGAAAACAAAAATGAAAAAAAATATATATATACCTAGTGCAATATTAAAAAAAAACTGCAATGAGGATAAAAATCCATCCCATATTAAGACTGGGAATTTCAATCCCTTCAATGCTAGTGGGAAGGGGGTTGGAGAACACAAAAAAAAAACCGCAAGAAATACTTTAGAAATTAAGAACTTCATAATTAACTTAAATGTGTAAAGTAAAGGTCATTAAAAATGTTTTGGCTATATAAACCAGACGACAGTTGTGCTTTATCGAGTGTGGAGAAACTTGCAAAAAAGTATTTTTGGCTAAGTTTGTTCACTGGTCCTGAGCTTAGCACAGCAGAAGACAGATCACCATTTTAGGACTATATAAGTAGATGTGAGTGGCAAAACTTGGGGGAAGGACTAATCAGGCAGAATAGTGAGGTATGTAAAACACTTACAATAACGTATGGTTATAAGGAGGGATTCGCGCCTTCGTCATTTACCAAGGGACCAAACCCATTTTATTTTTATTTATTTTTTAAATAAAACTAGTCCAATTGATTAAAACTATGCAAGCCTGTCAATGAATAGTTTCAGTATATGTACACATTAGTGAGGGTAATTAAACCAAGCACAAAAATGTTAAATACAGTTTAAAACAGGTTGATTCACATTGCAACAATATATTGACTGCTCTAAATGCAGTGAAGCATAATTTCAGCAAGTAGGTGATCAGATTATGTCTAAAATTAAATGGAATACACCATTTCACAGCAGTTCTATATATTAAATGAAGTCTATTAACCAGAACACTATTTTTTTTTGCATTGATAAGCAAACCAATGTAAATAAAAAAAAAAAAAAAATAATCTGCATCTGGAGTAAAAATTTGACATCTACACAAATTGTGAGAATGCTACATACAATCCAAAAGGACGGGTAACTTTATACAAAATGCCTCTAAAAAGATGTAAAGATTTGTTCATTGCTGCATATGCAAATATGGTTCTTTAACCTGTCACATTCTTAAAAATAGGATTATATATATATATATATATATATATATGTTTATTTCACATAGCAAACCCACCCTAGTGTAAAGAAAATATACTGGATGTCTGTGGAAGTGCACAATTTATCTGCCTATTGGGGATTCACATAAATACATTCCTCCAGAATTGTGACACTCAGCCATGGCATAAAGTACATAGATGGCGATTAGTGTCAAAACCATATCTAAGCTTTTCCCATTTCATTAGCTTATTTGAATAGCTGAGGCTTTAAACATTAGAAATCGGGCAGCTGCAATACTGTTTTAAAGGACTACACAAAAGGACTGTAAATGTGATTTGCTAAAGGAAATGTAACATTCTAGAAGTATGTGGCGATAAGTTAGAGGTGGGAGAAGTTAGTAGTTGGAGAGAACGCTTTACATGCTGCGTAAATGTTTAAGTGGAACCAGCTAAATCTTTTCTAAGGAGGATACAAAGCAGAGACATAATGCTGAATGGGATATAGCTTTTCAATGAAACGGTTTCACTTGAAGCAAACACCAAAGCATGTTATAATGATAGGAAGATAAATTACAAAAACCACTGTAAAAGGAAAGTTTTGTTTTTCACTACTGCAATAAGTATATGCTTAGAAAAAGAAGAATTTGTACAATGTCATTTTTACATCATATACAAGAACATGGAAAGTGAGGGCATTTGAGCCAGCTTGAAGTCAAAACTTTTTTTTTTTTGCTTTGTTTTGTTTCTTTAAACAGGGTTTCAGCTTTTATTGAAAAAAAAAAGAAAAAAAAAAAAAAAAAGAAATTTGAGCTCTGGGTGTAAAACAAAAATATATATTTATATATAACTCTTCGAGATGAAAGTATATCAAAAGATGTGACTGTTGTGCCAGTTCCGAGGATACTGTATTACAGAATTGACAATCTTTTCACCAATACACAGAATAGAAAATAGTACAATTACATACATCACTTACAGGAAAAAAAATAAAAAAAATACAAAAAATTCACCCTTAAACAGGGTTAAGTTTTTAGTTTTACCTGCTTTAATAGGCAGTGCTGCTGGTTAAATAACAGGGGGGGGGGAACCCCAAACAAAACACCAGATTGTGAGAAAACAGTTGAAAGTACAAAACTACACAAACCATAATTCCAGTAATCACACAGGCCCTGAGGGTGCTGCAGGAAATCCAAGATTTAACAGCTAGATACATTTACCAATCGTAAGCTTTGGAAACAGGCAATTAACTACATATTTGGAAAATAAATAGAAATCTATTTAATGTTTGGGTACAAAGATTTAACAAAAAACTATTGATGACCTACATGAACAAGTAGGTCTTTATTTCAAAGGAGCCTTTAAGGAAGTTGACAAAAACAAAACACTGTTTGGTGCGACTTTCTAAATACTTTATATTAAAAATGGTTTTTATTTTCTTCAGA
This sequence comes from Rhinoderma darwinii, assembly GCF_050947455.1. Taxonomy (NCBI): domain Eukaryota; kingdom Metazoa; phylum Chordata; class Amphibia; order Anura; family Rhinodermatidae; genus Rhinoderma; species Rhinoderma darwinii. The sequence continues at coordinate 219,789,009 of NC_134687.1, forward strand.
CACAGCTGCTTTGTATCCTGTATACAGAGCAGCTGTATCTTATGCCGAGACCTGAATCCATCAGGTCCGCAGGACTGATTAGTTCAGTGACAGCGGGTCCTGCGTGTCTGACAGGTTACCGATCACATCAGAGATCATATTTTAGACGTGATCGATCAGTAACCGCACAATCCTGCGTGAGACATGCAGGACCCGCTGTCACTGAATCAGTTAGTGCCAGGGACCTGACTGATTCAGGCCTCTACACAAGACACAGATGCTCTGTATACAGAAAACAAAGCAGCTGTATCTGGTGCAGCTTTCTAAATACTTCTTAAAATTATTAAAACATTTTGAAACAGTCTTTTTTTTTTTTTTTTAAATATAAAAGTCTTGTGGATATTCATGTATGAATCATAAAGCAAAGAAAATCAGAAGAAAAAAAAACCCAAACATGTTTGGAATCAAAGGACTACTTTCAGATCAGTTCGACGGGTTATTATAGGATTTGCAGTTCCACTACATCAAACAATATGGAGTCTGATAAGATAGAATGGAAACATTAACAAAATAAAATGCTTTAACAACTAATGTAGTTGTGGCAAACGCTAGGATATGAAAGCCTGAGCAACGGTAAAAGACGGAAAACTCAAAGATTAGATACCAAAAGACGAGATATGGAAAGTCATGAACAAATAACGAATGCCTAATATTAGGTTCTTTGCACTTCTACTCCCATTTGAAGGATCACATTGCTATTTTTTGTTTAAGGGCATCTACAAATCGAAGCATGACATTAACTATTCAGACACAGAACGCCATAAAATAGGGTTTAAAGAGACTCCGGCCACTTATAATGTGGTGACAATCTCCTAGATAAGGAGATGGGCGCTATAATGTAGGTGACAGCAGTGCTTTTTATTTAGAAAAACGATCTATTTTTACCACTTTGAGTGATTTTTAGCTTTATGCTAATTACTTTCTTAACCCCTTAATGCTCAGCGACATACTATTCCGTCGTGCTGACCGCCCCGTTCGCACTCCATGACTGAATAGTACGTCACGGGAGTAATTGCTATTTCGGCAGTCTTCCCGACACATACAGGAGCTGTGACAGCTGCTGTCTTGCACAGCGGTTGCCGCAGCGCCTATAGTGGGGACGAGGCTTTTTAGGGGTTACTCTACCATCGCCGGCCTGCTACACGATGGTGACTATGGCAACCGGACACCTAACAATGGCGTCCGTCTATACTATTGACGGAATCCTAGTGGGTCCTGAAAGTCAGGACCAACTATGCTTGCTGTCAGTGAGTAGCTGACAGCTCTAATTCACTGCACTACGCATGTAGTGCAGTGTATTAGAATAGCGATCAGGGCCTCCTAGTCCCCTAGTGGGACAAAGCAGTAAAAGTAAAAAAAAAAAAAAGTGTCAAATTAAGACAATAAAAGTCTTAAGTGCTAAAAGTAAAAATCCCCCTTTTTCCCTCATCAGTCCTTTATTAATACCAATTATGTATAGTTTATTTGTTTATATATTTTTATCGCCGCATTCGTAACGGCCTGGACTACATTTCGCTATTTATCCTGCGCGGTGAACGCCGTAAAAGAAAATAAACCGTACCAGAACCACAATTGTTTGGTCCCTTCACCTCCATCAAAAAGTTGCATGCACCCCATGAAAACTACAATGAATTCCTCAAGGTGTCTAGTTTCCAAAATGAGGTCACTTTTGGGGGGGTTTCCACTGTTTTGGCACCACAAGACCTCTTCAAACCGGACATGGTGCCTAATAAAAACGAGGCCTCAAAATCCACTAGGTGCTCCTTTGCTTCGATGGCCAGTGCTTCAGTCCATTACCGCACTAGGGCCACATGTGAGATATTTCTCAAAACTGCAGAATCTGGGCAATAAATATTGAGTTGCGTTTCTCTGGTAAAACCTTTTGTTATAGAAAAAAAAATATAATTGTATAAAAGGGACAAAAAAAACCAAAACAACATTTCACCTCTACTTTGCTCTAAGTTGCCGTGAAACACCTAAATAATAAACTTTCTATATGCTGTTGTGAATACTTTGAGAGGTCTAGTTTCTAAAATGGGGTGTTTCATAGGGGTATCTAATATATATCACTTTAGAACTGAACTGGAACCTAAAAAAAGAGGCAATACTTTGCTTCTTATATTATACGGATAATGAGCAATGCCCACCTTGAGATGGCCCCAGTTTTGACCGTTTGTCTAATTGGGGGTCTCCGTTTATACAGTTTCAGTGCCCGGTTTTCCCAAGCATTCACCCCCGAGAAGTGTATTTCTATTGTGTCCTTGGTAGATTTTCAATTCCGCCAGTACCTAAGCTGTGCGAGAGTGCATCAGGGTATACCTACAAATTTAAGATATATGAAGGGAAGGACACCAGTATTCAGCCCCCAGAATGCCCCCCCTTACTGGGAGTTAATGCAAAAATTGTGTGGGATTTGGTGCACCCACTGCTGGACCAGGGTTACCACCTCTACCTGGATAATTTTTATACCAGCGTCTCACTCTTGAAGTGCCTCACTTCCAGAAGTCCTGCGACATGCGGCACTGCTAGAAGAAATCTGAGAGGCCTCCCTAAGACTTTGCTGGGGCAAACTCAGAAGGGGTGAGAGGAGGGCACATTCTAGCAGCAACATATTGTGTATCAAGTACAAGAGAGATGCCCTTGTATTAACAATACATGGCCACACCAGTACCCATGTACCTGTACGAGGTACCAGTACAGAGACCTCCAAACCAGACTGCATCCTGGACTACAATAGGTACATGGGTGGGGTGGACTTGTCAGATCAAGTCCTGAAGCCCTACAGCGCCATGCGGTGTGGTATAAGAAGCTGGCCGTGCACATCATGATCAAGAACCTAATCTTTAGGGACCAAGAAGGGGGCACCCAGTACTTCTGGAAGCGAGGCCACACGCATCGTACCAGGGCAACACTTTCCAGAAGTTATCTAAACTGGCAAGGGAAAAAGTCAAAAGAGGTGCAAAGTCTGTTATAAGAGGGGGATAAGGGAGGACAACATATAAATGTGACATGTCCTGAAAAACCAGGGCTCTGTATGAAAGGGTTTTAAAATTTACCATACATCCCTTAGATTTTTCATCTACACGGACGCACTCCGCACAGCTTATCTCCCTCATCTTTCCCTTCTGAGCCCTGCTGTGTGCCGAGGCAGCTGATAACAGCCACATGTAGGGTATTGCCGTACCCAGGAGAACCCACATTACAGTTTATGGGGTGTATATCTCTGGTGGCGCATGCTGGGCACAATATATTGGACACTGAAATGGCATAGATGTATAGAAAATTGCAAATCTCACACTGCACCATCTGCTGCGCATTACCTTTTACACAGTACCTGTGGGGTCAAAATGCTCACTACACTAGATGAATGTCTTAAGGGGTCTAGTTTTTAAAATTGGTTTCACTTCTCGGGGGTTTCAACTGTACTGGTACCTCAGGGGCTTCGGCATACATGACTTAGCACCAGAAAAGCTCCAGTAGGACAAATGGTGGTCTTTTCCTTCTGAGCCCTCCTATGGGCCCAAATGGCAGTTTATCAGCACAAATTGGGTATTGCCGAGCTCAGGACAAATTGGGCAACAAAATGGGGTATTATGTTCCCTGTGAAAATAAGAAATGTTGATCAAATATGACATCTTATTGGGAAAAATGAATTTTTTTTTAAATTTCACAGCCCAATTCAAACACGTGCTGTGAAAAAAAAAAACTGGTCAAAATGGTAACAACCACCATACATTAATTCCTTGAGGGGTGTAGTTTCCAAAATAGGGTCACTTTTGGGGGATTCCTACTGTTTTGGCACCTCAACACCTCTTCAAACCTGGCATGCTGCCTAAAATATATTCTAATAAAAAAAAAAAAAAGCGGCCTCAAAATGCGCTAGGTGCTTCTTTGCTTCTGGGGCTTGTGTTTTAGTCCACGAGCGCACTAGAGACACATGTGGGACATTACTAAATATGTATTGTCCAGATTCTGCCGTTTTTAGAAGTGTTTATCTGGTAAAACCTTCTGTGTTAAAAAAAAAAAAAAAAAGGGAATAAAATTGAAATTCAGCAAGAAAAATGAAAATTTGCACATTTCACCTCCACTTTGCTTTAATTCCTGTGAAATTCCTAAAGGGTTAAAAAAACTTTCTAAATGCTGTTTGGAATACCTTGAGGGGTCTAGTTTTTAAAATGGGGTGTTTTATGGGGGTTTCTAATACATAGGCCCATCAAAGCCACTTCAGAACTGAACAGGTACCTTAAAATAAAGGCTTTTTAAATTCTCAAAAATATGAGAAATTGCTGTTTATGTTCTAAGTCGTGTAACTTCCAAAAAAAATAAATCTAAAGTAGACATATGGGAAATGTGAACTAGTAACTATTTTGGGTGGTCTAACCATCTGTTTTACAAGCAGATGCATTTCAATTCTGAAAAATGCCATTTATAAATTCTCTCAATTTTGCACCAATAAACGCTGAATATATCGTCCAAATTTCACCACTAACAATGCCCAACGTGTCACGAGAAAACAGTCTCAGAATCGCTTGGATAGGTTTAAGCATTCCGACGTTATTACCACAAAGTGAAATATGTCAGATTTAAAAAATGCTCTGAGCCTTAAGGCCAAAACAAGGCTGCGTCCTTAAGGGTATGTTCACACGCCCTATTTACGGATGTAATTCGGGCATTTTACGCCTCGAATTACATCCCAAAATACGGCTCCAAACATCTGCCCATTGAAATCAATGGGGTTACGATATTCTGTGCACACGGGCTTTTCTTTTTTTTATGTGCCGCTGTCAAAAGACGGCGCGTAAAAGTGCATATCACTTCTTGAGACGTAATTGGAGTCGCTTTTCATTGACTCCATTGAAAAACAGCTCCAATTCCATCCGTAATAGACTCCGCGAAAAACGCAAGTACGAGCAATTACGTCTGGTTTCAGGCAAAAACAGCTCCTGAATTTCAGCTCCGTAATTTCAGGCGTATTGGACGCTGCCGTGTGAACATACCCTAAGGGGTTAGTGCCCAAGTGGGCGTTTTACAGAGGAGTGTATGACGCTGGCCAAAGAAAGTAAAAGCACTCCCACTTGGGCATTAAGAAACGAATTAGCATAAAGCTAAAAAAAAATAAAAATAACTCAATCGTAAAAATAGGATAGTTTTTCTAAATCAAAAGCACTGCTGTCACCTACATTACAGTGCCCATCTCACTATGTAGAGATAGGGCACTTATAATGTGGTGACAGAGCCTCTAACAAACCTTGCAGAAAAAGCAACAGGAAGGATCTAATACACAAGAAATATTCAATTAGTTAAAAAATTCATATGCTTCAAATTACATTACCAAAAAGTAAATAAATCAGTGCTTCTGCTTTTTACCAATGCATAATGGATTTAATGGCAATTATACGCGAGGACAACAAAAATACCAACAGACAGATCGGAGTGCAAAACAAAACCAGGTTTGAAAAGCAAAAATGTATCCCTTTGACCTTAGAGGGGTCTCCAAATTGTTCCAACCTCTGGCGGTGAAGGGGTTAAGCAAAAAAACAAAAAAAAAAAAAAAAACTACCACATTTTATTTTTTACAATTTTTTTGTGAATAAAACCTGGACATTGTTACGTAATAAAATATCCTCACATGTTTTATTAATTCTGAATTTATAAATGTTAAAACTTTAAAGACACAAGTAGAATAGCCTTAGCCACATTTACAGCAAATATATAAAAAAAAAAAACAAATAGGGGAATGAAAAGAAAATATGTCATGAATGAAAATATCCAGGGGAGAGTAATCAGCCAGCAACAAAAATGGAATTGGAAAGTAACCAGACTGTAGTAGCGACCGAAAAGAATTGTATTGACTTTGTGACATGATCTTAAGCACTAAGGAACCCAAAAAAAAAATACAAAAAAAAAAAAATGTATGACCGCCTCAGATAGTTAACACTGCAACAGCGAAGCATTTAAAGTTTCTAAAAGTGGCTGGTATTCCTTAAATAACTTCTACATGTGCAGTGATTCCTATCACTCAATGCGACATGGACCGAAAACAAAGCTACAATTATAGTTCCGATAAGTGACATGTTCTTCCATCTTCAACAAGGCCTAATAGCCTTTTTTTTTTTTTTTTTTACCGGCAGGACTTATTTTAAAAGTACTTTGTGCTGCTACATACATGTCACTTCTCCAAAACGGAGCAGACTACCAAAACAGTAATCTTTTGTCTGATGATTTGCTTTACAGTTTAATATATACAGTACCTGAGAAGTTGTAAATGCAGATAATCTAGCGCAAGATTATTTTCTAAGTCAAAGGTTAAATCAGATTTCAATATGTTTGTGGAAACCAAATGGTTGCCAAGTGGGACTAAAACACCTCTAGTTGTTCTAGGGCCAATAAAGTTCTAATAGCTACCACCACTTATCGTCCACTGGAAAGCAAAGCACACGTTGGGTTAGCGTGGATAACCCCATAAGAGGAGATACATTTCACAGAAGCTCTATGGCATCTATATGTGCATTTGTTTTAGAGAGGAATAGGGGTGCCCATACAAACCAAAAGATTATGCAAAGACAAACATATTGAGACCTTTTTAAATTAATGCAGATTTGATACGTTTTTAAGCCCAGGAGTTTATTCAAAAGCGAAGATCTAAAAAAAAAAAAAAAAAATTCTCTCCGTTGCGGCTGAAAAAAAAATTTCTGTGAAAGCCAGTGTGAACAAGGTTGAATGGATACAAGTCTAGACTAAGCAGGTGTTCAGGTTACACAAGGCATTTTACGCATTTCTCTAAATTTCCTACACTCATATGGAAAAGAGTTTATTATGAAAGATAGCTACGGAGGCACTTTAGGAATTTAGTAAAGACTGCAGTTGATATGTACCTTATGTAAAATACATAAATGTTCTATAGAAACGGTGTGGAAAAACCCACAAGGAGGAGGAATGTAGTCATTTGTTAGTGAAAAGGGGACATCCTGTGTTTCTACCCATCAAATGGATTATTTAACATCCAGCATGAACACTTTCAAAACGGCCCTTTGTTAAAAAGTTTGGAAAAGATTGGTGTCGGAGAAATGATCACATTGGGAGACAAAGCAATAAAGTGCATTGAGAATTATTTTCATTTAAAAGCAGTTTTAAAAACATAGCAGCAAGAGACAAGAAAATTTTGCAGTTAGAGGCCATTTAACCAGTGCAATACAACTTTTCAAAGAAAGAGAGAAAAAACAAACCAAAAACCAGCATGACTAACCCCTTCATAGCCAGGTGTCAGGGAACAAAAGTTAAAGACCTCCTTACAGATAAGGTACCCAATATATACTACACTTTGAATTATAAAGGGGGAGAGGTGTCCGTATTTTGATCAGGGAACTTGGATGGACAGTCTTGGAAAAAGTAGGACCTTGGATAACTGGCCAACAATAGCGCACACACTTCAACCCCACTGTAAAGAGGTGAACTGCTCCTACCTACTCCCTTTGGCTACCAAATTGGGGGATAAGAAGAGGGCAGGAGAAAGACGGCGGAGGGCCATGTTTTAACATAGCATGAATAATATTCAAGTGTTCACTAGACTGTGCTCACCATTTAAGTTTGGGAAGCAGAAGAAAGTGAGGTTTAGCACTCCAAATCTTTCCAACGATCTGGCTCTGAAGAGAATACTGAAAGTGATAAAAAGGACTGGCCGGGCTACAAATACAGACTAAGGGGGAGGGGAAGAATTATTTAAAATTGTGTTAGTAAGTAGCATCTTTGGTTACAAGTTTAGACTGGGAATCTTTCCTCCAGTAATATTATGAATGCTAACAGCTTTACTGCATTAACCCGACAAAGGTAGAAACACAGAATTAAAAAAAGGTTTCCCACTGATCTGATTCGGTTTGTGGAAAAGGTAAATGCAGGACAGATTCACAAACAGTCCGTTTTAACAGCTCTTCAGAGCCAGTGCCAACAGTAGCTATTTATAAGCCAAAAAGACGGGAAATAAAGCAAAAACACAAAAAAAAAAAACGACCAGGTTGGATTTTGCAACTCTAAAAGCAATTCATTTTCCAGTATGCATTTCTAAGGTCTGAAAAGGGTGTTAAAGCAAGATTGTGCTTTACATTTAGGACAGCTATGGCAGCCTTTAAGGAGTAGGGTAAAATAATAGTTGCTAGGTTTTCCCTGGGACAAGTATTGCAGAGTTGGGAGTTCAACTTAATAAAAAGGGAAAATATCCTCGAATCTAGCGGTTGTAAATGGTATTTCTTACAAGACAAAGAAAATGTGGGCAGGTTGAAAATAAAAAGATTAAGCTTGTTTAAAACAAAAAAGATGGGAAGGAGGAGAGATTTTGTACCAACCCTAATGCCAAATATTGCCTCCCTGCAATAAAATGCAGAACCACAGCTTTGACAGAAGGGGAGGAGCCGTGAAAAAGCAGCTTTAGGTTGGCCATACTTCACTCCTCAGACTTTGACAGCTGTACAGGTCCATGAGAACGATTGCCAAGCCTTAGCCAACACTACCTCCTGCCTGGCAAGTGTACCCCATTGATGAGAGGCAGAAGTGGGGGGTGGAGTTCCAGCTGCGTTAACAGTGAGAAGTGGTCAGAAGGTAGGTGTGGGTGAGGGCAGCCAGTGATGTTGTTCTCCACCATCCACTGAGGATCTAAAGGCCCCAGGACGCCAAGAACATCCATGTGTGTCTTGGAGTAGAAGATGTAGTCAATAACACCCTAAGGATAAAACAGCAAAAAAAAAAAAAAAAATAATAATTCAGAAATGTTCTCGCTCACCATAGGATACAAATCACTCGGTCATCAGTAAAGTGAACATTAAGCACAACACATTCTTCATGTGTCAATGTATGGATGAGGAAATCACTTTCACCTGTCTGAAGAGATTTGTATGCCTAATATTTTTGCAATAAAATGTTACATTCTGTCAACTGTACTGGCACCCCAGAGGTGTTCAAGCATATTGCCTTTCAGCCTTCGTCGACGAAAGGTCATTTCACATGTCCCTTCAGCGCATTGTAGGAAGTTACTGAACTATGTACACCACATAAGAGAATCTATTAGCTCAATTATGTTGCCCTGAGGGCATCGTGTAGTAGTGAAAGGGGCACGGACTCCTGCATGCACCATTAAAAATAGCATTATTCACAATATTAGGCCCCATGCACACAACTGTAGAGTTTGTCCAGACCAATTAATTTCTATTGACCATGGACACTTTCCCGTATATCTGCAGGAATGTGTCCAGGCCTTGGAAAGCCTCCGCAAAAGTAACATGAGGTATCTTTTGCACCCATATTTTAAGAGCACGAGCCAAACACGCGGATGGCTCTCTGCAGCAGACAGCCCTGCCTGTACTCGCGGGCCGTGATTACGGGCACGGCAGTGTGCATGAGGCCTCAGGGCAGGCATTTGAAGTTCCATATAAGTTTAGCACCACTTTAAAATTAAGTCTAGTACTTACTTTGAAATCAAAGGTGTAATTGGTGTAAGGCATCAAGTTGTTTTCATAGGCGCTCCTCAGCTGGAAGCCATGCATAATTCTTCCATCTGGGGTCCCATTCTTTCCATTGCAGCTAAAGTTGGAGAGACACTCGTTGTATCGAAGCTCCTTAAAGTCCTTATGATTGTCAGCTACCACTCCATTGGTTAGATACTCCACAACACCTAATTTAAGGGGTTAGGGAAAAAAAACAAAAAAACTATTCCAGCAGCACTAAATAGCATATTGCACTTATTTAATAGGAAAGGATAGGAATTACGTGGTATCAAAGGGTCTTTAACATATAAGACAGGAAGCAATTAAAAGCAGATCAGAATCTCAGTGTAGACCATCCTTTAGTAGTGTCATACAAAACATTTTACCTGAATCTGGCAACGAGTTCAGATCAGCGCACAACACAAAGGGGATGGAATTTGGATCAGGTACAGGGCTGCCAGGTCGGCTTGCGGCCTTTTCTATGATGCTTTTAAGTTCAGAGACAAACATCATTGTTTGGATAAGCTTGACATCAGAGTACTCAGGGTCCCAATGCATGTGGGCATTCGCTACTATGAGAAGCTGTTTATCTGCTGAATGATGATTCTTCATGCCTGAGTGTTAAAAAAATAAAAAATAAATGTATAACATACGTACACACAATGACAAGTTGAAACGAGACTATGGGTGGCTTAACATGCTTCGATGCTGCACACAATTCCTCAATTTTTGATAACCAATCAGGATAGTCTCAATGTGTGAAGACTTGCAGACAGACTACTACTTTAGATAAAGGTGTTTGCAAATCTTAGAGTGCTAAAAATGTGGATCGTAAAATCAGCAAAAAAATTCAATTGCTGTGTAAACGCAATCGCTTGATGCCAATTGTAGAATTGCCTCATGGGGGGGGGGGGGGGGGGCAAAATAGAACCAAATGTGACTTTCATCCAGATACTTTGACTTTAATGGCTTGTTGTGTGATATCATGCCGCAGCAAGTTATCAGAGTCTAGATAAACACGGCTACGTCTGTATGCAAGGGAAAAAAAAAAAAAAAAAAAAAAGGCTGAATATGTGCACCAAATATATATATATTTTTTTCATTTGGTACAGACACCAGAGGGGAGGACCCACACATCTACTCCCCTTTTCCTGGTATTGACATAGCAACGTGTCCCTGCACTTTTGACTGCTCTGTGACTAGGCGGCCTTCTAGGCTGGCATGTCATTACGTGACCACTGTACCCGGTTATTGGATGCAGGGATCACATGTAATGAAACATCAAGGGAGCCCACCTGGACAGAGCAGAGATGCAGTGCCACGCGGAAAGGAGTGTAGGCTTTATTTTTTTCCTTTTGAACTACAGAGTTTTTCCACAGCACGTGGATAAGATTTGGTTAAATCTCATCTACTTTGTTGCTGCTGAAATACACTGCAAATTTTCGATTTGTTTTTGCAGGCAGAAAAATTGCAGTGTCTACGCAACGTTCGAACACGTGCAAAGCATTCGAATATGCCAAGTCTCTACGATATTGATGCTCTGCCAGAGGAAGAGATTCTTAAAAATACAAAAATAAATAAATAAATAAACCCCACCTCTCTAGACCTTTTTAGGTATTAAACTCGTGAGGTCCCTCGCCCAACATTACATATTCATCTTGAGGCCATGGGGCTGACCTTGAATCAACTCTACTGCTCCTCCAAGGTAGAAGGCCTCAGCCTAACTAGACCTGAAATTGTACTACCACCCAGCTCAGTTACTGCAAACCCTCATTCTGTTAAATGGGTTTAATTTGAATCCCTCAATACTTCTCCACCCATGTGATGCCACACTTAAGGGAAACCTCTAGCATCTATTTTAAATCAGATAGTTTCGCTTGTCCTCACCTTATGGTACCTTCACAGGACTAAATATAAACATACCTAGTCCTTTTCTTTTACAACCAGGATTCAGTCAATAAACTTAAGCAAAACCAGCAAATTGATGACTTGCCAGGTGGCTTTTGCAATTATGGAGAGGTGGGCACTTTAGTTCACTTATGACTGTTCTGCCCAACTGCATGCTACCATTGGAAGGGGGTTAAAAGTTTAATTAACCGCTTGTGGCTGCAGCCATTTTTCGGTTTAATTTTTTTATATCCCTGCATTCCAAGAGCCATAACTTTATTTTTCTGTTTATCTAGCCATATGAGGGCTTACAAGTTATTTCACAGTACAATTTATTGTACCATATAATGTACTTTAAAATAAAAAATGCTTTGTGGGATGGAATGGGAGAAAACCGATCCCTCCATTGTTTTTTTGGGTTGTGTTTTTACGGCATTAAACGTACGGTAAAAACTACATGTTAACTTTACTCAGCGGGTCAAAAGGATTACGGCGATAGCAAACTTAGGTTCTACTACTGTGGCAAAAAAAAAAAAAAGATTGTTTTGGGGGAAAATAAAAATAAAATGTGCAACTTTCACTTTTAACTGGTTCCCGAGCGCTGGCTGTGTTTACGGCCAGCGGTCAGGGTACTTAAAGCCCGCACCATAGACTAATTAGGGCACTGGTTTTAGCTTGCTGCCTGAGCGATCGGGCAGCTGAATGTCGGGTCTCCGGCTGTCAGTGACCCTGAGAAGATAGAAGCAGCTTTCGCTGTTTCGGTCTTCTCCGATCTTTTACACAGCGCTCAATGCGCGCGGTGTATATGAATTGGGGCAGAAGCCGCGCCACTGTCTCTATTCCTCCCGGTGATCATGTGACTGGTCACATGATCGCCGGGTGCCGTTAGTGACAGACTGCTGCTGGGTCTTACTAGACCCAGCACAGCCCTATTAGTGACAATCGTCACTATGAGAGGGCTGATTTCCCTGTAACTGGGGCTGCTGTGCAGCTCCAGTTACAGAGGAAAAGCATGGTGTAATAGAAAGAAAAAAAAAAAATCTATAAAAAGTTCCCCAAAGGTCTTTTCTGACCTTTGAGGGACAGACCATAGTAATAAAAAAAATAAAAAGTAAAAGGAAAGTGCAAAAAAAATAAACACATAAAATACCCACCACAAAAAAAAAAAAGTCTCCCTCCCCGCCAATCATTGTCATAACGCTAGCCCCGACCCAATTACCCCAATATAGACATGTAATATAATTAAAATGTACGGTAGACCATGACGATCACAATGAAAAAAAAAAAAAGCTTATTTTTTTTTACTATTATCTTCAAACTTTAAGCCTAAAAACTGTAAAATAGCAAAAAGGTGTATAAAAATGATTAAAAAAAAAAAAGAAAGTTGCATGGTCTACGGAAAAAAACATTGCAAAAATTACAACTCTAGCCCAACAAATAAAAAAAAGTTATAGCCATTTAACGAACGCGTGCTAAAAATGGCTAAACGGTCTGGTCCGGAAGGCTCAAAATAGCCCGGTCTTGAACTGGTTAATTCCATTTATGGTGGGAGGCAAGTTGACCAAGTAAAAAGCAATTCTAGAAGTTCCAGTTTGGGATCACGGTGTCCCTAAAAGTCAGATTACGTTTATAAAATTTCTTTAATACATCGGCGGGGGAAACCAAACAAACACAAACCTTGGCAAATCAAAGAAATTCAACGATTTGAGAGGACAGTTCGAAAGATAGGAGACAGATTTTCAAAATTACTAGCTAGATTTTCATATTGACCAAAGGGCTTAAGGAATTTAGGGGGAGCACCAGTCCATAGTTTACATAAGCCCAACTAAGATTGTTATATTCCCGTATCTTTTACGAATGGTCTGCGGCTTCAAGCTATGTCCCTTGTTCTGATTAGTTCAAAAAAGGGCTTGTAAAGAAAAATGTTTGAGGAGGAGGTTACTGAATAAAGTGAGAAATTGCCTCTAAGGCCCCATAAGCTGTGGACACCTTTCCGTATTTACGGATGTGTGTCCGGGCTGTACAAATGACCTGCAAAACATAGAATGTTCTATTCTTGTCCGCAATTGTGGCATGGACTCACCCTTAGAAGTCTATGGACGCTTCCAAAATTGCGGACGGCTAGGCATGTGCATCCATATTTGCAGAACGTAAAAACACTTGTGCATGAGGCATAAGATTTACCAAATTGAGATTTTTTTTATTTGTTGTACCGAATTCCCTCCTTGAAACAAAAACTTTAAGACCCAATCTGTTGCTCTATACACAAGTCAATCTATGTTTTTCATAGTCAGAGCTAAACAAGCTCACGGTTGCCTACAAGATTATGATTTTACCAGGCTTCTCTTCCCACACATCTCCCTTATAGGAGATCTTTTTCTTTCAAGGTAATAGTGGCCCGGTGTAGCCTATACTACCCCAAAATGCTGGACCCTTCTTTCCTGAGGGTTCAATAAAAATAAAGCTAATCGATCATGGAGAGCCATTCCTGTTGGCAATCCAACACTGTAGTCATCCTGTACCTGGCTAGCAATGGCCGATAAAAGGAAATAGGCGACATTCAACTGCAAAGAAATGGAGATAGAGGACTGTAGGTTTAGAGACACTTAAATTAATAAAATGGGCATCAATTGCATCCTACATTTTATTAATAATCTAGTACACAAAGGACAATCTGCACTAAAAGCCCCTGCAAAGTTGCCTGTGGAAGGAAGAAAAAAAACAAAAAACAAAACCAAAAAGACAAAAACCTGCTATTGAAATCACACTGGCTGTTATATACCTACCTCCCCCAGGGAAATCTTTGTGCATTTCTAGCAAAACAGAGACTCCAATATTATCCTTGGTCATTACTCTGTTCAGCATAGCTTCTGATCCTTCAGAGTTAGCCATGGCTACCTGGTTGAATTCCACCGTATGTTTTGCCACCAGGGAAAATCTTTAAAAAAAAAAAAAACACAAAAAAAACAAACAAACAAAGTTACAAATAGACCGTATAAAGCAAACATTACATAAATCATTTTAAAGAAATAAGTCTAGAAGAGGTCCTCAACTGGTGAACTGCAGTCCAAACGCCAGTTGTCCGTGCTACCGACGTCATTAGCACTGGGCATCCTCAGGACGCAGATGCAATTGAATACTATGGTGGAGCAAGGCCCTATTTTCTCCTTGCTCCACCATTCGCCAGGTAATGTCTGCCTGCAGCCTATGAGACGCAGGGATAGGATCCTTGTGCGATCACTGAAAGGGTCCAGTCTTGGCATTTCATAGGCTGCAGGCCTAATGTGGCTGAAGAGGCTTGAAGAGCAGCTCCATTCATCATGGGAATGGGGCTAGGTGAGTACAAGTCAATTTATTTTTTTAGAAATTTATGCTAATTCACTACCAGACAGAGGGGTCCCCTGAGACCCTCCCTGCAAGGCGGTAGCCACATCCCAAAGGAGATGTGGCTGCAAGCTCGGCTATTTCAATTAATCCTATGGACAGAACTTATTATCTGCAGTAGCCCGTTTTGTTGTTTTTTCTTGGAAAATTGAGCGGATCAAATTGAGCGGATTTAGCAGCAAGGCAGGTTTGCCTTAGCAACAGTGAGTGGACAGCAAATTACAAAGACGGGAGACCCCTAGTGCCAGGGATTTCAAACAGGTTTTTCGAGTGGAAGCCGTAAAAAATGTTTAATGAAAAGGGATTCACAGATTTGTTCAGGATCAAACATACTAGGATTTCGGACTAAGTTGTTCCAAACGTTAGTTGCCATTTAAGTAATGTTTAGAATCAACCGGTCTGGCAGTAATCATGTCTGGGTGTGGCTAGTGAAACTGAACCCAACTGTCAATTGAATTTTGTTAACTAGTTATCTTAGTAGATTAGGGGGTAATTACTGTTTCACAGTGCCAGGTAGGGCTGAACAGCATTTTTCCTTCAATAAATGAAAACCACCATATTGTGTTTGCTTGGGTAATCTTTGTCGATTAACCGCTTCCCGACCGCCCACTGTATATTCACGTCGGCACTTGCTGGGCTCTGTGCAGCGCCGACGTGAATTCACGGTTGGTGTTAAAAGCACGATCCGGGTGTCTCAGAGTAGCGCTGACACCCGGATCGCGCTGTTATCACCTGCCTCTGGTCCCGGAGATATGATCAGGACCTGATTAGTTCAGGTCCCGGTCATGTGATAGCAGGGAAAGTGTGTTGTAGCAACGAACTGGAAAGTTTGTTGCTACAACAAACTTTCCTGGGGACCGATTGCTGGTGCTGCAGTCGGTTATAAGGCAGAACCGGGGGCCATACAATAGCCCCCGGGTCTGCCATGCAAGGCAGCCAATGAGAACCAGCCGGAGGCAGGTCCTCATAAGCTTCCTGTCAGTGTGACTCCCAGCGTCACACTGACAGTTTATAATACCTTACACTACCTAGGTAGTGTAATGTATTATAGCAGCAATCAGTGCTGCCAGTCTTCAAGTAAAAAAAATTAAAATGTTTTATAAAAAAAAAAGTGTAAAAACAAGTTATAAAAGTTAAACAAAA
The DNA here is from genome assembly GCF_050947455.1 of Rhinoderma darwinii. NCBI lineage: Eukaryota > Metazoa > Chordata > Amphibia > Anura > Rhinodermatidae > Rhinoderma > Rhinoderma darwinii. Next base: position 219,804,935 of record NC_134687.1, read on the forward strand.
AAATGCTTTTTTTCCTATAATAAGTCTTTTATTATAGGAAAAAAATGAAAATGTCAAGTACACATATTTGGTATCACCGCGTTCGTAACGACCCAAACTATAAAACTATAATATTATTTTTCCCGCACGGTGAACACCGCAAAAAAAATAATGAAAAAACAATGTCAGAATCACTATTTTTTGGTCATCAACCCACCCAAAATATAGAATAAAAAAAATGATCAAAAAGTCGCATGTACCCCAAAATAATACCAATAAAAACTACAACCCGTCCTGCAAAAAACAAGCCCTTACACCGCTTTTTTGACGGAAAAATAAAAAATTATGGCTCTCAGAATACGGTGACAGAAAATAAATTATTTTATAAAAAAGTGATTTTATTGCGCAAACGCTGCAAAACATAAAAAACCTATATACATATGGTATCGCCGTAATCGTACCGACCCGCAGAATAAAGTAAAATGTAATTTATACCGCACGGTGAACACTGTAAAAAAAAAATACAAAAAACATTGTCAGAATTTATGTTTTTGTCACTTTGCTTGCCCAAAAAATCTAATAAAAAAAAAAAAAACACAAAAAAAAAATCACATGTACCCTAAAATGGTACCAATGAAAAGTACAGATCGTCCCGCAACAAATAAGCCCTCACACTGCTCCGTTGGAGAAAAAATAAAAAGTTCTGTCTCAGAATATGGCGATGCAAAATGTGCAGAGTGTTCCAAAAGAAGATGAGATCGGGCGACCATTTATCAGTGCGACACCGGCCACCTATCTGCGGATTATTATTTATGTATCCCATTATTACACCCTCTTATTATGTCCTGATGTTCTCCGCACAGGTTACATATGCCCCCACATTATAAACTGAAACACCAGCAAAACCCAAACAGAAAAACTACCAAGCAAAATCTGCGCTCCAAAAGCCAAATGGCGTTCCCTCCCTTCTGAGCCCCACAGCGTGCCCAAGCACCAGCTTACGTCCACATATATAATATTTTATATCCGGGAGAACCCGCTCAACATTGTATGAGGTATTTGTCTTCAGTGGCACAAACTGGGCACAACGAACGTATTGTGCATTAAAATGGCATATCAGTGGAAAATTTAAATTTTCAATTTGCACCATCCGCTGTGCATTAACGCCTTCGCGCACCACGACTTAATAGCATGTCGTGGTGCGAGGGGTTATATATGGAGCGGGCTCACGCGCTGCGCCCGCTCCATATTCTGCAGGTGTCAGCTGCGTATTACAGCTGACACCCGGGACTAACGGACAGGAACAGCGATCGCGCAGAAAAAGGAGCCTGTAAAATGACATTATACTGCAATACATTAGTATTGCAGTGTATTGTACCAGCGACCTAATGATCGCTCGTTCCAGTCCTCTAAAGGGACTTTTGGGAGGTTTCCACTGTTTTGATACCTCAGGGACTTTGCATATGCGACATGACACCCGAAAACCATTCCAGCTAAATTTGAGCTCCAAAAGCCAAATATTGTTCCTTCCCTTCTGAGTCCTGCCGTGTGTCCAAACAGCAGTTTATTACCACATATGGTGTATTGCTGAAATCAGGACAAATTGCTTTACAAATTTTGGGGTGATTTTTCTAATTTATTCATTGTAAAAATTAAACATTTCTATGTTTTTTCTGAAAAAAGAAGATTTTCATTTTCACGGCCTAATTCCACTAAATTCAGCAAAAACTGTGGGGTCAAAATGCCAACTATACCCCTAGAAAAATTCCTTGAGGGGTGTAGTCTTCAAAATGGGGTCAGTTTTGGGGGGATTCCACTGTTTTGGTCCCTCCAGGGCGTTGCAAACGCGACATGGCACTGAAAAACAATCCAGCAAAATCTGCGCTTCAAAATCCAAATGGCGCTCCTTCCCTTCTGAGCTCTGCCATGGGTCCAAACAGCAGTTTAGTACCACATATGGGGTATTGGCGTAATCGGGAGAAGTAGCTTTACAAGTTTTGGGGTGCTTTTTAATCTTTATTCCTTGCAAATATTTTTTTTTAATATTTTTTCAGAAAGAAAAAAAGTAGATTCACTTTCACTGACATACTCCAATAAATATAGCAAAAGACCTGTGGGGTCAAGATGCTAACTATACCCCTAGATAAATTCCTTGAGGTGTGTAGTTTCCAAAACAGTCTCACTTTTGGGGGATTTCCACTGTTTTGGCACCACAAGACCTCTTCAAACCTGACATGGTGCCTAAAATATATTCTAAAAAAGAGGCCCCAAAATCCACTAGGTGCTCCTTTGCTTCTGAGGCCGGTGTTTCAGTAAATTAGCGCTCTAGGGCCACATGTGGGATATTTCTAAAAACTGCAGAATCTGGGCAATAAATATTGAGTTGCATTTCTCGGGTAAAACCTTCTGCGTTACAGAATTTTTTTTATTACAAATGAATTTCAGCAAAAAAAATAAAATTTGTAAATTTCACCTGTACGTTGCTTTAATTCCTGTGAAGCGCCTAAAGGGTTAAGAAACTTTCTGAATGCTGTTTTGAATACTTTGAGGGGTGAAGTTTTTAATATGGGGTGATTTATGGGGTCTTTCTAGTACATAAGGCCCTCAAAGCCACTTCAGAACTGAACTGGCCCCTGTAAAAATAGCCTTTTGAAAACGTGAGAAATTGCTGCTAAAGTTCTAAGCCGTGTAACGTCCTAGAAAAATAAAATGTTCAAAAAACAATGCAAATATAAAGTAGACATATGGAATATGTAAAATAGTATCTATTTTGTGTGGTATTACTATCTGTTTTACAAGCAGATACATTTAAAATGAGAAAAATCATAATTTTTGCAAATTTTCTCTAAATTTTGGTGTTTTTCACAAATAAGCAATGAATTTATTGATCACATTTTTCCACTAACATAAAGTACAATATGTCACGAGAAAACAATCTCAGAATCGCTTGGATAGGCAAAAGCATTCCAGAGTTATTAACACAAATTGACACGTCAGATTTGAGAAAATGGGGCTGGTCATGGTCAAAATGAGCTCTGTCTTGAAAGGGTTAAAAGTAGTTTGATTATCTGAAACAGTAAAGTGTGATAAATATGCAAAAATAGAAGAAATCGGGAAGGGGCAAAAAAAAAAAAACCCCTTCACAGCACTGCGCCAAGCAAGTTTCACTTACTTTTCTGTTCTGAAAAATATTGCACAACCGTCCACGTGCTTCTTCTCATGTTCTGACATTATTTTGGCACGTGACTTTGGAGAAAAGAAACCATCATATCCACGTTCTTTTAATGCTGGCAGGAAGAGGGTAAAGTATTGCTCGGTTTCAACTTCCTAAACCAAGATGAAGATAAATTAAAAAAAGCCAGTTTTAGTCCACTGACTTAAGCACACTGATGCAACACAAAAGCAGATTCAATCTATGTATTTGGATAGATACTATTTGGTAGTAAAATGCATCTTAACCCCTGCACGACAGCCATACGGCTATATACGTTCCAACTGCTGATGCCCCGTGCAGTGGTCTTGCATATAAACAGCCTGGAATGGGGTTTAAAGGGTGCAGTGCTGCTTCAATGTGAAGCGCTGCACTGATGTCTGCAGGGGCTTTGAGGGCCCTGGAATGTGCCACCTAAGCTCCCTCTAGGTGCAGAATCCAATCAAAGCGCTCTGGCCAGGGACTCTGCTCCTAGAGGGTGCCCCTGACTTCTTCCCATTCCCCCTGCAGAGTGCACCCACACCCCCTCTAATGGCAACACCTAGGCTCCACTCTAGGAGCAGAATCCCCGTCAGATCGCTGTGGTCAGGTATTCTGCTCCGAGAGAGCCCGACAAACGTCTATATATGGACAGTGACATCAGGAGATCCCTGTAGGAGCGGAATTCCCGGTCAGAGCGTTGGCTAAAGATGCAAAATCAGCTGGTTCTGCCAACATTTGAGGTCTATGGAGGAATTCTGCCTCCCAACATGCCCAATCATTTGTTTTCCAAGAGAGGCACTTCGTTCAACAGAGGCTTATCACCCTAGCCATTGAAATTAACAGGCATGCTCGCTGATCCACGCTTTTTTTCCCCTCACAGTGGAGTTGGGAGAGCAGTTGGCTGACAGCCAAGCCTTAGCCTGAACAGTCCAGCCTTAGCACTTGTGATCTGGCTTAGATTCTTACATAAAAACAACTAGCATATAGTCCAAATAAAAAAAGGTAGCCTTTTTATGTAGCCTTTCCTTTGGCACAGCATTTCTTTAAAAAAAAAAAAAAACCCCACCACAATGAGAACATAAACTTGATGTGAATACCCATTTGTATCAGATCTAAAAAATAGAGTACTTTTTATTACCATATTATTCATTATGCAATTCTGGCATCTTGTGGACGAGAAGAGTAAAGCATACAAAGATCAAGTAAGCTAACAGTGCAGTTTGGTATAGAGTTTCTTTAACTCGCCTGAAGGCTGATTATATCTGCATCACAGCTGACTATCTCTTCCATGATGCCTTTCTTCCGGTACTCCCAATTTAATGCCCAGGAAGGGCAATAGCCATAAAGCTGCCGAGTAGCATATTTATCACAAAGGACATTGAAGCACATAACTGTGAAGGAAACTGGAAGATAAAAAGGCAGATAAAAACGTATTAATGACAAGTTCTGGTGGCTTTAATTTGAAGTGTTGTATGAAATTAGGAACAAGACTTGCGCAAGTTAAAATTTTTTGCCTTTACGTGATTTCTGTTAATAATATAGCTCCAACACTCTGCCGTACTATACACAGGTTGTCCTCACTTACTGTCCCCCATTGGGGCTCACAATCTAAATGGTCTATACGTATGTTTTTAGGTTATGTGAGGAAACCGGAGTATCCAGAGGAAACCCATGCGCGCACACAGCGATAACTTACAAACTCCATGCAGAGGTTGTCCTTGAATTTGAACCCATCACTGCAAAGCAATAGTGCTAAGCCACTGTGCTGCCCACACAATTACCAGGAATAGGCAGTATTCCACATGCTGCAACACAAATTTGACAGGAATACTTTGGAATGGCATACCACTGAATACACCAACATGATAAATACTACCAACTAAGATTATATGCAGAGTAAAAAAAAAAAAAAAAAGTATACCACAGAAAATTGTACAGAACATTACTTTATCAATGTTAAAGTTATCTACCAAAAAAGAACTTTTAGAGAAACTGGAATTTCCAATTTAAATAAGGGAAATGCCGATATGTGAGTGTGTTTATCTTAACACTGGATTGGTACATTGCTGGCAGTAAAAAGGGGTACATTTTTTTTTTATCTTGTAAGAAGTTAGGCTGTATAGGCCCTATTACACCGGCCAATTTTTGGCCAATGCAACGAGTGCCGATTAACAAGACAGCTCGTTGATCAGTGCTCGTTAGCTCCTTGTGACCAGAGCAATGTATGGGTACGAGCGGTTACTCCGATCGCTCGCCCCCATACATCAACAGGGAGATGCGCAGTCTACAACGATAAAATGTTACTTTTAAAACTATACATTTGCTTGTTAATCTGCTGATCGTTGCCCAGTTTTCACAGGGCAATTATCGTCAGCGAGCATTCTGTAAGCGCTTGTCTGCCCGATACTTGCCCAGTGTAAAAGGGCCTTTAGTCTCTATTTCAGATAACGTCAGCAAGCATATTTTTCTTGAACCGTTTACCAACCTCTAACCAAGGGGGTCTCATACTCGGCCAGGTAAATGGGCCACACATAGAAAAAGTTTGAAGTTGACAGGCCGCATTACTTTCAAATTTGATAATACAAACTTAGTTATTCAGTTTATTTGAACTACTACAACAATACCACATTACTAGAATAATACCGCTAGGTTTAAGCTTAGCGGAAATTTGCAAGTTTAATCCATGTGCTTATTTTAACAATCCAGTTTAAGTGTCGCTAAACGCTCAGTTGGCAGCGTTTGGCAGACACAAGAATGTCAAGATTGGACAGCCCCTTTTTATATTGTGCCACACACACACCTCTGTAGATCGTGACACACACACCTCTGTAGATCGTGACACACACACACCTCTGTAGATCGTGACACACACACACCTCTGTAGATCGTGACACACACACACCTCTGTAGATCGTGACACACACACACCTCTGTAGATCGTGACACACACACACACCTCTGTAGATCGTGACACACACACACACCTCTAGAACGTGACACACACACACACACCTCTAGAACGTGACACACACCTCTGTAGATCGTGACACACACACACCTCTGTAGAACGTGACACACACCTCTGTAGAACGTGACACACACACACACCTCTGTAGAACGTGACACACACACACACATCTCTGTAGAACGTGACACACACACACACACATCTCTGTAGAACGTGACACACACACACACACACACACCTCTGTAGATCGATCCATCGGTGCTTCCACTAGGAGTGGAATTACCAGCCAAAGCATTGCCGGTACTTTGGCCAGGGATTCCTCTCCCGGAGCCCCCGACGTCACAGTCCATATATGGACAGTTACGTCAGAGGCCAGGTCTATCAGCCGAATCCTCGACCAGTGCGTTGGTAACACGCTGGCTGGCATACTGGTCCAGCAGGAGCCACTGATGTCCATATATCGAGGGAGCTCCTCCTTCACCATGCTCTCCCACTATCAGCAGATTACCACTTCAGGGGCGTGTTTGAGTCCTCTGCTCTAACCCAATTTTCTTGTAAATGGACCACAAAAGGTTGTATCATTTTACAGGTAATTGTTTAGCAAATTTAAGATTACTCCTACAAATGTTACTACGATAAGAACTCATACCAAACAATAGCTCTGCGAACCCAAAGTGGCCGAACAAGTCGTTTAAGAAAAATACTTAAAGGAACAGTGTCATCACAAATTATTTTTTTATATGTTAAAGATGTTAGTGCTTTATTATTTTCATTTTTATATTCATTTGTGTGTTTGTGTTTTACTTTTTCTTATTTTTACACTTTTTCTTCCCTATGGGGGCTGCCATTTTTTGTTCCATTTCTGTGTGTGTCGATTAACGACACATACAGACATGGAATACGGCAGCCACAGTCCCATAGGGACAGCGAACGGCTCCCGTCCCATTGTCTTCAGTGTACGGCGTCTGTGTGGGAACTGCGCATGCGCCGCTCCCACATAGTCCAATTCGAAATTGGCGCCGTCCGGCGCCATTTTCCTGTGGACCGGAAGTCGCGGCCGGACAGTAATATTACTACTTCCGGTCGCGGCTTCCGGATTTGTGCACTTGGACCAGCGGCAGCAAACGGAGCGGACGGGCCGGAGGGAGCCGCGGCGGCAGGAGCAGGTAAGAGATTTCAATGTATGTTCGTGTTTGTGTGCGTTTACTACTGTATGTAAACCTACTACAGTGTGTGTTAGCTCAAAAAATGGCGACACACAGTGTAGGATGTTACACCGTTCAAACCCCTCATTTATCCCGGCACTAGCCAGGATAAAGGAGGGGGGGATGCTGAGAGCTCACTAGAGCGAGGGCTTTTACCCAATTTTGCAAAGCTGCAATTTTGGGAATAGCTCCATCTAGTGACCAAAAATGGGTAGTATTATAAATTAGAATTAATTTATAATATTTCCTGACTCGTGAAAAAAATTTGAACAATGTTTAATCACCCACACACTAAATGTTTAATTTTTTTTAAAAAAACATGTTTTTCTGGCAACACATTCCCTTTAAAGGGTAACCAAATGTGCAAACTTCTGACATATCATAGTGACATGCAACAAGTTTTGATTGGCAAGGGTCCAAGCACTGCGACCTTCACCAAATCGCTAAAACTAAGTGGCAGAAGTGCTCGTGTAAGCGCAGAGCCGTAGTTTGTTCGGATTTTTCCAGAAAGCCAATGCAGCGTAGTACAGGCCCATAGAATTTCTATTGAGCGTGTGCACAGCTATGTTGATTTCTTTAAAAAGCCGAGCACTTCTGCCGCTTCATTTTAGCGATTGGTGGCGTGTCTGTGCTCAGACCCTACCAATCAAAACTTGTTGCATGTCACTATGACATGTCACAAGATTGTTGAACGTTTACCCTTTAAGTTGCCCTTCAAGAACGCAAATAGATGCTGAAAACGTCACTGGTTATTTCCACTGTTAAATATGTACATAAACGTTTTGAGATCAGCTTAATTTAATGAGCAAGCTATTTTACACGTTTTTCAATCGTCGCATTCCAAGAGCTATAACCTTTTTATTTTTGCGTCGACATAGCTGTATAAGGTCTTGTTTTTTGCTGGACAAGTTGTATTTTTTAATAGCACCATTTTTAGGTACATATTATTTATTGATTAACTTTTATTAACTTTTTGGGGGGGGGGGGGGGAATAGAAAAAAAACCCAAAAAAACAAAAAGAAACAGAAATTTCCCCACTCTTTTGTGTCCTAAATCTACGCCGTTTACCGTGTGGTATAAATAACAATAACTTTATTCAGCGGGTTGTTACGATTGCAACGATACCAAATTTGTATAGTTTTTGTATGTTTTACAACTTTTACATAGTAAAAACGCTTTTTTTTCAAAATTTTTTTTTTTGTGTCTCCATATTTGAAGAGCCGTAACGTTTTTATTTTTTCGCCGATGCGGTTGTATGAGGGTTTTTTTTTTGCGGGACGACTTGTAGTTTTTATTGGTACCATTTTGGAGTAGATGCGACTTTTTGATCACTTTTTATCACATTTTTTTAAAGTCAGTATGCACAGAAAACAGCAATTTTTCCATAGTTTATTACATTTTTTACGCTGTTCACCGTGCGGGTTAAATAATGTAATAGATTTATAGTCGGGGTCGTTACTGACGCGGCGATACCAAATGTGTGTAACTTTTTAACTTTATTTTGTTTTTTTAATAGTAAATCATTTTGTAAGGGGAAAAGCTAGGTTTTTCATTTTTTTTTCAATTAACTTTCTTAAACTTTTTTTTCCACTTTTTTACTAGTCCCATTAGGGGACTATAATATGCGATTCTGCGATCGCATTTATAATACACTGCAATACTTTTGTATTGCAGTGTATTACTGCCTGGCCGTTTAACACGGACAGGCATCGGCTAGGTCATGCCTGCGGCATGATCTAGCAGGCATTCATTACAGGCAGACCTGGGGGCCTTTATTAGACCCCCGGCTGCCATTAGAGACACAGACACTCGGCGATCGTATCGCCGGGTGTCTGTGAGAGAGGGAGCTCCCTCCCTCTCTCCAAAACCACTCCGATGCGGTGCTCGCTATTGAGCACCGCATCTGAGGGGTTAAACGTGTGAGATCGATACAAATATCGATCTCACACGGCAGAGCAGGGACGCTCCCAGCCCTCAGCTGCCTCTAGCAGCTGAGAGCAGGGAGATTTGACATCTCCCTGCTCTGTAAACTTATTCCGATGCCGCGACGTAAAAAGTCTATGGCATCGGAATAAAACACGATGGGCCGGTCACTAACGGGTTAAAACGGCCAATGAATGTAATCAATCAGTCTTAGGAGGAGAGAAAGAAAGCTTAAAGAGGCTCTGTCACCACATTATAAGTGCCCTGTCTCCTACATAAGGAGATGGGCGCTGTAATGTAGGTGACAGGAATGCTTTTTATTTTAAAAAAACGATCTTTTTTCACAAAGTTAGCAGCGATTTTAAGTTTATGCTAATGAGCTTTCTTTAGCATAAATCTAAACTAGCTCATAACTTGCTCAAAAATGATCGTTTTTCAAAATGAAAACCACTATTGTTATCTACATTACAGCGCCGATCAGATTATGTAGGAGACAGGGCACTTATAATCTGGAGACAGAGCCTCTTTAACAGTTATTTTTTCGTGAACACCTTTAAGGCTCAAATAAGTCACGAAAGAAACCTTTGCAGTTGTGCAGGCCCAAGGTGAACATTTCTTCTGTTTCAAGAGGTGATTTAGCGAGACCCTAAAATTAGGGAACCAGGAAGGGGAGGGCCCAAACATCTTTGGAAGCAAGGGTGCCCATATATCAGGACAACACTTACCCAGCAAAGTTATCTAAACTGCATAGTGTGGACCAAAAAGGGGGATAAGAAACAACAGTTTCTCAATATAACACTGGCCTGTGCATAAAGGATTGCTTCACAGCGTAACACACATCTATGGATTATTTTTTTTACCCCATTATGCCCTGATGTACTCCGCTCCGATTACATATGCCCCTACATTATAAACTGAAATACCAGTAAAACACTAAACAAAACTACCACCAAGCAAAATCCACGCTCCGAAATCCAAATGGCACTCCCTCTCTACTGAGCCCTACAGTGTGCCCAAACAGCAGTTTACTTCCACATAAATGGCATCACCGAACCAGGGAGAACCCTTTAAAAAAAAAAAAATTGGGGTGTCTAGTGGCACAAGCTGGGCAAGAGAAATTTTCCACTGAAAACACATATCTAGGGAAAAATTTCAATTTTTACTTTATACACCATCCACACGGATGCAATCATTTATGGAAAAGACCTGTGGGGTGAAAATGCTCACTACACCCCTTCATAAATGCCTTGAGGGCTGTAGCTTCCAAAATGGGGTAACTTCAATTATTTCACATCAGAGCCTCTGCAATAGTGAACCAATTGTAAGTCACCAAATTAGGCCTCAATTTCACATGGTACTCTCACTCCTGATCCCTGTCGATCAGCCAGGCTAAAGACTAGGGCACATGTAGAGGTGCGTCTAAAACTGGGAAACACTGCATCATTTGAGAGCTGTCTTTTCATGGTGGCACAAGTTGGGCACTACATATTCGCATATCTATGGAAAAAGCACCCCAACGTTTCTAAAGCAATTTCTACCATTTATTTGTTGAGAAAACGAAAATTTGATCTAAAGCTGCAGCTTATTGGAAAAAAATTTAAAATTATCAACGCCCAATAAAATCTATGAAACACCACTTGTGGGGTCGAAACACTCACTACACCCCTAGATGAATTCCTTCTGGGTGTAGTTTCCAAAATGAGGTAATTTTTGCGGTGTTTCCACTGTTTTGGCACCACAAGACCTCTTTAAACCTGACATAGTACCGAAAATATAATCTAATAAAAAGGTGGCCCCAAAATCCTCTAGGTGCTTCTTTGCTTCGGAGGCCTGTGTTTCAGTCCACTAGGGCCACATGTGGGATATTTCTAAATACTGCAGAATCTGGGCAATAAATATGGAGTTGTGGTAAAATGTACAAATTTCTTTAATTCTTGTGAAATGCTCCAAAGGGGTAAGAAACTTTCTAAATGCGGTTTTGAATACTTTGAGGGGTGCAGTTTTTAAAATGGGATGATTTATGGGGGTTTGTATTGTATGGGTCTCGAAGCTATTTCAGAACTGAACTGGTCCCTGAAAAACAGCTTTATGACACTTTCTTGAAAATTTAAGAAATTTATGCTAAAGTTCTGAACCTTGTAATGGCCTAGAAAAACAAGAATGTTCAAAAACGATGCCAATTTAAAGTAGACATGGGAAATGTTAATCAGCACCTATTGTGTGGTATAACTATTTGTCTTACAAGCAGATACATTTCAATTGATAAAAGTGCACATTTTTGCAAAATGTTGGTGTTTTTCACAATTAAATAGGGAATGTACCGACCAAGTTTTACCAGTAATTTAAGAGTACAATGCGTCACGAGAAAACAATCTCAGAATCGCTTGGAAAGGTAAAAGCATTCCGGAGTTATTACCACATAAAGTGAGATGTCAGATTTGAAAAAGGAGGCTCTGTCAGGAAGGTCAAAAGTGGGAGCAGCGGGAAGGGGTTAAGGCGCATATCAATTGGCGATTGAGATTTTGGCTTTTTTTTATGATGGTCTGTGAAGGTTATCATTTTGGGTGACTACTCCATAAGCAGTTAAGTAAAAACGGCCGTCTGTAATCCCCAACGTATGGACCGTAAATCAAACCATAAAATACAGATTGTAGACCATTCTCTTAATGGGATTTATTTAAAATATCTTCAGTGAAAAAACAGCTTTGTAAGTTTTGCGGCTTAATGGGCCAAAAACTTGCCTTTATACATCTCCTTTAGAACTGGGCAGAAGCTTTATAAAATTGATAAATACCTGAGGGGAGAATTTGGTCTCGTTCTTTTAAAGCAATCCACGGCCTCTGAGGAAGCTGTTCTGGATGAACTGTAATGTACAAGAAAAAATAAAATAAACATATATTCACACTTTTTTTTTTAGTAAAACCATTAGTTAGAATTAGTCACAACATATTTGCTTATGTTGCAGGTTGGTCTTCAAATCAACTACATCCATTTTTATGGAGTCTTTTATCGGTTGCAGTATAAGGGTATGTGCACACGACCAATTCTCAGGCGTAATGGAGGTGTTTTACGCCTCGAATTACGCCTGAAAAGACGACTCCAATACGTCTGCAAACATCTGCCCATTGCTTGCAATGGGTCTTACGATGTTCTGTGCAGACGAGCTGTCATTTTACGCGTCGCTGTCAAAAGACGGCGCGTAAAATTACGGCCGCTTCAAAGTGCAGGACACTTCTTGCGACGTAATTTGAGCAGTTTTTCATTGACTCCAATGAAAACCAGCTCCAATTACATCTGAAAAAGTCGCAGTGAAAAACATGTGCACTTGTAAAAACGTCTGAAATTCAGGAGCGGTTTTCTCATGAAAACAGCTCCGTAATTTGACGTTTTTGGCGTTGTCGTGTGCACATACCCTTAAAGGGAACCCTTCACCTGTCCATACATGTGCAGCATGTAATGGGCAGGGCTTCAAACTCACTTGAATTTTTTTTTTGCCCCCCCCTTCTTCCTCAGTTGTTTACATATCGGTGCTGTTATATTTGGCGCCCGATATGTAAATAAGCCCCTGAACTGTTAATGGGGTGTTCCTATCCAACTAAACGGCAAGGGGGCGTTCTACTCTTCGCTCGGACACTGTCCGTAGCTGATTGGACAGTCAGGGCGGCTTGCACTGTGTTCCCTTCCGCTCTGTGACTAGAGCCAGGGACAACAACAACCCGCCTCTTTATCAGCGATGCTCTACCACAGTAAGGACATTGAATGGATTACCTGCACTTTGCTCGACCGCCGCTCAATTCAAAGTCTATGGGAATGAACGAAATAGCGGAGTACAGTGTTTAGCGGTTTCCATCAGTCCCAGAGACATTGAATGGAGCAGGGGCACATTCTCTACTTTGGATCCATTCAAACTCCCCACAGTGAGGAGAGTTTTGGGGATTGGAACCCCCATTATCACGATCAGTCCCAGCGATCGACAGTTATCTATCCTATGTATAGGTAAGATTTTTTGATTCTGGGACAACCCCTTTAATTCCCAAGTCTGGTTTGCAAAACTTAAGCAGAGTATACACTAGAATTAGTGGACCAACACTCCGCTTGATCGGCCCACAGACGTTTCTCAAACACCCCATAAACATGCATGCTCATCCAAGTGTACATAATCATACAATAGGGGAGAGAGATACAAGTTGCTGCCAGACACTTCGGTCAGTGGCTTATCACCTAGCAAAACAGAGGGTTGTAAATATAGAGTAGAGGAATTGAATCCCATAACATTACTTGTCATTATCTGCAGTATGGTGTAGGGAACACCCTGAAATCTAAGATCTATTCACACTGCAGTGCACAGAGGTATACGGCCGGAAACATTGCCCGAAATACATAGCTTAGATGGTAGCCTCTGACATATGCCACTGTTCAATACAGTTGAAAAAAAAAATAAAAAAATGAAGGATCCTTATGGCCCCTTTGACTCAAAGTAGAAGTTTGTGCTGGGTGCTATCCTGGGGCATAGCCCAGTGTGATGAGAGCCTAATTGACAGTTAAACGAGCCCTCCCCTCCCCCCCCCCATCTTCGAAATTTATGGCAGCTCCACCTTTGGGACCCCGTACCTCTAGAACCGGCCCCCTGAACCCTGTTCTAACTTTATTCTGCTCCTGTTGCTTCCTGGCCACTACCTGATTAGGTGGTCAGGAATAATGGAAACTTAGAACAGAGCTACAGAAAGAGCGCAGGTCACCGTGCTACATTGTATGCATAACTCCCATTCACTTCTACGGTAGTTATGGAAACAGATGAGCTGCACTGTTTTAGAAGTGCAGACCGCCTCATCAGGAAGTGGCCGGAGAAGAGCAAGGTAGAACAGGCTTCAGAGGGCCCATTTCTAAAGATGATAGACCATAAAATGTCCGAGAGGGATACCCTTTTAAAGGGAAGGTGTCACGAATTTTTATTTTTTATATATAATATTCCTTTCAGTATGCCATTAAAATAAATTGTGTTGTACTTTTTACTTTTTTCTTTTTACTTGTCTATGGGGCTGCCATTTTTTTTCGATTAATGACACATACAGAGAAGGAATACGGCACATACATCCCCATAGAGAATGCGAACGGGAACCTTTCCATACACTATAGCATACGCGCCGCTCCCACACAGTCCAAAAGGAAGGTCTTCGGCCAAGCGACATCCGGCGCCATTTTCATGTGGACCGGAAGCTGCGACCGTACAGTAAGATAACGACTTCCGGCCATATGTTCAAGGCAGCGCAGACGCAAGGACTAGGAGCGGAGGCGGTAGCAGGTGCAGGTAAGTTATGTTTGTGTACGTTCGTGTTATACTGTCTGATTACCACTATCTAATCCTCCTACACTGTTCATTCGCTCAAAAAATGGTGGCCCAGTGTAGGTTTGAACATTCAAACCACTCCTTTCTCCTGGCACTAGCCAGGACAAAGGAGGGGGGATTGTGTGAGGACACTAGAGCGAGTGTGTCTACTCCAAATTTGCAGCATAAAGCAATGAGGTTGCTTTACCACATTGCCAATGCTGAAATTTTGGGAATTGCTCCCTCTAGTGACCAGTGCGGGGAAAGTTTATAAATTAGAATCTAATTTATAATATTTCCTGACTTGTGAAAAAATTAAAACAATGTGTAATCATTTATATACTGTTTAACTGAAAAGAAAAAAAAAAACGAGAAAAATTCTAGCGACACATTCCCTTTAAGGTAATTTGTGAAATAGATTCCATTTCTGTAATTAGGTTTCAGTAAATACCTGCTAGATTGTCAAGCATGTAGTTCAGTAGCTTTCTGATCCCATCTGGCTCCTGATACAGACTGAGAATATCCTGTGATAAAGGATTGCCTGTAGAAAAAAATAAAAATAAATTGTAAAAAAAAAGTACACACACGCACACACACTTTATAAGTAACTTGTATAAACATACCTTTTAAACCAAGGGTCTGTAGCCTGAACAGTCGCCCCAGCTCATAAGGTAAAACCCGTAGCAGATTGTTATTTAAAAGCAATTCCCTGGTTGGAAAGAGTTCAGGAATTAATTTTAACAGTTCAGCCTATCAGTTTCAAAATAAATCTGTGCCAAGTTAATGCTGTTTTTTTGGAATACAGTTGAAACATGCATAACAAAAAACACAACTTCTTAGAAGTAAATGGCAACCGGAACAGAGCCTAAAAGTAAACCCGAAAAAATAAATAAATTAGATAATCTACAAGAATACAAAAAAAAAAACCACAGTACTTTTTCTTCAATCTAAGCAGGGACACATACTAACCTGAGAGACACAACGTTCCCTAGCTCTGCTGGTAAACTTCTGAGCTTATTGGAAGAGAGGTCCAAATAAACCAGATTGTGGAGCTTGGCAATATCAGGTGGGATACGAGAGAGGTTGTTATCACTGAGGTGCAACACAGTCAAGTGCGTCAATGACCAAAGCGATGTGCTTAAACTGCGCACCCTCCCTACCGAAACGGAAATTGCATAAGAAAGAGATAGATAAAAAAAAAATAGTATTACAATCAAGAAATATTGCAAACCCAGAATCGTTCATCTGAAACCAGTAAATTAAAGTCAGTTTCTTAGCGCTGAAGCAGATCAACCATATTCAAATAAGCAAAAATAGGAATAACTTACAATTCAGACTTTAATACTGGTAACCTTGCACAATAATTCTAGAGTGTCTTTTCCTAGAACACTGCATTGTCCTTATCCTTTGCGATTCCCCCTGGAATCCGATGAATAGATTGACAACTTGTGTTAAAATGAGTTTTCCAGCCAGTAAAAATTGATGGCCTATCCTGAGGGTAGGCCATCAATAGCAGATTGGTCAGAGTATGGACTGCTGGGGCCCCCGCTAATCAGGTGTTTTGAAGGGGGTGCAACGCTCATACGAGCACGGCTTCCCCTTCATTTCTACTTGCTCACTGAATAGGACACGCATTTAGCTGCAATACCTGTGAATCGCCGCTAAACGTGTTGGATTCACAGTGAGCAAGAAATGAAGGGGAAGTAGCGCTTGTACAAGCTCTGCACCTCCTTGAAAACAGATCTCCGGTGGGCCCGGGAGTCAAACCCAGACCTGTCAGCGATTGATGGCCTATCCTCACTTTTTAGTGGCTGGAAAACCCCTTTAACCGTTGGGGGGGGTGTCTAGATTATCTGCACGGTCAGCACTAATAGGATAGCCTCTGACCTGAGGGACACACCCCTAATGATAATCCTGGAAATGTATGAATAAATTGACAACTGGGTTTTAATAAGGAAGAGCACAATGCTCAGCACTAAGAAAAAAAAGTTCCAGCTTTATTTCATAGTAAATAATTGTATTCTCCAATTACCGATAGGTACTCTTTAAAAGGGATTGAGTCAGAATGACCTAAAGGCGTAAAAATGTTTTATTTTACCACAATGTTTGAATGCAGCCTTAGGCCCCATGCACACAACCGTAAATACGGTTCCGTATTGCTTTATAGACATCAGCAACGTACCCATTTCTGCTGAATGGTATCCACAAATACGGTCCGTAGTGCATCTGTATTACATTCCCTATATACGGATCCGCCTATATACGGATCCGCAAAAAAATAAAAAGCCTGGTTGATGGGAAATCCCCTTTGTCACTTAGCAACACTTCTGTATTTGCGGATGGCTATCCGTATTTGCGGACGCACCTCCGTAGCCATCCGCAATTTGGGCTTCCCTCAGACTTCTATGGAGGAGTCTGTGCCGCAATTGCGGACCAAGAACGGACATGCTCCATAATTCCCGGCACAGACGCTCATCCGTAGCGATACGGACTGGTATCCGCGCTCAATGAAAGTAAGTGGGTCTGTTTTTTTATTGTCAGCCTCAAGATGTTGCAAGCCATGCGACTGCAGCAGCCTGTGATTGGCTGCAGCGGTCACATGGCCGCAGAGTCTTCCTAGGAGGCTGGACTGCAGGGAGTTCTGGGCAAGTATGAATTATTTTTTATTTAGAAAAACAAATACATTTTGACGGAGTTATGACCTATTTGAAATTACTGCTAATGACTTTAATGCCCAACTGGGTGTTTTTTAGCTTTTGACCAAGTGGGCGATGTAAAGAGGAGTGTGACGCTGACCAATCACTGTCATGCACTTCTCTCCATTTACTCAGGGCACAGTGATCTTGCTAGATTATTATGTGCAGTCACTTACACTAACGTTACTGAAGTGTCTTGAGTGAATAGACATCGCTGCCAGCCAGGACGTGATTTCTATTCACAATCCCGACACTTCGGCAACATTTGTGTGGGACTTAAAGGAACAGTGTCGCCACAAATTTTTTTTTTTATATCAGTTTGATGTTCGTGTTTTATTAAAAACATTTGTATTTGTGTGTTTGTATGTTACGTTTTTTTATTTTTACACTTTTTCTTCCCTATGGGGGCTGCCATTTTTTGTTTCCAGTTCTGTATGTGTCGATTAACGACACATACAGACATGGAATACGGCAGCTCCAGTCCCATAGGGACTGCGAAAGGGGCCCGTTCCATCCACTATGGTGTACTCTGTCTTTGTGGGAACGGCGCATGCGCCGCTCCCACACAGTCCAATTTGAAATGCGCGCCGTCCGGCGCCATTTTCCTGTGGACCGGAAGTCACGGCCGGACAGTAAGATTACTACTTCCGGTCGCGGCTTCCGGACTTGTGCACATGGAGCAGCGGCAGCAGATGGAGCGGACGGTCCGGAGGGAGCGGCGGCGACTGGAGCAGGTAAGTGATTTCTATGTATGTTCGTGTTTTACTGTGTGTTAGCTCAAAAAATGGCGACACACAGTGTAGGAGGGTAGACCGTTCCTATTGCCTTGCAGCACTGGGGTCCTGGGTTCAAATCCAACCAAGGACAACATCTGCATGGAGTTTGTATGTTCTCCCCGTGTTTGCGTGGGTTTCCTCCGGGTACTCCGGTTTCCTCCCACACCCCAAAAACATACCCATAGGGAATTTAGAGTGTGAGCCCCAATGGGGACAGTAAAAAAGTGGACCTCTGTACAGCGCTGCGTAATATGTTGGCGCTATATAAGTAACTGAAATAAATAAATAATCCCCTCGTTTCTCCCGGCACTAGCCAGGTTAAAGGAGGGGGGGATTCTGAGAGCTCACTAGAGCGAGGGATTTTTTCCCAATTTTGCAGCATAAAGCAATGTGGTTGCTTTACCACATGCAATGCTGCAATTTTGGGAATTGCTCCATCTAGTGACCAGCAATGGGAACTATTATAAATTGAATCAAATTTATAATATTTCCTGACTCGAAAATAAAAAACATTAGAACAAGGTTTAATCACCCACACACTAATTGTTTAACTAAAACACATTCCCTTTAATGACAGCAAACGTGATCGCGCGTTGCCAATGTGACTAGAAGCTTGCTGTTGGGTGCCTTGCTTTAGGCTTGTCTGAGAAGGTTTTTTTTCTAGCTTCAAGAGCAGTAGAACTCTTGTAATTGTTTAAATCAACTAAAGGATATTAAAATATTTTTATTTGTGGTTTTCAGATTATAGGATAATTGTGATTTTGTAAAGTCATGGTGCATTAGCCAAAGAAAGTGAACCTAAAGAGAAAAAAACCCACTCACCGGAAATTTCCAATTCATCCCAGTGAGACTTCTTGCCGTTGGCAACCTCTTCTGCTGACATGATGGTATATATTCTACGAGGATCAGGAGGGTCATATTTTTCTTTGGGCATCCCTGTTAGTCTGAAAAAATGTTTAAAAAATAAAATAAAAATCATATTATATCTATATATCTAGAAATGAAAGCAAAACCATCAGAATCTTGAAGATATCCTATTGAAGAGTCACATTAAGGGTAAAATCAGTTTTGATGCAGTTTTTTTAACCAAAGCCAGAAGTTGATCTAAAAAGGAAAGACAAGGCTTTATAGAAAAGACTGATGCAACTCCATTCTTTCCACTCCTGTGTTTCGCTCAAAAAAAAAAAAAAAAAAAAAAATGGATCCAAAAACCGCTTCAAAACTCTACGGCCCTGTTCACAGTTTTGACACGTTTGACGCAGAAACAGCACCAAAAAACAGCCGAAAATGCCTCCCCATTTAGTTCAATGGGAGGCGGATGCGGTTTTTTACAGCGAACGGTAAAAACACTCGCGGTAAAAAGCAGCGACATGCCCTATCTTCAGGCATCTGACCTCCAATTAACATCAATGGGAGTCAGAGAAAGCGTATTTCGCTGCATTTTTGCCTGTGGCAGTCAATGGGCACGAGCGAAAGACTGGAATTTTGAGGCAGATTTTCATCTGTCTGCACGCCGTTTTTCGCAAATTGACTTTTAAGGCAGAATTGTCTGCCTGAAAAAAAAACTGAACTCAGCCTTAGCGTGGTCCTGGCCTATACCGGATATAGATAAACTGTAATTTACTTCCTGTTAAAATTTAGACGTCTTATCCATGCAACGTCTGAAATTACTACTACTGAGCGTCTCCCGTCCTTATGCACTCGACCGTAGTGCTTTTTTTACGGTCGGAAAATACGGATCCGTACTCATTTATAGTCAACCGCAACTCCTCCGCATATATGGCATGCTGTCGGCAAATTCAGTCCGTAGAGCTTCCTTATTTATAGTTCCGCAAAAACCAAAGAGAAAAAAAAAACCACATCTTGGGTAATCCCCGGTCGTCACACAGCAATACTTCCGTAATTAGGGACGGGTGCACATCCGTAGCAGTCTGTAAATACGGAAGCGACCATAGACTTCTATGGGTAGTTCGTGCCGTAATTACAGACAATAGGACATGTTCTATATTTTATTGATCACTGTAACGGAATGGACACCCAACCGTAAACGTACGGAAAGGTGTCTGTAGCCCATAGAAATGAATGGGTCTGCAAGATAATCCATAAAACATGGATCTGTAGCTATGGATGAAAACTACGGTCATGTGCATGGGGCTTAAATCTGCTATCTACATCCTGTTAAACAAAATCTGTCTCTAGTTACAGAAGTGTGGGTGTCTGTCTTCACAGCCTGCCCATAGAAGTTTATGAACGACGATGGGGCGGTGGAAGCAAAGCGAGAGACACGGCCTGTAGAAATATATACGTAGGGGAGGGGGAGTGAGCAGAAACAGAGGAGACAGGCTGCCAGTAAGATTTATGTCGCCCAGTGCTGGATTCTCAGCTACACTGCTGTATAATCTCCATGCTGCTCTGAGGATTCTGCTCTAGGTTCAATTTATAGAAGATATGATAGCAGTTAGGCTCCGCCCACTAGCTCACAGAAAACGGAGAATTAAGCTGCATTTTTCGGCCGTGATATACGGACCATGTGTCGGCCATATTTACCAGACTGACAGTTCAGGGAGCCAAACCCCCATCATCAGTTATTTATGATGCTAGGAGTCCCATACTGTAATCATGTTTTTCAGTAAAGGACAGTACTCCCGCGGGGGAGGCAGGGACTCCTAGCATCAGAGAACTATGATACTAGAAACCTGGCTCCCTGAACTACGGTCGGGCTGGAAAATACGGCTGAACACAGCCGGCTGAAAGCGGCCTAAGGGTATGTTCACATGGTTAACAAAATACGGAGCAGTTTAAGGGAAAACTGCTCCTGATTTTCAGCCGCTTTTTAAGCAAACGCAAATTTTTCTATATAGTCAATGAAAAACTGCTCCAAAAACGGCTCAAGAAGTGACATGCACTTTTTCGTGGGTGTTTTTTTTACGCAGCAGTTTTTCAAAACTGCTGCATAAAAAACGCCCCGTCGGAACAGAACGCCGTATTTCCCATTGCAATCAATGGGCAGATGTTTGTAGGCGATCTGCTTCAGATTTTTCAGCCGTTTTTCGGGAAAAACACTACGTGTGCACATACCCTTAGCGATAGACCCTGCTAAAGGGAAAGCCGCTTTAAAAAACCAAACTAGAGTACAGGTCATATAATGGCCAAAAATCATGTTATTCCACAATTTATTCTGAAAAAAATTACTTGAAAAGTTAGGTACGCTTTAAAGGGGCTTTCCCAAAACTTAAAGTAATGGAGGTTCATTTACAATTGTTAAATCTATTACGTTGTGAAATACACTTAATCATTAAAAATAAAATGGTTTCATCACATTAAACCCCCCCCCCCCCCCAGTGTATGATGAGCACTGGAGACGTCGTCCACAATATATATCTCTTCTCCAGGACTAGAATGCACAATTTAATTTATATAGAGTGGCATTTTCTCTTGAATTTTAATTCTATTATTTATTAGAACCCCTTTATGTACTCTGCACAGTTTATGCTCCTCTCCCAAGACAAGCTCCTTCCCTTGTAAGCTCCAAAATAATGTCACTTCTTGGGAAAATCCACTCTAGGGGCTTGGCAAAGGTGACATGGCACCCCAAAACCTTTCCAGCAAAATCTGCTCTCCAAAAACCAGATAGCACTTCTTCCCTTCTGAGCCCTGCTATGTGCCCAAACAGCAGTTTATGGCCACATATGCGGTATTGCCATACTCCGGATAAGTGTAAAATAATTGGAGTGCTTTATTCAACTGTATTCCTTGTGGAAATGAAACAGGCTTATATGCTATGAACATCTTCAGTAGAATGTATTTAGCTTTTCAAGCAACATTCCGAATTACATTAAAAAAATATTTTTTAACTTTTTAAAATACAGCTTCCGTGTATCAATGTATACATAGAAGCTGTATCGTTCTGTCTCAGCCAATTCCGCCAGTTCAGCTGAATTGACTCCTCGACTGAGAGGGAACTGCGTATCTGACACAGCATCCAGCTAATAAACATATCCAAGTTCTTAACTTAGATGTAGGGCTTGGCGATCAAATTCACCCTCACGATTCGGTTTAAAGAATAGATTCAACGATTCGGTTGTTGGCGCCGTCGTGCTATGCTACATGAGGAAGTTCGGGAAGCTCTGCCCCGCCGCCTTGTCAATTCCTGGTCCGCCCCTGCTGCTCTGTACTGAACAAAATTACAGTACAGACCAGCAGGGGAAGCAGGGACTTCTAGTTCATAGCCACACTTCTCTGTAGATAGTGCCCCACTGTAGATCGCACCCCCCCTTGTACCTTTCAGATCGCACCCCTCCCCCACTTGTACCTTGTAGACTGCACCACACCCCCCCCCCACATTGCACCACCCCCATTTGTACCTTGTAGATCACACCACCACCTTCACTTGTACCTCATAGGTCACACCCCTACCCCGCCATCGCACCACAACCCCCCCTCAGATCGCGCCAATGTAGCTCTGAATCCCTGGCCAAAAGCGTCGGCAACCTCTGGCCGAGGATTCAGCTCCTAGTGGCAGTTACAGGGGTGTGATCTAGAAGGGAGGCGGGTGGTGCTGCGATCTACAAGGTGGGGTATGATCTACTTGGGGGTGCTGTATGCAAAGGGGTGTGGCACGTTCTATGTGGCACTAGATCACTACACGTGGGCACTATCTACCCTGACAAATGAAATCCATCTTTTGCTTTTTTTTTCTACGGCCATGAAAGACTAGAAATGGATGAGAATTTGGAGACGCTGATGCAAAATGGACATGAAGATCTGACCATTGATCAGTTTTTAATGGCCATTTTTCTTTTCACGGTCGTGTGAGCTTAGCCATTTTTCATGGTCCAATCACGGTCGTGTGAATCCGGCAATGTCTGAGGTGGTGACGGGTAGAGAGGGACATTAGTGCACCATTGATGCTAGAGTCTGTCAACCTGTTCCCTGCTGGGGAACACAGAAGTTATCAATTAGAATTTGAACTTTTTGATACTGATACCAAGACGATACTTTTGAGTTCTTCTATTTTCTGATGTGAGGCACGGGATATTAATTTTGAACCTACATGTACCTCACAATATTAACCCCATCATGTTCCTCAGTCCTAATTGACAATATTGGGTTAACGTGTGAGGTAAATGATGGGGTTAATTAATGTGAGGGACATGGGGGTTCAAAATTCATACCTCGTGCCTCAGTACAAGTGAGTCCGCGATTCACAGTGTGAACAGTAAAGGAAAAGAGACGATCGTACGAGCATCGAGGCCCCTTCAAAACAGCTGATAGGCAGGGAGACTGGCCACCACCGATCAGATATTGATGGCTTATCCGGAGGATAGGCCATCAATTTTTGTGGACTGGAAAACCCCTGTGACAGCTCAAAAATTTATATTTTATGGAAATTAGACCCCAAGGTATTAATTTAACGACATCAAAGACTTGAAAATCTGCTGTGTAAAATATCGGCAGCGTGTGAATGAGTTTTGTAAAATCTCATCTACTTGCTAGTACTGTACTTGCCTTCAAAATACTCTGCGAGTTACATGGTGACTTTGGCCACGACACAGGTCGTCCGACCAGAGATCACTATGTCCCATAGCCTACACCAAAAGTAATGAAAGTCAATATGGTTGCGTTGCGACCTGCAAGGTAACTGACACGACTATAGCCCTGATCAGTTTTTTGCAGTGGAAACTGCGGAAAAAACGGCTGAAATTGACTGCCATTGATTTCAATGGGAGGTGGAAGAGTTTTTCTTCCCCACGAGCAAAAAAAACCAAAACACGCTCGTGGGAAAAACAAGCTACATGCCCGATCTAGAGGCGTTTTCCACCTCAAAAACATTGAAAGCAACGCGTTTTGGCAAAAAAACTGTTGCGGTTTTATAATTTATCTGTTGAAGAAATAGGGGGAAAAACGCCTTAAAAACAGTGTCACTAAACGTGTGTGGTGCAAAACAACCTAAGACCGGAGCGGATTTCTCCAGGCAGAATTTTCTGCATACAAAAAAACAGCCTTACACTATGTTCACACTGAGTTTGACTTTTTTTTACACGGAATCCGTGATTTCAATGGGAGGCGAAGGCGTCTTTCCTGCGAGTGGTAAAACAGTCTCGCAGGAGAAAGGAGGGACATGTCCTATCTTCGGGGGTTTACGCCTCTATCATCAGTGGGAGGTAGAGAAAGTGTTTTGTGGCGTTTTATGCCCGCGGCGCTCAAAAACACTGCGAAAATTGGTGTGCAGGCAGAGGAAAATCTGCCTCAAAATCCCAAACGGAATTTTGAGGCAGATTTTCCTCCTGTAAAAAACTGAACCCAGCCTAAAACATACCCTAACTACTCTAACAAAAAATGCCTTCCTGAAAAGCTTCTAATGAATGCTCATTTTTTATTTTTTTTTAAAAATCAATAACTTTTAAGGCTCAGTTCACACAGAGTTTGACACTGTTTGACGTGGAAACCGTGCCGCAAAACACGCTGAAAAAGCTTCCCATTGATTTCAATGGGAGGCAAGGGAGTTTTTTTCCCGTGAGCGGAAAAAAACGCTCACAGGAAAAAGTGGCATGCCCAGTCTTCGGGCTTTTACATCTGACCTCCCATTGAGAAAGCAGAGAAAGCGTATTTCGCGGCATTTTTGCCCGTGGCACTCAATGGGCACGAGCGAAAAACGCAGCAAACTTCGTGCAGGCAAATCAAAATCTGCCTGATTAAAAAAAAATCAAAAAAAAAATCTGGGGGAACAGGGCCCAAGAGTCTGGGAAATTCTATAGAAAAATAGAGCTACAAATTTTAATTGTATTCAGATTCTGTAACAGACCACTAAGAATTTAAGAAGCTCCCAACAGCGTGCCTACATGTATATCACATACACAGAACGGTTTGAGGGGAGCTTAATCTCTATCAAGAATTTGGATTGTAAGAGATTTAGAATTAACACTTGGCAAACGTTGGTTACCTGAAATCAGCATGAAGTGAGCTGATCGCTGCTCTATCTGTAGGTCAGTAGATTCTAGAGGAATGAGCGCCAGTTAAGAGAATCTCCAAGCAAAAAATCTCAAACAGCGTTAGGAGTGAAGAGGGCAAAAGAAACCTGAAAGAATTAAAGGACGTTACTGACTACACTGGTTTTGTGTATAAGGGACAAAACTAGTGCATTTAACAACTACATATACTGTACAATGATAGATTCAAGCCGACCATTTCATCATATAATAAACTGTTCATTTCTATTAAACCATACCTGTGGACTGACACACAGCCAAATTCAGTGAATTGCCAACCGAACACCAAATACAGAATAAAAGCAGTGGAGGCCCAAATACACTGGCTTATATTGGCCCAAGAAAATCGGATAACGGAGACCATTTCTGGTTCTAAATACATAACTATGGCAAACTAGCACAGATACATTGAGAATCAGGCCACAGAAAGAAAACTTACATGGTGTACAAATTTAGAGGCAGTATTAAAATATATTTTTTTCTTCCATTCAGAAATCTAAAATATGCCAACTTATGCCCTGCTTCTATAGTTACCATATTGTCAGTAGCAGAACTCTACTATCCTTAATTGCAATACTATCCAAACTCCATTTCTTTTTTCAGATTAACATTTACATTCATAGTTTAATGCCTTAATTGGCTACCAGTGTCACACGACGTCACATCACAACCTGTCATTGTAAACTGACCAGTGGCAAAAAAAGGACAGTCTTCATCAAAACAGAAAGAATATTCAGATTACATATTGCTTTAACATGGACACCGTAAACAGGTTTTCTGAAATTCACCTAAATGCTTAGAAGCTCCGAGAAAAAAACAAAAACAAAACCTAAACACAAATTACTTCTATGCTAGTTTCTAAGCACCAACTTCATTGATGTAGCATATAAAGAGGAATCAAAGTGCTAATCTTTCTTTGATAATACTATGGTGAGCTGCCCTAAATTCTGATCTCCAGACCTAGTTAAAAAAAATGGGCGGTATAAATTTTTGACATTGTGGCCAACAGACAAGATATGTCCCTGTATGGCGATACAGGGACATACATACAAGGTGTACGTCGGGGAATACTCCCAACATAACCCTAGCAGGACACGAACAGAGCCTTAGTACATTTGTTTACCCATCAAAAGGAGATCCTTTGATGACTAGAACAATAACCATGTCATCTACTAGGGATAAGAAGCTGCAGAAACTCAATGGGTGACAGCAGCTAAAACTCCAATGAGTCTAGGAATTACAATGCAAAGACCCATCAAATGCTCTTTACATTGGAGGAACAATTAAAATGCTAAAGTTATCAAACAACTAATTTGGTAATATTACACAGGAAAGCTCTGGTCATCGTTTTACTGTGTATGGCATGATCCAAAAAGGCACACATGGACAGTAGGGGCCCCTGTGCAACAATAGTGCACGGGTCCATTTTTGTAAACTAGCTTATCAAAGAGCAACCCCATTATGTCCAACAATTCAGCAGTAATTGTGTGTTAAATTTATAGGCACGGTTCCTTACATGCAATAGACAGCAGGAGGCTACTCGCTGTTTTAAGGCCAAAATTACACCATTTTGTTGCAGTTTATGGCAGTGGCATATGAAACATGATTCTGATCTTTCATAAGGCGCCAGGATCTCCATTCTAGTTGTGGAACAGGAGATAACACCAGTCGGGAATGGAAGCTGTAAACTACGGTACATGATCATGCGGTGTTGGGAAGAGGAGAACTTTATGACACTGATTGGACAGAGTCATACAGAAAACACTACATATTACACTGTATATGCATAAAGTAGCTTACATTGCCCATTGACTCCCATTGTATTAAATGTATACTGCTGTATAAGAAAGTGCAGCAGACTGACTATGCTTTTCTATGCAGTAAAATGAAAGTAAATGCGTTTTGTGGGATCCCTCAGGATGAAATGACGGTGTCTAGACCATTCCAGCCTTAAAAAGGTATACTGACCTATACACGCCCAAACTTTTTTTTAGAATCTTTTATCTTTTTAAGTGTAGCTAAACATTTGACAAGCTTCTGACGTGTCAGAAGTTTGGAATGGTGGGGGGTCCGAGCACTGAGACCCCCACCAATCGCTAGAACGAAGCAGCTGAAGCGCTCACGCGCTTTGTGACTGTTCGGCTTATTCCGGAAAGCCGATGTATCCGAGTACGGGCTCATAGACTTTCTATTGAGTCCGTACAGCGGTACATCGGCTTTCTGGAAAAGGCCAGACACAAAGCGGGTAAGCGCTCATACGAGGGCTTCAGTTGCTTCGTTCTTCTAGCGATTGGTAGGGGTCTCAGTGCTTGGACCACCACCAATCCAAATTTCTGACATGTCACTATGACACGACAGAAGTTTGTCAAACGTTTAGCTACACTTTAAAAAGTGGGAATTAGACCTACCGGTAATTGTATTTCCAGGAATCTATCATGACCGCACCACAGGAGGTTGCCCTATTGACCTCTATAGGGACAGGAAGACAGAGGTTAAAATGCCCCTCCCACCACCCACTTGCCAGTGTTTTTCAATTACTACACCAGGATGGATGCAACCCGATTTTATTTCTAGGGCTAATAACGGACATGTTACTTGCACAAATCAGAATTTCAATCAGGGAGGGATGTAATGGTGCTGTCATGATGGATTCCTGGAAATAAAATTACTGGTATGTCCAATTCCTATTTTCCAGTACATCCCTCATGACAGCACTACAGGAGCAATACCAGATTATAATGCTCAGGGCGGGACTACGGATTGGAGGACTTTCCGTCCAAAACATAAATCCGTATCTGACAGAACATCTAGCCTATGTTGTTTTCAAAACGTATGATGACTTGACCAAGTGGCAGCTCTGCAGATTTGGTCCATAGAGGAGTCTCTTCTTTCTGCCCAGGATGCCGAAACTGCCCACGTTGAATGGGCTCTGATGCCCTGTGGGGCACATAGTCCTTGGGACTTGTAGGCTTCTTGTATGGTAGTTTTTACACATCTCGCTAGAGAGCCTTTTGAGGCTCTTTCCTCTATTCTTTCCCCCATACAGGACAAATAGATTTTTATCTTGACTCCAGGAGGAGGTTCTATCCAGATACTGGAGAATTGTTCGCCTGACATCCAAGCTATGGAATTGTTCTTCTTGTTGGTCTTTAGGATCTGGACAAAAAGGTAGAATTATTTCTTGTTCCCCATAGAAGGTAGTAGATACTTTCAGAATAAAGCAAGGATCTAGCTTTAGAATGATCTTGTACTTTTAGGTAAGGTTCTATGACCGACAGATTAGATACCTCCAATCCTTCTTGCGGACGTAACAACTAAGAATGCAGCTTTTAGAGTTAAAAAATACTTACTAATTGTGTCAAGCAGCTCAAAGGGGGGGAAAAAAAAATAAAAAAAAAATATCCAAAAAAACAGTTATCCATACCTACCTGGGATCTAAATATAGTGCTTTCTTTAGGGGAGGTTTCTATTTAGAAAATGCTTGAGCGAATCTTCTGATCCGATGTCCAGCTAAAGGAGTATTGAAAAAATGACTTAAAGAGGCTCTGTCACCAGATTTTGCAGCCCCTATCTGCTATTGCAGCAGATAGGCGCTGCAATGTAGATTACAGTAACGTTTTTATTTTTAAAAAACGAGCATTTTTGGCCAAGTTATGACCATTTTCGTATTTATGCAAATGAGGCTTGCAAAAGTACAACTGGGCGTGTTGAAAAGTAAAAGTACAACTGGGCGTGTATTATGTGCGTACATCGGGGCGTGTTTACTACTTTTACTAGCTGGCTGTTCTGATGAGAAGTATCATCCACTTCTCTTCAGAACGCCCAGCTTCTGGCAGTGCAGATCTGTGACGTCACTCACAGGTCCTGCATCGTGTCGGCACCAGAGGCTACAGTTGATTCTGCAGCAGCATCAGCATTTGCAGGTAAGTAGCTACATCGACTTACCTGCAAACGTCGATGCTGCTGCAGTATCATCTGTTGCCTCTGGTGTCGATGTGTCCTCGCTCGTCTGACACGATGCAGGACCTGTGAGTGACGACACAGCGTGATCTCTGGAGAACACGGCTGTGTCTGCACTGCCAGAAGCTGGGCGTTGTGAAGAGAAGTGGATGACACTTCTATGCACAACGCCCAGCTAGTAAAAGCAGTAAACACACCCCGATGTACGCACATAATACACGCCCAGTTGTACTTTTACTTTTCAACACGCCCAGTTGTACTTTTGCAAGCCTCATTTGCATAAATACGAAAATGGTCATAACATGGCCAAAAATGCTCGTTTTTTAAAAATAAAAACGTTACTGTAATCTACATTGCAGCGCCTATCTGCTGCTATAGAAGATAGGGGCTGCAAAATCTGGTGACAGAGCCTCTTTAAGACGGAGATCTGCACTTTTAAAAGTACTAGGGCTAAGCCCTTTTTTGAATCCGGATTGTAGAAAATTTAGGATTGTCGCGATGTTGGGAGTAAAGGGGTCTGGTTCTGGATCTCCATACCAGGAACAGAATTTCTTCCAAATTTTTTGAGGTAACTTCTTTATGACTTGATAAGATAGTTGAAATTACCTCGTCTGACAGACCGTAGTTTCTCAAGATCTGCCTTTCAGGATCCAGGCTGACAACTTCAGAGTTTCTATTCCCTGAAAGAATAATGGACCCTGGGAGAGAAGATTCTTCTTGACTGGGAGCAGGATAGGGTCTTCCAACACTAGGTATTTTAGGATTGGAAACCAGATTATTTTTGGCCAATAGGGAAGAATGATAAGCTTTGTCCAATCTTCTCCGGCATGTCCTAGCAGATGCCTGTCCGTTTTACACGGACAGGCATAATACACTGCAATACAGAAGTACTGCAGTGTATTATAAATGCGATCGGAGGATCGCATAGTGAAGTCCCCTAGTGGGACTAGTAAAAAAGTGAAAATAAATATGAAAAATCCACTTTTCCCCCTTACAAACGGCTTTATTATTAACAAAATAAAAGTAAAAAAAGTTACACATATTTGTTATCGCCGCATCCGTAATGACCCCGACTATAAACTTAGCACATAACCCGCACGGTGAACGTCGTAAAAAATAAAATAAAAAAAACATGCAAAAGTTGCTGTTTTCTTGGAATCCAGCCTTAAAAAAAAATGTGATTAAAAAGTGATCAAAAAGTCGCATCTACTCCAAAATGGTACCGACAAAAACTACAAGTCGTCCCGCAAAAAAAAAAAAAAGCCCTCCTACAATTGCACCAGCGAAAAAATAAAAAAACGTTACGGCTCTTCAAATATGGAGACACAAAAACAAATAATTTTCAAAAAAAAAAAAAAAAAGTGTTTTCACTGTGTAAAAGTAGTAAAACATACTAATTCAGTATCGTTGCAATCGCAACAACTCGATGAATAAAGTTAGTGTTATTTATACCACACGGTAAATGGAGCAAATTTAGGACGCAAAAAAGTGTGGCGAAATTGCTGTTTTTTTTCTATTCCCCCCCAAAAAAAAAGTTACTAAAAGTTAATCTAGAAATTCTATGTACCCCAAAATGGTGCTATTAAAAATTACAATTTGTCCCGCAAAAAACAAGACTTTATACAGCCATGTCGACGCAAAAATAAAAAAGTGTATAGCTCTTTGAATAAGAATGGAAAAAAGTCTAAAATAGGCTGGTCATCAAGGGGTTAATGCAATAATCTCTGCCATAATTTTTGGGAAAATTCTGGGGGCGGAGGAAATGCCGAAGGGGAGACCGACAGATTTGCAATACAGAACGGTCCTTCCATTCTCCACTTCGTTTGAGGCATCTCTGGTAAGCGGGGTGGATAGGGACGTGATAGTACGCATCCTTTAAATCGATCACACACATTGACACTTCTTCCCTTATTAGAGGAATAGTCGATCTGATAGACTCCATCTTGAATTTGTGGTATTTTACCCATTTGTTCAGTAACTTCAGGTCGATTTTCCTGTAAGAACCGTTTGGTTTCTTGACTAAGATTTTTGAATAGTGGCCCTTGAATTTATCGTTGTGGGGAACTAGAGTAATTGCTCTCAATTTGAGCAGTTGCTGGACATCCAGTGTAAGGATCTGATGAAGATCTCTTGCTTGGTACTTGGTTATTAGAAATTTCTCTGGAGGAATGGAGGCGAATTCTAATTTGTACCCTTCTTTTATAATCTTCAGAACCCAAGGGTTCTGGGTTATTCCGGTCCAGTTGGAATAAAAATGTAGGCGTCTCCCCTCCCCCACACTCTCGGCGTCATTGCTTTGAGGGCTGAAATGAGTAATTGGGGTTGAGATATCCTCGATCCCCTTCCTCCCTTGGGGTAGCTTCATTCCTGGCAGCAAATCTAATGGATTCTGCTGATGAGTCTACCAAGAATCTAATTGCAATCTTTAGTAAGGGCAGAGATTCTAATAGATCTTGTCGTGATGTTTTCATCATCAAATGTGTCTCCAGTGGGTTTAACCATATAAACATTGCTCTTGCTACAGATGTGGCCGCGATATTCGTAGAGATCAAAGCGGATGAAGATTCCCAAGCTCTTTTCAACAGCCCGTCTACCTTCTGGTCCATGGGGTCCTTCAACTGAGAGGAATCTTCAAAGGGGATTGCGTTTTTTTTTTCTTAGCAACCCTGGCTACTGGGACATCTACGTTCGGGATCTTATCTCAAGATTTATTGTCTTCTGGATCAAAAGAGAAGACAGTTTTTAAATTCTCGAGAGGAGTCTTTTTCCAAATCCTCCCATTCAGTCGTTACCATTCTCTAGATTCACATTTACCGGAAAAAAAATCTTTGTTTTCTGCTCAGTTAGGCCCCTAAAACATCTCATCCTGGATGGTATGTGGTTGCTCTTCGGGAATATCCATGGTCTCCCGTATTGCCTGGATTAAAGGATCTAACATCTCAGAAGAGAAGAAACATTTTTTTCTCTTGAATAGATGAAGTTGAAGGCAAGAGTTCCTCTCCTAACTCACCCTCCGATAAGTAATAACACTCCTGACGGCGGAGATGGTGGGCAACATTTTTGCTCCACTTCAGTCCATGGCCTTTTTGCTCAGTAGTGTGAGGGAGTTCCTTGAGGAGTGGTGAGGGAGGCTATTAACTGAACTTAGGGCTATGTTTCACAAAGTAGTGAGTCCGACATAAATGTTGGTGGTTTCTTTGTAATTTTGCAATATAATCTTGACAATTGTTTCCTATGTGACTGGCAAATTTCTCGCACAAGTCGCACATTTTTTAACCTTTTTATCAGTTTGTCTCTGAGAGGAATCTTTATCCTAAAGAAAACAGAAGGCAGGTGAAGTATGGTGTACTTACATACGGAGTAATAACTTTTACCCCAAGGGTGAGACTCACGTGACCCAGGGACATATCCGGAATTCCATCAGGACAAGGAAGTTCCATCACCACAACAAGTAATAGACAATGCAATATCCAATCCACAAGATATAAATCCACGTTAGAGGTATCAGCTCTAACTACATACCTGTGCGGGTCCCTTTAAAGGCGGGAGTTTTGAATTTCCCGCATTCCAAGATGGACATGGACCGGAAGTAGCCCAACGTCATTTCCGGTTGCGGCTATTCGATTGAGGTGCGGCTGCGTCATAGCCGACGACAGATTTCTGGCTATGCGTCCGCTTCCGAGGTGGTTTGCCGGTGTTTCCAACCATATGGAGCTGCCAGTCCCCACATGGTCACGCAGCCCGGCCAGAGCGTGCTTTGGGAATGCCAAACGACACACACTACCGGAACCCTGCCTAGGATTCTTAAGGTAGATTTTTAGGTTGGGAGCTAAGGGACCTCTCGTTAGAGGGGTATTAGCCTAGGCCCTAGGGAGGAATAAAATGGGGAGTGCACGGACTTCCCGATCATGCCCCCTGCCAGAGTTCTGCTCCAGACCATATAGGGACAGGAAGAACACTGGCAAGTGGGTGGTGGGAGGGGCCTTTTAACCTCTGTCTTCCTGTCACTATAGAGGTCAATAGGGCACCCGCCTGTGGTATGGTCATGAGGGATGTACTAGAAAAATAAAAATTCAAAAAAAGTTTGGGCTGGTATAGGCCACTATACCTTTTAGGGATGAAATGGCATAGTAGACTAATTTCATCCTGAGGGATCCCACAAAACTCATTTACACTGTGTGTTCTTTTTTTATATATAACCTGGGAGCCTATGGGCGACAGATGCTGCTGTATGGCATCAGTCACAGGTATATGTTAAATGTAAACATCCGTAAGCTTCAGACATCACTGTCCATATATGGACAGTGACGTCAAGGGCTTTCCCACGACCAGATTTCGCACATGCAATGTTCTGGCGGAGAAAAAAAAAAAAAAGCACAGTGTACGCCTATACAGTGGGACACATTGCAGCCTTCGATTGGAAGCGCTCCCGACATATATTTCCAACGAAAGGCAAAAACTTGATGTGCAGAGCCTTTAACCCCTTCACGACTGCCATACAGCTATATACGTTCTAACTGCCGATGCCCTGTGCAGTTAGCACGTGTAAAGACGTCGGCAGCCTGGAACGGCTTTAATGAGAGCAGTGCTGCTTCAGGGTGAGCAGCAATGTACTCTCGTGCGCCGGGGCTTTGGGAGCCCCGGAAAACACCCCCCACTGTAGATAGTGCCACCGAAAACCTCCTGCAGATAGCGGCACCTAAGCTCCCTCAGCATCGGAATCCCCAGCCAGTGCTCTGGCTGAGGATTCCCCACCGTCTTTTCATCCTCACTGTAGATTGTGCCACCTCCCATGCAGATAGCATCGCAACCCCCACTGTAAATAGCACCACATGAACTGAACGGACTCTAGGAGCGGAATCCCCGGTGTCAGAATGCACTGGCCTGGAACTCTGCTCCCAGAGAGCCACGAACGTCACTACCCAAATGGACAGTGACGTCAGGGGCTCTGTCTAGAAGGGGGAACCCAGACCAGTGCGATCTGACAGGGGATTCGGCTCCTAGTCAGTTCAGGTGGCGCTATTTACAGTGGGGGGTGCGATTCCATCTACAGCGGGGGGTGGGGGGGTTGCCATCTAGCATCGCATCCCCCACTGCATGTGGCGCTATTTACAGTTGTGGTTGCGATGCTAGATAGTATCCCTCCCCGCTGTAGATCACATTGCACCCCCTACTGTAAATAGCTCCACCTGAACTGACTAGGAGCAGAATCCCCAGTGTCAGATCACACTGGCCGGGGATTCCGCTTCTAGACAGAGCCCCTGGACAGTGACGTTAGTGGCTCTCTAGGAGCGGAATCCCCAGCAGACACTCTGGCCGGGGATTCCGCTACTGGAGAAGCCCCTGGTGTCACTATCCATATATGGACAATGACGTCAGCGTCTCTCTAGGAGCGCAATCCCCTATGTCAGATCGCTCTGTCGGGAATTCCGCTACTGGAGAAGCCCCTGGTGTCACTATCCATAAATGGACAGACATCAGGGGCTTCCTGTAGGAGCAGAGTCTTCGGCCAGAGGGATTCAGCTCCTACAGGGAGCTACAGTGGTGCTATTTACAGGAAGGGGTGCCATTTACAGGGTGGGGTGGTGCTATCTGCAGCAGGGATATTGCTAATTAGTGGGGATGTTGCTATTTACAGGGGGTGTGGTGCTATCTACAGGGGTGGCGCTAATTACAGGGGTTGTGGCACTACCTACATGGGTACTGTGGCATTATATTGGCACTATCTACAGGGGCACTATGTGGGCATTAGCTACAGGGAGAACTGTGGCACTATGTGGACACTAACTATTTACAATGGGCACTGGCACCATCTACTGTGGTATTGCATCACTATCTACATGGGCACTGGTGTTTTCAGGGGGTTGGGCCAAAAACTCTAAAGAATAAAATGCAACTTTTTTTTTTTAATGTCCATGAAAAACAGGTGGCAAATGCCGGTTAAAAACAGTCAGACAACCGGGAAATGGATTAAAATTGGCACAAATTGATGCAAAACAGTCAGTCAACAACTAATCAGTTGTCAGTTTTTCATTACTTTTTTTCACGGTTGTGTATATAGCCCTCTTCAAAGCTATCCAGGGTGACGGAGAGAAGAGGACTAATTGTTACAGTGCCACACACACTTAATGAATGAAATTACTGAAATTAACTTTTTGATATTCTAATTCAAAAAGTGAAATTCATTATATAGACTCATTACACGCAATGATCTATTTCCAGCATTTTTCTCTTTTAATGTTGATGACTATGGTAATAGTTAATGAAAACCCAGATTTAGAGTTCAGAAAATTAGATTATATAAGCCGAATTTCAAAAATTATTTTTAATACCAAAATGTTGGCCTACTGAAATGTACAGTATATGCACTCAATACTTGGTCGAGGCTCCTATTGCAGGAATTACTGCATCAATGCGGTGTGGCATGGGGGCGATCAGCCTGTGGCACTGCTGAGGTGTTATGGAAGCCCAGGTTGCTTTGATAATGGTCTTCAGCTCATCTACATTGTTGGGTCTGGTGTCTCATCTTCCACTTGACAATACCCCATAGATTGAGGTTTAGGTCAGGTAAGTTTGCTTGCCAATCAATACCTGGTTATTAAATCAGGTACTGGTACTTTTGGCAGTGTGGGCAGGTGCCAAGTCCTGCTGGAAAATGAAATCAGCATCTCCATAAAGCTTGTCAGCAGAGGGAAGTATGAAGTGCTCTAAATAGGGCCTTACAGGTGGATCCTGTGTCAGACACGCAGGACCCGCTGACATTGATCCCATCAGGTCCGCGGGACTGACAGATTCAGGTTATAGCGAAAGATACAGCTGCTCTGTTTACAGGATACAGAGTAGCTGCATCTCAAAAAGTAAAAATTTAATAAAAGCTAATTTATAAAGTTGCACCAATCACTGACTGACCTTATTTAACCCCTTGGAGACAGTTTTGGCCTTGTGGACACAGCCTATTTTTTTAACTCTGACATGGGTCACTTTATGTGGTAATAACGTGGGAATGCTATTACTTATCCAAGCAATTCTGAGATTGTTTTCGTGACATTGTACTTAATGTTACAGAAAAAAAATAATTGATCGATAAATTAATTAATTGTGAAAAACACTTACGTTTAGAGAAAATTTGGAAAAATAAGCTTTACATTTCTCATGTCTACTTTTTGTTTGCATCATTTTTTGAACATCCTTTTATTTTTCTAGGACATTACAAGACTTAGAATTTTAGCAGCAATTTCTCATTTTTTTCAAATCTGACATGTGTTACTTTATGTGGTAATAACGTTGGAATGCTTTTACCTATCCAAGCGATTCTGAGATTGTTTTCTCGTGACATGTTGTACTATGTTAGTGAAAAAATTTTGTCAATAATTTTGGTATTTATTTCTGAAAAACACCACAATTTAGAAAAAAATTGCAAAAATTAGCATTTTTCTAAATGTAAACGTATCTGCTTGTAAAACAGATAGTAATACCACACAAAATAGTTACTAGTTAACATTTCCCATATGTCTACTTTATGTTTGCATCGTTTTTTGAACATCCTTTTATTTTTCTAGGACGTTACAAGGCTTAGAACTTTAGCAGCAATTTCTCATATTTTCAAGAAAATTTCAAAAGGCTATTTTTTCAGGGACTAGTTCAGTTCTGAGGTGGCTTTGAGGGCCTTATATATTTGAAAATCGCCAGGTCACCCCATTTTGAAAACTGCACCCCTTAAGGTATTCGAATCAGCATTCACAAAGTGTTTTAACCCTTTAGGCGTTTCACAGGAATTAAAGCAAAGTAGAGGTGAAATTTACAAATGAAATTTTTTTTGCCGAAATTCATTTCGAATACATTTTTTTTTGTAACACAGGTT
The DNA here is from genome assembly GCF_050947455.1 of Rhinoderma darwinii. Taxonomy (NCBI): domain Eukaryota; kingdom Metazoa; phylum Chordata; class Amphibia; order Anura; family Rhinodermatidae; genus Rhinoderma; species Rhinoderma darwinii. Next base: position 219,841,811 of record NC_134687.1, read on the forward strand.
TTACCAGAGAAACGCAACTCAATATTTTATTGCCCAGATTCTGCCGTTTTTAGAAATATCCCACATGTGGCCCTAGTGTGATAATGGACTGAAGCACCAGCCTCAGAAGCAAAGGAGCACCTAGTGGATTTTGGGCCTCCTTTTTTTTTAGAATATATTTTAGGCACCTTGTCAGGTTTTAAGAGGTCTTGGTGCCAAAACAGTGGAAACACCCCAAAAGTTACCCCATTTTGGAAACTACACCCCTCAAGGAATTTATCTAGATGTATAGTTAGAATTTTGACCGCACAGGTTTTTTCGCTAAATTTATCAGAAATAGTCTGTAAAAATGAAAATCTACTTTTTTCTGAAAGAACATAGAAATTTTTAATATTTACAAGAGATCATATAGAAAATGCACCCCAACATATGTAAAGCAATGTCTCCTGATTACGGCAATATCCCATATGTGGTAATAAACTGCTGATTGGACCCACAGCAAGGCTCAGAAGGGAAGGAGCTCCATTTGGATTTTGGAGCACGGATTTTGCTGGATTGGTTCCATGTCGCGTTTGCAACACCCAGGAGGGACCAAAACAGGGGAAACCCTCCAAAAGTGACCCCATTTTGGAAACTACACCTCTCAAGGAATTTATCTAGGGGTATAGTTAGCATTTTGACCACACAGGTTATTTGCAGAATTTAGTGGAATTAGGCAGTGAAAATGAAAATCAACTTTTTTTCTGAAAAAGCATAGAAATGTTACATTTTTACAAGGAATAAATGAAAAAAGAACCACAACATTTGTAAAGCATTTTCTCCTGATTATGTCAATACCCCATATGTGGTAATAAACTGCTGATTGGACCCATGGCAGCGCTCAGAAGGGAAGTAGCGCCATTTGGATTTTGGAGCACGGATTTTGCTGGATTGTTTTTCGGTGCCATGCCGCCTTTGCAACGCCCTGGAGGGACCAAAACAGTGGAAGCCCCCCCAAGTTTCCCCATTTTGGAAATACCCCTCAAGGAATTTTTCTAGGGGTATAGTGAGCATTTAGACTCCACGGGTCTTTTGCAGAATTTATTAGAAATAGGCGGAGAGAATTAATATCAATTTTTTTCCACTAAAATGTTGAATTTTCTCATTTTCACAAGGGATAAAGGAGAAATAAACAACCAATTTTTGTAAAGCAATTTCTCCCGGGTACGGAAATACCCCACATGTGGTCATACATTTTTTTCATTAGAAATGAATTAACCCTTTCAGGACTGATCCATTTTTTGCTTTCTTATTTTCATTTTTCACTCCCCGCCTTTCAAGAGCCATAACTTTTTTCTTTTTCTGTCAGTAGAGCGGTGTGAGGGCTTATTTCTTGCGGGAGGAATTGTAGTTTCTATTGGTACCATTTAAAGGGAATGTGTTGCCAGAAAAACATGTTTTTTTTTAAAAAATTAAACATTTAGTGTGTGGGTGATTAAACATGGTTCAAATTTTTTTTATTTTTTTCACGAGTCAGGAAATAGTCAGGAAATATTATAAATTAATTCTAATTTATAATACTACCCATTTTTGGTCACTAGATGGAGCTAGTTCCCAAAATTGCAGCATTGCAACATTGGGTTAGAAGCCCTCGCTCTAGTGAGCTCTCAGCATCCCCCCCTCCTTTATCCTGGCTAGTGCCGGGATAAACGAGGGGTTTGAAAGGTTTAACCTCCTACACTGTGTGTCGCCATTTTTTGAGGTAACCCACAGTGTAGTAGGTTTACATACATTAGTAAACACACACAAACACTAACATACATTGAAATCTCTTACCTGCTCCTGCCGCCGCGGCTCCCTCCGGCCCGTCCGCTCCCTTTGCTGCCGCTGTTCCATGTGCACAAGTCCGGAAGCCGCGACCGGAAGTAGTAATATTACTGTCCGGCCGCGACTTCCGGTCCACAGGAAAATGGCGCCGGACGGCGCCAATTTCGAATAGGACTGTGTGGGAGCGGCGCATGCGCAGTTCCCACACAGACGCCGTACACGGCAGTCAATGGGACGGGAGCCGTTCGCAGTCCCTATGGGACTGTGGCTGCCGTACTCCATGTCTGTGTGTGTCGTTAATCGACACACACAGAAATGGAACAAAAAATGGCAGCCCCCATAGGGAAGAAAAAAGTGTAAAAATAAGAAACAGTAAAACACAAACACACAAATGAAAATAAACGTTTTAATTAAAGCACTAACATCTTTAACATATAAAAAAAATTATTTGTGATGACACTGTTCCTTTAAAGTGCCATAAAAAGTACTGGGAAACTGAAAAAAAATAGGAAAATATAGGAATATAGGAAGAAAATCTGATTCCATTTTTTGGGGTTTTCGTATTTAAAGCTTTCGCCGTGCGGTAAAAACGAAAACTATAGCGATTTTGGTGGTTTAAATTATTTACATTTTTTACGGTGTTCACCGTGCGAGTTAAATAATGGTATATTGTAATAGTTCGGCCTTTTACAGACGTAGCGATAACAATTCTGTTTATTTTTTTACATTACTTTGGAAAAGGTTTTTTTTTTTAACTAAACTTTTTTCTCTCACTACTAATAACTTTAATTCTTCTACACATTTTATTAGTCCCCTTAGGGGACTTGTACCAGCGATCATTGGATCCGCAGGTACAATATGCTGCAATACTAATGTATTGCAGTATATTGTTATTTTTACAGACTCTTGTAACAGCGCGATCGCTGTTCCTGTCCGTTAGTCCCAGTGTCAGCTGTAATACACAGCCGACACCCACAGCATATGGAGCGGGCTCAGCACGTGAGCCCGCTCCATACATCAACCCCCGCACCATGACGTGCTATTAAGTAGGGATGTCACGATACCAGAATTTGGACTTCGATACCGATACTTCGTTTAGTATTGCGATTGATACTTTGCCAACAGTAATAAAAAAAAAATTCTTCCGTTTTCTGATGTGAGGCGCGATGTGTGATGAATTTTGAATGCGCCTCACATTAATAGTAATTAACCCCATCATGTTTCTCCGTCATATTGGGTTAATGTGCGAGGTACATGATGGGGTTAATTACTATTAATGTGAGTTACATGGAGGTTAAATTCATCGCACCTCGTGCCTCACAAGTGATAGAAAGCTGTGTTTATTTCATTTTTTTACAGCGCACACATCATAAATGATGCAAAAAAATTGTGCGCGCCATTACTGAATGTGTGAATATTTTATGTATTGACTTATTTTAATGTTTATTGTAAAAAAGGTATGTGTTTTTTTTTTTTAAATTTAACAATACTTTGTTTTTACTTTATTTTTAAACTTTAATGTACTGACATATATCAGATATGTGCCAGTACATTAGCCTGTGTATGTATAGTACACACTGGTAGTTGTTAGGACATACCTAAGTATGCCCTAACATGAAATATGGTAAGACAGCCCTGGGGTCCGTCAATAGACCCTGGGCTGTCTGCCCATATATGGTATGGCCCTCGATCGCGTCACAGGAATTCCCTGTGACGCGATCCAGGGGCATCCCCCCCCTTCTCATTTTCTCCTGAATGCTGCAGTCTGCTGTGATCGCAGCATTCAGGGGAATAACGGCGGAGATGAGAGGTTTCTCTGATCTCCGCCGTTATAGAGCGGGGCTGCAGCTGTGTAATACAGCCATTGCCCCGCTCCTGACAGGAAGTGCGCGCGCGGTCAGCATGAAGTGATGCGGCCGGCGCTGCACTAATGAGCGGCAGTTCAAGCACTGGAGACAGAACATGGGGGTGTTTTGTAGTGCGCCCGCCATGTTCTGTCTTCAGTGCCGGCAATCATTAGTGCAACGCCGGCCTGACGGCGCGCACTTGTCATGACTCAGGAGCGGGGCTGTGGCTGAATTACACAGCCGCAGACGCGCTCCCATACATTCATGTATTACTATACTGAGCTGTGCGGCTGCGCAGCTCAGTATCGAAATACAGGAAATAGCGGTATCGAACCGTTTAGGGATGCACAGTATCGAAGTTTCGATGCACCGTGCATCCCTACTATTAAGTCATAGTGCTCAAAGGGGTTAATGCACAGCGGATGGTGTGAATATTGCAATTTCCCACTGATATGCCATTTTAGTGCACAATATGTTGTGCCCAGTTTGTGCCACTGAAGATAAATACCTCATAAAACGTTAAGCGGGTTCTCTCGGGTATGGCGATGCCATATGTGTGGGCGCAAACTGCTGTTTGGGCACGCTGCAGGGCTCAGAAGGGAGGGACGCCATTTTGCTTTTGGAGCGCAGATTTTGCTTGGTAGTTTTGTTTTGGGTTTCGCTGGTATTTCAGTTTATACTGTGGGGGCATATGTAATCTGTGCGGGGGACATCAGGGCATAATTAGAGGGTATAAAAATGCGGTAAAGAAATAATAATTCATAGATGTGTGGCCGGTGTCGCACTGATAAATGGTGTCGGATGTTATCCGCTTTTAGAAAACACTGCACATTTTGCATCGCTATATTCCTGGGAGCCAGAAGTTCTTTATTTTTTCACCACCGGAGCCGTGTGAGGGCTTATTTGTTGCGAGACAATCTGTACTTTTCATTGGTACCATTTTGGGGTACATGCGATTTTTTTGATCACTTTTTATTACATTTTTTTTGCAAGCCGGGTGACCAAAAACAAGCAATTCTGAATGTTTTTTAGTTTATTTTTTGCGGCGTTCACCGTGCACTATAAATGACCATTATATTTTATTCTGCGGGTCGGTACGATTATGGCGATACCATATGTATATAGGTTTTTTTAAGTTTTGTAGCGTTTGCGCAATAAAATCACTTTTTTATAAAATAATTTATTTTCTGTGTCACCATATTCTGAGAGTCGTAACTTTTTTATTTTTCAGTCAAAAAAGCAGTGTAAGAGCTTGTTTTTTGCGGGACGGGTTGTAGTTTTTAAATCGGTATTATTTTCGGGTACATGCGACTTTTTGATCACTTTTTATTCTCTATTTTGGGAGCGGTGGTGACCAAAAAAATAGCGATTCTGGTGTAGTTTATTGATTTTTTTTGGGGTGTTCATCGTGCGGGAAAAATAACATTTTAGTTTTATAGTTGCGTCGTTACAAACGCGGTGATACCAGATGTGTACTTTTTTTTTTTTAACGTGTTAATTTTTTTCCTATAATGAAAGACTTATTATAGGAAAAAAATGCAGTGCTTGTTTATATCACTTATAACTTTTATTTTTACACTTTTTTTAAAACATTTTTATTCTTTTTTCACTTGTCCCACTAGGGGACACTTAGACCTGCAGCTTTGATCGCTGCTAGATTACATTACACTACACACGTAGTGTAATGTATTCTAACTGTCATTGTGACGTGACAGTCACACTGACAGGAAGCCTCGGAGGACCGGTGGAGGCGGCTCCTCCGAGGCTTCCGTACATGGCAACCCGGAGGTCATTGTCTGACCTCCGATTGCCGTGACAAGCATCGGTAGCCCCCACAATCACTTCGTGGGGGCTGCCGATGTGCTTCAAACCCCTTAAATGCGGCGACTGCAATCCGTCGCCGCATTTATGGGGTTAATTGCCGAAATCAGCAGCGATGGTCCGCTGACCGGCAAGGCTGGAGTGTCAGCTGTCAGGGACAGCTGACCTCCCGGTTCCCGGACACTGTCTGTTAGGACAGTGTGCGCCGGGAACTACTCCGCAATAGTACGTCTGGATGCGGGAATTAACCCCGCTGCAGGACGTACTATTGCGGCGCAGTGCGGGAAGAGGTTAAGAACTACACACCTCAAAGTTTTCAAAACTGCATTCAGAAAGTATTTAAAAAAACAGCATGAAGTGCCTTATCCCTTTCGGCCTTTCACAGGAATTAAAGCGTAGGTGAAATCTACAAATATCATTTGCCAAAATTAAATTGTAATAAAAAAAAATCCTGTAAGGCCTCATGCACACGACCGTAGCCGTGTGCACGGCCGTGATTTTCGGGTCGGCCGGCTGCGGACTGTCAGCGGACTGTCAGCCGCAGGCCGCCCGCACATGCACATGGCCGCGGCCATTGTTTTCAATGAGCCCGGACCGCAGAACCGGGCCGTAATAAGACATTCCCGTTCTTTCTGCGGTCCGGGCTCCCGGGCCGTGCACGGACCGCAAAAACTACGGTCGTGTGCACGGCCCCATAGAAAAGAATGGGGCCGCAATTCTCCCGTGGATCTTCGGGGGAATTGCGGCCGCAAAAACACGGTCGTGTGCATGAGGCCTAACATAGGTTTTACCAGAGAAAAAAAAACCTCAATATTTATTGCCCAGATTCTGCAGTTTAGAAATATCCCACATGTGGCCCTAGTGTGCTAATAAAATGAAACACCGGCCTCCGAAGCAAAGGAGCACCTAGTGGATTTTCAGGCCTCCTTTTTATTAGAAAATATTTTAGGCACCATCTCAGGTTAGAAAAAGGTGTTGTGGTGCCAAACCAGAGACAACCTTAAAAAAAAAAAACATTTGGAAACTACACTCCGCCAAGGAATTAATCTAGGGATATAGTGAGCATTTATATCAGTTTGTTTTTTTTTTGGCTTAATTTCTTTGAATTAAGCCATAAAAATGAAAATCTACACTTTCAAACATACGTTTTCATTTTTACAAGGAATAAAGGAGAAAAAGCACCCCAACATTTGTAAAGCAATTTCTCCCGATTACAGAAATACCCCATACTTGATCATAAACTTATATTTGAACACACGGCAGCGCCATTTGGATTTGGAGCTCAAATTTTGCTATAATGGTTTTTGGTGCCATGTCGCATTTGCAAAGCCCAAGAGGGATAAAAACAGTGGAACCCGCCCCCCCCCCCCCCCAAAAGTGACCCCATTTTGGAAACTACGGAATTTATCTATGGGTATAGTGAGCATTATGACCCCACAGATTTTTTGCAGAACTAATTGGAAATAGGCTGTGAAAATGAAAATCTAAATTTTTACCCATAAAATGTAGTTTTAGCTTAGATTTTTTCATTTTCACAAGGGCTAAAGGAGAAAAAGCACCCCAATATTTGTAAAGCAATTTCTCCTGAGCACAGCAATACATACGTGGACATAAATTGCTGCTCGTACCCACAGCATGGCTTAGAAGGGAAGGAGAATTATTTTGCTTTTGAAACTCAAATTTAGCTGGAATGGTTTGCGGCACCATGTCACATTTGCAAAGCCCCTGCAGGACCAAATCAGTGGAAACCCCCCAAAAGTGACCGCATTTGGGAAACTAAAGCCCTCAAGGAATTTATCGAGGTGTATAGTTAGCATTTAGACCCCACAGGTTTTTGACTGAACTTAGTGTAGTTAGGCCACGAAAATGAATATCAAAATTTTTTACACTAAAATTTGGTATTTTCTCAAGGGATAAAGGAGAAAGAGCACCCCAACATTCGTAAAGCAATTTCTCACGAGTACGGTAATACCCCACATGTGGCCAAACTGCTGTTTGGACACATGGCAGGGCTCAGAAAGGAAGGAGCGCTATTTGGCATGCAGATTTGATTTTTGGGCTCTGTCGCATTAGCAAAACCCTGGAGGTACCAGAGTACAGTGGAAGCCCCCCAAGAATTGACCCCATTTTCTAAACTACACCCCCTCAAGGCATTTCTCATTTGCCTGGACATCTGAACCAGCTCAGAAGTGAAGAGCACCATACGAATTTGATGCCTATTTTGGTGATTTTGACATCATTAGCCCACAATTGCAGGGCTCTGAGGTCAAATAGTAAAACAAACCCGCAAGCAGTGACCCCTATCTTGGAAACTACTAAAGTAGGGCATATTAAAGGGTGCAGTGACCATTTTGACCAGGCGTGTTTTTTCGTTACAAATTAATGCATAACGGATGGTGCAAAGTAAAAATTAAAATTTTCCGCTGACGTGTTATATTAGTGCACAATATGTTGTGCCCAGTTTGTGCCACTGAAGACACAAATATCTCAAAATGTTAAGCGGGTTCTCCCGAGTATGGTGATGCCCGAAGATGGGGCATGTCCCTTCTGTCTACCGCGAGACTTTTACTGCTCGCGGGAAAGAAAAAAAAAAGGCGCCTCCGATTGAAATCAATGGGAGGCATTTTCTGGCTGTTTGACGAGTTTTACAGTGCGGTTTCCGCGTCAAAAACCGGTGTGAACATAGCCTTATTATAGGAAAAAAGGATCTTTGGTTGTTTGTTTGTTTGTTTCTTTCAACTTGAAACTTATTTTTACACTTTTATTCAACATTTTTATTAACTTTTTTTTTTTCCCCACTAGGGGACTTGAAGGCCGGCACTTCTGATCTTTACTCGAATACATTGCACTACCCACATAGTGCAATGCATTAGAACGGTCAGTTATTCACTGACAGCAAGCCTATTAGGCCCTGCCTCCGGGCTGGGCCTAATTGGCTTCCATACGTGGCAGACCAGGAGGCCAGTTAGGCCTCCGGCTTGCCATAGCAGTGATCGCCAACACTGCGCATCACAGCGATGCCGATAAGCTAAAAACCACTAAGGTGCCGCGATCGCTCTAGCTAGCTAGCTCTGTTCCCTGCCATTACAACATGGTGTCAGCTGTAATATACAGCGGACACCGGTGGCTGATGTTGCAGGCTCAGCTTCTGGGGACAGAAGCCTTTTAGAGCCCGCCTCCGGGCTGGACGTTGCAGGCTTCCATACTTGGCAGACAGGAGGCCATTGTTAAGACATCCGGTCTGCAGGAGCAGCCATCGCAACCTGGCGATTACATCGCTGGATCAGAGACTAGCCCCGGTCGTGGCCATGAAGCAGGGTGTCAGCTGCGATATACAGCAGACACCCGCTGGCAATGTTGCAGGCCCAGCTTCTGAGCCCGCACCATCGTCATTGCATACTATTACGTGGCTTTGCCTTAAGACCTTGGGGACAGCAATGTAATACATGACATGTCGCCAAGGGGTTAAAAAAAACGCCATTTAAAGATTTGCATAGCCTTTAATAAGGATGTCATATGCACAGAAGCTTTTAGATTAGTTTAAACAAAAAAAAAAAAACTGGTTAAGGGGTTCACTTCTCAATACGGCTTTGTTTGTTACAAAAATTTCACTTCCCAATTTTAAACGGTTTTAACCATTTTATCCAAACTTGAGGTAGTGTAGCATGGCAAATAGAATCCCAAGCGGTGAATAATCTGAGAGCTAATATTAGAAGAAAACCATGGACCGCTTCGTGAATAATCCCCACCACTGATTGTTGTTTTTCTTCATTACTAGGCGATTAGATAGAATGCCCAGCTTATGCAAACGCCACTAGAAAATTTTGTATTTTGCACTTCAGGAATTTTCAAAAAGGCCTCCACTGGGGAAGGATTGAAAGCCAGCTCGGTAGTAGGAAGTGCACCTAGGCCTCGGTTAGGATGTAGAATTTGAAGTGCTCCTACAATATAATATGTAAGCTGAAGCCCCCACATATATATATATATATATATATTTTTTATTTTTTTTTAAGACAAGCCACATATATGAAGGGATTGCTGAATGCGTGGCTTATAACGGAGTGAAATATAGAACCAGAGATAAACACCAAGATACAGGGCAAAGGTTTTAACAGAAGTTAAACCTGTCTGAGCCTAGAGCTATTCCTACTAGATATACACACTAAAATATTGTATAACCAGCAGTTTAGAAGTCATGTTTGATTATTACCTATAGAGTGTGTGGCGTTTGTTTCTGGTCACTTATATAGCAGCAACATACTAACATACTAACCTACTTCCCAGCACTGTACACAGGTTGTCATCACTCGCACAAGTCAGTATTTTACATCTATGCACAAAAAGCTACAACTACAGTTTACATAATGTGTGTATATATAGAGTACTTAGAGGTTTGTGCCTACACATTCATATTGTAGTTATATCTATACAGCCACGATCACAATGTGATACAGATATACACACACACACATCTGGGAACATGTTGTGTAAAGGTCCTGTTCACACCAGTTTTCAGCCGGTAAATGGAACATGGATCGATGCTATATAGCACGTTGAATGGCACTCGCTTGGCTCCATTTACATGGAGTAATCATTGTACTGTATAGGGACAAGCGAGAGCGTTCACCCCCATACAGTTTACAACTTTGTCGCCAGCACATCCCGTTTACACTGGGAGATGTGATGCCAACAAAGATGAATTTTACTGCCACGTAGAATATGCGATCGGCCGACAAATGAGCGTTTGCTTGCTGAGCACTAAGCTGTTCTACACCGACCAATAGGGCTGGATTCACACAAGCATGTTCGGTCCGTAAAGGACGAAACGTATTTCAGCCGCAAGTCCCAGACCGAACACACTGCAGGGAGCCGGGCTCCTAGCATCATAGTTATGTGCGACGCTAGGAGTCCCTGCCTCGCTGCGGGACAACTGTCCAGCACTGTAATCATGTTTTCTGTACGGGACAGTAGATCCACGGAGAGGCAGGGACTCCTAGCGTCGTACATAACTATGATGCTAGGAGCCCGGCTCCCTGCAGTGTGTTCGGTCCGGGACTTGCGGCCGGAATACGTTCCGTCCTTACGGACCGAACATGCTCGTGTGAATCCAGCCCAATCGAGAATGAGCATCCCATTCCCCTGATCAACAGGCCATGTAAAAGAGCCTTTAGAAGAAGGGCTAACACGAACGTGTTTTTGCAGCCGCAGTTCACCCGCAAATCCGCTGGTGAATTGCGGTCCCATGCATTTCTATGGGCCGACGCATAAGTCTGTGGTTTCCACTGTCCATGCATTGCCCGGGAGCCTGGACCGCAAAAAGTTAGGACATGTCTTATTACGGCAACATTTTACATGTGGGCTCATTGAAATGAATGTACACGGCCCACGATTTGCGGGCAGCCCACGGATGACCTGCGGCTGTCCGAGCCGCAAATCACGGGCCTCGCACACCACTACGGTCGTGGGCATGAGGCCTAAGAATACAGTGGTCAGTATTATGTTCAGCTGAGGGCAAGTAGAAGTTTTGAGATCAATTTTTTTTGTCACCGTTATTTTAAATACATGTACCTTAGAAAATATACGCTGTGTTTTACTCACGCATGTACATTCAAAAACACACAAAATAAAAAGCAAACGTTTTGGCAGCATTTTAAAGTCTCCTATAGACTAATGGGAAAATGCAATGAGTTTTCAGCGCAAAAAACACGCTAAAGCCTAGTTCACACTTTTTTTGACGCGGAAACCAATTTCAACGGAAGGAGTTATGCCCGCGGCTCTCAACAGCCAGGGCCGAAAAAAAACAATAACACAGCAAAGGAAGCGCAGGCAGGTCAAAATCTGCCCTCAAATCTGTGTGAACATACCCCAAGAATAGACCTGATGCTTTTTTTTTTTTCTATGTGACATCCCACTTAAAAACGGACATCTGCATAAAAATATACACCATGTGTACAAGGCCTAAAAGAGACAGATGTCACCCAGAGCCAGTGTCCAGACTCCATGGGACACCAGTCAGTTTATTTTCCTCATGAGCCAGAATAGGGGAGTAGAAAGTGAACTATACCAATGGAATTAAACAGGACATTTACAGGTACAAGACAAAGACAGGAAGATTTATGTGAGGGCGCGCTGTATTACTACCATGGGGGAGGGGGGGGGGGCACAATAGGGAGCTCGCCATATGTAGAAAGGAGGTGGGCAATGGGTGATGGTGTGCCAGTAGGTGCTCACCTCCACTAACTCCTCTTTGCATCTGCACGGGAAGTAAAGCGTGGCGGGGCCTTACCCGGGGGAGGGGTGCAGATTGGTAGGGCCCGGGCACATGTGCATATACATAGGAGCATGCCAAGACAAAGCACCACATCCCCCTCCTCCCCTCACACACATTCACTGCCCCCTCCCTCACCTGCATTCAGCGCCTCAAAACACGGGCTCAGTCGCTACTGCTCTCCTTCCGGGCCTGGTAGTTTGTGGCTGGGGGTAGGGGCTAAGCGGGAACCACTAGACAGTAAATACATGCAGGCAGCAGGAGATGCGGGGGAACTGGTCGAGCGCCGGTTTCCTCGGTGTACTCCTTTCCTCTCTAACTCCCAGCGTTCTTGTGCTCCGACACCGCGTTCGGTTGCTCACGTCCCCAGCTGTTTATAAGCGATGCCCGCTAAGTGCAGGGATATAAATATTGAGATGAATAATCAGGGTGAGGAGGATGTGTGTACACTGAAGGGGGATAAAAGGGGCGGTCACAGGCTGAGGCGGGACATTCTGATGAGGAGGTGACGATGACAGGAAGAGGAGGAGGAGGAATGGCCGGTCCCGCGTAGCTTTAGCTATTTTTAGTGTATGGGGTTACGTAGCCTTCTGGTCGTCTTAGGATCTGGGTAGCCCAGTGATTTACGGCAAGAAGGCAAGGCTTTTATCAAATATCAGCACGGCATATTGTGAAAGCTCTCCACGTTCTAAGAACCTCCGTGAATGTTGCCATCGTCTAAGCAGCTGCTTACTGTCTGCCGCTCACCACCTTCTGCTGTGTCCACACCTGACATAGGTATACCCTAGCTGCGGCTGTTCCCTCAACGTAAGGCCTCGTGCACACTTCCATCGGCCATTAATGACGGATCCGTAAAAAAATACGACTGCAGAGTGAAGCCATTCGTTGTTTCACGGACCAAATCAAGGAAAAGGCCGAGAATGTTCCGTGAAAAGCGGACCTGAGTAGGACCTGTCCTGTCTTTGATGGAACGGCCACACTTTTCCATTAAAACAATGGAAGTGTGCATGGCCCCATTGAAATGAGTGTCTGGGGGCTGTCGGTTAAAAAAATGGATAGCACCCTAAAGAAAAAAAAAACTGAAGTGGGCATAAGGGCTTGTTCACATCACCGTTTGATTTCCGTTCCGTCGGGTGAACCATGCAAAGTGAAACCACAGCTTCCGTTTCAGTCACCATTGTTATCAATGGTGACGGAAACATCACTAATCGTTTCCGTTCGTCACCATTCCGTCAGGTTTCCGGTTTTCCAACGGAATCAATAGCTGAGTCGACTGCGCTATTGATTCCGACGGAAACCTGCCGGAATGGTGACGAATGGAAACAATTAGCGATGTTTCCGTCACCATTGATAACAATGGTGACTGAAACGGAAGCTGTGGTTTCACTTTCCGTTGCGGGGTTCACCCGACGGAAACCTCTGACGGAACCCCGGAACGGAAAGCGAACGGTGATGTGAACAGGCCCTTATGCACGCGGCACTAGGAAGGAGCCTCTGTAGGGTACTGTACACGTGGAGATCACTTTTCTGTTGGATTCTTTCAGACTACAGAAAAACTCTGAAATTGGTGGCATAGAGCGGTACAGTTGACTCCATGTCCCTTTATGTAAGCCCTATTCTGGCTCTACAGAATGTAGCCTTAAAGAGGCTCTGTCACCAGATTTTGCAACCCCTATCTGCTATTGCAGCAGATCGGCGCTGCAATGTAGATTACAGTAACGTGTTTTCACAGCGTGATCTGACAGAAGCTGGGCGTTCTGAAGAGAAGAGGATGTTACTTCTCTTCAGAGCGCCCAGCTAGTAAAAGTATTAAAAACGCCCCGATGTACGCACATAATACACGCCCACTTGGACTTTTAAATACACCCACTTGGACTTTTGCAAGCCTCATTTGCATAACTACAAAAATGGTCATAACTTGCCCAAAAATGCTCTTTTTAAAAAAATAAAAACGTTACTGTTATCTACATTGCAACGCCTATCTGCTGCAATATCAGATAGGGGTTGCAAAATCTGGTGACAGAGCCTCTTTAAAGAGGCTCTGTCACCAGATTATAAGTGGCCTACCGTATCTCCTACATAATCTGATCGGCGCTGTAATGTAGATAACAGCAGTGGTTTTTATTTTAAAAACAATCATTTTTGACAAAGTTTAGATTTATGCTAATTAGTTTCTTAATAGACAACTGGGTGTGTTTTTACATTTTAGCAACTGGGTGTTGTGAAGAGAAGTGTATGAGGCTGACCAATCAGTGACCAATCCGTGTCATCCACTTCTCATTGTTCCAGCCCAGCTTCTTCCACTGCACAATCACACTTAGACTGGGTTCACACGAGCATGTTACGTCCGTAATGGACGGAACATATTTCAGCCGCAAGTCCCGGACTGAACACACTTTCGTGTCGGACGAGCAAGGACACATCGGCACCAGGTGACAGGCTACAGTTGATTCTGCAGCAGCATCGGCGTTTGCAGGTGAGTCGATGTGTCCTCGCTCGTCCGACACGATGCAGGTCCTGGGGCAGGAAGTGACGTCACAGCGTGATCTCTCGAGAACACGCTGTGTGTCTGTGCACTGCCAGTAGCTGGGTGGTAACGAAGAGAAGTGGATGATGCTGATTCGTCAGCATCATACACGTCTATTCACAACGCCCAGCCAGTAAAACAAGTAAAAACGCCCAGATGTACACACACAATACACGCCGACATGGACTTAACGTTAAACACGCCCAGTTGTACTTAAGAAAGGCTCATTTGCATAAATATAAAAATGCTCATAACTTGGCCAAAAATGCTCGTTTTTGAAAAAAACAAAAAAACGCTACTGTTATCTACATTGCAGCGCCGATCTGCTGCAATAGCAGATAGGGGTTGCAAAATCTGGTGACAGAGCCTCTTTAAGGTGTTTGCAGCTCATCGTAACCCCAACAATGAAATTGCCAGGGTTCCGGTGGCTGCAATGGCAACCAGAGGCCTAATACTAGCCTCTCGGTCTGCCTAGCACGGAAGCCGGTCAGGACCCGCCCGGCGGCGGAGCCTGATCTGCTTCTGTAGCCACCGGCAAAGATGGTGCCGGCTCAGGAGCTGATCAGCGGTGGTAGTCAGCTGTATGTTACAGCTGACATCCACCTGTAACGGCAGGAACTGGAGCTAGCTCCGATCCCTGCCATTAACCCCTTCGATGCAGCATTCGAAAGCGATCGCTGCATCTTAGCGGTTGCTAGCAGATCACCAGCCGTGACAGGCAATTAGGACTGGAGACTGCTGCTATGGCGACAGGAGACACAATGGCCTCCTGCTCTGCGATTATAGAAGCCGATTAGGCCCCGCCGGGAGGCGAAGCCTAATCGGCTTGCTGTCAGTGAATAACTGACAGATCTAATATATTGCACTATGTAGCTAGTGTAATGTATTAGAAAAAAAAAACATCAGACAGTTGGACCTTCAAGTCCCCTAGTGGGACTTGAAAAAAAGTGTAAAAAAAGTAAAAACAATAAAAGTTTCAAGTAATGAAATAAAACACAATGGCCCTTTTTCTCTTATCAAGTCCTTTATTATTGAAAAGAAAATAATAAACAATACGTATTTGGTATCGCCGCGACCGTAACGACCTGAGGTATCAAAATATTATATTATTTATTGCACGCGGTCAACAAAAAAAACTTTAAAATGTGTAAAAATAAACGTAAAAGCGTAAAAAACTATACCAGAGTTTCTGTTTTTTGGTTACAAATATTGGAATAAAAATTGATCAAAAAAACTATAGCTCGGTTCGCAAAAAACAAGCCCTAATATAGCTCCGTCAGACAAAAATGTAAAAAGTTATGGTTCTCACAACTTGGCGACAGAAAAAATACATTCTTTTTACAAAAGTAATTTTATTGTGCAAAAAGTTGTAAAACATAAGAAAGTCCTATTAATTAGGTATCGTACTCACCCGCAGAATAAAGTTAACATGTAATTTATAACGCATGGTGAACGCTGTATAAAAAAAACTATGCCAGAATTGCGTTTTTTTGTTTACCTGGCCTCTCAAAAAAATAGGATAAAAAGTGATCAAAAAGTTGCATGTACCTCAAAACAGTACCAATAATAGCTACAGCTCGTCCCGCAAAAAAAAACAAGCCCTCATACCACTACGTCTATGAAAAAATAAAATTAGTTAAGGCTCCAATAAGTCAGGAAATAAAAAATTGCAGTTGTGCAGCCCGAGGGGAACATTTCTTCTGTTTCAAGAGGCGATTTATCAAGGACCTAAAATTAGGGAACCAGGAAGGGGAGGGCCCAAACATATCTGCTGGAAGCGAGGGCGCCCGTATTATACCAGGACAACACTTTCCCAGCAAAATTCCCCAAACTGCAAAGGTGCGGAGTGTGGACCAAAAGGAGCATAAGAAAGGACGCCATATATCAGTGCAACACCGGCCTGTGCAGAAAGATTGTGTCACAGCGTAACACACATCTATGGATTATTTTATTCTTTACCCCATTATTATACCACCTGACTATGCCCCTGATGTACTCTGCCCAGCTGACATGTACCCCCACATTATAAATGGAAACACCAGTAATACTCAAATCTACTAGCAAGCAAAATCCGCTCCCCAAAAGCCAAATGGCGCTCCCTCCGCTCTGAACCATACAGTGTGCCCAAACAGCAGTTTCCTTCCACATATATGGCATCGTCATACCCGGGAGAACCCTTTTAGCAATTTTTGGGGTGTATGTCTCCAGTGGCATAAGCTGGGCATGACATATTTGCCACTGAAATGGCATATCTATGGAAAAATATACATTTTTAATTTGCACCATCCGCAGCGCATTCATTTATGGAAAAGACCTGTGGGGTGAAAATGCTCACTACACACCTTAATAAATGCCTTGAGGGGTGTAGTTTCCAAATGGGGTCACTTCTCAGGGGTTTCTTTTTATTATTTCACATCTTAGCCTCTGTAATTGTGAACCAATACTTTGTAAATCGCCAAATTAGGCCTCAATTTTACATGGTACTCTTTCACTCCTGAGCCTGGTCGAATGTCCAAGCAAAAGATTAGGGTCACATGTAGGGTGTTTCTAAAACCGGGAAATAACGCATAATATTTAGAGAGCTTGTCTTGTTATGGAGGCACAAGCTGGGCACCACATATTGGCATATCTATAAAAAAAAAATCAAATTTTTACTCTGCAACATAGGGATGCACGGTGCATCGAAACTTCGATACTGTTTCGATACTGTGCATCCCTAAACGGTTCGATACCGCTATTTCCTGTATTTCGATACTGAGCTGCGCAGCCGCACAGCTCAGTATAGTAATACATGAATGTATGGGAGCGCGGCTGTGTAATTCAGCCACAGCCCCGCTCCTGAGTCCTGACATGTGCGCGGGGTCAGGATGATGCGATGCGGCCGGCGCTGCACTAATGAGCGGCGGCACTGAAGACAGAACATGGCGGGCGCACTGCAAAACACCCCCATGTTCTGTCTCCAGTGCCTGAATTGCCGCTCATTAGTGCAGAGCCGGCCGCACCTCCTCATGCTGACCGCGCGCGCACTTCCTGTCAGGAGCGGGGCAATGGCTGTATTACACAGCCGCAGCCCCGCTCTAAAACGACGGAGATCAGAGAAACCTCTCATCTCCGCCGCTATTCCCCTGAATGCTGCGATCACAGCTGACTGCAGCATTCAGGAGAAAATGAGGAGGGGGGATGCCCCTGGATCGCGTCACAGGGAATTCCTGTGACGCGATCGAGGGCCATACCATATATGGGCAGACAGCCCAGGGTCTATTGACGGACCCCAGGGCCGTCTTACCATATTTCATGTTGTTAGGACCATACCCAAGTATCTCCTAACAACTGCCTGTTTACTATCAGTACACAGGCTAATGTACTGGCACATATCTGATATATGTCAGTACAATAAAGTTTAAAAATAAAGTAAAAACAAAGTATTGTTAAATTTTTAAAAAAATACACATTCACCTTTTTTACAATAAACATTAAAATAAGTCTCATTACATAAAATATTCACACATTCAGTAATGGCGCGCACAACAATTTTTTTGCATCCTTTATGATGTGTACGCTGTAAAAAAATGAAATAAACACTGCCTTCATTCACTTATTAATGTGAGGCGCGAGGTGCGATGAATTTAACCTCCATGTTCCTCACATTAATAGTAATTAACCCCATCATGTACCTTACATATTAATCCATTATGACTGAGAAACATGATGGGATTAATTACTAGTAATGTGAGGCACATTCAAAATTCATCACACGTCGCGCCTCACATCAGAAAACAGAAGATTTTTTGTTTTTATTACTGTTGGCAAAGTATCGAAATTGGTATCGAAATCGCAATACTAAACGAAGTATCGGTATCGAAGTCCAAATTCTGGTATCGTGACATCCCTACTGCAACATCGAGTGCACACTAATTTCTACAAAACACCTGCAGGGTTAACATGCTTACTACACCACTAGGTGAGTGCATTGAGGGATGTAGTTTCCAAAATGTGGTCACTTCTGGGTGGTTTCGACTATTTTGGTCCCACAGGCGCCCAGAAACCAATCCAGCAAAATCTGCATTCCAAATGGCGCTCCGTCCCTTCTGAGCCCTGCCGTGTGCCCAAACAGCAGTTTATGACCACATATGGGGTATTGCCGTACTCAGGAATAATTTATTTACAAATGTTGGGTTCTTTTTTTCCTTTATTTGTTGAAAAAAATTAAAAATTTTGAGCCAAAGCTACGTCTTACTGAAGAAAAAGTATTGTTTTTATTTTCATTGCCCAATTCTAATAAATTCTATGAAACACCTGTGGGGTCACAATGCTTACTACACCCCTAGATAAATGCCTCAAGGGATGTCGTTTCCTAAATGGAGTCACTTTTTGGGCGTTTTCATTGTTTTGTCCCCTCAGGGGCTTTGCAAATGCGACATGGCCTCCGCAAACCATTCCTGCTAAATGTGATCTCCAAAAGCCAAATAGCGCTCTTTGCGTTTTAAGCCCTGCCGTGTGTCCAAACAGCTGTTTATTACCACTTGTGGGGTATTGTTTTACTCTGGAGAAACTCCTTTACAAATTTTGCGGTGCTTTTTCACCTTTATGGCTTATTCAGATGAACGTAAAATACGTCCGTGCAACGCACGAGATTTTCACGCGCCTCGCACGGACCTATGTTAGTCTATGGGGCCGTGCAGACAGTCAGTGATTTTTGCGCAACGTGAGTCCGCTGCGTAAAACTCACTACATGTCCGTTCCTTCTGCGTATTTCGCGCATCACGCACCCATTGAAGTCAATGTGTGCGTGAAAAGCAAAACACCTGTGGGGTCAAAATGCTCACTATACGCCTAGATAATTTCCTCAATGGGTGTAGTTTCCAAAATGGGGTCACTTGTGGGGGGTTTCCGCTGTTTTGTCCCCTCAGGGGCTTTGCAAATGTGACATGGCCTCCGCAAACCATTCATGCTAAATTTGAGCTCCAAAAGCCAAATAGCGCTCTTTCACTTCTAAGTCCTGCGGTGTGTCCAAACAGCCGTCTATGACGACATGTGGGGTATTGTTTTACTCGGGAGAAATTGCTTTACATATTTTGCAGTGCTTTTTCTCCTTTAGTCCATGTGGAAATGAGAAAAAAAAATCACTAAACCTACATTTTCTTTGAAAAAATGTAGATATTAATTTTCATGGCCTACTTCCAATAATTTCTGTAAAAAACCTGTGGGGTCAAAATGCTCACTATACCCCTAGATCATTTCCTTGAGGTGTGTAGTTTCCCAAATGGGGTCACTTTTGGGGGATTTCCACTGTTTTGGCACAGCAAGAGCGAGATCGGGGGGTACCGTTGGTTGGCATGACAGCCTGGGGGCCTGATGAAGTCCCCCAGGTCCACCATCTTTGTACTCCTATGAAGCCCTGCCTCCTAGACTGTCAGAATCACGATATACTGCAATACATTAGTATTGCAGTATATCGTGCAAGCGATCTAACGATCGCTGGTTAAAGTCCCCTAGGGACAAGTAAAAAAACAGTAACAAAAATGTTAACAAATAAAAAAATAAATTAAAAGCTCCAAAAAATTTTTTTCCCCATTTTCCCTCAAGCACAATGTAGAAAAAATAAAAAGCTAACATAATTGGTATTGACGCGTCCGTAAAAGTCTGAACTATTACAATATATCATTATTTAGTCCGCACGGTGAATGCCATAACAAATTAAAACCCTCAGAATTTCAGTTTTTTGGTCCATTCACCTCCCACAAAAAATGAAATAAAAAGTGATCAAAAAGTCTCACGTACCCCAAAATGGTAGCAGTATAAACTACAGCTAGCCCTGCAAAAAATACGCCCTAAATCAACTGAAAACTAAAAAAGTTATGACTCAGAATGTGGCGACAACTCAAATTTTATTTTTAACAATTAGTTTTTTCCTTGTAAAAGTAGTCATAAAGAAAACTATATAAATTTGGTATCGCTGTAATCGTATTGACCCGCAGAATAAAGTTAACATGGTTTTTAGCGTACGGTGAATGCTGTAAAAACAAAACCACCCAAAAGGTTGAGGAATCTCTATTTTTTTTCCTATTCCACCCCACATATATTTTTTTCTTGTTTCCCACTACATTATATGGTACAAAAAACATCCATGGGTAATTTTACAATTTTTTTACCCCATTATTATACTACCTTATTATGCCCTGATGTACACTACCGTTCAAAAGTTTAGGGTCACTTAGAGATTTCCTTATTTTTGAAAGAAAAGCACAGTTTTTTTCAATGAAGATAACATTAAATTAATCAGAAATACACTCTATACATTGTTAATGTGCTAAATGATTATTCTAGCTGCAAACGTCTGGTTTTTAATGCAATATCTTCATAGGTGTATAGAGGCCCATTTCCAGCAACCATCACTCCAGTGTTCTAATGGTACATTAAGTTTGCTAACTGTGTTAGAAGGCTAATGGATGATTAGAAAACACTTGAAAACCCTTGTGCAATTATGTTAGCACCGCTGTAAACAGTTTTGCTGTTTAGAGGAGCTATAAAACTGACCTTCCTTTGAGCTAGTTGAGAATCTGGAGCATTACATTTGTGGGTTCGATTAAACTCTCAAAATGGCTAGAAAAAGAGCTTTCATGTGAAACTCGACAGTCTATTCTTGTTCTTAGAAATGAAGGCTATTCCATGCGAGAAATTGCCAAGAAACTGAAGATTTCCTACAACGGTGTGTACTACTCCCTTCAGAGGACAGCACACACAGGCTCTAACCAGAGTAGAAAGAGAAGTGGGAGGCCTCACTGCAGAACTGAGCAACAAGACAAGTACATTAGAGTCTCTAGTTTGAGAAATAGACGCCTCACAGGTCCTCAACTGGCAGCTTCATTAAATAGTACCCGCAAAATGCCAGTGTCAACGTCTACAGTGAAGAGGCGACTCCGGGATGCTGGCCTTCAGCGCAGAGTGGCAAAGAAAAAGCCATATCTGAGACTGGCTAATAAAAGGAAAAGATTAATATGGGCAAAAGCACACAGACATTGGACAGAGGAAGATTGGAAAAAAGTGTTATGGACAGACGAATCGAAGTTTGAGGTGTTTGGATCACACAGAAGAATATTTGTGAGACGCAGAACAACTGAAAAGATGCTGGAAGAGTGCCTGACGCCATCTGTCAAGCATGGTGGAGGTAATGTGATGGTCTGGGGTTGCTTTGGTGCTGGTAAAGTGGGAGATTTGTAAAAGGGATTTTGAATAAGGAAGGCTATCACTCCATTTTGCAATGCCATGCCATACGCTGTGGACAGCGCTTGATTGGAGCCAATTTCATCCTACAACAGGACAATGACCCAAAGCACACCTCCAAATTATGCAAGAACTATTTAGGGAAGAAGCAGGCAGCTGGTATTCTATCTGTAATGGAGTAGCCAGCGCAGTCACCAGATCTCAACCCCATAGAGCTGTTGTGGGAGCAGCTTGACCGTATGGTACGCAAGAAGTGCCCATCAAGCCAATCCAACTTGTGGGAGGGGCTTCTGGAAGCATGGGGTGAAATTTCTCCCGATTACCTCAGCAAATTAACAGCTAGAATGTAATGCCGGTGTAGGGAGACAGACAGGCGAGCCCTAATCTACCCGCCACTCAGTCCCTGCCTACTTGCAACGGCCCGTCCTAGGCGACGGCGTACAACTGGGCGACGGTCCCTACGCTCAACAAGTGCACGACAGACAAGGGTACACAGAAGCTAGGGAAATGGGGCAGTTGCCCACGGCAGCACCGTGAGCAACGAGAGTAGTGAACGAGCCGAGTTAAACCAGGAGTGTACGAGGTACCAAACGCAGAGCAGGAGAGTAGTCAGTAAGCCAGGGTCAAAATGAAGCAGAGCACAAATAGTTCAAGCAGCAGAGCCAGGAAACAGGCAGAATCACAGGCACTGGAGGAGCAGGCAGGTATAAATAGACAGAGGGCGGGAGCTAGCTCCGTCTGGCCAGGCTGTGATAGGCTCTCCCACTCCTAAGCCTCCCAGCCTGACTGGTAGAAGATGGAGTCACTCTCTCAGACTTAGGAGCAGGTGCAGACTGATTACCCACGGGCGTCGACACAGAAGCTGTGTCTGGCAGATCCTTTACATAGAATGCCAAAGGTCTGCAATGCTGTAATTTCTGCAAATGGAGCATTCTTTGACGAAAGCAAAGCTTGAAGGAGAAAATTATTATTTCAAATAAAAATCATTATTTCTAACCTTGTCAATGTCTTGACTATATTTTCTAGTCATTTTGCAACTCATTTGATAAATATAAGTGTGAGTTTTCATGGAAAACACAAAATTGTCTGGGTGACCCCAAACTTTTGAACGGTAGTGTACTTTGTCCAGCTTACATATGCCCCCACATTATAAACTGAAACACCAGTAAAACTCCAATCAAAATTAATACCAAAAAATCTGCGCTCCAAAAGGTAAATGGCGCTCCCTCCCTTCTGATCCCTACAGTGTGCCCAAACAGCAGTTCACTTCCACATATAAGGCATCGCCATACCCGGGCGAACCCTCTTTTAACAACTTTTGGGGTGTGTGCGTACACTGGCACAAGCTGGGCACAACATATTTGTCACGGCATATCTGTGGAAAAATTGCAAATTTTACTTTGCACCATCCGCAGCGTGTTCATTTATGGAAAACACCTGTAGGGTCAAAATGCTCACTTACACCCCTTGCAAAAAAGTTCCTTGAGAGATAGTTTCCAAAATGGGGTCTCGTATTGGAGAATTCTTTTACTACTCAAAGCCTCTGCAATTGTGAACCAATGCTTGGTACTCTTTCACTCCTGAGGCCTGTCGTATGTCTAGGCAAAAGATTAGGGACACTTGTAGGGTATTTCTAAAACCGGGAAACAGCATAATATTTAGAGAACTGTCTTTTCATGGTGACACAAGCTGGGCACCACATATTGGACATTGAATTCGCAAATCTGTGGAACAAGTGTCATTTTTACTTAGAAAAAAGGAGAGGAAACCTCCAGCTCACCTGATACGTAACTTTGTATCATTGACAGCGCACGGGTCCTCGTGTCGGCACACGATGGGTAAACAGCAAAGAGCAAGAAGAGTTGGGTCCAGCGCTAGTGTAGATAAAATGGAAACTGTTTCCAAGTTTTATTTGGTCATTTAAAAAGGATCAATAGGCTGAGATCCTAATGTGCAAAGAGGGATATCGATCCAAAGGGGAGCCTACGCGTTTCAGACGCCTCATGCGTCCTTAGTCATGGCTGTTGTTAGTTGAACTGAGAGGCCCTATTGGTTTATATGTCCTGTAAGACACCTGTGCTTTGATTGCGTTCCAGGTCACGTGGAGCCTCTGGAGCGCAAACAGGAAGTGGTGGAGTTTGCATCGGCTGTGTTATGCTGCGAATGTACGACGTGTCCCGCCGTGATTAGTAAGTATGGATAAAAAACAACAAAGAGGTGTGATCTCTTAGATTGCTTTTTCCTAGAAGAAGTTGTATTTGTACTATATTTATTTCTAGTGAGCCATTCTGCAGTTACAACAGGTGTCTTAGTACGTATCTAATTATAATTCATATTGTGCTATTTTGGGCAATCAGTAATGCGTTTTGGATTGGAGTCTGATATGGGAAAAGAGTGTGGGGAAGGAAGAAAAGGAATGGCTAAAAATATATATATATATGTTTTTTACATGTCAAAAAGCATATGTTATGCATGTAAATAGTGGGTTAAAAATAGTGAAAAGACTTGGAGAAGCAGATTCTGTGAAGAATCCTATAAATGGTATTGTCTATGTATATCATGTAGATTATGCACTTTCTGTTTCAAAGAGCGAATATATAGTATGTCATTATTGCTCAGGTGTTGTAATGGCCGGAAGGAGGTGAAGGGAAAGTGAGCCCTAATCTACCCACCGCCCTGTCCCTGCCTACTTGCAACGACCCGCCCTAGGCGACGAGGTACAACTGGGCGGCGGTCCCTACGCTGTCTAAGTGCACAGGAAAACAAACAGGGAACATGCAAGGGAAGGGGCAGTAGCCACGGAACGCCACGAGGAAACGGAGCGGCGAACGGACAGTCAGGACCAGGACGAAGTGAGTATACCCAAGCGGGCAAGGAGACAGAAGCAAGCCGGGGGCAAAGCAAAGCAGGTCAAGCAGAACTGCAGCAAGGCAGAAGCACGGCAGAAGCAGGCTGGAGCAAGCAGCAGAGGGGCTAGGAATCCAAAAGAATTACAAGCACTGAGGGAGAGAACAGGGCAGGTAATAAAGGACAGGGGGCGGAGCTAACTCCGACAGACCAGGCCGCGATAGGCTCTCCCACTCCTGAGCCTGCCACCCTGGTTGGTGGGAGATGGTGTCAGTCGAACAGGTCTGGCCTCAGGTGTGGATTGATTAATCCCAGGAGTATACCTAGATGAAGTACCTGGCAGATCCCTAACAGTACTCCCCCTTTTATGAGGGGCCACCGGACCCTTACTAAGGGGACCCGGTTTAGTGGGGAAGAGAAGGTGGAACCTCCTGATCAATACCCCAGCGTGAACATCACGGGCAGGTACCCAAGTCCTCTCCTCCGGCCCGTATCCTCTCCAATGGACCAGGTACTGGAGGGAGCCCTGGACCATCCTACTGTCCATAATCTTGGCCACCTCGAATTCCACCCCCTCAGGGGTGAGAACGGGAACAGGAGGTATCCTCGAGGGGGACCAGGACGGGGAGCAGCGTTTAAGGAGGGAGGCATGGAAGACGTCATGTATGCGAAATGATGGGGGGAGCTCCAGACGGAAGGATACAGGGTTGAGGACTTCAATGATCTTATAAGGTCCAATAAATCGGGGAGCAAACTTCCTGGACGGGACCTTAAGGCGCAAGTTCCTGGACGACAACCAGACCAAATCCCCGACGACAAACCGGGGGTTAGCAGAACGTCTACTATCCGCCTGAATCTTTTGTGCGCTCTGGGACGCCTCTAGGTTCTTCTGAACCTGGGCCCAGACAGTGCACAGTTCCCGATGAACATCCTCTACCTCAGGATTATTGGAACAACCAGGGGAGACGGAGGAGAATCTTGGGTTAAACCCGAAATTACAGAAAAACGGGGAGACCCCTGACGAGTTACTGACCCGGTTATTCAAGGAAAATTCAGCAAGGGGAAGGAATGAGACCCAATCGAATTGACAGTCAGAGATGAAACATCTTAAATATTGTTCCAGGGATTGGTTGGTCCTTTCCGTTTGGCCATTAGTTTCGGGATGGAAGGCGGAGGAGAAGGACAGATCAATCTCCAACTTTTTACAAAAAGCTCTCCAAAATAAGGAAACAAATTGTACCCCTCTGTCAGAAACGATATTGACTGGGGCCCCATGGAGACGCAGGATGTGTTTCACAAACAAAGAAGCTAACGTCTTGGCGTTAGGTAGCTTCTTAAGGGGCACAAAGTGGCACATCTTACTGAAGCGGTCGACTACCACCCACACCACCGACTTGCCCTGAGATGGAGGCAAATCGGTGATAAAATCCATGGAGATATGGGTCCAAGGTCTCTGGGGAATGGGCAAGGAACGTAGTAGGCCCGCAGGTCGGGACCTAGGGGTTTTGGACCTAGCGCAAACCTCACAAGCGGCGACGTAAGCCCTAACGTCTTTAGGCAACCCAGGCCACCAATAGTTTCTGGTAATGAGGTGTTTGGTGCCCAAGATGCCAGGATGACCAGATAGAGCGGAGTCATGGTTTTCCCTGAGTACCCTCAGCCGGTATTGCAGGGGAACAAACAGTTTGTCCCCAGGGACGTTCCCGGGAGCTGCACCCTGATCAGCCGCGATATCAGAAGCTAAATCAGAATCCGTGGCAGAGACGATTATACCAGGGGGTAAAATACAAGCAGGATCCTTCTCGGAAGGAGGATTGGCCATGAAACTACGTGACAGAGCATCAGCCTTAATATTCTTGGACCCAGCCCTATAGGTAACCAAGAAATTAAATCTGGTAAAGAATAGTGCCCACCGAGCTTGTCTAGGATTAAGCCTCCGGGCCGATTCTAGGAAAACCAGATTCTTGTGATCCGTAAGGACCGTTACCTGGAGTCTGGCCCCCTCCAGGAAGTGCCGCCACTCCTCAAAAGCCCATTTAATGGCTAGAAGTTCGCGGTTGCCAATATCATAGTTACTCTCCGTGGGCGAAAACTTCCTAGAGAAGTAAGCACAGGGGCGGAGATGGGTGAGGGAGCTGGTACCCTGGGACAAGACGGCCCCCACTCCCACCTCGGAAGCGTCAACCTCCACAATAAATGGCTCCTCTTGGTTGGGCCGAGATAAAGCACTTCTTGAGGGTCTCAAAGGCCTGGACGGCCTCAGGGGGCCAATGGAGGACATCAGCACCCTTGCGGGTAAGGTCCGTAAGAGGCTTAGCGACGACCGAGAAGTTAGCAATAAATCTCCTGTAATAGTTGGCGAACCCTAAAAAACACTGTAACGCCTTGAGGGAGGCAGGTTGGACCCATTCCGCCACAGCCTGAACCTTGGCAGGGTCCATGCGGAATTCATGAGGAGTGAGGATTTGCCCTAAAAATGGTATCTCCTGTACCCCAAAGACACATTTTTCAGTCTTAGCAAACAGATTATTCTCCCGAAGGACCTGGAGCACCTTCCTGACATGCTCCACGTGGGAGGACCAGTCCTTGGAAAACACCAGTATGTCATCAAGGTACACAACAAGAAAATTACCCAGGTACTCTCTCAGGATTTCATTAATAAAATTCTGGAAGACAGCAGGGGCATTACACAACCCAAAGGGCATGACCAGGTATTCGAAATGACCCTCGGGTGTGTTGAACGCAGTTTTCCACTCATCCCCCTCTTTTACATAGTTACATAGTTACATAGTTAGTACGGCTGAAAAAAGACACATGTCCATCAAGTTCAACCAAGGGAAGGGAAAAGGGAAGGAAAAATTTCTACACATAGGAGCTAATATTTTTTTGTTCTAGGAAATTATCTAACCCTTTTTTAAAGCCATCTACTGTCCCTGCTGTGACCAGCTCCTGCGGTAGGCTATTCCATAAATTCACAGTTCTCACGGTAAAGAAGCCTTGTCGCCTCTGCAGCTTGAACCTTTTTTTCTCCAGACGGAGGGAGTGCCCCCTTGTTTTTTGAGGGGGTTTTACAAGGAACAGGATTTCACCATATTTTTTGTATGTGCCATTAATATATTTATATAAGTTAATCATGTCCCCCCTTAGTCTTCTTTTTTCAAGGCTAAATAGGTTTAATTCTTTCAATCTTTCCTCATAACTTAAATTCTCCATGCCCCTTATTAGCTTCGTTGCTCTTCTTTGTATTTTTTCCAACTCCAGGGCATCCTTTCTATGAACTGGAGCCCAGAACTGAACTGCATATTCTAGATGAGGCCTCACTAATGCTTTGTAAAGTGGCAATATTACATCTCTGTCCCGCGAGTCCATGCCTCTTTTAATACACGACAATATCTTGCTGGCCTTTGAAGCAGCTGATTGACACTGCATGCTGTTATTGAGTTTATGATTTACAAGTACACCCAGATCCTTCTCAACAAGTGAATCCGCCAGTGTAGCGCCCCCTAGGACATATGATGCATGCAGGTTGTTGGTACCAAGATGCATAACTTTACATTTATCTACATTAAACTTCATTTGCCAAGTGGACGCCCAAACACTTAGTTTGTTTAAATCTGCCTGTAATTCATGAACATCTTCCATAGTCTGAACTATATTACATATAGTTTGATGCGGATAAGGTTATATGCCCCCCGTAGATCGAACTTAGAAAACCATTGGGCTCCCTGAACCTGATTAAAAAGATCCGGAATCAAAGGAAGTGGGTACTGGTTCCTTACGGTGACCTTATTCAGGTTACGATAATCAATGCACGGCCTAAGACCACCATCCTTCTTCCCCACGAAGAAGAAGCCAGCACCTACAGGAGAAGTCGAGGGGCGAATGAAACCCTTGGCCAGGCATTCTTGGATATACACCCTCATGGCTTCACGTTCAGGACATGAAAGATTAAATATCCTACCCTTAGGAAGCTTGGCACCAGGCACCAAATCGATAGCGCAATCGTAATCTCTATGGGGGGGCAACACCTCGGAGGCCTCCTTAGAAAACACATCGGCGAAGTCCTGAACAAACTCAGGAAGCGTGTTTACCTCCTCCCGGGGAGAAATAGAGTTAACAGAAAGACATGACATAAGACATTCATTACCCCATTTGGTGAGATCCCCAGTATTCCAATCAAACGTGGGATTATGCAACTGCAACCAGGGAAGGCCTAAAACCAGATCAGACGATAATCCCTGCATTACCAGTACAGAGCACTGCTCCAAATGCATGGAGCCAACAAGGAGTTCAAAAACAGGAGTATGCTGAGTAAAATAACCATTAGCAAGGGGAGTTGAGTCGATTCCTACTACAGGGATAGGATAAGGTAAATCAATACAAGGCATCTTTAGAGACATAGCAAATTCCGCAGACATGATATTAGCAGATGACCCTGAATCCACGAAAGCACTGCCCGTGGCAGCCCGGCCAGCAAACGAGACCTGAAAGGGAAGCAAAATTTTATTGCGTTTCACATTAACGGGAAATACCTGTGCGCCCAAGTGACCTCCCCGATGATCACTTAGGCGCGGAAGTTTTCCGGCTTCTTATTCTTGCGCCTGGGACAGGTGTTCAGTAGATGCTTGTCGTCCCCACAGTAGAAGCAGAGACCATTCATTCTGCGAAACTCCCTACGTTGTCGAGGGGACATGGAGGCCCCGAGTTGCATAGGTACCTCCGAGTCCTCCGTGGAGGGGCGAGGAGACGGGACCTCGGGGGGGGTCGCAGAAAAGTCAGAGGGGAGCACACTGAAGCGTTCTAGCTGACGTTCCCTGAGACGTCGGTCAAGTCGTACTGCTAGGGCCATAACCTGGTCAAGGGAGTCAGACGAGGGGTAGCTAACCAGCAGATCCTTCAGGGCGTCAGATAATCCTAACCTAAACTGGCACCTTAGGGCCGGATCGTTCCACTGAGAAGCTACGCACCACTTCCTAAAATCAGAACAGTATTCCTCAACCGGTCTCCTACCCTGACGTAAGGTCACCAGCTGACTCTCGGCTAAGGCAGTCCTGTCAGTCTCGTCGTAAATGAGTCCGAGGGCAGAGAAAAAACGATCAACAGAGGAAAGTTCAGGGGCGTCAGGAGCCAAGGAGAAGGCCCACTCTTGGGGCCCTTCCTGGAGTCGGGATATGATGATACCCACCCGCTGGTTCTCGGAACCTGAGGAGTGGGGCTTTAGGCGGAAATACAGTCTGCAACTCTCCCGGAAGGAGAGAAACGTCTTACGGTCCCCTGAGAACCGGTCAGGTAACTTGAGGTCGGGTTCTAGAGGTGAGGTGAGGGGTACTACTAAAGCAGCGTCACCCTGATTGACCCTTTGAGCCAGGGCCTGGACCTGTAGGGAGAGGCCCTGCATCTGCTGGGCCAGGGTCTCAAGGGGGTCCATGATAGCGTCAGCGTAGGAGAAATGGTAGACTAGGTAAGGGCTTGTAATTATGTAATGGCCGGAAGGAGGTGAAGGGAAAGTGAGCCCTAATCTACCCACCGCCCTGTCCCTGCCTACTTGCAACGACCCGCCCTAGGCGACGAGGTACAACTGGACGGCGGTCCCTACGCTGTCTAAGTGCACAAGAAAACAAACAGGGAACATGCAAGGGAAGGGGCAGTAGCCACGGAACGCCACGAGGAAACGGACAGTCAGGACCAGGACGAAGTGAGTATACCCAAGCGGGCAAGGAGACAGAAGCAAGCCGGGGGCAAAGCAAAGCAGGTCAAGCAGAACTGCAGCAAGGCAGAAGCACGGCAGAAGCAGGCTGGAGCAAGCAGCAGAGGGGCTAGGAATCCAAAAGAATTACAAGCACTGAGGGAGAGAACAGGGCAGGTAATAAAGGACAGGGGGCGGAGCTAACTCCGACAGACCAGGCCACGATAGGCTCTCCCACTCCTGAGCCTGCCACCCTGGTTGGTGGGAGATGGTGTCAGTCGAACAGGTCTGGCCTCAGGTGTGGTTTGATTAATCCCAGGAGTATACCTAGATGAAGTACCTGGCAGATCCCTAACAGGTGTGGCAATTTTTTTATTTTTTATTTATTTAGTACTGGAACATTAGTTCCTTTTTCAAATTGAGACCATCAGGGACTCGTGTTTTGAGTCTGTAGATCCAGTAAGCTTCCCTTAAATGGGTCTTATGTTTTAGATCGCCCCCTCTTTTAGAAAGATTAATTTTTTCTATTGCGTAGCATTGTAAAGTTTTAGTTGCTCTATTGTGGTGGTAAATGAAGTGTTTTGCCGCATTTGAAATATTACTGATGTTCGGGTTTCTCACATAGCTAAGATGTTCTAAAATTCTGGTCTTAAATTTTCGATTGGTACATCCTACATATTTTAGGTGACACTCTGTACATTCAATCATGTATATGACAGATTCAGTGTTACAATTTATGTAGTTATGTATTGAAAATGTGTCCGAGTCAGTTGAATTGGAAAAAGTTTTTGTGGGGCGGGTATAGGAGCATACTTTACAGGGGTGTTGTCCACATTTATAAAAACCTTTACTTTCTAACCATGTTGTTTTAATTTCATTTGAAGTGAAGAAAGATGGGGAGAGGAGACTACCAAGTGAGGGTGCTTTTCTGGCTACTACTCTACATCCTCCCTTGAGAATGGATCGTAGACCATCATCTTCCATCAGGATGGGTAAGTATCTATTCACCATTTGTTTGATTTCTGAAAATTGGTTACTCTGTTGAAGAACTAACGTGGGTTGGTTAGGGTCAGATTGATTGGTCTTATTTGATTGTTCAAGTAAATGAGCTCTGGATATCTTGGCAGTAATGTCATTTGCTCTATTAAGTGACCAATTCGGATAACCTCTGTTCTGAAGCCTCGTTTTAATTTGTTTTTGCTCTATGGTGTATTGGTTATGTGAGCTGCAGTTTCTTTTAGCTCGGTACATTTCCCCGACGGGGACCGACATAATTGTTTTTTTTTAATGGTTGCTTTTGGCATGTAGTATGGTGTTTGCAGATGTGGGTTTACGATGTGTTTGTGTTATTATGGCTGTCCCATCAACTCCTTTCAGTTCTAAATCCAAGAATATAATTTTTGATTTATCAAAGCTGTATGTAAATTTAAGATTATATGGATTTTGATTTAGGAATTCTGAAAAGGTGGGGATGGCGTTGGTGTCCCCGTTCCATATAAATAGAAGGTCGTCAATGTATCTTCCGTACCATTCTATATGGTCACAAAACGGATTGTTGGTGGAGAAGATGTAAAATTCCTCCCACCATGCCATGACTAGATTTGCTATTGAGGGAGAAAATTTTGCTCCCATCGAGACGCCTTTTAACTGTAGGTAGTATTTTCCATCGAACTGAAAATGATTATGTGTCATTAGGAACATGAGCACATCTAGAATGTAAATTTGGAAATTTTTGTTATAGGTGCTATGGGTAGACAAGTGGTATTTTAAGGCAGCGTATGCAACTTGATGTGGGATGTATGTATATAGGGAGACCACATCAAATGTCAACCAAATATAGTTATTATTCCAAAATTTGTTATGTAGGGAGTTTAGGACGTCTCTTGTGTCTTTCAGGAAGCCTGGTGTTTGTTGGGCTAGAGGTTGCAACAAGGTGTCGAGCCACTCTGATAATCTTTCCAATATAGAGCCAATTCCTGAGACTATTGGTCGCATTGGTGGGGGATTGATATTTTTGTGTATTTTTGGGAGAGCGTGTATGATGGGCATGATTAGTTGTTCGATGTACATATATTCCAGCTGTTTTTGGTTGATAAAACCTCCACTTAGACCTTCATTTAGTAGTCTTTTCATTATGATTTGTATTTTTTCAGTGGGGTTTTTATCAAGTTTTTGGTAAGTATTTTCATCTGACAACATGTCTAATATTGAGTTTTTATAGTCCTGTTTATTCATCACTGCAATGCCTCCTCCCTTGTCTGACATTTTGATGATCAGTTCTTTATTGTCTTTCAATGATTTAACTGCTTTTTTAAGACGAGTGGGAATATTGGACTCATATTTGTTGTTATTATTCTTGAGTCCATCGGCTAGATCTTGAAGTTCCTTCTCAATCACATTTTGGAACTGGTCCATAGATTCTGTTTGCGATTTTATGGGGTAAAATTTTGGATTAGAAGTGCCAAAATTGGTGGCGGTACTGACTGTTTGGTCTGGACTTTCTGTGCAGAGACTTTCCAGACACATTATTGTTTTGAGTTCTTGAAAGGAAAGTTTAGTTTGAATTTGGTGTTTATCTTTGTATGATCTTTCCGAGGATTCAGTTATGGTAGGAGATAACTCCATTGTGTTGATGTCTTCTGGAGTTGGTGTTTCAGATGTGAGAAAATGCTTCTTGACAGTCAGGTTACGTATGAATTTATTGATATCCAATAAGGTGTTGAAGAGATCGAAGTTGTTGCTTGGGGCAAAATTGAGGCCTAATGACAGTGCTTCAATTTGTGCTGCCGTAAGTGAGGTAGATGACAAGTTGACGACATTCAGGTTTAATGATGTTGGAACTTCCGGGATCGGAGGCGACGGCTTTGGTCCTGACCTAATTGGTTTGTGTTTCCTGCCGCCCCTCCTTCCTCGTTTTTTGACATGTGTGTAATATTTTCTTGTCTATAGTTGGATTTAGGCCGTATTCTTATGTTTTCTTCCTCTGAGTATCCATCTAATAAGTCTGGTTCTGTCGAACTGAAGCTAACTCTGTTGGATATATCTCTGTATTTTTTGTGTTGATTACGATTTTTGAGAATAGGTTTGGGTCTAGTGCGATTCCTGTCTCTTTTATTCCAGTCGTAGATTTCATTACTTGTGTAGTCACGTGTGTCCCGTTGGAATTTAGTTTTCTTAGTTTCGGCTATGGAGCGGTCTAGTTTGTCAATGAAATGTGACGTGCGGGTGTCAAGCTGTTTATTTATATGGAACGGGGATACCAACGCCATCCCCACCTTTGCAGAATTCCTAAATCAAAATCCATATAATCTTACATTTACATACAGCTTTGATAAATCAAAAATTATATTCTTGGATTTAGAACTGAAAGGAGTTGATGGGACAGCCATAATAACACAAACACATCGTAAACCCACATCTGCAAACACCGTACTACATGCCAAAAGCAACCATTCAAAAAAAACAATTATGTCGGTCCCCGTCGGGGAAATGTACCGAGCTAAAAGAAACTGCAGCTCACATAACCAATACACCATAGAGCAAAAACAAATTAAAACGAGGCTTCAGAACAGAGGTTATCCGAATTGGTCACTTAATAGAGCAAATGACATTACTGCCAAGATATCCAGAGCTCATTTACTTGAACAATCAAATAAGACCAATCAATCTGACCCTAACCAACCCACGTTAGTTCTTCAACAGAGTAACCAATTTTCAGAAATCAAACAAATGGTGAATAGATACTTACCCATCCTGATGGAAGATGATGGTCTACGATCCATTCTCAAGGGAGGATGTAGAGTAGTATCCAGAAAAGCGCCCTCCCTTGGTAGTCTCCTCTCCCCATCTTTCTTCACTTCAAATGAAATTAAAACAACATGGTTAGAAAGTAAAGGTTTTTATAAATGTGGACAACACCCCTGTAAAGTATGCTCCTATACCCGCCCCACAAAAACTTTTTCCAATTCAACTGACTCGGACACATTTACAGTACATAACTACATAAATTGTAACACTGAATCTGTCATATACATGATTGAATGTACAGAGTGTCACCTAAAATATGTAGGATGTACCAATCGAAAATTTAAGACTAGAATTTTAGAACATCTTAGCTATGTGAGAAACCCGAACATCAGTAATATTTCAAATGCGGCAAAAAACTTAATTTACCACCACAACAGAGCAACTAAAACTTTACAATGCTACGCAATAGAAAAAAATCATCTTTCTAAAAGAGGGGGCGATCTAAAACATAAGACCCATTTAAGGGAAGCTTACTGGATCTACAGACTCAAAACACGAGTCCCTGATGGTCTCAATTTGAAAAAGGAACTAATGTTCCAGTACTAAATAAATAAGAAAAATAAAAACAATTAAAAAAATTGTCACACCTGAGCAATAATGACATACTATATATTCGCTCTTTGAAACAGAAAGTGCATAATCTACATGATATACATAGACAATACCATTTATAGGATTCTTCACAGAATCTGCTTCTCCAAGTCTTTTCACTATTTTTAACCCACTATTTACATGCATAACATATGCTTTTTGACATGTAAAAAACATATATATATATATATATATATATATATATATATATATATATATATTTTTAGCCATGCCTTTTCTTCCTTCCCCACACTCTTTTCCCATATCAGACTCCAATCCAAAACGCATTACTGATTGCCCAAAATAGCACAATATGAATTATAATTAGATACGTACTAAGACACCTGTTGTAACTGCAGAATGGCTCACTAGAAACAAATATAGTACAAATACAACTTCTTCTAGGAAAAAGCAATCTAAGAGATCACACCTCTTTGTTGTTTTTTATCCATACTTCCCAATCACGGCGGGACACGTCGTACATTCGCAGCATAACACAGCCGATGCAAACTCCACCACTTCCTGTTTGCGTTCCAGAGGCTCCACGTGACCTGGAACGCAATCAAAGCACAGGTGTCTTACAGGACATATAAACCAATAGGGCCTCTCAGTTCAACTAACAACAGCCATGACTAAGGACGCATGAGGCGTCTGAAACGCGTAGGCTCCCCTTTGGATCGATATCCCTCCTTGCACATTAGGATCTCAGCCTATTGATCCTTTTTAAATGACCAAATAAAACTTGGAAACAGTTTCCATTTTATCTACACTAGCGCTGGACCCAACTCTTCTTGCTCTTAAGTGTCATTTTTACTCTGCAACATCCACTGCACACTAATTTCTGGAAAACACCTGTGGGGTCAGCATGCTCACAACACCCCTAGGTAAATGTCTTGAGGGGTGTAGTTTCCACTGTTTTGGTCCCACAAGGTCTTTGCAAATGCAACATGGTGCCCAGAAACCAATCCAGCAATATCTGCACTCCAAAAGCCAAATGATTATCCTTACCTTCTGAGCCCTACAGTGTGCCAAACAACAGTTTATGACCACATATGGTATATTGCCGTACTTGGAAGACATTGCTCTACAAATGCAGGGGTGCTATTTCTCCTTTATTTATTGTGAAAATGTTTTTGTTTTTTTTTAGCTAAAAGAATATATTTTTCATTTTGGTTCTGAGGTCAATAGCATACTAGGGCCACATGTGGGACATTTCTAAAAACTGCAGAATCTGGGCAATAAATATTGAGTTGTGCTTCTCTGGTAAAACCTTTTGTATTACAGAAATAATTGGAATTAAATAATTTTTCTGCAAAAAAGAGAAATTTGTAAATTTCAACTCCACTTTGCTTTAACTCCTGTAAAACATTTATTAATGACCAAACTATTTTTTAAGTTTTTCCATCGTCGCATTCCAAGAGCTATAACTTTCATATTTTTGCGTCGACATAGCTGTAGAAGGTCTTGTTTTTTTGCGGGAAAAGCTGTATTTTTTAATAGCACCATTTTGGGGTACATATAATTTATTAACTTTTTTGGGGGGGGGAATAGAAAAAGAACTGGAAAAAACTATTTTTTGCATCCTAAATCTACGCCGTTTACCGTGTGGTATAAATAACACAATAACTTTATTCAGCGGGTTGTTACGATTGCAACGATACCAAATTTGTATAGATTTTGTATGATTTACTACTTTTACACAGTAAAAACGCTTTTTTTGCAAAATTATTTGTTTTTGTGTCTCCATATTTGAAGAGCCATAACTTTTTTATTGTTCCGCTGATGCAGCTGTATGAGGGCTTTTTTTTCTGTGGGACGACTTGTAGTTTTTATTGGTACTAATTTAGAGTAGATGCAACTTTTTGATCACTTTTTATTACATTTTTTTTCACGGCAGGATTCACAGAAAAAAGCTATTTTTCCATTTGTTTTTATTTTATTTTTAGGGCGTTCACTTTGCGGGTTAAATAACATAATAGCTTTATAGTTGGGGTCGCTATGGACGCGGCGATACCAAATATGTGTAACTATTTTACTTTATTTTGTTTTTTATTTAGTAAAGCATTTTGTAAGGGGAAAAAGTTGGCTTTTCATTTTTTTTTTTATTAACCTTATTAAACTTTTTGTTTAACTTTTTTAACATCCGATCGCTTTTATAATACTTCTG
The DNA here is from genome assembly GCF_050947455.1 of Rhinoderma darwinii. Taxonomy (NCBI): domain Eukaryota; kingdom Metazoa; phylum Chordata; class Amphibia; order Anura; family Rhinodermatidae; genus Rhinoderma; species Rhinoderma darwinii. Next base: position 219,878,381 of record NC_134687.1, read on the forward strand.
TATTGCTGTGTATTACTGCCTGTGCGTTTAAAACGGACAGGCATCTGCTAGGCCATGCCTCAGGCATGACCTAGCAGGCATTCACTACAGGCAGACCTGGGGGCCTTTATTAGGACCCCCGGCTGCCATAGAAAACCCAGACACTCAGCGATCTTATTCCCCAGTGGTGGTGGGAGATGGAGCTCCCTCCCTCTCCAAAACAACTCTGATGCGGCGCTCGCTATTGAGCGCCGCATCTGGGGTGTTAAACGGGTGAGAACGATACTTATATCGATCTCACCCGTTCGAGGAGGGATGCCCCCAGCCCTCAGCTACCCCTTGTAGCTGAGAGCAGGGAGATTTAACGGCTCCCTGCTCTGTTTTTTTATTCTGATGCAGCGCCGTGAAAAGGCGTATGCATCAGAATAAAGTCCATTAGTGGCCGCCGTGAAAGGGCGTATTGGCGGTCACTAACGGGTTAACCACTCAAAAGACGCGTTAAACCACCATCGACGGCCCGCTACATGATAGCGGGCAGCGATGGTTGCTATGCCAATGGGACGCCTAGCAATGGCGTCCAGGCTATGTCATCTACGGAAGCCTAGTGGGTCCTGACAAAGTCAGGACCCACTATGCTTGCTGTCAGTGAGTAGCTGTAATGAATATTTCGAAAAAATCGAGGGCTGTAAAATTTTCCACATTAATATTTATCCCTGGTGTGGCAATAAATTCTTGGATATTAGGGGAAAATGACTTTGTGGGTACCCACTCAATATATACTGGGGGAATAGAGTGGGCCGTGTTTTGTGGTACTTCTGCGACATGCCCTATGCTTGTGGACTCTGCAGCGACACTCGAATTGCAGAAAGCGTATCACTGTTGTTGCTATCACTGGTAGACAACATTTCTACCTCGGTTGTGGTTTCTGTATCGCTTTCATCAGACTCAGAATTTAACATGGCGTATGCCTCTTCCACCGTGAACCTTCTATGGGCCATTGTAATTACACACACGTACAACAAAGACTGTAACAAGACGCACACGCAGGCAAATGTATTATTTTTTCTTTACTTTTTTTTTTTCACAGACAAAAGCACGCTCCACAAAAAAACTGATGTTGAACAAATACGTAGACTATAAAACTTTTTTTTTTTTTTACATATATTTTTTTGGTACTCACAGATGTCACCCTAGGCTAACCCTAGACTAAACCTAGGCTAACCCTAGACTAACTCTAGAATAGAACCTACAATAACCCTAGACTAACCCTAAGGATAACCCTAAGTATAACCCTAGCCTAGGTATACAGTTGAAGTTTATATAAAGTATATATATTAGATTTTTTGTAATTTTGTGTCTTTGGTGTCACTGTAAAATTTTCTCTCCGTCTCTTATTAAATACAATTTAAAAAGTGTGAGGAGAGACAGGGAGGAGAAACACTTTGTTTACATTTTGTGATCATTGTGAATTGTTCTCACAGTTATTGAGTTATTATAGTGCAAAATTTATTCCTATAGGTAACAAGTATAAACGACTCAAATTAAACCCCACATGGCTTACACCTTCTGTGAAAGGGGCAATACACGACAAAAAAAGGGCATTTAAAAAATACAAATCTGAGGGTACAGCTGTAGCCTTTGTAAAATATAAAGAGCTTAATAAAATCTGTAAAAATTTAATAAAATTAGCAAAAATACAAAATGAAAGGCAGGTGGCCAAGGATAGTAAAACAAATCCCCAAAAATTCTTCAAGTATATAAATGCTAAAAAGCCAAGGTCTGAACATGTAGGACCCCTAGATAATGGTAATGGGGAGTTGATCACAGGGGATCAAGAGAAGGCAGAGTTACTAAATGGGTTCTTTAGCTCTGTATATACAACAGAAGAAAGAGCAGCTGATGTAGCCGGTGCCCGTGCTGTTAATATATCAGTTGATATACTGAATTGGATGAATGTAGATATGGTCCAAGCTAAATTAAATAAAATAAATGTGCACAAGGCCCCGGGACCAGATGGGTTACACCCTAGAATTCTTAAAGAGCTTAGTTCAGTTATTTCTGTCCCCCTTTTCATAATATTCAGAGAATCTCTAGTGACTGGTATAGTGCCAAGGGACTGGCGCAGCGCAAATGTGGTGCCTATTTTCAAAAAGGGCTCTAGGTCTTCCCCGGGTAATTATAGACCAGTAAGCTTAACATCCATCGTGGGGAAAATGTTTGAGGGATTATATACAGGATTATGTGACAATAAATAGCATTATAAGTGACAGCCAGCACGGTTTTACTAAGGACAGAAGTTGTCAAACTAACCTAATCTGTTTTTATGAAGAGGTGAGCTGAAGTCTAGACAGAGGGGCCGCTGTGTATTTAGTGTTTTTGGACTTTGCAAAGGCATTTGACACTGTCCCCCATAGACGCCTAATGGGTAAATTAAGGACTATAGGTTTAGAAAATATAGTTTGTAATTGGATTGAGAATTGGCTCAAGGACCGTATCCAGAGAGTTGTGGTCAATGATTCCTACTCTGAATGGTCCCCGGTAATAAGTGGTGTACCCCAGGGTTCAGTGCTGGGACCACTATTATTCAACTTATTTATTAATGATATAGAAGATGGGATTAATAGCACTATTTCTATTTTTGCAGATGACACCAAGCTATGTAATATAGTTCAGTCTATGGAAGATGTTCATGAATTGCAGGCAGATTTAAACAAACTAAGTGTTTGGGCGTCCACTTGGCAGATGAAGTTTAACCCCTTAAGGACGCAGCCTAGTTTGGGCCTTAAAGAGGCTCTGTCACCAGATTGTGCAACCCCTATCTGCTATTGCAGCAGATAGGCGCTGCAATGTAGATTACAGTAACGTTTTTATTTTTAAAAAACGAGCATTTTTGGCCAAGTTATGACCATTTTCGTATTTATGCAAATGAGGCTCGCAAAAGTACAACTGGGCGTGTTGAAAAGTAAAAGTACAACTGGGCGTGTATTATGTGCGTACATCGGGGCGTGTTTACTACTTTTACTAGCTGGGCGTTGTGTATAGAAGTGTCATCCACTTCTCTTCACAACGCCCAGCTTCTGGCAGTGCAGCACTGTGACGTCACTCACAGGTCCTGCATCGTGATTCTGCAGCAGCATCAGCGTTTGCAGGTAAGTAGCTACATCGACTTACCTGCAAACGCTGATGCTGCTGCAGAATCAAGTGTAGCCTCTGGTGCCGACACGATGCAGGACCTGTGAGTGACGTCACAGTGCTGCACTGCCAGAAGCTGGGCGTTGTGAAGACAGCTAGTAAAAGTAGTAAACACACCCCGATGTACGCACATAATACACGCCCAGTTGTACTTTTACTTTTCAACACGCCCAGTTGTACTTTTGCGAGCCTCATTTGCATAAATACGAAAATGGTCATAACTTGGCCAAAAATGCTCGTTTTTAAAAAATAAAAACGTTACTGTAATCTACATTGCAGCGCCTATCTGCTGCAATAGCAGATAGGGGTTGCAAAATCTGGTGACAGAGCCTCTTTAACCCCTTCCCGACATGCGCCGTACATGTACGGCGCTGTCGGGAGGTGGTTCCCGCAAAGCGCCGTACATGTACGGCGCAGTGATTGTGCGGGCTCAGAAGCAGAGCCGGCACCATCACCGCGGGGTGACAGCTGTATTATACAGCTGGCACCCTCCTGTAACTGCCAGGACCGGAGCTGCTCTCCGATCCGGCAGATTAACCCCTCAGATGCTGCGCTCAATAGAGTGCAGCATCTGATAGGTTTTCACCCGATCGGCAACCCAGTGATGCAATCGCTGGGTTGCTGTGGCAATCGGACGCCAGAAAATGGCGTCCGAGTCTGCCTTGTACGGGAGCCCATGAGGACCCGCCTTCGGCGTGTCCTCATAGGCTTGCTGTCAGTGAATAACTGACAGCGCTAATACACTGCACTTCGTATGTAGTGCAGTGTATTAGAGTAGCGATCGGGGCATCAGGCCCTCATGTCCCCTAGTGGGACAAGTCAGAAAAGTAAAAAAAAGTTAATAAAAATGTCGTAAAACAATAAAAACACACACATTTCAAATAAAAATAAAGCTAAACTGACTTTTTTCCCATAGTAAGACTTTTATTATGGGAAAAACCGTAAAAATTAAAAAAACTATACATAATTGGTATCGCCGCGTCCGTAACGACCCAAACTACAAAACTATTATGTAATTTATCCCGCACGGTGAACGCCGTAAAAAAAAAGCATGAAAAACAGCGCCAGAATCTTTGTTTTTAGGTCACATCTCCTTCCAAAAAATGCTATAAAAAGTGATCAAAAAGTCACATTTACTCCAAAATAGTACCAATAAAAACGGCAATCCGTCCCGCAAAAAATAATCCCTGACACCGTTTCGTACACGCAAAAATAAAAAAGTTATGGGTCTTAGAATGGCGACACAGAAAACAAATGATTTTATAAAAAAAGTGATTTTATTGTGCAAAAGCCGCAATACATAAAAAAAACTATATAAATTTGGTATCGCCGTAATCGTATCGACCCGCAGAATAAAGCCAACATGTAATTTAGGGCGCACTGTGGATGCCGATAAAAAAAACAATAAAAAACGATTCCAGAATTGCTTGTTTTTGGTAATTTCCTTTACCAAAAAATGAAATAAAAAGTGATCAAAAAGTCGTATGTGTTCTAAAATGGTACCAATAAAATCTACATCCCGTCTCGCAAAAAACAAGCCCGCACACCGCTCAATCAACTGAAAAACAAAAAAGTTACGGCACTAGTAATGCGGTGATGAAAAACATCTCAATGCGCAGGCCGGAGGGGAACATTCCTGCAGTTTCAGGGCCCTAGTATTTAGGAACTAGGAAAGGGAATGGACACAGCACATCCGCTGGAAGCGAAGGTGCCCGTATTATACCAGCGCAAAACTTTCCCAGTAATATTTCCCAAACTACGAAGGAGAAAAAGTCCCCAAAAGGTGCAGAGCGTTACAGAAGGTGAGTGAGAAAGAAAACTTTATCAGTGTGACACCGGCCTGTGCATAACGGATCGCTTCACAGCGTAACACACATCTATGGATAATTGTATTATTTACCCCATTATTATACCCTCTTATTATGCCCTGATGTACTCCGCACAGATTACATATACCCCTGATATACTCCGCACAGATTACATATGCCACCACATTATAAACTGAAATACCAGCAAAACCCCAAACAGAACTATTACCAAGCAAAATCCATGCTCAAAATGGCGGTCTTTCCCTTCTTAGCCCTACAGCGTGCCCAAACAGCAATTTATGGCCACAAGTAAGGCATTACCATACCCGGGAGAACCCGCTTAACAATTTATGGGGTAAGATTCTCTAGGGGCACAACATCTTGTGCGGTGAATGGGCAGATCAGTGGAAAAATTGAAATTTTCACTTTGCACCATCCACTGCGTATTCATTTCTGAAAAACACCTGTGATGTCTAAATTCTCACTACACCCCTTGATAAATGCATTTAGGGGTGTAGTTTCTAAAACGGGGTCACTTTTGTTTGGTACATCAGGGGTTTTGCAAATGCAACATGGCGTCCGCAAACCATTCCAGCAAAATCTACGCTCCAAAAGATAAATACCGCTCCTTTTCTTCTGAATGCTCCCATATACGTAAATAGCCTATTATAACCACATATGGGGTGTTACCGTACTCGGGAGAAATTACTTTACAAATGTTGGGGTGCTTTTTCTTCTCTATTCCTTGTAAAAATGAAAAATGTTGATCTAAAACTACATCTTGTTGGGAAAAAAAAATATTTTTCATTTTCATAGCTTAATTCTAATTAATTCAGCAAAAAACCTTTGGGATCAAAATTTTCACTATACCCCTAGATGATTCCTCAGGGGGTGCAGTTTCCCAAATGGAGTCAATTTTGTGGTGTTTCCACTGTACTAGTACTACAGGGGCTCAGCAAATGTGACATGGCGCCCAGACACTATCCAAAATCCAAATGGTGCTAGTTCCATTCTGAGACCTACCGTGTGTCCAAACAGCCGTTTATGACCACATGTGGGGTATTGTTTTACCCGGGAGAAGTTGCTTTACTAATTTTATGGTGCTTTTTCTCCTTCAGTCCTTGTGGAAATGAAAAAAAAAATACCTAAACCTACATTTTATTTGAAAAAATGTAGATTTTCATTTTTACGGTCTACTTCCAATAAGTTCTGTAAAACACCTGTGGGGTCAAACTGCTCACTATACCCCTAGATAATTTCCTCATGGGGTGTAGTTTCCAAAATGGGGTCACTTGTTGGGGGTTTCCACTGTTTTGTCCCCTCAGGAGCTTTGCAAATGCGACATGGCCTCCGCAAACCATTCCTGCTAAATTTGAGCTCCAAAAGCCAAATGGCGCTCTTTCCCTTCTAAGCCCTGCCGTGTGTCCAAACAACCGTTTATTACCACATGTGGGGTATTGTTTTACTCGGGAGAAATTGCTCTACAAATGTTGTGGTGCTTTTTCTACTTTAGTTCTTTTGGAAATGAAAAAAAATTAGCTAAACCTACATTTTATTTGAAAAAATTTAGATTTTCATTTTCATGGCCAAGTTCCAAAAATTTTTGCAAAAAAACTGGCCGGTCAAAATGCTTGCTACACCCCTAGATAAATTCCTCGAGGGGTGTAGTTTCCCAAATGGGGTCACTTTTGGGGGGTTTCCACTGTTTTAGTTCCACAAGACCTGTTCAAAGCTGACATGGTGCCTAAAATATATTCTAATAAAAAGGAGACCCAAAATCCACCAGGTGCTCCTTTGCTTCTGAGGCCGGTGCTTCAGTCCAGTAGCACACTACGGCCACATGTGGGATATTTCCTAAAACTGCAGAACCTGGGCAATAAATATTGAGTTGCATTTCTTGGGTAAAACATTCTGTGGTACAAAAAAAATGGATTCAAAATGAATTTCTGGAAAAAAATAATGAACTTTGTAAATTTCACCTCTACATTGCCTTAATTCCTGTGCAATGTCTAAAGGGTTAAGAAACTTTCTAAATGCTGTTTTGAATACTTTGAGGGGTGCAGTTTTTAAAATGGGGTCACTTATTGGGGGTTTTTAATATCTAAGGACCTCAAAGCCACTTCACAACTGAACTGGCCCCTGTAAAAATAGCATTTTGAAATTTTCTTGAAAATGTGAGAAATTGCTGCTAAAGTTCTAAGCCTTGTAACGTCCTAGAAAAATAAAATGATGTTCAAAAAACGATGCCAATCTAAAGTAGACATATGGGTGATGTTAATTAGCAACAATTTTGTGTGGTATAACTGCCTGTCTTACAAGCAGATACATTTAAATTGAGAAAAATGCAAATTTTTGCAATTTTTCGCTAAATTTTGGTGTTTTTCACAATTAAATACTGAATGTATGGGGCAAATTTTGCCAGTAACATAAAGTCCAATGTGTCACGAGAAAACAATCTCAGAATCACTTGGATAGGTAAAAGCATTCCGGAGTTATTACCATATAAAGTGAAACATGTCAGATTTGAAAAATGAGGCTCTGTCAGGAAGGTCAAAAGCGGCCAAAGAGGGAAGGGGTTAAGGCTCAGAGCCCATTTTTCAAATCTGACATATTTCACTTTATGTGGTAATAACGTCGGAATGCTTAAACCTATCCAAGCGATTCTGAGATTGTTTTCTCGTGACACTTTGGGCTTCATGTTCGTGGTAAAATTTGGTCGATATATTCAGTCTTTATTTGTGAAAAATTGCAAAATTTAGAGAAAATTTACAAAAAATAGCATTTTTCAGAATTTAAATGCATCTGCTTGTAAAACAGACGGTTATACCACCCACAATAGTTACTAGTTCACATTTCCCATATGTCTACTTTAGATTGGCATCGTTTTTTGAACATTATTTTATTTTTCTTGGACGTTACAAGGTTTAGAACATAAACAGCAATTTCTCATATTCTTAAGAAAATTTCAAAAGCCTTTTTTTGAAGGTGCCAGTTCAGTTCTGAAGTGGATTTGAGGGGCCTATGTATTAGAAACCCCCATAAAACACCCCATTTTAAAAACTAGACCCCTCAAAGTATTCAAAACAGCATATAGAAAGTTTTTTAACCCTTCAGGCATTTCACAGGAATTAAAGCAATGTGGAAATGAAATTTGCAAATTTCATTTTTTCTGCTGAATTTCAATTTTATTCAATTTTTTTTTAGTAACAGAGAAGGTTTTACCAGAGAAACACTACTAAATATGTATTGTCCAGATTCTGCAGTTTTTAGAAATGTCCCACATGTGGCTCTAGTGCGCTCGTGGACTAAAACACAAGCCCTAGAAGCAAAGAAGCACCTAGTGCATTTTGAGGCCTCTTTTTTATTAGAATATATTTTAGGCAGCATGCCAGGTTTGAAGAGGCGTTGAGGTATCAAAACAATGGAAACCCACCAGAAGTGACCCCATTTTGGAAATTACACCCCTCAAGGAATTCATTTATGGTTTTTGTTATCATTTTGACCGCACAGTTTTTTCACAGCACCTATTTGAATTGGGCTGTGAAATGAAAAAAATGATATTTTTTCCAATAAAATGTCATTTTTGATCACATTTTCTTATTTTCACAGGGAACAACATACCCCATTTTGTTGCCCAATTTGTCCTTAGTGCGGCAATACCCCATTTGTGGTGATAAACTGCCGTTTGGGCCCATGGGAGGGCTCAGGAGGAAAGGAGCGCTATGTGTTTGTTGGAGTCCAGATTTTGCTGGATTGGTTTTCGGGTGCCATGTCGCATTTGCAGAGCCCCAGAGGTATCAAAGCAATGGAAACCCACCAGAAGTGACCCCATTTTGGAAACTACACCCCTCAAGGAATTCATTCATGGTTTTTGTTATCATTTTGACTGCACAGGTTTTTCACAGCACCTATTTGAATTGGGCTGTGAAATGAAAAAAATTATATTTTTTCCAATAAGATGTCATTTTTGATCAAAATTTCTTATTTTCACAGGGAACAACATACCCCATTTTGTTGCCCAATTTGTCCTTAGTGCGGCAATACCCCATTTGTGGTGATAAACTGCCGTTTGGGCCCATGGGAGGGCTCAGACGGAAAAGAGCGCTATGTGTTTGTTGGAGTCCAGATTTTGCTGGATTGGTTTTCGGGTGCCATGTCGCATTTGCAGAGCCCCAGAGGTATCAAAGCAATGGAAACCCACCAGAAGTGACCCCATTTTGGAAACTACACCCCTCAAGGAATTCATTTATGGTTTTTGTTATCATTTTGACCGCACAGTTTTTTCACAGCACCTATTTGAATTGGGCTGTGAAATGAAAAAAATGATATTTTTTCCAATAAGATGTCATTTTTGATCAAAATTTCTTATTTTCACAAGGAACAACATACCCCATTTTGTTGCCCAATTTGTCCTTAGTGCGGCAATACCCCATTTGTGGTGATAAACTGCCGTTTGGGCCCATGGGAGGGCTCAGAAGAAAAGGACCACCATTTGGCCTACTGGAGCTTTTCTGGTGCTAAGTCATGTATGCAGAAGCCCCTGAGGTACCAGTACAGTTGAAACCCCCGAGAAGTGACCCCATTTTAAAAACTACACCCTTAAGACATTCATCTAGAGGTGTAGTGAGCATTTTGACCCCACAGGTACTGTGTAAAAGATAATGCGCAGCAGATGGTGCAGTGTGAGATTTGCAATTTTATATATGTATATGCCATTTCAGTGTCCAATATAGTGTGCCCAGCATGCGCCACCGGAGATATACACCCCTTAAATTGTAATGTGGGTTCTCCTGGGTACGACAATACCCTACATGTGGCTGTTATCAGCTGCCTGGGCATACGGCAGGGCTCAGAAGGGAAAGATGAGGGGGGTAAGCTGTGCGGAGTGCATCAGGGTAAATTAAAAATCAAGGGATGTATGATACATTTTAAAACAATCTTTTATACAGAGCCCTGGTTTTTCGGGACACGTGTCACATTGGTATATTGTGTTCTTCCTTATCCCCCTCTTATAGCAGACTCTGCACCTCTTTTGACTCTTTCCCTTTCCACCGGTTTGGGGAACTTCTCCTGGAAAGTGTTGCCCTGGTACGATGCGTGTGGCCTCGCTTCCAGAAGTACTGGGTGCCCCCCCTTCCTGGTCCCTAAAGATTAGATCTTGAAATTCCAGGAAAGTTCCCCTCTGGCCTGCACATCGACGTAGCACGTACGCATTGTACAAAGCCATCTGTATGATGTGCCCGGCCAGCTTCTTATACCACACCGCATGGCGCTGTAGGGCTTCAGGACTTGATTTGACAAGTCCATCCCTCCCATGTACCTATTGTAGTCCAGGATGCAGTCTGGTTTGGGGGTGGCCTTTCCTTCATATATCCTAAACCTGTAGGTATACCCTGATGCACTCTCGCACAGCTTATACATCTTCACGCCATACCATGCCCTCTTACCTGGCAGGTACTGGCGGAATTGAACCCTCCCTTTAAAATGTACCAGGGACTCATCAATAGAAAAACACTTCTCGGGGGTGTATTCTTGGGAAAACCGGGCACTGGAACGGTCTAATAGGGGTCTCCGTTTATACAAACGGTCAAAACTGGGGTCATCTCGGGGTGGGCACGGCTCATTATCAGTATAATGTAAGAAGCGAAGTATTGCCTCATTTATTTATTTTTTTAGGTTCCAGTTCATTTCTGAAGTTGCTTTGAGGGGCCCATATATTAGAAACCCCTATCAAACACCCCATTTTAGAAACTAGACCCCTCAAAGTATTCACAACAGCATGTAGAAAGTTTATGAACCCTTTAGGTGTTTCACAGAAATTTAGAGCAAAGTAGAGGTGAAATTTACTCTTTTTATACCATTTTTTTTATAACACAAAAGGATTTATCAGAGAAACGCAACTCAATACTTATTGCCCAGATTCTGCAGTTTAGAGAAATATCCCACATGTTGCCCTCGGGCGGTAATGGACTGAAGCACCGGCCTCCGAAGCAAAGGAGCACCTAGTGGATTTTGAGCCCTCTTTTTTATTAGGCACCATGTCTGGTTTGAAGAGGTCTTGTGGTGCCAAAACATTGGAAACCCCCCAAAAGTGACCCCAATTTGGAAACTAGACCCCTTGAGGAATCCATTGTAGTTTTCTTGGGGTGCATGCGGCTTTTTGATCAGTTTTTATTCCATTTTTAGGTGGCGTGGTGACTAATAAACAGCAATTCTACTATTGTTTTTGTATACTTTTTTTTTTACAGCGTTCACCGTGCGCTATAAATGATATATTAACTTTATTCTGCGGGGCGATACGATTACGGCGACACCAGATGTTTATAGTTTTTTTTTATGTCTTATGGCGTTTGCACAATAAAATACGTTTTGTAAACAATCATTCACTTTTTGTGTTACCTTATTCTAAGAGCCAGAACGTTTTTATTTTTCAATCAATAAAGCCGTGCGAGGACTTATTTTTTGCGTAACGAACTGTATTTTCCATCAGCACCATTTTTCGGTACATGCGACTTTTTGATCTCTTTTTATTCCATTTCTTGGGAGGTGAAGTGACCAAACAATTGTGATTGTGGTACGGTTTATTAATATTTTTTTTTACGGCGTTCACCGTGCGGGATAAATAACAAAATAATTTTGTAGTTCAGGCCGTTACGGACGCGGCGATACCAATTATGTATAGTTTATTTGTTTGTTTATATATTTTTATTAATAATAAAGGACTGATAAGGGAAAAAGTGGGACTTTTACTTTTATTACTTTTAAAACTTTTATTTTCTTATTTTTACACATCTTTTTTTAACTTTTTTTTTACTTTATTACTTTGTCCCACTAGGGGACATGAGGGCAGGAGGCCCTGATCGCTATTCTAATACACTGCACTACATGCGTAGTGCAGTGTATTAGAACTGTCAGCTACTCACTGACAGCAAGCATAGTGGGTCCTGACGTTGTCAGGACCCACTAGGCTTCCGTCTATGGCATAGCCGGACGCCATTGTTTGGTGTCCGGTTGCCATAGTCACCATCGCCGGCCGCTGTCGCGTAGCAGGCCGGCGATGGCAGCTTAACCCCTAAAAAGCCGCGATCTCTATAGAACGCGGCTTTTAAGGGGTTAATCAGCGGGGACACAGCGATCGGTCCCCGCTGTAGGAGCTGTGACAGCTGCTGAACAAGACAGCAGCGTCACAGCTCCGGTATGTGTCGGGAGGACGGCCGAAACGGCCGTTACTCCTGAGACGTACTATTACGGCATGGACAAAACAGATAAAAACAAGGACATTTATTCAAAAACACCGAAAAAGGCCATACTTACAAATGGACACAGCCAGGTCTGAAACGCTGATGAAGGCGAGTGAGCAGGTGCTTTAAATAATAATAGCCACTCCCACTAGTCTTGAGGGGAGTGGTATGTGGTGCATGGGATGTGTAGTAAGAAATAATAAATGAATAGTGTATGTGCAAGTGTAATAATGTGAGTGAAATATAGGGGGCAGTAATGAGTGAAGTGCCTAAAAAATAAATGAATAATGGGATACAAGTGTGTGAAACATGGAGGAATAGTGTGTAAGTCATGAGGCGCAACGTCACTAGCCAGGTAGAAGCCTATTTGTGACGCCTTGATAATTCATAGAGCGGGCTACCCTGCTTGCTAGGCCAAACAACAACACACCATGCTCTCCCAGCATCAAAGACCTGGCTGTGTCCAAAAGAAGCGAATATAAGTAATAATGAAAAATACCTGGGGTATTAGTGATCATTTTGGCCAAAAGGACGCAAGCTCGCAATCCACGACAAGGATCCCCAGACTTGCGAGTCCCTAACTGGAGCGAAAAGCTCCTGATGTACAGACAAAACAGATAAAAACAAGGACATTTATTCAAAAACACCGAAAAAGGCCATACTTACAAATGGACACAGCCAGGTCTGAAACGCTGATGAAGGCGAGTGAGCAGGTGCTTTAAATAATAATAGCCACTCCCACTAGTCTTGAGGGGAGTGGTATGTGGTGCATGGGATGTGTAGTAAGAAATAATAAATGAATAGTGTATGTGCAAGTGTAATAATGTGAGTGAAATATAGGGGGCAGTAATGAGTGAAGTGCCTAAAAAATAAATGAATAATGGGATACAAGTGTGTGAAACATGGAGGAATAGTGTGTAAGTCATGAGGCGCAACGTCACTAGCCAGGTAGAAGCCTATTTGTGACGCCTTGATAATTCATAGAGCGGGCTACCCTGCTTGCTAGGCCAAACAACAACACACCATGCTCTCCCAGCATCAAAGACCTGGCTGTGTCCAAAAGAAGCGAATATAAGTAATAATGAAAAATACCTGGGGTATTAGTGATCATTTTGGCCAAAAGGACGCAAGCTCGCAATCCACGACAAGGATCCCCAGACTTGCGAGTCCCTAACTGGAGCGAAAAGCTCCTGATGTACAGACAAAACAGATAAAAACAAGGACATTTATTCAAAAACACCGAAAAAGGCCATACTTACAAATGGACACAGCCAGGTCTGAAACGCTGATGAAGGCGAGTGAGCAGGTGCTTTAAATAATAATAGCCACTCCCACTAGTCTTGAGGGGAGTGGTATGTGGTGCATGGGATGTGTAGTAAGAAATAATAAATGAATAGTGTATGTGCAAGTGTAATAATGTGAGTGAAATATAGGGGGCAGTAATGAGTGAAGTGCCTAAAAAATAAATGAATAATGGGATACAAGTGTGTGAAACATGGAGGAATAGTGTGTAAGTCATGAGGCGCAATCCTTGTCGTGGATTGCGAGCTTGCGTCCTTTTGGCCAAAATGATCACTAATACCCCAGGTATTTTTCATTATTACTTATATTCGCTTCTTTTGGACACAGCCAGGTCTTTGATGCTGGGAGAGCATGGTGTGTTGTTGTTTGGCCTAGCAAGCAGGGTAGCCCGCTCTATGAATTATCAAGGCGTCACAAATAGGCTTCTACCTGGCTAGTGACGTTGCGCCTCATGACTTACACACTATTCCTCCATGTTTCACACACTTGTATCCCATTATTCATTTATTTTTTAGGCACTTCACTCATTACTGCCCCCTATATTTCACTCACATTATTACACTTGCACATACACTATTCATTTATTATTTCTTACTACACATCCCATGCACCACATACCACTCCCCTCAAGACTAGTGGGAGTGGCTATTATTATTTAAAGCACCTGCTCACTCGCCTTCATCAGCGTTTCAGACCTGGCTGTGTCCATTTGTAAGTATGGCCTTTTTCGGTGTTTTTTATTACGGCATGGAGCGCGAACGATACAGCTGCCATGACGTAATAGTACGTCAAGGAGCGGGAAGGGGTTAATGTAGATAAATGTAAAGTTATGCATCTGGGTACCAACAACCTGCATGCATCATATGTCCTAGGGGGAGCTACACTGGCGGATTCACTTGTTGAGAAGGATCTGGGTGTTCTTGTAAATCATAAATTCAATAACAGCATGCAGTGTCAATCAGCTGCTTCAAAGGCCAGCAGGATATTGTCGTGTATTAAAAGAGGCATGGACTCACGGGACAGGGATGTAATATTGCCACTTTACAAAGCATTAGTGGGGGGCGGAGCTAGCGGCGGACCTGAATGGACGTGTGCTGCTGAGCTCCGTAACTACCGACAGCTCATTTATTGCATAAGTTAGCGTGTTACAGCCAGCCAATGTCAAGATCGGCGGCAGTAAGTCCAGAGACGACCAGGATCCCCCTAGAACACTTGGGGCTCAAGGAAACATGGAGAAGTTTGTGAAAAGGGGGCCGGTGGGTGCAGGCGGACATGAGGCCAAGATGGCGCCGTCCTCCTCTCGCTCCCGGGAAGAAGATGTTGCAGGAGCAGCAGATGATAGCAGCGATGCAGGCAGCACTTCGACCGACTTGCCACTCACTAGAGACTTCTTCACAAAGGTACTTAATAAGGCTTTGGAGCCTTTGGTTAGAGATTTGGCAGACATTAAGCAAGATATGAGGCAAGTGGGACAACGGGTAGAGAAGCTGGAGGCTACTCAGGCGGCAATGCTTGATTTTAACACGGCAGTCACACAATGCTTCTCCTCGTGTCAAAAGCACTTTAATTCAGTATTCCGGGCCCTAGAAGACCAGGAGAATAGGAACCGCAGGAACAATCTGCGTTTTAGAGGTGTGCCAGAATCCATCTCTGCGGATGCTCTGATGGAAACTATCAAGGGACTTTGCCGCTCGCTGATTGGCCCTAATACACATGCGGACATTGTTTTGGAGAGGGCCCACAGAGCTTTGCGCCCTAAACCAACTGCCTCAGACCCCCCGCGGGACGTAATATGCCGATTTCTGAACTACACGGATAAGGACGCTGTGCTGACTAAAGCAAGAAACACGGATGCCCTTACTTTACAAGGTTCTGTTATTTCTATATATCAAGATCTGGCATCTAGTACCCTTCAAAAACGTCGTCATCTGAAGCCACTTACTGATCATTTGAGGAATAAGAATATCAAGTATCGCTGGACATTCCCGTTTGGATTATCATTCTACTATGAAGGTCGTCGTATGCTGGTCTCATCCGTGACAGATCTGGAGTCCGTATATGCGCACTTGGATATAGAACCACTGGATATAGAAGACTGGGATCCGGTCCTGGATTTGACGTCTCTCCCTGCTACAGCCCACTTGACACCATGGGAAGATGTTCCAGCTCCTAAACGTCAACGTAGCAAGAAGAAATCGGGACGTTTGGGCTCGCGTAGATTAGCAGGGGAAAGAGAGGAACTGCCTTGAATAGCGGCGTGATAACACGCTTTATCTCAATATATTCTTTATTTTGACCATGGCGTGGACTGCTATGGCTAGATGAGCTGATTGTGATGATATATGGTTAACTTACCAGATTCCCCCCAGTGGAAGGTTCTGTGTGAACCGTTATTGTTCTTGTTCTCAGTTGTGGGGTACTGTCCCCCATCTTTGTTATTTTTGTTATCTATGTTATCTATGTTCGGTCTTCCCCTTCCCGTCCTGTCATTGGTACTTTACGTCCCACCTGTGTGCCTTATCTATGGTCCGGTAGTACTATGGAGAATGTGGGATATATCTCTCGGCTCGCCTTCATATGGTAGCAGAAAGTTCATATGTTGGGTACTTGCCTGTCTGATTTGGGGATGTGATAATGTAACCTACCTCTGCACTGTAATATGGCTGCTCTGAAGATAGTATCTTATAATGTGAAGGGCTACAACTCCCCCTCAAAGCGATGCCAAATTTTTTCTTTTATGAAGAAAGCAAAATGTGATGTCCTTATGTTGCAAGAAACACATTTTAAGAAGGATCATTATCCAAATCTTTCCTTTTCTCACTTTCCAGTATGGTTTCATTGTGGCAGCAATAGTGGGGCCTCCAGAGGGGTGAGTGTGGGTTTTGGAAAAAATGTACCATTTGTCTGTTTATCTACCACTCTGGATCCAGAGGGCAGATACATTATATTGAAAGGTAAGATAGGCACTCAATTTGTCACGTTTGTAAATTGATATGCTCCTAATGTTGGACAGGTATTGTGGTTGAGTAAGATACTACTGGTAGTAGATTCCGTGGCAGAAGGTATGACTATTATAGGAGGGGACATCAACCTGGTTATGGATCCTTTGATGGATTCATCCGTTAAAAAATCGGCTTTATCATACAGAGCTCTGAGGAGGGTTAAAACTTCTTTGGAGGATCGTGGCCTGGTTGATGTATGGCGATGTTTTCATCCCACGGAGGTGGATTACTCCTTTTATTCTCATGTGCATAATTCCTATCAAAGATTAGACCACTTTTTTCTGCACAAAACTAACCTGCAATACTGTAGTAACACAAATATAGGTTCCAGAGTGCATTCAGATCACGCACCGGTTTTTCTGTCATTACAGTTAGCTAACACACAAAGCAGATCGCCAAGGTGGAGGATTAATGACTCGGTATTAGGGCGAGGAGACGTAAGGGAGAATGTCAAACGAAAGTTGGAAGAGTATTTTAGACTAAATGCTTTACCAGACACTTCCCCCCAGGTAGTTTGGGATGCTCACAAAGCTGTTGTAAGAGGGCACCTGATCAGCATATGTTCTCATATAAAAAAGGAAAGAGATAGAGATGTAGAGGTACTTCTGTCCCAGATCCAGAAACTGGAAAAAATCCATAAGCAGTCCCTGGCTAGCCGACATTTGACTGAACTAAATGATCTTAGATCCCAGCTTAAAAACTTACTTAACGCTTCGTCGGCTAAATACTTTGAGAGGTCCCGACAAAATTTTTACGCTCATAGCAACAAAGCCTCTAAATTCATATCCAAAAGGGTCAAACAGCGGCAGGTTAACAATCATGTCCATATGTTAAAGTCACCAGATGGCAGTTTGACTTACTCAGCCCCTAAAATAGCTTCTTTGTTTAGAGACTTTTATCATAATCTTTATAATCTGGAGAAATCACTACCCTCGGAGTGTCTGGCAGAGAGACCTGGGCTCATATCCTCTTTTTTAGACTCTCTCTCTCTTCCGGTCATCTCCGAGATGCAGGGGGAAGTGTTAGCAGAACCATTTACTTTGGCAGAATTGGAGATAGCAGTAAAGCAGTCCCCAGTGGGGAAGTGCCCGGGGCCAGATGGTTTATCTATAGAATATTATAGATCCTTTGGAGAGATTCTCCTCCCTCGCTTACTACGCATTGCAAATCTTACCACTGAAGGAGTACCTCTATCTGTAGATATGTCAAGAGCATATATCTCCCTCATACCCAAAGAGGGGAAGGACCATACGATCTGTGCTAACTTCAGACCCATCTCACTTTTGAATACGGATCTGAAGCTGATAGCAAAGATGCTGGCATCTCGTTTAAAACAGATCCTCCCAGACATTATTTCACCAGATCAGGTCGGATTTGTAATGCAGAGAGAGGGAAAGGACAACTCTACGAGAGTACTACACTTATTACATCACGCACAAAAAAATAGGGTTCCAACAGTCCTTCTCAGCACGGATGCGGAGAAGGCCTTTGATAGGGTTAGTTGGAATTTTATGAGACAGACTATGCGGGCATTCCACCTCCCTACCCCATTCATTAATGCGGTCTTTTCAATGTATGCATCCCCCTCGGCAGTTATTACTGTGAACGGGGCCCTGTCCTCCCCTTTTGAAATTAGCAATGGCACCCGGCAGGGGTGTCCTCTTTCCCCCCTGCTGTTTGTCATGGTGATGGAGACTTTGATGCAGTCTATACGTTTAAAGTCAGATATAGCGGGTATGTGGGTAGGGGGGGGTGGAACATAAAGTAGCAGCTTACGCAGATGATCTACTACTGATTGTCACGAACCCTATCATTGCACTCCCAAAAGTAAAAGAAGTATTGGACTCCTTTGGGTACGTTTCCAATTTCTTGATTAACGCAAGTAAATCAAAAGCGATGGGGATAGCGGTGTCGCCGGAGTGTAGAGAAAAACTGAGGGCCAATTCAGCCTTTGACTGGTCGTCACCCCATATATCCTATCTAGGGATAAAGATGTGTGCAAATTGTGACGAGTTGTTCTCCTTGAACTTCTTACCACTCCTGTCCTCCTTACCAGACCTGTTACAACGATTAGACTTGCCTTATCTGTCTTGGTTTGGTAGAAAGAACATTGTCATGTCCTATGTCCTGCCTAAGCTTACTTATCTGATGCAAACATTGCCAGTAGCTATTCCTCGGCTATATTTCTCTCGTATAATCAGATTATTTGCTAAGTTTATCTGGAAGGGTAAAGGGCGCGTATCGCAAGAGTCATTCTGACTCGGCAAAAAAGAACAGGGGGTATTGGTTTTCCAGACCCAGAACAATATTATAGAGCAATACATTTAGCTAGGGTGTTGGATTGGGTGCGAGCACCTGGACATAAACTGTGGGTGTCGTTGGAAAACGCACTCTCCCCGTCACCGCTCAGGTCTCTAATATTCATAGACCCCTCTCTGCTTTCGGATTACGGCCCCTCGAATCCCTTTACACGGGCAACACTTTCAGTCTGGAAAGGGTTTGTAGCTAGCTTAGGGGGAATACAGCTGCCATCTCCTCTGATCGAGGTAAGAGATATTATAGGGGCAGCCACAAAAGCAGTAAGGGATAGTGCTCCGTTACATGTCAGTAGCTCTCAGATGCCGCTGGCTCAGTTATTAGATGATGAGGGTTGTCTAATTCCCCATTCTGCTCTGCTGTCTAAATTATCGATTAACGAGGGGAATTTTTTACTTCTTGCATATGTAAAGTCTATTACTCTGTCATGTTGTAGGTCCACCTCGTTTCACAGAGAAGCTAATTGGTTTGAAACATTATGTTCCCAGAATCGCACGCCAGTAAAGAGTATCTCTCAGATTTATAGAAGGATTTCTGTCCCTCTTGCAACTAGACCTCCATACTATATAGGATTGTGGGAAAGAGATCTGGGAAGGAAATTTTCTGAGGCCGAAATATCCCGAATATTGATCGCCCCACACAAAGCATCCAGATGCATTAAGAATCATTAGAACAGTTATAAAATACTATCCCGTTGGTACAGGACACCAGATAAGACCTGCATGTATAGCTCCACGCATCCAGATACGTGCTGGCGTTGCAAGAGGGACAGAGGCACTTTTTATCATGTGTGGTGGGAATGTGCCCCGCTGAAAGAATGGTGGGGGAAAATTTTCTCAATATGTAATTCTGTGTGTAAGGGAACAATTCCGGTATCACCGGAAATTGCGTTACTTTCTGTTGCAGATTCTTCAGTCCCGGTAGTCCCATCTGCTTTATTCAAATTACTGATAGTGGCGGCTAGGCTATTAATACCCCTACATTGGCTAACAGATACAGTTCCATCCTTAGATCATTGGATTGCGAGGGTAGATCAGATCTATAGGTTTGAGGAGTTATCTCATTGGAACTCGCAGTCGAGAGATAAATTTCTCAAGATATGGCAACCATGGAAAAAGTACCGTAAATTTGTGTGACAGGATTTATTGTGAATTAAGAGGTTAAAGTTATACCTTTGTATGTGAAATGTAATGCTTGTCACAGATGTACCAATGATACCCCTCCTTTCCCCCCCCCCCCCCTTGGGTTTTTACCCGGTTCAATATCCTCTTCCATGTTCCCCCTCCCCCTTTATGGTCTGTTATGTACTTATAATATGGCATGGAATGGAATGCTTACCTGTTAAGACGTATATCCTTTGTATTGTTGAAAAATTCAATAAAAAATTTAAATATAAAAAACAAAAAAAAAAACAAAGCATTAGTGAGGCCTCATCTAGAATATGCAGTTCAGTTCTGGGCTCCAGTTCATAGAAAGGATGCCCTGGAGTTGGAAAAAATACAAAGAAGAGCAACGAAGCTAATTAGGGGCATGGAGAATTTAAGTTATGAGGAAAGATTGAAAGAATTAAACCTATTTAGCCTTGAAAAAAGACGACTAAGGGGGGACATGATTAACTTATATAAATATATTAATGGCACATACAAAAAATATGGTGAAATCCTGTTCCTTGTAAAACCCCCTCAAAAAACAAGGGGGCACTCCCTCCGTCTGGAGAAAAAAAGGTTCAAGCTGCAGAGGCGACAAGGCTTCTTTACCGTGAGAACTGTGAATCTATGGAATAGCCTACCGCAGGAGCTGGTCACAGCAGGGACAGTAGATGGCTTTAAGAAATGGTTAGATAATTTCCTAGAACAAAAAAATATTAGCTCCTATGTGTAGAAATTTTTCCTTCCCTTTTCCCGTCCCTTGGTTGAACTTGATGGACATGTGTCTTTTTTCAGCCGTACTGACTATGTTACTATGTAACTATGTAACATGAACGGAGACCACTGTTATTGGTCTCCGATCATCACTCTGAAGCCTTGGCTGTTGCTAACAGCCTTGGCTTCAGAGGCAGATTATGTGATGCTCGCGAAAGCCGATCCGATGCGGCCCCCTCCCTTCTAAACCACTCAGATTTAGCGCTTGCTATTGTGCGCCGCATCTGAGGGGTTAAATATGATCGGAGACCACTGCTAGTGGTCTCCGATCATTGCCCTGAAGCCGTTACTAACAGCCCGGTCTTCAGGATATCCCCACATGATGGCAGAAAAGTTCTTCTGAAGAGCCGACGTGAAAAGCCGACACTTCAGAAGAACTACCCTTAACGACCGACGTAAAAACACTATACGCCGGTCGTTAAGGGGTTAAGGATGCAGCCTAGTTTGGGCCTTAAAGAGGCTCTGTCACTACATTATAAGTGGCCTATCTTGTACATAATGTGATCGGCGCTGCAATGTAGATAACAGCAGTGTTTTTTATTTCGAAAAACGATCATTTTTGACGGAGTTATGACCTATATTAGATTTATGCTAATGAGTTTCTCAATGGGCAACTGGGCGTGTTTTACTTTTTGACCAAGTGGGCGTTGTACAGAGGAGTGTATGACACTGACCAATCAGTGACCAATCAGCGTCATACACTTCTCTCCATTAATTTACACTGCTGATAGCGATATATCTATATCGCTATGTGCAGCCTCATACACACACACAATAACGTTACTGCAGTGTCCTGACAATGAATATACATTACCTCCAGCCAGGACGTGATGTGTATTCAGAATCCTGACCACTTCTCTACACGTCTCTGTGATTTACAGCACAGCAGACGCAGTCTCGCGAGATTACGCTGTAAGCTGTCATTCACAGCGAGATCTCATTGTGCTGTGCTGTAGTCTCACACAGACGCTACAGAAGTGGTCAGGATTCTGAATACACATCACGTCCTGGCTGGAGGTAATGTATATTCATTGTCAGGACACTGCAGTAATGTTATAGTGTGTTTATGTGGCTGCACACAGCGATATAGCTATATCGCTATGTGCTGTGTAAATGAATGGGGAGAAGTGTATGATGCTGATTGGTGACTGATTGGTCAGCGTCATACACTCCTCTCCACAACGCCCACTTGGTCAAAAAGTAAAACACGCCCAGTTGTCCATTAAGAAACTCATTAGCATAAAGCTAATATAGGTCACAACTCCGTCAAAAATGATAGTTTTTCTAAATAAAAAAACACTGTTGTAATCTACATTACAGCGCTGATCACATCATGTACAAGATAGGCCACTTATAATGTGGTGACAGAGCCTCTTTAATGTTCAGAGCTCATTTTTCAAATCTGAGATATTTCACTTTATGTGGTAATAACTTCGGAATGCTTAAACCTATCCAAGCGATTCTGAGATTGTTTTCTCATGACACATTGGGCTTTATGTTAGTGGTAAAATTTGGTCGATATATTCAGTGTTTATTTATGAAAAATTTTAAAATTTAGAAAAAATAGAATTTTTCTGAATTTAAATGCATCTGCTTGTAAAACAGATGGTTGTACGTCCAGATAAAAAGTGCTTTCCCGCACAAGGGCATACATTCACGCCCTGTAGATGAAGCCGGCACAGGAGCGGCTGTCAGCTGTCATACACAGCTGATTTCCCGCTGCAACGGTGGCGATGGCAGTTACCGACGATCGCAGCCATTTAACCCCTTCAATGCGGCTGTCAATGGCGTCCGCCGCATTAAAGTGGTTGACAGAGGGAGGGGGCTCCCTCTGTGCCCCCCCCCCTGCGATGGATCGCGGGTCGCGATGGTTGCTATGGCAACCAGGAAGCCGTTGCTATGCTTCCTGGTTGCCCAGGTACGGAAGCCTATTAGGCCCTACCTGAGGCAGGACCTAATACGCTAACTGTCAGATGATGAATGACCGTTACGATACACTGCACTACATAAGTAGTGCAGTGTATTGTACCGTGCATCAGAAGACCAGATCTTCAAGTCCCCAGGTCAGTGTAAAAAAAAAAAAAGTTAAAGAAAAATAAATTAATAAAAGTTTTAACTAATAGAAACAACAATCGCCCTGTTTCCCTGATCAACTCCTTTATAATTAGAAAAAAAATGAAATGGCCTGATCTATAAAAATATCACATTATTTTTACTGTACAGTGAACACCGTAATAAAATTTAATAAAAAACAATGACAGCATTTTATTTTTTGGTCATCTTGTCTCAAAAAAAATGTAATAAAAAGTGAACAAAAAGTTGCAAGTAACGCAAAATGGTACCAATGGAAACGACAGTTCGTCACACATAAAACAAGCCCTCCCGCATATCAACGATAAAAAAGTTATGGCTGTCAGAAAATGGGGACACTAAAACATGATTTTTTTAGAAAAGCGTATTTTTATTGTGGGAACGTAGTGAAACGTAAAAAACAATATAAATTTGGTGTCGCTGTAATCGTATCGACCCGCAGAATAAAGTTAACATGTTTATACTGCACAGTGAACACTGAAAAAAAAAAGTGCTAGCATTGCTGTTTTTTGGTTTCCTCATCTACCAAAAAATTTAATAAATAGTGATAAAAAAATAAATTGCATGTACCACACAATGGAACCAATAAAAATTACAGCTCATTCCGCAAAAAACAAGCCCTCACACAGCTCCGTCTACTGAAAAATAACACGTTCTGACTCAGATGCAGCGGAGATGAGGAAACTTTAGGGCCTTGTGCTGCTTATAGGGCTAGTGAAGAAGTCAAAGATTAGGCAATACTGGAGCGCAGATATTTTATATAATACCCAATAAACCCAGCCTGTGCATAAAGGATTGGTTCAAAGCGTACCACACCAATCCATAGATTATTAATTCACCCCATTATTACATCATCCTTTTATGCCTTGATGTACTCTGCCCAGCTTACATATACCCTGATGTACTTCACACAGCTTACATATACCCTGATGTACTCCGCCCAGATTACATATATCCTGAAGTACTCCGCCCAGTGTACATATACCCTGATGTACTCCGCCCAGCTTACATATAGCCTGATGTACCGTGACCAGCTTACATATGCCCCCACATTATAAGGTGAAATACCGGTAAAACACCAAGCAAAATCTGCGCTTCAAAAGCCAAATGGTGGTCCAACAGAGCCTGGCAGTGTGCCCAAACGGCAATTTATAACCACATATGGGATATTACTGTATTCTGGAGAACCCACTTAACAATTTATGGGATGTGTGTCTACGGTGGTACTAGCTGGGCACAACACATTGGCCACTGAAATGGCATATGTGTGGAAAACGGCAATTTTCAATCTTCAACATCTATTGTTTACTCATTTTTGCAAAACACTTGTGCGGTCAAAATGGTCACTACACCCCTAGATAAATTCTTTGAGGGATCTAGTTTCCAAAATGGAGTAATTTTTCTGGGGTACCACTGTACTGGTACTATAGCTCAATGCAACTTGGAGTCAAAAAACGAATCTTGTAAAATCTCCACTCCAAATACTAAATGGCACTCCTTCCCTTTAGAGCCTTGCTGTGTGTCCAAATAGCAGTTTATGACCACGTGTGGGGTATTGCCCTACTCTGAAGAAGTTGCTTCACAAATGTTATTGTGCTTTTTCACCTTTATTTGTTAAGAAAATGAAAAATTTTGAACTAATGCTACGTCTTATTGGAAAATAATGTAATTTTTCATTTTCACTGCCCATTTCTAATAAAATCTATGAGACACCTGTGGGTTCAAAATGCTCACTACCGCCTAGATGAATTCCTCAATGGGTGTGATTTGCCAAATGGCATCACTTTTGGGAAGTTTCCACTGTACTGGTACCTAAGGGGCTTTGCAAAAGCGACATGGTGCAGAAAAACCAATCCAGCAAAATCTGCTCTCCAAAAGCCAAATGGCGCTCCTTCCCTTCTGAGCCCTGATGTGTATTCATACAGTGGTTTATTACCACATATGGGGTATTTCCGTACTCTGAAGAAGTTACTTTACAAATGTTACGGTGATTTTTCTTCTTTATTTGATGAGAAAATGAAAAATTTTTCATTTTTACTGCCCAATTCTAATGAAATCTATGAGACACCTGGGGGGTCAAAATGCTCACTACAAATTTTTTCACTAACATAAAGTACAATATGTCACGAGAAAACAATCTCAGAATCGCTTGGATAGGTAAAAGCATTCCGGAGTTATTACCACAAAAAGTGACACATGTCAGATTTAAAAAATGAGGCTGTGGCATTTGGTCCAAAAGTGGCTGCATCCTTAACCCCTTAAGGACGCAGCCTTGTTTTGGCCTTAAGGCGATCGGTCCCCACTGTAGGAGCTGTGACAGCTGCTGTACGAGACAGCAGCTGTCACAGCTCCTGTATGTGTCGGGAGGACGGCCGAAACGGCCGTTACTTCCGTGACGTACTATTCCGTCATGGAGCGCGAACAGGGCGCTTTCCATGATGTAAAAGTACGTCACTGAGCGTTAAGGGGTTAAGGCTCAGAGCCCATTTTTCAAATCTGACATATTTCACTTTATGTGGTAATAACGTCGGAATGCTTAAACCTATCCAAGCGATTCTGAGATTGTTTTCTCGTGACACATTGGGCTTTATGTTAGTGGTAAAATTTGGACGATATATTCAGTGTTTATTGGTGAAAATTTAGGGAAAATTTATAAAAAATAGCATTTTTCAGAATTTAAATGCATCTGCTTGTAAAACAGACGGTTATACCACCCAAAATAGTTACTAGTTCACATTTCCCATATGTCTACTTTAGATTGGCATCGTTTTTTGAACATTATTTTATTTTTCTTGGACGTTACAAGGCTTAGAACATAAACAGTAATTTCTCTTTTTTTTAAGAAAATTTCAAAAGCCTTTTTTTAAGGTACCTCTTCAGTTCTGAAGTGGCTTTGAGGGGCCTATGTATTAGAAACCCTGATAAAACACCCCATTTTAAAAACTAGACCCTTCAAAGTATTCAAAACAGCATTTAGAAAGTTTTTTAACCCTTCAGGCATTTCACAGGAATTAAAGCAAAGTGGAGGTGAAATTTGCAAATTTCATTTTTCTTGCTGAATTTCAATTTTATTCAAATTTTTTTGTGTAACACGGAAGGTTTTACCAGAGAAACACTACTAAATATGTATTGTCCAGATTCTGCAGTTTTTAGAAATGTCCCACATGTGGCTCTACTGCGCTCCTGGAATAAAACACAAGCCCTAGAAGCAAAGAAGCACCTAGTGCATTTTGAGGCCCCTTTTTTATTAGAATATATTTTAGGCAGCATGCCAGGTTTGAAGAGGTGTTGAGGTGCCAAAACAGTAGGAATCCCCAAAAAGTGACCCCATTTTCACAAGAAATAAAATACTCCATTTTGTTGCCCAATTTGTCCTGAGTGCAGCAATACCCCATTTGTGGTGATAAACTGCCGTTTGGGCTCATGGGAGGGCTCAGAAAGAAAGGAGCGCTATTTGTTCTTAGGAGTCCAGATTTTGCTGGATTGGCTTTCGGGTGCCATGTCGCATTTGCAGAGCCCCAGAGGTATCAAAGCAATGGAAACCCACCAGAAGTGACCCCATTTTGGAAACTACACCCCTCAAGGAATTCATTTATGGTTGTGGTTATCATTTTGACCACCCAGTTTTTTCACAGCACCTATTTGAATTGGTCTGTGAAATAAAAAAAATGAAATTTTTTCCAATAAGATGGTATTTTTTATCAAAATGTCTTATTTTCACAGGGCACAAAATACCCCATTTTGTTGCCCAATTTGTCCTTAGTGCGGCAATACCCTATTTGTGGTGATAAACTGCCATTTGGGCCCATGGGAGGGCTCAGAAGCAAAGGAGTGCTATGTGTTTGTTGGAGTCCAGATTTTGCTGGATTGGTTTTCGGGTGCCATGTCGCATTTGCCGAGCCCCAGAGGTATCAAAGCAATGGAAACCCACCAGAAGTGACCCCATAAGGAAACTACACCCCTCAAGGAATTCATTTATGGGTGTTGTGACCATTTTGACCCCACAGTTTTTTCACAGAACTTATTTGTATTGGGCTGGGAATTAAAATAAAATTATTTTTTCCAATAATATGTAGATTTGGCTGAAAATTTCTAATTCTCACAAGAAACAAAATACCCCATTCTGTTGCCCAATTTGTCCTGAGTGCGGCAGTACCCCATTTGTGGGCCCATAGGAGGGCTCAGAAAAAAAGGACCACCATTTGGCCTACTGGGGATTTTCTGGTGCTAAGTCATGTATGCAGAAGCCCCTGAGGTACCAGTACAGTTGAAACCCCCAAGAAGTGACCCCGTTTTAAAAACTACACCCTTGAGGCATTCATCTAGAGGTGTAGTGAGCATTTTGACCGGAGACATACACCCCATAAACTGTAATGTGGGTTCTGACGGGTACGTCAATACCCTACATGTGGCTGTAATCAGCTGCCTAGGCACGGAGCAGGGCTCAGAGGGAAAAGACGAGGGGGATAAGCTGTGCGGAGTACATCAGGGTAAGTAAAACTGGGGTAGATTAAAAATCAAGGGATGTATGATACATTTTGAAGCACTCTTTCATACGGAGCTTTAGTTTTTCTGGACACGTGTCACATTGATATATTGTGTCCTTCCTTATCCCCCTCTTATAGCAGACTTTGTACCTCTTTTGACTTTTTCCTTTCTTGCCAGTTTGGGGAACTTCTCCTGGAAAGTGTTGCCCTGGTACGATGCGTGTGGCCTCGCCTGCAGAAGTACTGGGTGCCCCCCCCCCTTCTTGGTCCATAAAAATTAGTTTCTTGATAACCACCTCTTGAAATTCCAGGAAAGTTCTCGTCTGGCCTGTACATCGATGTAGCACGTACGCGTTGTACAATACCATCTGTATGATGTGCCCGGCCAGCTTCTTATACCACACCGCATGGCGCTGTAGGGCTTCAGGACTTTATCTGACAAGTCCACCCCTCCCATGTACCTATTGTAGCCCAGGATGCAGTCTGGTTTGGGGGTCTCTGTACTGGTACCTCGTACAGGTACATGGGTACTGGTGTGACATCTCTCTTGTCCTTGTACTTGACACACAATATGTTGCTGCTGGATTGTGCCCTGCTCTCACCCCTTCTGAGCGTTTGCCCTGCAGAGTCTTAGGGAGGCCTCTCAGATTTCTTCTAGCAGTGCCGCATGCCACAGGACTTCTGGGAGTGAGGCAGTTGAAGAGTGGGACGCTGGTATAATAATTATCCAGGTAGAGGTGGTAACCCTGGTCCAGCAGTGGGTGCACCAAATCCCACAAAATGTTTGCATTAACTCCCAGTAAGGGGGGGGGGCATTCTGGGGGCTGAATACTGGTGTCCTTCCCTTTATATATCCTAAATTTGTAGGTATACCCTGATGCACTCTCGCACAGCTTATACATCTTTACGCCATACCTTGCCCTCTTAGGCTGTGTTCACACAGAGTTTTTTTCAGGAGGAAAATTCCTCCTGCAAAAACTGCTCCAGTAGGTTTTTGCACAGTGGTTTGACAAAAACTCGTCAAAACACTCGTCAAGGTTTTTTTTTCCTCTTTCTGACTCATTGAAATGGGGTTTTGGAGGCGGAAACCGCCTCAAGATGGGTCATGTTGCTTCTTTTTACCACGACGAGTTTTTTTTACTCGTGGTAAAAAAACTCGTCTGCCTCCCATTGAAATCAATGGGAGGCATTTTCGGGCGGTTTTTGAGGAGTTTTTTGGCGTAGTTTCTGCCCCAACAAAACTTGTCAAAAAACTCTGTGTGAACAGGGCCTTACCCGGCAAGTACTGGCCGAATTGAACCCTCCCTTTAAAATGGACCAAGAACTCATCAATAGAAATACACTTCTCGGGGGTGAATGCTTGGGAAAACCGGGCACTGAAACGGTCTAATAGGGGTCTCCATTTATACAAACGGTCAAAACTGGGGTCATCTCGGGGTGCGCACGGCTCATTATCAGTATAATGTAAGAAGCGAAGTATTGCCTAATTTATTTATTTTTTTAGGTTCCAGTTCAGTTCTGAAGTTGCTTTGAGGGGCCCATATATTAGAAACCCCTATCAAACACCCAATTTTAGAAACTAGACCCCTCAAAGTATTCACAACAGCATTTAGAAAGTTTATGAACCCTTTAGGTGTTTCACAGGAATTTAGAGCAAATCTACTTTTTTTTTTTTGTCAGAAAATCCTTTTTATACCACTTTTTTTTATAACACAAAAGGTTTTATCAGAAAAACGCAACTTAATACGTATTGCCCGGATTCTGCAGTTTTGAGAAATATCCCACATGTGGCCCTAGTGCGGTAATGGACTGAAGCACCGGCCTCCGAAGCAAAGGAGCACCTTGTGGATTTTGAGCCCTCCTTTTTATTAGGCACCATGTCCGGTTTGAAGAGGTCTTGTGGTGCCAAAACAGTGGAAACCCCCCAAAAGTGACAGCATTTTGGAAACTAGACCCCTTGAGGAATCCATTGTAGTTTTCTTGGGGTGCATGCGACTTTTTGATCAGTTTTTATTCTATTTTTAAGTGGTGCGGTGACTAAAAATCAGCAATTCTACTATTGTTTTTTTATTCTATTTTTTTTACAGCGTTCACCGTGCACTATAAATGACATATTCACTTTATTCTGCGGGGCGATACGATTACGGCGATACCAGATGTTTATAGTTTTTTGTTATGTCTTATGGCGGTTGCACAATAAAATAAGTTTTGTAAAAAATCATTTTCTTTTTGTGTTACCTTATTCTAAGAGCCATAACGTTTTTATTTTTCCATCAATAAAGCCGTGCGAGGACTTATTTTTTGCGAAACGAACTGTAGTTTCCATCAATACCATTTTTAGGTACATGAGACTTTTTGATCTCTTTTTATTCCATTTTTTGCGAGGTGAAGTGACCAAAGAATTGTGATTCTGGGACGGTTATTTTCTTTTACGGCGTTCACTGCGCGGGATAAATAACGAAATAATTTTGTAGTTCAGGTCGTTACGGACGCGGCGATACCAATTATGTATAGTTTATTTGTTTGTTTATATATTTTTATTAATAATAAAGGACTGATAAGGGAAAAGGGGGGATTTTTACTTTTATTACTTTTAAATCTTTTATTTTCTTATTTTTACACATCTTTTTTAAACTTTTTTACTTTGTCCCACTAAGGGACTTGAGGGCAGGAGGCCCTGATCGCTATTCTAATACACTGCACTACATGCGTAGTGCAGTGTATTAGAGCTGTCAGCTACTCACTGACAGCAAGCATAGTGGGTCCTGACTTCGTCAGGACCCACTAGGCTTCCGTCGATGGCATAGCCGGACGCCATTGTTTGGTGTTCGGTTGCCATAGTCACCATCGCCGGCCGCTATCGTGTAGCAGGCCGGCGATGGCAGCTTAACCCCTAAAAAGCCGTGATCGCTATTGAACACGGCTTTTCAGGGGTTAATCAGCGGGGACACAGCGATCGGTCCCCACTGTAGGAGCTGTGACAGCTGCTGTACGAGACAGCAGCTGTCACAGCTCCTGTATGTGTCGGGAGGACGGCCGAAACGGCCGTTACTTCCGTGACGTACTATTCCGTCATGGAGCGCGAACAGGGCGCTTTCCATGATGTAAAAGTACGTCACTGAGCGTTAAGGGGTTAAGGCTCAGAGCCTATTTTTCAAATCTGACATATTTCACTTTATGTGGTAATAACTTCGGAATGCTTAAAACTATCCAAGCGATTCTGAGATTGTTTTCTCGTGACACATTGGGCTTTATGTTAGTTGTAAAATTTGGTCGATATATTTAGTGTTTATTTATGAAAAATTGCAAAATTTAGAGAAAATCTTGAAAAAATAGCATTTTTCTGAATTTAAATGCATTTGCTTGTAAAACAGATGGTTATACCACCAAAAATAGTTACTAGTTCACATTTTCCATACATCTACTCTAGATTGGCATCGTTTTTTGAACATTCTTTTATTTTTCTTGGACGTTACAAGCAATTTCTCATATTTTTAAGAAAATTTCAAAAGCCTGTTACCTGTTCAGTTCTGAAGTGGCTTTGAGGGGCCTATATATTAGAAACCCCCATAAGAAACCCCATTTTAAAAACTAGACCCCTCAAGGTATTCCAAACAACATTTAGAAGTTTTTTTTAACCCTTTATGCATTTCACAGGGATTAAAGCAAAGTGGAGGTGAAATTTGCAAATTTAATTTTTCTTGCTGAATTTAAATTTTATTCCATTTTTTTCTGTAACACAGAAGGTTTGACCAGAGAAACACTACTAAATATGTATTGACAAGATTCTGCAGTTTTTATAAATGTCCCACATGTGGCTCTAGTGTGCTGGTGGACTAAAACACAAGCCCAAGAAGTACCTAGTTCATTTTGGGGCCTCTTTTTTTTATTAGAATTTATTTTAGGCCCTGGAGTCTTTTATACAGGTGACCATTTAAGACAGCTGTCTTTAATGCAGGCACCAAGTTGATTTGGAGCGTGTAATTGGTCTGGAGGAGGCTGAACTCTTAGGGGATCAAATACTTATTTCTCTGTGCACAATGCAAATAAATATATATAATTTTGACTATGTGATTTTCTGTTTTTTTTTTTAAATATAATCTATCTCTCACTGGTAAAATTAACCTAGCCTAAAAATTCTAGACTGTTCATGACTTTGACAGTGAGCAAACTTACAAAATCAGGAAGGGATCAAATACTTATTTCCTTCACTGTATGTGTATGTATAGATATATATAAGGAGAAGAGGAATCAGTTTGTAGGTATCAGTTTTAGTTACTGACCAGTGTGAACGTTTAACATAAATCTGTCATTGTTAATGTTTTTCTTCAAGTTAATTATCTGATTAAGATCAATTACTGATTAGGCTATGAAAAGCTTGTTCTTCACAGGAAGAGTCCAACTGGGAGCGGAAGGCGTGAGAACCAGATTCTAACAGAATGTGGACGGATAAAGGAAGGTAAACCGGTAGCACCCAATGCATTATTGATAGCACTTGTATTGATGGTGTATGACCTCACATATGCCCCAAGACTGCAAGGATCGACGTGGTAAGATCTAATTGGTATGTCCCAGGTTTTACAGCTGTTGCTGCTAAATTCTGTTAGAGCTGTTTGATTTGCCTACAGAACAGTCCTGGCAGACCGGTGCCAACCTTATCATACCCGCCTCCCACAAAGAGAACCGACCTTGAGAGGCCTTCCCAGGTAGAACAAACCAGATTAGAATAAGAAAAAATTGGTTTGAGACACTTGTCAGATAAACATGTGGAATCTGTGTATATTTCTGTGGGGTGGAGATGTTCTAGGCAATCAGCTGAGATCAAGGTACAAATCCTGCTGAAAAAGTATCACCAAGTGCAAATGAAATGTATCCAGTAATCACACATCTTCTAGGTGCCCTGTCCATTGCAACAGAGAAGGTTTTATTCTTCTATAAAGGTGTTTGATGTCGTTTAAGGGCCTGACATTATTGTATGTACTTAGAACAACGTTTATAATGTATGCGGATGATGTTATCACCAGATTAGTATTTATATTAACAATTGACAAGAGTTGGGGGTCCCCAGCAAGAGCCAGTAAATATGAACTAAAAGACTTTTAACATGATGAACTCCATCACTGAGATGCTGCAGGCACAGCCTGAACCAGTACAACGCGTTTATCATGAACTGACGGCAGTGTCACAATTCTAAGCAGCCGCCCAGACAAGTAACTTGCCAGAGGAAGAGGACAGATGCGGAGGGTTTGTGGTACTCACAATACAACTCCACTACTCCGTCTACGTGGGATCTCACTCCAGGCTCACAGCATGAGGTGTTATGTACAGCACGGTGACGTAAACTAAAGGAGACGGTGTCTGACAGATGAGAAGAACCAAACCAAGTCCTGATGACATCAGCAAAGATCAAAGTAAAGACCAAAGACCTGAGTGAATCCGTCAGCAGTATCAAGTGTTTTAATAAGTAAGTGGCTAGGAGGGGGTAATAATAACTCCCCCACTGGACACCAACGTAGTCTGACTCCACAATTGTGTGGGTTACCCTGAGGGTGACAGTCAGTGAAGAGCAGAAGACAGGAGAAGAAGGGGACGATGATGTACAGGACTGGCAATGAACTGATGGGACCCGAAACCTGAGGGTGATAGCATGAGATTGGTGATAGCATTATGTTATTAGTTGAGGCCCTATTGTTTATAATATCTGAGGTTTATAATTATAATGTGTGTAAATATGCCACGGTGCTGCAAATTACAATCTGAGGAGTTTTATGTGAAGGTGTGAAGTGAAGGTCACTGTGCTGCCCATGACCTGTTATATCTGCAGGGGTAAAAGTCCCATTAGGACAGTAAGTGACAGTGTGACAATTGTTACCATTAATAAAATGTAGACTGGATTAATTATATATATTGCAACCAGCAGCGGCTTGTAGATTATATCAAGACAACCATCCTGTATCAAGAGGGGAATAGGGAAAGTTAGGACCACTCCGAAACCTTGGAAGTCCAGGTACAAAGGGGGGTTTCTTATAAGGAGTAGCTCGTCTCAAGCTGGTGAAGAAATCCAAACCCCTACCCGCCTGGTTCGAGTGGCCAGTAGTAGGTTGCTAGGCAAAACTCAGGGATAGAATAATATTTTTAGGGGGAACTTTCAGGGATCATTACCATGTATATTGTTTGAAAAATATTATCCTTACATATATATATATATATTCAGTATATTACACAAAGAGATTGGATTCATGGAAGACAAAGAGCCTGCATAACACACCTATGGAAGACACCGCCCCCTGGAATGCAAAGAGGAATGTACAGAAGAACTTACAGCTGAGGAGCCGATGGGGCTTAAGCACGTCCCACTAGGGAGGGGGCATGTGTCTTTCTCTGTGTTTCTTTGTTCTGAATAAAGTTAGTTGACTTCCTGTCCTATCTGAGGAAAGCTGTGTACCAACATCTCTCCGGCTGGTTTACTTCTTTCCAGGCATGCCTTCAGCTTTCAATTTACAGAGTTGGTTATTCGGTGTGAAATAACAGGGAGAAGGAAGCTACTCTGAAATTCGGACCTGACAGGTGCACCACACAATTTTTGCATCAACTCCCAGTAAGGGGGAGCATTCTGGGGGCTGAATACTGGTGTCCTTCCCTTCATATATCCTAAATTTGTACATATACCCTGATGCACTCTCGCACAGCTTATACATCTTCACGCCATACCTTTCCCTCTTACTCGACAGGTACTGGCGGAATTGAAGCCTCCCTTTAAAATGTACCAGGGACTCATCAATAGAAATACACTTCTCGAGGTTGAATGCTTGGGAAAACCGGGCACTGAAATGGTCTAATAGGGGTCTCAGTTTATACAAACGGTTAAAACTGGAGTCATCTCGGGGTGGGCACTGCTCATTATCAGTGTAATGTAAGAAGCGAAAAATTGCCTCATTTTATTTATTTTTTTAGGTTCCAGTTCAGTTCTGAAGTTGCTTTGAGGGGCCTATATATTAGACACCCCCATCAAACACCCCATTTTAGAAACTAGACCCCTCAAAGTATTCACAACAACATATAGAAAGCTTATTAACCCTTTAGGTGTTTCACAGGAATCTAGATGAAATTACAGGTGAAATTTAAATTCATTTATTTTTTGTTAGAAAATCCTTTTTATTCAATTTTTTCTATAACACAAAAGGTTTTACCCGAGAAATGCAACTCAATACTTATTGCCCAGATTCTGCAGTTTTGAAAAATATCCCACATGTGGCGCTAGTGCGGTAATGGACTGAAGCACCGGCCTCCGAAGCAAAGGAGCACCAAGTGGATTTTGAGGCTTTTTATTAGGCACCATGTCCGGTTTGAAGAGGTCTTGTGGTGCCAAAACAGTGGAAACCCCCCAAAAGTGACCCCATTTTGGAAACTAGACCCCATAAGGAATTTATTGTAGTTTTCATGATGTGCATGCGACTTTTTGATCAGTTTTTATTCTATATTTAAGAGGCGTGGTGACTAAAAAAACGATTGTTTTTATTGTATTTTTTTTTTTTACAGCGTTCACCGTGCACTATAAATGACATATTCACTTTATTCTGCAGGGCGATACGATTACGGCGATTCCAGATGTTTATAGTTTTTTTGATGTCTTATGGCGTTTGCACAATAAAATACGTTTTGTAATAAATCATTAACTTTTTGTGTTAGCTTATTCTAAGAGCCATAACTTTTTTATTTTTTCATCAAGAAAGCCGTGCGAAGACTCGTTTTTTGCGTAACGAACTGTAGTTTCGATCAGGACCATTTTTAGGTACATGCGACTTTTTGATCTCTTTTTATTCCAGTTTTTAGGAGGTGAAGTGACCAAAAAATAGTGATTCTGGTATGGTTTATTATTATTTTCTTTTATGGCGTTCACCGTGCGGGATAAATAACGAAATAATTTTGTAGTTCAGGCCGTTACGGACGCGGTGATACCAATTATGTATAGTTTATTTGTGTATTTATTTTAATAATAAAGACTGATAAGGGAAAAGGGGGGATTTTTACTTTTATCACTTTTAAAACTTTTTTCTCTTATTTTTACACAACTTTTTTTTTTAACTTTTTTACTTTGTCCCACTAGGGGACTTGAGGGCAGGAGGCCCTGATCGCAATTCTAATACACCGCACTACATGCGTAGTGCGGTGTATTAGAGCTTCAGCTACTCACTGACAGCAAGCATAGTAGGTCCTGACTCTGTCAGGACCCACTAGGCTTCCGTCTATGGTGTAGCCGGAGTCCATTGTTAGGACTCTTGTTGCCATAGTAGCCATTGCCGCCCGCTATCATGTAGTGGGCCGTCGATGGCGTTTTAACTCCTAAGAAGCCGCGATCGCTATTGAACGCAGCTTCTGAGGGGTTAATCTGCGGGGACCACCGCGATCGGTCCCTGCACATTGAGCTGTGATAGCCTGCTGTCGGAAACAGCAGCTATCACAGCTCATGAACGCGCCCCGAGCGAACGGCGCCGTGTTTCATCCATGACATACTATTATGTCATGGAGCGCGAATGATGCAGTTACCATTACATAATGGTATGTCCTGGAGCGTTAAGGGGTTAAATGGCATTTATCCTGTTTTATGTCACTTGTTTTGTACACTTTTGTTTTGCACATTCTTTTTCACTTTTTTTAATCTCACTCCAGGAGTGTATACACTCCGCTATTTCTCTTTGGTCAGCATGTTTTTACATTTACTGTTCAGTTCCTTTTTACTGGTCCTGGTTATTAATGAATGATTGGCACTGACACTGTAGTGCTGTATGTGCAGTCACCCACAACACTTTATTTTATATATATATATATATATATATATATATATATATATATATATATATACACATACATATACAGTATATACAACTTTTCTTTACATTAATTCTTACGCTTTGCTTTTCACTTACACATATTTTGTATTTAGCAGTATTAGTCGCCATATACTTTCTTGGCTTTTCTTTCATTGAACCTTTGTGATGTCATTACTTTTTCCCCTCCATATGTCTCCTGCTCGTTTCAATTTTCTATAGCAGCATACTTCGACTGGTCTTTGCTACATATCCTCCGTTGGGACAAGTCAGCACTTTAATATACCTGCCCCCTATGTGTCTGTGACTCCTCCCCTTTAGTGATGTTACATTGTTCCATACTTAGTACGGTTGAAAAAAGACACATGTCCATCAAGTTCAACCAAGGGATGGGAAAAGGGAAGGGGGATGGGAAAAGGGAAGGAAAACATTTCTACACATAGGAGCTAATATTTTTCTATTCTAGGAAATTATCTAAGCCTTTTTTAAAGCCATCTACTGTCCCTGCTGTGACCATCTCCTGCGGTAGGCTATTCCATAGATTCACAGTTCTCATAGTAAAGAAGGCTTGTCGCCTCTGCAGGTTGAACCTTTTTTTCTCCAGACGGAGGGAGTGCCCCCTTGTTTTTTGAGTGGGTTTTACATGGAACAGGATTTCACCTTATTTTTTGTATGTTCCATTAATATTTATAAGTTAATCATGTCCCCCCTTAGTCGTCTTTTTTCAAGGCTAAAGGCTAGATTCTCCATGCCACTTATTAGCTTCGTTGCTCTTTTTCCAACTTCAGGGCATCTTTTCTATGAATTGGAGCCCAGAACTGAACTGCATATTCTAGATGAGGCCTCACTAATGCTTTGTAAAGTGGTAATATTATATCCCTGTCCCGCGAGTCCATGCCTCTTTTAATACAGGACAATATCTAGCTGACCTTTGAAGCAGCTGATTGACATTGCATGCTGTTATTTAGTTTATGATCTACAAGTACACCCAGATCCTTCTCAACAAGTGACTCCCCCAGTATAGCTCAGCCTAGGACATATGATGCATGCAGGTTGTTGGTACCCAGATGCATAACTTTACATTTATCTACATTAAACTTCATTTGCCAAGTGGACGCCCAAACACTTAGTTTGTTTAAATCCGCTTGCAATTCACGAACATCTTCCATAGTCGTAACATTACTACATAGCTTGGTATCATCTGCAAAAATAGAAATAGTGCTATTAATCCCATCCTCAATATCATTAATAGATAAGTTGAATAATAGTTACTTCGTCCCATTGGATAGCACTTCCCCTAATTGGAGGAGTTGGCCACGTGGTACTGCTTCTCTCTTTTGATATGTAGATCAAATCTGTGACACTCTGCAGGTTATCTGGGTGCTGTAGGTAGGGTCCCAACCCCATAGATACTTGCAATGAAAAATTCAAGCACTCCTTCGGTTGAAATATGCAAAATTGGTTTATTATAAATAAGGCAATATAAGAAAAAAGGTGTAACGTTTCGGCCACAATCCGGCCTTTATCAAACTCTGCAAACAAAACGCAGAAATAGTATACATATTATTAACAGAGTACATATACAATAAGTATTTACAGAAAAAGAGAAAAGAAAAAAAACAGAAAAAACAAAATGTCGCATGGATATAGTCATATCTAGCACTGGAGGATTTAAAGAACATTGTACATAATGATTTATATAGCCGGGGGGGGGGGGGGGGCAGGGCAGTATAAGAGAGTTGGCTACAATCGTCAAACATTTAAGTGAAGTCAGAAAAGAATAGTACAAGTGCTCATACAGCAAAATAATAACACAGATACAAGAAATATTGCATGTCTTGAGGTACAGAGTCCCTCTTCTCAAGCTGGGGGTACATCTCTCGTATGCAAGTTAAGAAAACCTTGTAATACAGATGCAATACAGTCGGACACAGTTTAGCAATGCAAAGCGTAATCTACATGACAAACTGTAAAAATCACGGATTAGCATAGGTAAGTGAAAAATAGGACCTATGTAAAACCACTATCAATAGTTACCTACTATTGGAACCTCATGTGTACTCACCTATTGCCACTGGTCAATAGGAAAAACCTTATAGGCAATGACGCTGTGAAGATGAGTAGCTTGTACCATGGGTAAGCGTGTGGGAGCATGGTGAACTGTGGTCTGAGGAAATGACTTGGGAGGGGAAGTGTCAGGTGCCCAGAGTGTTTAACCGGTTAAGGACTAGGCTGTTTTACAGCTAAATGACCAGAGCAAATTTTACAATTTTGCTATGTGCTTCTTTAGATGACTATAACTCTGCAGGTGAATAAAGTTCATCTTTAAATTTTACACTCTTTTTAAAGGACAGATAGGGCTTTGTTTTAGTGGCATTTGTCAGTATATATAATTTTTATTTTTTTTCTCTAAAGTGGGCAAAATTGGAAAAAAATGCAAGAATTTAGCAATTGCGTCAGTTTATGCTAGCATTTTTCACACACGGTATAGACCACGGACAAAATTCATCTCCTTTCACATTCTTCCACTTCTCCCGTGAATGGGGATACCAAATATGTGTGCCTTATTCACTGTGCGGGCATGTGCCAGGGCTTGGCATAAAAGGAGGCTTTTTGGCCTTTTCGTTCCAGGAATTTTGCATTTGATTTTATAGCCGCATACTGTTTTCTGGGGGGCGTAATGCTGCTAAAACATTAGAAACACCCCATAAATGACTTCATTCACACAAGTAGACCCCACAAGGTTTCCTTCAAGGGGTTTATCATATTTTTAGACAGTCCAGTTTTCTTCTGAAAGTTTCTTGAATAAGATGGAACAAAATAAAATCAGCGCTTTTTTAGCAAATGCGTCAGTTTAGGCTAGCATTTTTCACACACGGTATAGACCACGGACAAAATTCATCTCCTTTCACATTCTTCCACTTCTCCCGTGAATGGGGATACCAAACATGTGTGCCTTATTCACTGTGCGGGCATGTGCCAGGGCTTGGCATAAAAGGAGGCTTTTTGGCCTTTTCGGTCCAGGAATTCTGCATTTGATTTTACAGCAGCATACTGTTTTCTTGGGGGCGTAATGCTGCTGAAACATTGGAAACACCCCATAAATGACTTCATTCACACAAGTAGACCCCACAAGGTTTCCTTCAAGGGGTTTATCATATTTTTAGCAAGTCCAGTTTTCTTCTGAAAGTTTCTTGAATAAGATGGAACAAAATAAAATCAGCGCTTTTTTAGCAAATGCGTCAGTTTAGGCTAGCATTTTTCACACACGGTATAGACCACGGCCAAAATTCATCTCCTTTCACATTCTTCCACTTCTCCTGTGCATGGGGATACCAAATATGTGTGCCTTATTCACTGTGCGGGCATGTGCCAGGGCTTGGCATAAAAGGAGGTTTTTTGGTCCAGGAATTCTGCATTTGATTTTATAGCAGCATACTGTTTTCTTGGGGGCGTAATGCTGCTGAAATATTAGAATCACCCCATAAATGACTTCATTCACACAAGTAGACCCCACAAGGTTTCCTTCAAGGGGTTTATCATATTTTTAGACAGTCCAGTTTTCTTCTGAAAGTTTCTTGAATAAGATGGAACAAAATAAAATTAGCTTTTTTTTAACAAATGCGTCAGTTTATGCTAGCTTTTTCACACACAGAATGGACCACGGACAAAATTCATCCCATTTCACATTCTTCCACTTCTCCCGTGCATGGGGATACCAAATATGTGTGCTTTATTCACGGGCATGTGCCAGGGCTTGGCATAAAAAGAGGCTTTTTGGCCTTTTCGGTCCAGGAATTCTGCACTTGACTTTATAGCCGCATACTGTTTTCTGGGGGGCCTAATGCTGCTGAAAGATTAGAATCACCCCATAAATTACTTCATTCACGCAAGTAGACCCCACAAGGTTTTCTTCAAGGGGTTTATCATATTTTTAGACAGTCCAGTTTTCTTCTGAAAGTTTCTTGAATGCGTCAGTTTATACCAGCATTTTTCACACACAGTATAGACCAGGGCCAAAATTAATCTCCTTTAAGATGCTTCCACTTCTCCTATGCATGGGGATACCAAATATGTGGGCCTTTTTATCACATAGAGATGTAGGAGGGTGGACGATGGAAGAAGCTTATTTCACAAATCGCTTTTTTTCAATGCTGGTTTTACAAAACTCAACAGAGTTTCTATAACACTTCCAAAATACCTGCCCTTGAAGCCGAGATCCCAAAATATTCATCTAGGGGTATAATGGGAATTTATTTTTTTGGGTTTTCTAAAATAAGAAATTGCAGGTTTATGCAAATGGAGCGAACCAGCAGATGAACTTTAGAAAACATGCAAACATGACATCCACACCCCACCCATTCCCTCCCTCACCCTTGGAGTAAAATCAGGGGAAAAATAAAAAAGTAATGTAGGGCAAATATATTTTCAACAAATTAACTAAAATCTAATAATGCAGAACAGTGTGGTATTTTTTAAAACATGGCTCAATGCACAGGCCTGGTTGCGAGGGACATGAGGAACAGAAATATCGGGAATATTTGCGGTGCCCGTCTTTTCTGCAGACGCGGCACTTTTTCTGGGGGTTGCTTCTGGTTGGTGTTGGGGGAATCCGACTGATGAAGTGTCTTTCAGTCAGTCGCGTGACATCCTCAGACTGGGGGCATTCTCGGGTGTCCTGAACATCAAAAATGAGGCCTTCAATAATTTTCTCCTGGAAATCCAGGTATGTGTCTCTGCCTCTGTTTTTTTTGTAGAGCACAAATGAGTTGTGGATGGCCACCTGTAACAAATAAATGGCCACTTTTTTGTACCAGGTTTTTGTTTTTCGCTTTACTAAATAGGGCTGTAAAACCTGGTCGCTTAAATCCACCCCCTCCCCCGTGTACTTGTTATATTCGGACACGCTCACCGGTTTGTGCTTTTCCGATGTTGCCCCTCTTTCCCTCACTGCCACTGTTCCTGCGGTATGAATCGTGCTTAGCACATACACGTCTTTGCGATCCCTGAACTTGACCGCCAGCAATTCCTCAGATGCATAAGCACAGGAGTCCCCCTTTACCATGCGCTTCCCCACTAATTGCTGTGGAAAACCAATTCGGTTTTTGCGCATGGTACCACATGCCCCAGTCCTTGCAGCATGCAAATGCCTAAACAGGGGCACACTGGAATAAAAATTGTCGCAGTACAGGTGGTACCCCTTGTGAAGCAGAGGCTGCATTATCTCCCACACAATTTTGCTGCTGGTGGAAAGATCAGGGGGGCATCCAGGAACATTTATTTAGCGGTCCCGCCCTTCATAAATTCTGAAGGCGGTGGTATATCCTGACCCGCTTTCGCACAGTTTATAAAGCTTAACGCCATATCTTGCCCTTTTGGAAGGTAGATATTGGCGGAAGCTAAGTCTGCCATGGAAGTTGAGGAGGGATTCGTCCACACTTACATTCTGCTCAGGGGTGTAGAGTTGCAGGAATAAATTATTGAGGGAATTTATTAGCGGTCTTATTTTGAACAACCGATCCCGGTTTGCATCGGTACTTGGGGGGGCCTGTGCATTGTCATTGAAGTGGAGGAACCTCATTATTGTCTCATAACGAGACCTGGGCATTACTGCAGAATATACTGGGGTGGCTTGGGCGGGTCTTGTTGACCAGTAAGACCTAATGGAGGGCTTTTTGACAATACCCATATTTAGGGTGAGCCTCAAAAAAATAATTTCATTCCTGCAAATTGGTGGGCGTCCAATCTCTGGCATGGGTGGATGAAGGTTTCTGCCTTATATATTGAGTGCCATATAAATTTGTTTCGTGGACAATCTGATTTAGGATGTCGTCCGTTATAAATAAATGGAAGTAATCCATTTGGACAAAATTTGTATTGTCCACGGTTATGCCAGGAGTGGCAGTAAATCCGTGGATTCTAGGCCCAAAAGATGGGGCAGGTGCCCATACAAGTGCCTGGACTGGAGGGACCAGGCTGTCCCGTGCTACAGCGCTACTTGGCCCTGCGCTTTCATGTTCTACAGTTTCAACTGCATCAGGGACAACGTCCCCTGAAGATGAACCTGAAGTGACGCTTTCATCGTCACTGCCCAAAACAGGTTCCATCTCTGACGCCATATCTGATGCGGTCTCCGACTCAGACCACAGCATGGCATATGCCTCCTCGGCGCTAAACAACTTCCTCGCCATAACGTAACTAACACTAACACTAACTAAACAAATGTATTTTTTTTTGTCTTTTTTTTTATAAAACACACAAACTAACTGGTATATATATATATATATATATATATATATATATATATATCTACACTACCGCTAACAAAAAAATAAACCGCTATTGCTATATATATTATATATATGTGGATATATATACTTATATACTCCCTACCTGCCTATTCTAATAGAATAAAAGAAAGAAAGGTAGATAGATAGATAAAAAGATTGATGGATAGATAGATTGTATAGATAGATAGAAATCTATCTATACAGAGAATGTTTTATAGCGTAACTGTATTTTTTTTCACTGTATTCTTCTGGCAGCAATTCTCTTGAGTCTCTTCTTCTCCTCAAACTGAAACAATGTTTGAGGAGAAGAAAAGAGGCAGGAGATTTGCTGCCAGAAAAGTCAAAATAAAACAAATGTGGTCGCTGTGATAGGTTTTCACAGCGACCACATGTTCAGGGACCATCAGCTTGGTCCCTGATACTCTGCCCAGTGCCCAGAGCTGTTGGTAACAGCGTGGGCACAGGGCTGGGGGGAGCACGCTGTTTTATACGCAGAAATGCATGTGATCGCTGTGATTGGTTGTCACAGCGATCACATGTTCAGGGGCCAAAAGATTGGCCCCTGACATTCTGCCCAGTGCCCATGGCTGTTAGCAACAGCCAGGGCATAGAGCTGTGTGCACGCGATCGCGCGTGCACAGTCTCTGGAGTGCCGCCGTAATTAGTCTATACGGCGGACTTCAGAGACCTTGACCGCTGGCCGTATAAATACGGCCAGCGGTCGGGAACCTGTTAAACTCTATGGTTGAAAACTCTATGTTGAGTGGGAGGTTTGCGCATGTGCACCTGTTTAGCAGTGACAGCAACTCTATGGTATGACTATATGGTATCTCGGAGGTTAGCGCATGCGCATAACGGAAAAATGCGGTGCCATGAGGATACTGACAATGTCTAGCTGTAACAGGAGTCTAGTGGCGCATGCGTACTGTAAGGAACCCACATCAGCTGACAGGTGAGAAGAGAGCGATATATGGGATATAGTAAGAGGATGTCTTTGTATTTATGATGTCCTATTCGTGTAATGGAGAGGGGAGGGGCGAAGTTGAGTAGAATAGTGGTGTGTCCACTGCATATATAATGAAGCTGGTCAGGTTTATAAAGGAAGAAGGAAACAAAGTAGGATATGTAAGGTACGCAGGATGGGTATAGGTGTACAGTAGTATATAGTGGATGGCATATGTAGGATATATAAACGCACATATGGAAAATGGATGATACAGGTAAAAATTGTGAAATAATGAAAATAAAATAGAACTGTAAAAAGGATACCCATGGTTAGAATTGAGAGGTGGCAATAGGGACCAGTGGTGAGTTAGCGAGCCTGGAGGGATTCAAAAAGAGGGAAAAAAATGAATTAGTCTATGATATTCATAAAAAGCTGTAAATATCGTAGTCCCGGTTTAAACCCCTTGGTGGAAGGCATTGTAGCTTATGAATCCAATACGCTTCTCTTTTTTTTTGAGTAATTTGATTCTATTCCCTCCTCTCCTAGATTTAGGTACATGCTCCAGAACCTGAAACTTGAGTTGAGAGATGTTTTGCTTCCTTGAAATGGTATGGTATTGGTAATAGTTGATTTTGGCAACGTATTGTAGACTTATGTTTGCCAATCCTATTGCTCACTGTTTGAGTAGTTTCTCCTACATAACCTAGTCCGCATGGGCATTTAATAAGATAGACAACTTACCTGGATTCGCATGTAAAGTAATCTCTAACCGGGAAAGTTTTCCCCATGTGGGGATGATATATTTTGTCCCCTTTAAGGACATTAGAACACTGGGTGCAGTGTAGGCAAGGGAATGTGCCTTTCTTTTGGGTACCTAGAAAGAGTTGTCTAAGTAATTTGATTCTGGATCCTTCGTCTGCCCTTACTAGTTTGTCCCTGAGATTCCTACGTCTGCGGTTACACAGAAGAATGGGTGATTGGAACTCTTCTATGGTTGAATAGGCCTTCGAGAGGATGTTCCAATGTCCTCTGATAACATTCTGCACCTTATTGACTACCGGATGGTATGTGTGAACAAACGGTATCCTTTTACCCATTGGAGGTCTAATGTGTGGACAGGGTTGTAGGTTGCTTTCTATGACGTCACGAGGGTAACCCCTTTCCAGGAATTTCCCTGCCATTTCCTTTAGTCTGATAGTCTGAGTTGGAATGCCATCTACAATTATTTTAACTCTCCCAAATTCATAATGAGGTAATGACCTCTTGGTGGTTAGGGGATGGCAGCTGCTATAGTGCGGTA
The DNA here is from genome assembly GCF_050947455.1 of Rhinoderma darwinii. NCBI lineage: Eukaryota > Metazoa > Chordata > Amphibia > Anura > Rhinodermatidae > Rhinoderma > Rhinoderma darwinii. The sequence continues at coordinate 219,923,085 of NC_134687.1, forward strand.
AGCTGTTACGATCAGTCTCTTTTCGGTATAGATTTGTATACAAGGTGCCATAAGGTGACTTATGGACAGTAGTTTCTAGAAAGTGTATGTACTGTGGATCCTGATGGAGTGTAAACTGAAGTTCAGGATAAATGGAGTTCAGATACGTATGGAAGATGTTGAGGGAGTCCAATGTGCCACCCCATATGCAGAATATATCATCGATATATCTTTTCCAGACAATGGAATTGTTGGCAAAGAGAGTATGTTTGTATACATATGTTTCCTCCATGTCCGCCATAAAGCAATTTGCATAAGGGGGGCTACATTGGACCCCATCGCAGTACCTTGTTTCTGAAGATAGTAATCATGATGAAACATGAAAAAGTTGGATGTCAAGTCGAGATTGAGTAATTCTATGTAAAATGCAATTAGATCTGGTGCAGTTTGTGTGGTTGTCAGTAGTTTCTCTACTGCCAGGATGCCTTTCTCATGTTTAATGGAAGTGTATAGGTTTGTGACGTCCCAGGTTACTAGGCGGATTTGTTCAGGTAAATTATTTTTTTTTATGTGGATGCCCTGTCGATCGACAGAATGAAGAGCCTACAATTTCCAGTGCTTTATCCGTGCGTGCGGCTCTGTCTCGAACTACAGATCAGGATTATATGGAAAACCCATGTGTTTTTTTAGTCCTGGATCCTCTTTAACCCCTTCCCGCCTCAGCCATTTTTTGGATTTTCACTTTCGTTTTTTCCTCCCCACCTTCCAAAACCTATAACATTTTTATTTGTTCGTCTATATAGCCGTATGAGGGCGGGACGAGTTGTAGATTTGTATGGCACCTTTTATTATATCGTATAATTTAGTGGAAACTGGAAAAAAAATCTTTGTGGGTTGAAATGGGAAAAAAACAGCGACTCCTCCATTTTTTGGGGGTTTCGTTAACTTTTTTTCTGCGGGTCAAGACGATTGCGGTGATACTAAATTTATATCGAGTTTTTTCATGTTTTACTACTTTTACAAGGAAAAAACAAATTGTTAAAAATAAAATTTGTGTTATGTTGCCATATTCTGAGAGCCATAACTTTTTTTCAACGATTGAGCTGTATGAGGGCTTATTTTTTTGCAGGGCAAGCTGTAGCAGTAACATCTTGTGGTACATGAGACTTTTTGATCACTTTTTTTATTACATTTTTTGTGGGAGATGAAGTGACCAAAAAACAGTGATTCTAGCGTTTTAAGTTTTTCGTTTTTTTTTTACAGCGTTCACCATTGCGGGTTGAATAATGTTATATTGTAATAGTATGGACTTTTACGGACGCACCTATAACAGTTATGTTAATATATATCTATGAAAAAAAACTTTATTTAACTGTGTTTAACTTTTTTACTAAGCCCCCTAGGGGACTTGAACCAGTGATCCATGATTAGTATTGCATGGTATACTGCAATATACTAATGTATTGCAGTATATCGTTATACTGATAGTCTCCTTTCATAGGAGTACAAAGATCAGGCCCCCAGGCTGCCATGCTAACCATCGGCACCTTGCGATTGCGTTGGGGGCCGATTCAACGTCACATGGGTCCGCCCCCCCCCCCCCCCCCGTGTCTAACTGCTTAGACGTCGCGGTCGCATCTTCGACAGAGCCTCATTTTTCAAATCTGACATGTTTCACTTTATGTGGTAATAACTACGGAATGCTTTCATCTATCCAAGCGATTCTGAGACTGTTTTCTCGTGACACATTGCACTTTAAGTTACTGGCAAAATTTTCTCAATATGTTCAGTATTTAATTGTGAAAAACACCAAAATGTAGCAAAAACTTGCATTTTTCTCAATTTAAATGTATCTGCTTGTAAGACAGGCAGTTATAATACACAAAATTCTTGCTAATTAACATCCCCCATGTGTCTACTTTAGATTGGCATCGTTTTTGGAACATCCTTTTATTTTTCTATGACATCACAAGGCTTAGAACTTTAGCAGCAATTTCTCACATTTTCAAGAAAATTTCAAAAGGCTATTTTTACAGGGGCCAGTTCAGTTGTGAAGTTGCTTTGAGGGCCTTATATATTATAAACCCCCAAAAAGTCACCCCATTTTAAAACCTTCACCCCTCAAAGTATTCAAAACAGCATTTAGAAAATGTCTTAACACTTTACACATTTCACAGGAATTAAAGCAAAGTAGAGGTGAAATTTACAAATTTCATATTTTTTTGCAGAAATACATTTTTAATACAATTTTTTTTATAACACAGAAGGTTTTACCAGAGAAATGCAACTCAATATTTGTTGCCCAGTTTCTGCAGTTTTAGGAAATATCCCACATGTGGCTCTAGCGTGCTAATGGACTGAAGCACAGGCTACAGAAGCAAAGGAGTACCTAGTGGATTTTTGGGCCTTATTATTGTTAGAATATATTTTAGGCACCATGTCAGGTTTGAAGGGCTCTTGCGGTGCCAAAACAGTGAAAATCCCCCAAAAGTGACCCCATCTGGGAAACTACACACCTCAAGGAAATTATCTAGGGGTGTAGTGAGCATTTTGACCGCACACGTTTTTTACAGAAATTATTGGAAGTAGGCCGTGAAAATTAAAATCTATATTTTTTTCAAAGAAAATGTAGGTTTAGCTAATTTTTTATCATTTTCACAAGGACTGAAGGAGAAAAAGCACCGCAAAATTTGTAAAGCAATTTCTCCCGAGTAAAACAATACCCCACATGTGGTAATAAACGGTTGTTTGGAGACACGGCGTGGCTGAGAAGGGAAAGAGTGCTATTTGGCTTTTGGAGTTCACATTTAGCAGGAATGGTTTGCGGAGGCCATGTCACATTTACAAAGCCCCTGAGGGGACAAAACAGTGGAAATCCCCCACAAATGACCCCATTTTGGAAACTACACCCATTGAGGAAATTTTCTAGGGGTATAGTGAGTGTTTTGACCCCACAGGTTTTTTGCATAAATTATTGGAAGTAGGCCCTGAAAATGACAATCTAAATTTTTTCAAAGAAAATGTAGGTTTAGCTAATTTTTTCTCATTTCCACAAAGACTGAAGGAGAAAAAGCACTGTAAAATTTGTAAAGCAATTTCTGCCGAGTAAAACAATACCCCACATGTGGTAATAACCGGCTGTTTGAACACACGGCGAGGCTTAGAAGGGAAAGAGCGCTATTTGGCTTTTGGAGATCACATTTAGCAGGAATGATTTGCGGAGGCCATGTCACATTTGCAAAGCCCCTGAGGGGACAAAACAATGAAAACGCCCAAAAAGTGACTCCATTTAGGAAACTACACCTCTTGAGGAATTCAACTAGGGGTGTAGTGAGCGTTTTGACCCCACAGATGTTTCATAGAACTTATTAGAATTGGGCAGTGAAAATAAAAACAATACTTTTTCTTCAATAAGACGTAGTTTTAGCGCAAATTTTTTCATTTTCTCAACAAATAAAGGAAAAAAAGAAACCAACATTTGTAAAGCAATTTCTCCCGAGTGCGGCAATACCCCATATGTGGTCATAAACTGCTGATTGGGCAAACGGCAGGGCTCAGAAGGGAAGGACCGCCATTTGGAGTGCAGATGTTGCTGGATTGGTTTCTGGGCGCCTGTGGGCCCAAAACAGCGGAAACCCCCCAGAAGTGACCCCATTTTGGAAACTACACCCCTCAATGCATTTATCAAGGGGTGTAGTAAGCATTTTAACCCTGCAGGTGTTTTGTAGAAATTAGTGTGCACTCGATGTTGCAGAGTGAAAATGGGATTTTTTTCCATAGATATGCCAATATGTGGTGCCCGGCTTGTGCCACCATAACAAGACAGCTCTCTAATTATTATGCGGTGTTTCCCGGTTTTAGAAACACCCTACATGTGACCCTAATCTTTTGCCTGGACATATGACAGGGCTCAGGAGTGAAGAGTACCATGCGGAGTGGAGGCCTAATTTTGCGATTTACAAAGTATTGGTTCACAACTGCAGAGGCTCAGATGTGAAATAATAAAAAGAAACCCCTGAGAAGTGACCCCATTATGGAAACTGCACCCCTCAAGGCATTTATTAAGGGGTGTAGTGAGCATTTTCACCCCACAGGTCTTTTCCATAAATGAATGCACTGCGGATGGTGCAAATTAAAAATTTATAGTTTGGGCCCTCCCCTTCCTGGTTCCCTAATTTTAGGTCCTTGATAAATCGCCTCTTGAAACAGAAGAAATGTTCCCCTCTGGCACAACTGCATATTTTTTTATTTCCTGACTTATTGGAGCCATAACTAATTTTATTTTTCATAGACGTAGCGGTATGAGGGCTGGTTTGTTGCGGGACGAGCTGTAGTTATTATTGGTACCAGTTTGGGGTACATGCAACTTTTTGATCACCTTTTATCCTATTTTTTGGGATGCCAGGTAAACAAAAAAACGCAATTCTGGCGCAGCTTTTTTCGGTTTTTTTTGTACAGCGTTCACCATGCATTATAAATTACATGTTAACTTTATTCTGCGGGTCAGTACGATTCCGGCGATACCTAATTTATAGCACTTTTTTATGTTTTACAACTTTTTGCACAATAAAATTACTTTTGTAAAAAGAATGTATTTTTTCTGTAGCCAAGTTTTGAGAACCATAACTTTTAAAAAATTTTGTCAACGGAGGTGTATGAGGGCTTGTTTTTTGCGGGACGAGCTATAGTTTTTATAGGTACCATTTTTGAATACGTGCGACTTTTTGATCACTTTTTATTCCAATATTTGTAGGACAAAGTGACCAAAAAACAGAAACTCTGGTAAAGTTTTTTACGTTTTTTTTCACGCTGTTCACCGAGTGCAATAAATAATATAATGTTTTGATACCTCAGGTCATTACGGTCGTGGCGATACCTAAATACATATAGTTTATTATTATTTTTCAATAATAAAGGACTTGATAAGAGTAAAAGGGGGATTGTGTTTTATTTGATTACTTGAAACTTTTGTTGTTTTCAAACTTTTATTTTTTGCACTTTTTTTTACACTTTTTTATACTTTTTTTACCCTTTTTCTCAAGTCCCTCTAGGGGACTTGAAGGTCCAACGGTCAGATTTTTTTTTTTCTAATACATTGCACTACCTATGTAGTGCAATGTATTAGATCTGTCAGTCATTCACTGACAGCAAGCCGATTAGGCTTCGCCTCCCGGCGGGGCCTAAATCGGCTTCCGTAATGGCAGAGCAGGAGACCATTGTGTCTCCTGTTGCCATAACAGCAGTCGCCAGTCCTCATTGCCTGTCAGGGCTGGCGATCTGCTAGTAACCGCTACGATGCAGCAATCGCTTTCGATTGCTGCATCGAAGGGGTTAATGGCAGGGATCGGAGCTAGCTCCGGTTCCTGCCGTTACAGGTGGATGTCAGCTGTACAGTACAGCTGACTTCCACCGCTGATGACGCCGGATCAGCTCCTGACCCGGCGCCATCTTGCCGGCAGCTACGGAAGCCGATCAGGCTCCGCCGCCGGGCGGATCTTGACCGGCTTCGGTGCTAGGCAGACCGGAAGGCCAGTATTAGGCCTCCGGTTGCCATTGCAGCCACCGGAACCCCGGCAATTTCATTGCTGGGGTTCCGATGAGCTGCAAACACCTTAAGTGCAACGATCGCATTTGAGCGCTGCACTTAAGGGGTTAATGGCGGGGATCGAAGCTAATTTCGGTCCCCGCCATTACAGCCGGATGTCAGCTGTCAGATACAGCTGAGATCCGGCGATTATGGCACCGACTCAGCTTCTGAACCGGTGCCAAACATTTGTCGTAAGTATACGACATTTTGCGGGAAGCACTGGCTTTCCATGACGTATATTTACGACAAATGTCGGGAAGGAGTTAAGAGGTTTTCCCAGAAAACACATGTATTCCCTATCCAGCGATGAGGAGACCGAAAGCCCCCTGAAGTGCTATGGAGTTTTCTAGTGCAGCTCCATAGAAATTAATGGAGCGCTGATCAAGAATGCACTTCAGGGGACTTTCGGTCCTCCGTTGTTCTCATCACTGGGGTTCCCAGCGGTTGGAACCCCAGAGATCACACACATCCTGCGGATAGGGGATACATATATACATATATATATATATATATATATATATATATATATAGCAAACAAAAATCCAAAACACAAGACAGCACTCCAAGTCCAGTGAAAAATAGGATCACTTTAATCACCCCTTGCGATGTTTCAGCCCTACTCAATGGGGCCTTTCTCAAGCAATACATCTCAGTGAATAGTGCACATATAAATACATGGTTTACAAAATTGCATAATAAGGCAATAAAAATTTTATATTGCATAATTCTCTGATTTCAAATGTAAACAGTGCAGTGAAAAAACACCAACGTGTTGAGCACACTCTTTTTGTGTACTTTGTGTACAAACGATTATAAGGGCATATCACCCGTACTGTATAAAAGTTAAAATACAATATAATTGGCTAAGTGCCAATAAGTAAAGTGCAGGTGCAGAACATTAGAAATATTAAAAAAGTTTTGATCATTTCTTAATTCGGCTCACCGTTCAGTGGATCCCCTCACTTCTTCCATGCTGATTATGGTCCTCGGCTTCTTCCGGGAGCGAGTGCGCATACGTTAGACAAAACGTCACGCATAGGGCTGTTCCTGCTCTTGACTTGAGAACGAGTCCCGATACGCATTGATTCAATGGAACGCATCTCGCGCTAGCTCAATTACCCTTGTTACGTTTTGGGTATATTGTGAATTTTAACCCTACGTGTCCCGTTCGGGAACACTGCATGAAAATCGTAAGTTATCTTTTTCCTTTACTTTTATAACGAAAAAGAAGTATATATAAGCTCTATCCTCTGAATTAATCAGAGTCCTAAGGTTAAGGGAATCCCATGGGAACGGGTACACCCAACCTTTATCAGGGTATGTCATGATGCTAGACACGTTATCCACAGATCATGCACATTTCATCCCTACGGACCGTTATAACCACATTCTGAGGACCATTAGAGATATATCAAACTTGATCTTTGTATTGACTTAGGGTTTTGTCACAACATGTAGATTACATTATATACACATTCCATTTATTTTTGACACTTTTAGAACGTAGAAATAGGCATTAGAAAATCAATCGATAAACCGATTTTTTTTATATATAACATATGCATGATATTAGAATGAGGGGATCCATACTCGGTGAGTCTTCACAATTTATCTGTAATAGACAGAGAAATTTTTTTTTTTGTTAGTCCCATAAAATATACACACTCTGTCTACTCAAAATTCCCCTTGATATGTAAAGTAAACAACAAGGCCATGGGCAAACCACTTTCTATCCCACACCACTCAGCTTAAAGTCAACGTTTAACCCGTATGGACGTAATGTATTCAATCTGTAAATCCATTCTAACTCTCGTTTTTTTTAAAAAGATATTCTATCACCACCTCGTCTTGGTTTAGTAATCTGGTCTATAATTCTAAACCGTAAATCCTTTTCTGTATGGTTTGCTTCCACAAAATGTTTTGATACTGGTAAATCCAGTCTTTTGCCTCGTATGGTAAACCTGTGGTTGTTTATGTGCAACATGTAGATAACCCATTCTGATGTGCAAGTGAGAAATTGCTTTATTTTGTATTCAGTACCGGTTATGGGATGAGCGAAAGATTCCCCTTTAATCATATATTTGCAGTTCACACAACTAAGACAGGGAAAACATCCCAACTTCTGACTGCCTAAAAAGGTCTGTATCTTTTTCTTATTAGAGCCCACATCCGCTCTTACCAATTTATCCTTCAGATTTTTAGGGCGTTTGTAAGACATGAGAGGGGGTGCTAAAAATTCTGGAACATATTTTAGGTTACTACCAAGTATCGACCAGTGTTTGTTAATTATCTTCACTATATCCTTACTTGTTTCGTTATACGTAGACACAAATGGTATCCTCTTGTCACTGCACTGTTTACATTTGAATTCAGAGAATTATGCAATATTGAATTTTTATTGCCTTATTATGCAATTTTGTAAACCGTGTATTTATATGTGCACTATTCACTGAGATGCAGGGGCGTAGCTAAAGGCTCATGGGCCCCGATGCAAAAGTTCTTATTGCCCCCCCCCCCCCGCAGACTCCTAATGGCCGATGGTCCGCAGCTTTCAGCTGCATTGCTGGGTGTCCTAAGTGACCCAACAATGCAGCACTAGCAGCCGGGGCGTCACTAAGGCTGGGTTCACACACCCTATTTATGGACGTAATTCGGGCGTTTTAGCATTGAATCTCTACAGATGGTCAGGTACACAGGATAGGCCATCAATAGCTGATGTGTCGGGGTCCGTCTCCCAGGACCCGCAAATCAGCTGTTTTGAAGGGGCCGCAGCACTCCTACAAGAGCTGCTTCCCCTTCATTTCACTACTCGCTCACTCTGTGAATCGCCGACACCGATTCACAGTGTGACCGGAATGAAGTGACCGGAATGAAGGGGAGCAGCTCTCGTACGAGTTCTGCGGCCCCTTCAAAACAGCTGATTGGCGGGTCCCGGGAGTCGGACCCCTCCAGTCAGGGCTAATCTTACCTTCCTCTTCAGCCGCGGCGGTAGTTCTGTCATCTCGATGCTGTGCGCGGCGCATAGCGCTGTGACGTCATGCGCTGCGCACAGCGCTTGACGTCAGGACCTCCGCTGCGATCCGGAACCAGGAAGGTAAGTACAGTCTGTTACTATAGTAACAGGGGCCTTTTTATTGATGTGGTGCGGGGGGCTGTGGGCCCCCTGGCTTCGGGGCCCCCTGGCTTCGGGGCCCGGTCGCAAATTGTGACCGCTGCGACCCCTATAGCTACGCCAGTGCTGAGATGTATTGCTTGAGAAAGGCCCCATTGAGTAGGGCCGAAACGTCGCAAGGGGTGATTAAAGTGATCCTATTTTTCACTGAACTTGGAGTGCTGTCTTGTGTTTTGGATTTTTGCTGGCTATTTGGGACACTGGTCGTGTGTCTGAACAAGAACCTGTGCACCCGATACTGAAGAAAACGGTGCTGCTTCTGCTCTGCTTTTTATATATATATATATATATATATATATATATATATATATATATATATATATATATATATATACTTTGTATATTTATTATACATTTTTATTGTTTTTAATTGCATTGCTGCTATATTTATTCTTAGCGCTCAGTTTGATCAAATTGTGCGGGCCCACCTGCCACGAAAAAGGCGACATCATGCAGTAATGCAATTAACAATAATAAAAATGTATAATACATATAAAAAGTGTATGTATATACAGTGTGTGTGTATATACTAGTCCTTCTCAATGAATTAGAATTTCCAGTACATCCCTCATGACAGCACCACAGGAGGTTGCCCTATTGACCTCTGTAGGGACAGGAAGACAGAGAGGTTAAAAGGCCCCTCCCACCACCCACTTGCCAGTGTTCTTCCTGTCCCCACAGGGTCAGGAGATGAGAGACGTCGCTCCTGTGTTACTGCAGGAAAAAACTTGGGCAGGGGGCAAGATCGGGGGGTCCGTGCACTCCCCCTTCTCTTCCCCCTAAAGCCTAGGCTAACACCCCTCGAACGAGAGGTCCCTTAGCTCCCACCCTAAGACACTTACCGGAGGAATCCTAGGCAGGGTTCGGGTAGTGTGTGGGGGTTGATGATTTCCAAGCAGGCTTCGGCCTGGCCGCATGACCAGGCGGGGACCGGCAGCTCCATAAGTTTCTGGACGCACCGGCAGGGATCCTCGCTGCGCCGCATAGCAAGCCTCAGTCGCCGGCTATGGCGGCTGCACTCCAACGAATAGCCGACCGGAAATGACGTTGGGCTACTTCCGGTCCGCGGCCATCTTGGAAGGCGGGAAATTCAAAACGCCCGCATTTAAAGGGACACGCACAGGTATGTAGTTAGAGCTGATAACTCTAACTTGGATTATTTTTGTGGATTGCATATTGCATTGCCTGTTACCTGTCGCGGTATGGAACTTCCTCGTCCTGACGGAACTCCAGATATGTCCCAGGGTCACGTGAGTCTCACCCTTGGGGTAAGGGTTATGACTCCTTATGTATGCACACCATACTTTACCTACCTTCTGTTTTCTCTAGGATAAAGATTCCTCTCAGAGACAAACTGATAAAAAGAAGGTTAAAAAATGTGCGACTTGTGCAAAAAAATTGCCAGAGTCACATAGGAAACAATTGTGTCAGGATTGTATTGCAAAAATACTAAAAGAGGAACAACCAACGTTCATGTCTGAACTTAGGGCTATGATTGGTGAAGAAGTGAGTCAGTCAGTAGCCTCCCTCGCCCCTCCTCAAGAAACTCCCTCTCACTCCCGGGCAAAAAGACCACGGATGGAAGTGGATCAAAAATATTGTCCTCCCTCTCAGGGGTCTGAATCGGAGCAGGTGTGTTATTACCTATCGGAGGGTGAGTTAGAAGAAGGAGAGGAACTCTTGCCTTCAACTTCTTCCACTCAAGAGAAAAAAAATTTCTTCTCTTCCGAGATGTCTGATACCTTAATTCAGGCAATACGGGAAACCATGGATATTCCCGAAGAAGACCAACCACATACCATCCAGGATGAGATGTTTGGAGGTCTAACGGAAAAGAAAACGAAGGTTTTTCCGTTACACGAAAATCTCAAAAGAATGGTGACAACTGAATGGGAAGATTCATAAAAAAGGCTCTTCATTTCAAGAGATTTTAAAAACAGACTTCTCTTTGATCCAGAAGACACTAAACCTTGGGAGGAGATCCCAAAAGTAGATGTCCCAGTAGCCAGGGTTGCTAAAAAAACCGCAATCCCATTTGAAGATTCCTCGCAGTTGAAGGACGCCATGGACCGAAAGGCAGACGGGCTACTGGAAAGAGCGTGGGAATCTTCCTCTGCTTTGATCTCGACTAATATCGCGGCCACATCAGTAGCAAGAGCAATGTTTATATGGTTAAACCAGCTGGAGACCCATTTAATGATGAAGACATCACGACAAGATCTATTAGAATCTCTACCCTTACTAAAGATGGCAACCGGATTCTTGGTAGACGCTTCAGCGGAATCTATTAGATTTGCTGCCAGGAATGGGGCTCTCTCAAATGCCGCTAGAAGAGCATTATGGCTCAAAATGTGGTCAGGAGATACGAAGTCCAAGAACAAATCATGTTCTATCCCATTTACAGGGTCTCTGATGTTCGGTCCTCTCCTTGATAACATGCTGGAGAATGCAGCAGATAGAAGAAAGGGGTTTCCTGAAGAGAAACCAAAAAAACCCCCTCAGTTTTGGAGGTTTCGCCAACAGAGGGATCCTACTTTACAGAACTACAGCGGGAAAGGGAAGTCCGGTCGCTGCAGTTACCCCAAAGGAAAAAGGGGTCGAGGATATCTCCTTAACCCAAATAATTCATTTCAGCCCTAAAAGCAATGACGCCAAGAGCGTAGGAGGAAGACTCCTACAATTTTATCCCAAATGGTCGAGAATAACCCAGAACCCCTGGGTTCTAAAGATCATAGAAGAAGGGTACAAAATAGAATTTTCCTCCATTCCTCCAGAGAAATTTCTAATAACCCAGTACCAAGCAAAATACCTTCATCAGATCCTTATCCGGGACGTCCAGAAACTACTCAAATTGAGAGCCATTTCTCCAGTTCCCCACAACGAAAAATGCAAAGGCCACTATTCAAAAATCTTCTTAGTAAAAAACCAAACGGTTCCTACAGGACAATAATCAACCTGAAGGTCCTAAACAAGTGGGTGAAATATCGAAAATTCAAGATGGAGTCTATCAGATCGACTATTCCTCTAATAAGGGAAGAGGCATCAATGTGTACGATCGATTTAAAGGATGCTTATTATCACGTTCCTATCCACCCCGCTTACTAGAGATTCCTCAGATTCGCAATTCAGGACGGTCCTTCCATTCTCCACTTCCAGTTTGTCTGCCTCCTTTTCGGCATTTCCTCCGCCCCCAGAATTTTTACAAAAATTATGGCAGAGATCATGGCATTCGTAAGAAGTCAGGGCATAGTAATTATCCCATATCTAGACGACTTCTTGTTGACGGCAGATACTCCGTCTATCTTAGACAGTCCTCGGTCACAGGTTCTTTCCCTACTACAGGAATTGGGATGGATAATCAACTTTCAGAAGTCGAGTCTTCCTCCCCAAAAACAGAAGGTCTTCTTAGGAGTACTACTAGACTCCTCCCTTCAACATTCCTTCCTCCCAAGAGAGAAACAAATACTCCTGCTGGCAGAAGTAAGGAAATTTTGGGGGAAAGACGCCTGTTCCATAAGGGAATGTATGCGGATGTTGGGAATGATGACGTCTTGCATCCAATCTATTCCATGGAGTCAATTTCACTCCAGACCCTTACAGAATCTGATCTTGTCCCAGTGGGATCGAAAACAGAACTCCCTGAATTCAAGAATTCAAATTTCCGAGACTGTGAAATCATCCCTCCTGTGGTGGCTCTGCACAAACAACATAGACAAGGGAGTCCCTGGAGAATGGTCCCTAAACAGGGAAGTCTTTCTGTCCTTAACCCGAAGATGGGGTTATCCACAAATAGACCTGTTTGCCATGAGGAAAAACTCCCAAGTAGAGACATTCTTCTCCCTAAATCTCAAAGACAACCCATTGGGAGTAGATGCATTGTCCCAACCCTGGGGCATGGATCTGGCCTATGCCTTTCCTCCGTTTCCTCTAATACCAATGGTATTAAGAAAAATCCAGGAAGATTTGACAAAGCTCATCATTATTCTTCCCTATTGGCCAAAAAGAAATTGGTTTCCAATCGTAAAATACCTAGCGTTGGAAGACCCTATCATGCTCCCAGTCAGGGAGAATCTTCTCTCCCAGGGTCCCTTATTCTTTCAGGGAATAGAAACTCTGAAATTGTCAGCCTGGATCCTGAAAGGCAGATCTTGAGGAACCACGGTCTGTCAGATGAGGTAATTTCAACTATCTTATCAAGTCATAAAGAAGTTACCTCAAAAATCTATCAAAAAATTTGGAAGAAATTCTGTTCCTGGTATGGAGACCCAGGACCAGACCCCTTTTCTCCCAACATCGCGAAAATCCTAGATTTCTTACAATCGGGATTCAAAAAAGGGCTTAGCCCTAGTACCTTAAAAGTACAGATTTCAGCCTTAGGTAATTTTTTTAACACTCCCCTGGCTGAACATCAGTGGATCAGAAGATTCACTCAAGCGGTCTCTAAACTGAAACCTTCCCTAAAGAAATCAGTTCCTACCTGGGATTTGAATGTAGTGTTAACGACTCTTTGTGAGCCCCCCTTTGAGCCGCTCGACACAATTAGTATGCATTTTTTAACTCTAAAAGCTGCATTCTTAGTCGCTATTACTTCAGCAAGAAGGATTGGAGAAATCCAATCTCTGTCAGTCATATAACCGTACCTAAATGTACAAGAGAATAAGATCATTCTAAAGCTGGATCCTTCCTTTATTCCAAAGGTATCTACTGCTTTCCATAGGGAACAAGAAATAATTCTACCTTCCTTTTATCCAGATCCAAAAAACCAACAAGAAGAAAAATTCCATTGTCTGGATGTCAGGCGAACAATTCTTCAGTATCTGGATAGAACCTCCTCCTCCATGTGGGTACAATCTTGCATATTTTCTGGGACTGCCCACTCCTGACTGGGTTCTGGTCCGAGGTGTGGCGTATTTCCTCAAAGTTCACGGATTGTCCTCTCCCGTGATCTCCGGGCCTCTTCCTGCTTCATTTGTGCGAGGTCCCACTGCCCTTGTATAGACGTTCGGTAGTTCGACACCTGGTAAACGCGGCTAGGGCATGTGTTCCTGCACTGTGGAGACAGTCCTGTCCGCCGACGGTGGGCATGTGGTTCGGCAAGATCCAGGAGATCATGAGAATGGAGGACCTCACGGCATCAATGAAGGGGACTCATGCCTCCTTCCTAAAAACATGGCGTGAATGGATTCGTTTCCAAATGACAGAGGAATATAAAACCATCATGGCCTCGTGAATTCCCGTCTAGACACGGTATGTCAGGTCAGCTCCCCCCTCCCCCCTCCCCTCTTTTTGGTTTTCTCCCCCCATTTCCTTCTCTTTCTTTCCTCACTATTTTGTCTTTCCTTCTTTCTGTCTCTGCATCTCTCTTCTCCTTTGATGCACCTGTGCGCACTCAGGATATATCATGCACGGCTGCGGGTTCAAGGTGCATATCGGAGATTCCTTAATTAACTGTATTTAGCGACATGGTACTTTCAGGTGACCCCATGTACTTATGCGGGGCAGATAACTGACCTGTGAAACGTTGACTGTTTTTCATTGCCTTTTTTCGCACTGTGTTATGTATATTCTGTACGATTTGTAATTTAAAAAACAAAACAAAATGACAAATAAAAGAATTTATAAAAAAAAAGAACCTCCTCCTGGAGACGAGATAAAAATCTATTTGTCCTGTTTGGGGGAAAGAATAGAGGAAAGAAAGCCTCAAAAGGCTCTCTAGCGAGATGGGTAAAAACTACCATACAAGAAGCCTACAAGTCCCAAGGACTATGTGCCCCACAAGGCATCAGAGTCCATTCAACGAGGGCAGTTTCGGCATCCTGGGCAGAAAGAAGAGAAGCCTCTATGGACCAAATCTGCAGAGCTGCCACTTGGTCAAGCCATCATACGTTTTGCAAACATTATAGGCTCGATGTTCTGTCCAATACGGATTTAAGTTTTGGACGGAAAGTCCTCCAATCCGTAGTCCCGCCCTGAGCATTATAATCTGGTATTGCTCCTGTGGTGCTGTCATGAGGGATGTACTGGAAAATAGGAATTAGACCTACGGGTAATTCTATTTCCAGGATTCCATCATGACAGCACCCTTACATTCCCTCCCTTATTGAAATTCTGATTTGTGCAATTAACATGTCAGTTATTATCCCTAGAAATAAAATAGGGTTGCATCCATCCTGGTGTAGTAATTGAAAAACACTGGCAAGTGGGTGGTGGGAGGGGCCTTTTAACCTCTCTGTCTTCCTGTCCCTACAGAGGTCAATAGGGCAACCTCCTGTGGTGCTGTCATGATGGATTCCTGGAAATACAATTACCGGTAGGTCTAATTCCTATTATCATGAAAAAGTCAATTTATTTCAGTAATTATTCAAAAAGTGAAACTCATATTATATAGATTCATTACACACAGAGTGATCTATTTCCAGCATTTTTTTCTTTTAATGTTGATGATTATAGCTAATCGTTAATAAAAACACAAAATTTTGTTTCTCAGAAAATTTGAATATTATATAAGCCCAATTTCAAAAATGATTTTTAGTACCGAAATGTTGGCCTACTGAAAAAGTATGTACAGTATATGCCTTCAATACTTGGTTGAGGCTCCTTTTACATGAATTACTGCATCAATGCAGCATGGCATGGAGATGATCAGCTTGTTGCACTGCTGAGGTGTTATGGAAACCCAGGTTGCTTTGATAGCGGCCTTCCCCTCGTCCAGTTGGACATAACGAAAAAAAAACGCCCAGTTGTCCATTTCAAAGCTCATTTGCATATATATATAAAATAGCTCATAACGGCCAAAAATGAACGTTTTAAAAAAAAACAAAAACGTTACTGTTATCTACATTGCAGCACCGATCACATGCAATAGGAGATAGGGATTTGAGAATCTGGTGACAGAGCCTCTTTAAGGCAGAAAGACCCACAAACAAGCAACAACTGAAGACAGCTGCAGTAAAGGCCAAGCAAAGCATCACAAAGGAGGAAACCCAGCGTGTGGTGATGTCCATGGGTTCCAGACTTCAGGCAGTCATTGCCTGCAAAGGATTCTCAACAAAGTATTAAAAAAAACAACTTTTATTTATGGTAATGTTAATTTGTCCAATAACTTTTGAGCCCCTGAAATAAGGAGACTGTGTAGAAAAATGGTTGCAATTCCATAAACGTTTCACATAATATTTTTGTTCAACCCCTTTAAATTAAACCTGAAAGTCTACACTTCAATTACATCTCAGTTGTTTAATTTCAAATCCAATGTGGTGGCATGCAGAGCCTAAATCATGAAGATTGTGTCACTGTCCAAATACTTCTGGACCTAACTGTGTGTGTGTGTATATATATATATATATATATATATATATATATATATATATATATATATATAAAAATAAATATATACATATGTATATGTATATATATATATATATATATATATATATATATATATATATATATATAAAATGTCTCCATTTGTAATGACCTCCTATAATACACTTGAAATGTATTTATACTGCAAGGTGTACAACATAAAATAAATCCCAGAGAACAAGGCAAGAATTGCTGTTTTTTTTTGTTCAATTAACAATTTTCCCCCCATAAAAAAATATATGTGGTGATGCATAAAACAATTTTTTTTTTGTTAAATGCTTTTTATTGAGTTAGCAGTAAAACATTAAAAATAAATACTATGGTATCGGCGTAACTAAAAAACATAAAAAGCAGTAAAACATAAAAAAAACTATACTATAGCATTGGCGTATTTGCAACGTCCTGTAGAATACAGTTCAAATTACATTTTTAAAGCGCAACAGCATAAAAAAAAATATGTGGTGATGCATAAAACAATTTTTTTTTTGTTAAATGCTTTTTATTGAGTTAGCAGTAAAACATTAAAAATAAATACTATGGTATCGGCGTAACTAAAAAACATAAAAAGCAGTAAAACATAAAAAAAACTATACTATAGCATTGGCGTATTTGCAACGTCCTGTAGAATACAGTTCAAATTACATTTTTAAAGCGCAACAGCATAAAAATAAAAAAAATAATGGCAGAATTGCTGGTTTTTTTCCCCTCCTCAAAAAATGTATAATTATTAAGTTGTAGTAAGTATGTGCCACGAAATGGTACCATAAAAACTATAACTCGTCCCGCAAAAACCAAGCCATCAAACGGCTATGTCACCGGAAAAATAAAAATATTATGGCTCTTGTAATGCAGCAATGAAAATCGCCGTGTCCTTAACCCTCCTACAAATTATTCCGACCTGTGCTGGGACAAGGACAAAAGGACTTCACTATGCTCAGACAGACACTGAATTAGCAACTGAAATAAAGAAAACAAAACCTCAGACAAAGTGTTCCTGAGGAACACTTTACCCAACCATTTCATCTTCCCTGTAGGTACTACATGAGGTGGAGCTGCAGGCTTTCCCTGCATGTTCTTTTTCCTCCTAGCATCAAAGATAAATGATAAGGGTATGTTCACACGCTTAGCAAAAAACGTCTGAAAAGTGAAAACAGCTCCTGATTTTCAGACGTTTTTGTAGCAACTCACTTTTTTCGCTGCGTATTTTACGGCCGTTTTTGGAGCTGTTTTTCAATGGAGTCAATGAAAAACGGCTCCAAAAACGTCCGAAGAAATGACCTGCACTTTCGTTTTACGCGGCGTAATTTTACGCACCGTATTTTGACAACGCATAAAATTATGCCTCATGGAAACAGAACACCGTAAATCCCATTGCAAGCAATGGGCAGATGTTTGGAGGCGTTATGGTGCCATTTTTTCAGGTGTAATTAGAGGCGTAAACGGCCCGAATTACGTCTGAAACCACTGCGTGTGAACATACCCTATGGGTATGTTCACACAGCTTAGCAAAATACGTCTGAAAATACGGAGCTGTTTTCAGGCGGAAACAGCTCCTGATTTTCAGACGTTTTTGTAGCAACTCGCGTTTTTTACGCGTATTTTACAGACGTTATTGGAGCTGGTTTTTAATGGAGTCAATGAAAAACGGCTCCAAAAACATCCCAAGAAGTGAAATGCACTTCTTTTTCGCGGGCGTCTTTTTACGCACTGTATTTTGACAGCAACGCGTAAAATAAAACCTCGTGGGAACAGAACATCGTAAAACCCATTGAAAGCAATGAACAGATGTTTGCAGGCGTAATGGAGCAGTTTTTTCAGGCGTAATTTGAGGCGTAAAACGCTCGAATTACGTCTGAAAACAGTGCGTGTGAACATACCCTAAGGGTATGTGCACACGATAACTGCAATTACGTCTGAAATTACAGAGCTGTTTTCAGGAGAAAACAGCTCCTGAATTTCAGACGTAATTGCATGTACTCGCGTTTTGCGGGGCGTCTTTTACGGACGTAATTTGGAGCTGTTCTTCATTGGAGTCAATGAAAAACGGCTCCAATTACGTCCCAAGAAGTGTCCTGCACTACTTTTGACAAGGCTGTAATTTTACGCGCCGTCTTTTGACAGCGACGTGTAAAATGACAGGTCGTCGGCACAGTACATCGTAAAGCCCATTGAAAGTAATGGGCAGATGTTTGCCGACGTATTGGAGCCGTTTTTTCAGACGTAATTTGAGGCGTAAAACGCCTCCATCACGTCTTAAAATAGGTCGCGTGAACCCAGCCTAACTCTTTCTGCCAGCACCCAACACTAGAGAAAGCTTGGAGTATAAAGCTAGCAGTAAGTTCAATGGGAGCTACAGTATATAAATCCATATGCAGTGGTGTATAAGTGGTTGCAATGTGTGCCAACTACAGTGGTGCTTGTAAGTTTGTGATACCTTCAGAATTGTCTATATTTCTGCATTTACTTCACCTAAAACTACATCAGATTTTCACACAACTCCTAATGGTAGATAAAGAGAACCAAATCAAACAAATGAGTAGAAAAAATTAGACTTGGTCATATTTATTGAGGAAAATTATCCAATATCACATATCTGTGAGAGACAAAAGTATTTGAACCTTTGCTTTCAGTATCTGGTGTGACTCCCTTGTGCTACAATAACTGTATCTAAACGTTTCCAGCTATTGTTGATTAGTCCTGCACATCGACTTGGAGGAATTTTAGCCCATTTCTCTGTACAAAACAGCTTCAACGCTGTTCTTCCTCAACATTTCTATTGGATTAAGGTCAGAAGGACTTTGACTTTGCCATTCCAAAACTATAACTTTATTCTTCTTTAACTATTCTTTGGTAGAACAACTCGTGTGCTTTGGGTCCGTTGTCTTGCTGCACAACCCTGGTGCTCTTGAGATTCGTATAGAAGGGATGGCGATTACCCTCAGAATAATTAGTTTAATTTTTTAGAAAAACCACACAAGGTGTACACCACCAATGAATAGACCATAAATTAGAAGGGAAGGGGAAATGTGGAGAAGTGTGTGGAAGAATTAATGCAACTAAGGAGTAAATTCTTTATTAACCCCTTAGTGTCTAAGCCTGTTGTGGCCTTAAGGACCAGACCATTTTTTTTCAAATCTGACATGTATCAGTTGAAGTGGTAATAACTTTGAAATGCTTTTATTTTTTCAAGCGATTCTGAGATTTTCTCGTGACACATTGGACTTTTTGTTAGTGGTAAAATTTGGTCGACACATTCAGTGTTTATTTCTGAAAAACACCAACATTTTGAGAAAAGTTGCAAAATTAGCGTTTTTTTTAAAAATTTAAATGTATCTGCTTGTAAGACAGATAGTAATACCACACAAAATAGCTACTATTTTACATTTCCCATATGTCTACTATATGTTTGCATTGTTTTTTGAATGTCCTTTTATTTTTCTAGGACCTTACAAGGCTTAGGGTATGTTCACACGGCCAAATTTCAGACGTATACGAGGCGTATTATGCCTCGTTTTACGTCTGAAAATAGGGCTACAATACGTCGGCAAACATCTGCCCATTCATTTGAATGGGTTTGCCGACGTACTGTGCAGACGACCTGTTATTTACGCGTCGTCGTTTGACAGCTGTCAAACGACGACTCGTAAAAATACAGGCTCGTCAAAAGAAGTGCAGGACACTTCTTTGGACGTTTTTGGAGCTGTTTTCTCATAGACTCCAATGAAAACAGCTCCAAAAACGGACGTAAAAAACGCCGCGAAAACGGTGTGAAAACGCCGCGAAAAATGCGAGTTGGTAAAAAAACGTCTGAAAAGCAGGGTCTGTTTTCCCTTGAAAACAGCTCTGGATTTTCAGACGTTTTTGTTGACTACGTGTGAACATACCCTTAGAACTTTAGCAGCGATTTCTCCTATTTCCAAGAAAATTTCAAAAGCCTTATTTTAGGGACCGGTTCCGTTCTGAACTGGTTTTGAGGGCCTTATATACTATAAACCCCCTATAAATCACTCCATTTTAAAAACTGAACCCCTCAAAGTATTCAAAGCAGGATTTAGAAAGTTTCTTAACCCTTTAGGCGTTTCACAAGAATTAAAGCAATTTAAAGGTGAAATTTACAAATGTCATTTTTTTAATCAGTTTTAATCCATTTTTTTGTAACAAAGAAGGTTTACCAGAGAAACGCAACTCAATATTTATTGCCCAGATTCTGCAGTTTTTAGAAATATCTCACATGTGGCCCTAGTGTACTACTGGACGGAAACACAGGCCTCAGATGCAAAGGAGTACCTAGTGAATATTGGGGCCTTACTTTTATTAGAATATATTTTAGGCACCACGTCGGGTTTGAAGAGGTCTTCTGGGGCTAAAACAAAGAAAACACCCCAAAAAAGACACCATTTGGCAGACTACACCCCCAAGGAATTTATTAATGGGCATAGTGAGAATTTGACCCCACAGGTATTTTGCTGAATTTTGTGTAATTAGGCTGTAAAAATGAAAATCTAAATTTTTTCTTATAAAATGTCGTTTTAGCTCAGATTTTTCCATTTTCACAATAGATAAAGAAGAAAAAGAACCGCAACATTTGTAAAGCAAACTCTTCTGAGTACGGCAATACCCCATATGTGGTAATAAACTGCTGTTTGGACCCACGGCAGGGCTCAGAAGGGAAGGAGCGCCATTTGGCTTTTGGCATTTGCAAAGGCCATGAGAGGCCAAAACAGTGGAAACCCCCCAAAAGTGAGCCCATTTGGGAAACTACACCCCTCAAGGAATCTATGTATAGTGAGAATTTAGACCCCACAGGTCTTTTGCAGAATTTATTAGCATTAGGCCGTGAAAATTAAAATCTACAATTTGTTCCACTAAATTGTAGAATGTTTTCATTTTCACAAGGAATAATGGAGAAAAAGCACCCCAACATTTGTAAAGCAATTTCTCCCGATTACGGAAATACCCCACATGTGGTCATAAACTGCTGTTTGGACACACGGCAGGGCTCAGAATAGCAGGAGCGCTATTTGGCATGCAGATTTTGCTGTATTGGTTTTTGGCCACCATGTCGCATATGCAAAATCCCTGAGGTACCAGAGTACAGTAGAAGCCCCAAGAAGTGACCCCATTTTGGAAACCACCCCTCAAGGCATTTATCATTTGCCTAGACATGACCGGGCTCAGAAGTGAAGAGCACCATGTGCATTTGAGGTCTATTTTGGTGATTTTCACAGCATTGGCCCACAATTGCAGGGCCCTGAAGTCAAATAGTAAAACAAACCCCCAAGTAGTGACCCCCATATTGGAAACTACACCCCTTAGGGCATTTTAAGGTGTGTAGTGAGCATTTTGACCTCACAGGTGATTCTACATTAGAAATTATTTCCCAGCGGATGGTGCAAAGTGAAAATTGCAATTTTCCACTGATATTCCATTTTAGCGCACTATACGTTATGCCCAGTTTGTGCCACTGAAGACAAATATCTCATAAACTGTTAAGTGGGTTCTCCCGGGTATGGCTATGTGGACGTAAACTAGTGTTTGGGCACACTGCAGGGTTTAGAAGGGAGGGAGCGACATTTTGCTTTTGGAGCGCAGATTTTGCTTGGCAGTTGTTCTGTTTGGGGTTTTGCTGGTATTTGAGTTTATGATGTGGGGGCATATGTAAGCTGTGCGGAGTACATCAGGGCATAATAAGAGGGTATAATAATGTGGTAAATAAATAATAACCCGCAGATGTGTGGCCAGTGTCGCACTGATAAATAGCGCCCAATCTTATCCACTTTTTGAACACTCTGCACATTTTGCAACGCCATATTCTGAGAGCCAGAACTTCTTTATTTTTCTCCTCCAGAGCTGTGTGAGGGCTTATTTGTTGCGGGACAATCTGTAGTTTTCATTGGTACCATTTTGGGGTACACGCAATTTTTTGATCACTTTTTATTCCATTTTTTTGGCAATCAAGGTGACCAAAATCCAGACAATGTTTTCTTTTGGTGCTTTTACGGTGTTCACCGTGGGCTATAATTGACAATTTTACTTTATTCTGCGGGTCGGTACGATGGTGGGCGATACCATATGTATATAGATTTTTTTATGTTTTACAGCGTTTGCACAATAACATCAGTTTTTAAAAAAAATAATATCTTTTTTGTGTATATTCTGAGAGCCATAACTTTTTTATTTTTGCGTTGACGAGGCTGTGTCAGGACTTGTTTTTTGTGGGACGGGATGTCGTTTTTATTGGTACAATTTTGGGGTACGTGCGACTTTTTGATCAATTTTTATTCTATACTTTAGAAGGGATTCTGGTATTGGTTTTTTTTGCGGTGTTCACAGTGCGGGAAAAATAACATTGTAGTTTTATGGTTTGGGTTGTTACGAACGCGGTGATACCAAATATGTGTATTTTTTTAACTTTTTCATTTTTTTTCCTATAATAAAAGACTTATTATAGGAAAAAAGGCAGTTTTTAATTTTTTTACTTTTAACTTTTTATAACTTTTTTTGTCCCACTAGGGGACTTGAAGACCTGCACCTCTCATCTTTATTCTAATACATTGCACTACCCACGTAATGCAATGCATTAGAGCTGTCAGCTATTCACTGACAGCAAGCCTATTAGGCTCCGCCTCTGGGCAGGGCCTAATAGGCTTCCCTACGTGGCAGACCTGGAAGCCATTGTTGGCTTCCGGTTTCCATAGTAAGGATGGGCATCCGTGCGACCACATCACAGTGATGCCGGTCTCCTGGAAACAACTAAGATGCCGCGATCGCTTTTGATTGCGGCACCTAAGGTGTTAATGGCAGGGAGTGGAGCTAGCTCCGTTCCCTGCCGTTACAGCAGGATTTCAGCTGTAACATACAGCTGACATCCTTCAGCTGATGGCGCAGGCTCAGCTTCTGAGCCCGCCGCCATCTTTCATCTGCTGATGGACGCCTTTTAAGCCCCGCCTCCGGGCAGGGCCTAACAGGCCGCCGTACTTGGCCATTGTTAGACCTCCTGTTGCCAATAGCCGATCGGCTAGCGTGGCTACCCGGCTCTTTTAGCCGGGTAACCATGCTGCAATACTGTGATTGGTCAGTCACTACTGACTGACCAATCACAGCGATCACTGGTGGTGCCGCGCCGCGATTGTTCCCCCGATGAGTCACAGTGACTATCGGCTGTCTATGACAGCCGATATCACTGTTCTGTCACCATGTGTTTTGACATGGTGTCAGAAAATCACCATGACGTAACTGTACTTCATGGTGCCTTAATGCAGTGAAAACCATGACATACAGTTGCGTCAAGGTGCGTTAAGGGGTTAATGGTGAATGTGATATAAAAAAAATCAACAATAGGCATGAATAAGGCGATTGCAAGAGACCCCTATTTTTCTGCATCTGAAGTAAAGAGTGATACTTGGTTACTAATGGGTGCCCAACCTTGCTGTACTCTAGTAGTGTGGATCACTCTAGTTGTCACACGTGCCTAGCTTGTGCCAATATACTTGTCACAAATTGTAGTGGAATTGTATACTGTGACAATGATGTGGCAAAAAGAATGGTAGTAAGTGGACGACCATGCATGGATCCAGCTGGGCAAATAGATTGGCAGCACTGGTAATGAGGTGATCTCCCTGTATGTGGTGCTGCCAGAGATGCTCAGGTAATGTGCCCGAGAATCGGCTACTGCTAACCAGCGCTATGCCCCCTCCTCCCGGTGGATGGATGGAGGAAGCTTAAGAGCGATGGGGTGGAGCAGGCCAGGTGAGGGCTGTGAAAGGCACAGTGTGCTGTTGCCCTTTTCTCAGATTACTCCGCTCTCAATCAGAGCGGAGGCGGTCAATCGGCTAGTTAGAAAGCCGGACCGCAAGTGAAATAGGAGATGTGCTGCAGAAAGCGCTGTGGCTGTTTGCCCATGTTTCACAGATGGCATGACGTTTTGATGCTGAAATGCAGTGTTTTCCTTTCCCTAAACATGACTCTTCTCAATAAAAAGCTCTATTTTGGTCTCATCCGTTAACAAAATATGGCTTGTCCACGTGATCTTTAGCAAACTGCACATGGGCAGCAATGTTCTTTATGGAGAGCAGCTTCTTTCCCCTTGCAATCCTGCCATGCACACCATTGTTGTTCAGTGTCCTCCTGATGGTAAACTCATGAACATTGTCTAATGTGAGACAGGCCTTTAGTTGCTTAGAGGTTACCTTGGGTTCCTTTGTGACCTCGCGGACTATTATACACCTTGCTCTTGGCATGATCTTTGTTGGTCGATCACTCATGGGGAGGGTAATAATGTTCTTGAATTGTGCATAAATTGAGGAAATCTGTCTGACTGTGGATTGGTGGAGTCCAAACTGTTTAGAGATGGTTTTGTAACCTTTTCCAGCCTGATGAGCATCAACAACACTCTTCTGAGGTTCTCAGAAATCTCTTTTGTTCGTGCCATGATACGCTTACGCAAACATGTTGTGAAAATCAGACTGATAGATCCCTGTTCTTTAACCTCTTCAGGACCAAGCTCATTTTGGCCTTCAGGACCAGCCCTATTTTTTTAAATCTGACGTGTCACTTTATGTGGTAATAACTACTTTGGAATGCTTTTACCTATCCAAGCGATTCAGAGATTTTCTCGTGACATATTGTACTTTATGTTAGTGGAAACTTTGGTCGATAAATTCATTGCTTTTTTGTGAAAGACACCAAAATTTAGAGAAAATTTGAAGAAATTATGATTTTTCTAATTTTAAATGTATCTGCTTGTAAAACAGATAGTAATACCACACAAAATAGTTACTAATTAAGATTTCCCATTTCTACTTTATGTTTGCATCGTTTTTTGAACGTCCTTTTATTTTTCTAGGACGTTACAAGGCAACTTTAGCAGCAATTTCTCACGTTTTTAAGAAAATTTTAAAAGGCTATATTTTCAGGGACGAGTTCAGTTCTGAAGTGGCTTTGAGGGGCCCATATATTAGAAACCCCCATAAAACACCCCATTTTGAAAACTGCATCCCTTAAAGCATTCAAAACAGCATTCAGACCCCAAAGGTTTTGCAGAAATTAGTACACAGTAGATGTTGCAGATTGAAAATTGCTCTTTTCCACAGATATGCTATTTCAGTGCCCAATGTGTTGTGCTCAGATTGTGCCACTGTAGAGACACACCCCATAAATTGTTAAGCGGGTTCTCCAGAGTACAGTAATACCCCATATGTGGTCATAAACTGCTGTTTGGGCACATTGCCAGGCCCAGAAGGAGCGCCATTTGGCTTTTGGAGTTCAGATTTAGCTTGGTAGTAGTTTTGTTTAGTGTTTTACTGGTGTTTCAATTTATAATGTGGGGGCATTTGTAATCTGGGCGGAGTGCATCAGGGTATATCTAAACTGGGCAGGGTATATCAGGGTATATGTAAGCTGTGTGGAGTACATCAGGGTATATGTAAGCTGTGAGGAGCATATCAGGGTATATGTAAGCTGGGCGGAGTACATCAGGGTATATCTAAGCTGGGCGGAGTACATCAGGGTATATGTAAGCTGGTCGAAGTACATCGGGGTAATTGTAAGCTGTGCAGAGTACACCATGGTATATGTAAGCTGGACGGAGTACATCAGGGTATATGAAAGCTGGGCGGAGTACTTCAGGGTATATATAAACTGGGCGGAGTACATCAGGGTATATATAAGCTGTGCGGAGTACATCAGGGTATATGTAAGCTGTGCGGAGTACATCAGGGCATATGTAAGCTGTGCGGAGTACATCAGGGTATATATAAACTGTGCGGAGTACATCAGGGTATATGTAAGCTGTGCGGAGTGCATCAGGGTATATATAAGCTGTGCGGAGTGCATCAGGGTATATATAAGCAGGGGACGGAGTGCATCAGGGTATATGTAAGCGGTGCAGAGTGCTTCAGGGTATATATAAGCTGGGCGGAGTACATCAGGGTATATGTAAGCTGTGCGGAGTGCATCAGGGTATATGTAAGCGGGGGACGGAGTGCATCAGGGTATATGTAAGCGGTGTGGAGTACATCAGGGTATATATAAACTGGGCGGAGTACATCAGGGTATATGTAAGCTGGACGTAGAGTACATCAGGGTATATGAAAGCTGGGCGGAGTGCATCAGGGTATATGTAAGCTGGACGGAGTGCATCAGGGTATATGTAAACTGTGCGGAGTGCATCAGGGTATAAGTAAGCTGTGTGGAGTACATCAGGGTATATGTAAGCTGTGAGGAGTACATCAGGGTATATGTAAGCTGTGAGGAGTACATCAGGGTATATGTAAGCTGGGCGGATTGCATCAGGTCATAATAGGATGATGTAATAATGGGGTAAATGAATAATAAAATTAATTGTCCATGGATGGAGACGTATGCTTTGAACCAATCCTTTATGCACAGGCCAGATTTTTGGTTTCAACTGTATTTTTATTGAAAATTTTCAAAGTATACATATGACAGGGAAATTCTGCCATTGTTTTTTATTTTATTTTTGTACAATGTTCACCGTGCAGGAAAAATAATATGATATTTTTATAGGTCAGGCCGATACGAACACGGCGATACCTATTATGTATAGGTTTTTTTTCTAATTATAAAGGACTTGATCAGGGAAAAAGGGTGATTATTGTTTTTATTACATAAAACGTGTTTGTCTAAAACATTTTTTTCACTTTTTTTTTTTTACACTTAGGCCTTATTTACACGAGCATGTTAAACGTCCCACTGACCTATATAATTCAATGTGGCCGTTCACACAGCCGTTGTTTCAGCGGACCGTGTGAAGGGTCTGTGCGAAAATAGGACATGTCCGTTCTTTTCAGCATCACGCATCCCTCCATAGACTCTCAACTATGGGGGATGCGTTACATCGCGTCCCGCAGCGCTGAGCATGGATGCACCTCGGACGTGAAAAACTGCAGTTTTTCATGTCCGAGATGCGCAGCGCTCGTGTAAATAAGGCCTTACTAGGGGACTGGAAAATCTGATCTTCTGATCCCCTGTACAATGCACTGCACTATTTATGTATTGTAACTGTAAAGGATCTGCCAGGCACAACTTCTGTGTATACGCCCATAGGCAATCAGTCTGCACCTGAGTCTATGTCTCTGAGACTGACTCCAGCTTCCACCACTCAGGCTGGCAGGCTTAGGAGTGGGAGAGCCTATCGCAGCCTGGCCAGACGGAGCTAGCTCCCGCCCTCTGTCTATTTATACCTGCCTTTCCTGTTCCTCCTTTGCTTGTGATTCTTCTCGTGTGGTTTCCTGGCCCAGCTACAGCTTCTGACTATTTCATCCTGCTCCATACTGACCCTGGCTTACTGACTACTCTCCTGCTCTGCGTTTGGTACCTCGTACACTCCTGGTTTTACTCGGCTCGTTCACCACTCTTGTTGCTCACGGTGTTGCCGTGGGCAACTGCCCCTTTTCCCTTTGCTTTGTGTACCCTTGTCTGTTTGTCTCGTGCACTTACTGAGCGTAGGGACCGCCGCCCAGTTGTACCCCGTCGCCTAGGGCGGGTCGTTGCAAGTAGGCAGGGACAGAGTGGCGGGTAGATTAGGGCTCACTTGTCCGTTTCCCTACCCCCATCATTACAGTAACTGTCATTTTACAACTGACAGTTAAGCCTTTTACGTCCTGCCTTGGGGAGGACCTAATAGGCTTCCGTACCTGGCAACAGGAAGCCGTTGCTAGGCTTCCAGGTTTCCATAGCAACCATCAGCACCCCGCGATTTTTCGCGGGGGTACAGAAGGAGCCCCCTCACTCTGTGTCTATCACTTAAATACCGCTGTCGCTATTGACATTGGCATTTAAGGGTATAACTTAACTGTGATCGCCGCCCTTCATCCTCAGGGCGTTACTGTACGCCTATTTGTGGAAACGCACCGCTAAAAAGGACGTACAATAACGCCCATTTGCGGGAAGGAGTTAAATAGAACAGGTCGCCCACTCACACCTGATTGTCATCCCATTGATTGAAAACACCTAACTCTAATTTCACCTTCAAATTATGTACCTAAAGGTTCACATAGTTTTGCCACTCACAGATATGTGATATTGGGTCATTTTCCTCAATAAATAAATGACCAAGTCTAATATTTTTGACTTGTTTGTTTGACTTGGTTCTCTTTATCTACTTTTAGGACTTGTGTGAAAATCTGATGTTGTTTTAGGTCAAATTTATGCAGAAATATAGAAAATTCTGAAGAATACACAGACTTTCAAGCAACAATGTATATTTACATGAGACAAATTCAATATCTATAATAAAAAAAGTGACCTTTCTGGGCAGTTTTTCCAATTTTAATGTGACTGTTAGGCAGTTAAAGGGGTCTCCAGGTTAAGAACAACATAGTTGCTTTCTTCCAAAAACACAGGTTGTATGTGGTATTGCAGCTCAGCCCCATTCACGTTAATAAAGTTGGGCTGCAATACCAGACACAACCTCGAGACAGGTGTGGTCTTTATTCTGGAAAAAAGCAGCCATATGTTTCTAATCCTCGACTACCCCTTTGAGAGGTTAATAACAGGTTTTTCCTGTAGTGTACTTTATAACTTAATTCATTTGTTTTCATAATAAACAAATCTGACAATCAATACAGCATTTTAATGACTAGTTTTGTTTGCTTTTTAGTATAAACAGTACAGATTCTACTTGTTAGACCTTATTAATTAAAGGAAACCCCACCCATATATTTTTATTTTCTTCCTTTGTCTATGTATAAAATGTGTATATAGCACTATGTAGATCTCATTGGGATAACTTCTCTATTACATCATTCCGTCCAGCAGTCAATCACAGTCAATCACAGTGGGAGATTTAATCAATTTGCAGAGACATTCTCGATTAAAGGGGTTGTCCACTTAAAGCAAATTAATGTTATTTTTTGTATAATTAAAAGTTACACAACTTTCCAATATACTTTATGTATTAATTCTTCACGGTTTTCAAGATCTGTGCTTTGTTGTTTTTCAATAGGAACATTCATTGTTTACCTCCAGTGGATAGCTGTCCATGGTTATTGCCCCATATACCCTGAGGGCGCCCTATTTACTGCAAAACCTGTCGGGGTGGTCACCTTTTCTGTTTTTGAATCTATGTCTATCGCTCTATACAGTCACCGGATGCTATCTGCAGACCTATCTAGTGATCAACACTAATATAGGTGTAGCGGTGAATGCACTGCTTGTTGCATTGTTCACTATAGGGATCTCTTACTTTAGAACACAGCCTGTTTTGGCCTTGTGGACACAGATGATTTTTTCAAATCTGACAAGTGTCACTTTATGTGGTAATAACTCCGGAATGCTTTTGCCTATCCAAGCGATTCTGAGATTTTTTTCTCGTGACATATTGTACTTTATGTTAGTTAAAAAATGTGGTCGATAAATTCAATATTTATGTGTGAAAAACGGCAAATGTTTGCAAAAATTTGCAAAAATTTGCATTTTTCTAAATTTAAATGTATTTGCTTGTAAAGCAGATAGTAATACCACACAAAATAGTTACTAGTTAACATCCCCCATATGTCTACTTTATGTTTGCATCGTTTTTTGAACGTCCTTTTATTTTTCTAGGACGTTACAAGGCTTAGAACTTTAGCAGCAATTTCTCATATTTTCAAGAAAATTTCAATAGGCCATTTTTTAAATGCAGGGTTACATAGTTACATAGTTAGTACGGCTGAAAAAAGACACATGTCCATCAAGTTCAACCAGGGGAAGGGAAAAGGGAAGGAAAAATTTCTACACATAGGAGCTAATATTTTTTTGTTCTAGGAAATTATCTAACCCTTTTTTAAAGCCATCTACTGTCCCTGCTGTGACCAGCTCCTGCGGTAGGCTATTCCATAAATTCACCGTTCTTACTGTAAAGAAGCCTTGTCGCCTCTGCAGCTTGAACCTTTTTTTCTCCAGACGGAGGGAGTGCCCCCTTGTTTTTTGAGGGGGTTTTACAAGGAACAGGATTTCACCATATTTTTTGTATGTGCCATTAATATATTTATATAAGTTAATCATGTCCCCCCTTAGTCGTCTTTTTTCAAGGCTAAATAGGTTTAATTCTTTCAATCTTTCCTCATAACTTAAATTCTCCATGCCCCTTATTAGCTTCGTTGCTCTTCTTTGTATTTTTTCCAACTCCAGGGCATCCTTTCTATGAACTGGAGCCCAGAACTGAACTGCATATTCTAGATGAGGCCTCACTAATGCTTTGTAAAGTGGCATTATTACATCCCTGTCCCGTGAGTCCATGCCTCTTTTAATACACGACAATATCCTGCTGGCCTTTGAAGCAGCTGATTGACACTGCATGCTGTTATTGAGTTTATGATTTACAAGTACACCCAGATCCTTCTCAACAAGTGATTCCGCCAATGTAGCGCCCCCTAGGACATATGATGCATGCAGGTTGTTGGTACCCAGATGCATAACTTTACATTTATCTACATTAAACTTCATCTGCCAAGTGGACGCCCAAACACTTAGTTTGTTTAAATCTGCCTGTAATTCATGAACATCTTCTATAGACTGAACTATATTACATAGCTTGGTGTCATCTGCAAAAATAGAAATAGTGCTATTAATCCCTTCCTCTATATCATTAATAAATAAGTTGAATAATAGTGGTCCCAGCACTGAACCCTGGGGTACACCACTTATAACCGGTGACCATTCAGAGAAGGAATCATTGACCACAACTCTCTGGATACGGTCCTTGAGCCAATTCTCAATCCAATTACAAACTATATTTTCTAAACCTATAGTCCTTAATTTACCCATTAGGCGTCTATGGGGGACAGTGTCAAATGCCTTTGCAAAGTCCAAAAACACTAAATCCACAGCGGCCCCTCTGTCTAGACTTCTGCTCACCTCTTCATAAAAACAGATTAGGTTAGTTTGACAACTTCTGTCCTTAGTAAAACCGTGCTGGCTGTCACTTATAATGCTATTTATTGTCACATAATCCTGTATATAGTCCCTCAATAGCCCCTCAAACATTTTCCCCACGATGGATGTTAAGCTTACTGGTCTATAATTACCCGGGGAAGACCTAGAGCCCTTTTTGAAAATAGGCACCACATTTGCCCTGCGCCAGTCCCTTGGCACTATACCAGTCACTAGAGATTCTCTGAATATTATGAAAAGGGGGACAGAAATAACTGAACTAAGCTCTTTAAGAATTCTAGGGTGTAACCCATCTGGTCCCGGAGCCTTGTGCACATTTATTTTATTTAATTTAGCTTGGACCATCTCTACATTCATCCAATTCAGTATATCAACTGATATATTAACAGCACTGGCACCGGCTACATCAGCTGCTCTTTCTTCAGTTGTATATACAGAGCTAAAGAACCCATTTAGTAACTCTGCCTTCTCTTGATCCCCTGTGATCAACTCCCCATTACCATTATCTAGGGGTCCTACATGTTCAGACCTTGGCTTTTTTGCATTTATATGCTTGAAGAATTTTTTGGGATTTGTTTTACTATCCCTGGCCACCTGCCTTTCATTTTGTATTTTTGCTAATTTTATTACATTTTTACAGATTTTATTAAGCTCTTTATATTTTACAAAGGCTACAGCTGTACCCTCAGATTTGTATTTTTTAAATGCCCTTTTTTTGTCATGTATTGCCCCTTTCACAGAAGGTGTAAGCCATGTGGGGTTTAATTTGAGTCGTTTATACTTATTACCTGTAGGAATAAATTTTGCACTATAATAACTCAAAGTAGATTTGAAAATCTCCCATTTATCATTTGTTCCATTATTTGACATTAGTTCTTCCCAGTCTATATCCTGAATTGCAGCCCTCATCCTGGGGAAATTGGCTTTCTTAAAATTAAATGTTTTTGCCCTCCCAGCCTGCGTTTGTTTTTTACAGTATAGGTAAAATGTAACTATATTATGATCACTGTTACCGAGGTTTTCACGAACATTGACATTCCCAACAAGATCTGCATTATTAGAAATGACCAGATCCAACAGAGCTTCACCTCTAGTCGGGTCTTCCACAAACTGGCCCATAAAATTTTCCTGCAACAGGTTGAGGAAATGTCTCCCCTTTGCAGTTGAAGCCGAACCATGACACCAATTAATATCCCGGAAATTAAAATCTCCCATTATCACTACAGTACCCGCCTGTGCAGCCCGCTCCATCTGTTTATATAGCTGAACTTCCATCTCCTCAGTTATATTGGGGGGTCTATAGATTACACCAAAAGTAATTTTTTCAGTGTTTACCTCCCTTTCTAGTTCCACCCACAAGGTTTCAACCTCCTCACAGTCTTCACCCACTATTGTCTCTTTCACACTCGCCTTCATATCACTTCTCACATACAGACATACACCACCACCTTTCCTATTTGTCCTGTCTTTACGAAAAAGTGTAAAACCCTGTAGATTTACAGCCCAGTCATGTGAAGAGTCCAGCCATGTTTCAGCAACACCAACTATATCTATATTTTCTTCCAGTATCAAGGCCTCCAGCTCCCCCATTTTGCTTGCTAGACTTCTGGCATTTGTGAACATACACTTTAACTTGCCTGTCAGTTTTTCACTTTTATTATCAGAAATGTGATTTGACATTAATCGGTCCTTTTTATTTACACTGATGTTGTGTAACGAAAGGATCTCCTTATCTTGTTGTCTAGTCCTCTCCCCACATTTTGTTTCTCCCCCCACCAATATAGTCTGACCCCTCTCTAACCTGGCTACCCCTTTTTTTTCTACATTGACCTCCCTCCTCAGCCCTAGTTTAAATACTCCGCCACCCCAGCTAGAATTCTCTCCCCCAGCACAGCGGACCCCCTTCCATTTAGGTGCAAATCATCTGCAGAATACAGTTTGTACCCCAATGAAAAGTCAGCCCAGTGCTCTAGGAACCCAAATCCTTCTCCTCTACACCAAGACTTCAGCCATGCATTTAACTCCCTAAGCTCCCGCTGTCTTTCCTGTGATGCGCATGGCACAGGCAGTATTCCTGAGAATACAACCTTGAAGGTCCTTCCTTTCAGCTTGTAGCCTAGTTCTTTAAAATTATTCTTAAGGCTCCTCCACCTACCATTTATTCTGTCGTTGGTACCGACATGGACCACGACAGCTGGATCATCACCAGCCCCTCCCAGCAATTTGTCCACCCGTTCCACCACATGCCGAACCCTGGCACCAGGGAGACAGCAAACCATTCGGTTGAGGTGGTCTTGGCGACAAATAATTCTATCCGTCTTCCTGATTATAGAATCCCCTACGACTATCAATTGTCTTGGCTTACCTGCATTACCATCCCGCCGACTACTAGCTGGGCTGTTCTCCCGGCTGTTAGGGAGATCAGTATCCACTAGGGCTGCCATTTCTGAGACTGACACCCTCGCATCATCACCCAACTTGGCAATTTTGCCTGGAATGTCAGAAACCGGATCGGCCTTCCTTGTCTTTGACCCCTTTCTACTGCCCCTAACTACATTAACCCAGCTACTTACCTGATCCTGCTCACCCATGTCTTCACCCTCCAGTTGTAACCCACTAACTGCATGCTCTGTGAGCAGCAAGCTCCGTTCAAAATTGTCTATCCTCCTCAGTGTTGCATTCTGCTCCTCCAGATCTCTAATACGAGCTTCCAGGTGAACAATATACTCACATCTGCCACAGAGATATTCACCTTGGAACTCCGGCTCCAGTCGTGCATACATATGGCAAACTGTGCACTGAAGAAAACCTCCAATCTTGCTGTCCATTATCCCAGTTACAAAAAAAACAGCGAACAGGTGTTAATCAAAAAGATAAAGAAGTAGAAGAGCACTTACTTGGGCTTTAACTCCTCTTTTGAACTCCGGTTTTTGGAACTCCACTTAATATACAAACCACTTGTTAGTCAAGCCACAGAGCAGGCTCTACAGAGTAGTGAGGCCTGATTTATAGCACCAGGTAGCAGCTAACCCCTCCCCCTTACTCAGCTACTCAGGAAACTGCAAAGGAAAAATGGTTACAAATTATGTCACTTTTGCAAACTTTGTAGCAAGCAAGCAATCAATACATATATCACACACAATGGCCCCCCACTTTGTCACACACAACACAGTAAATCAATCCGGTTTTTGGAACTCCACTTAATATACAAACCACTTGTTAGTCAAGCCACAGAGCAGGCTCTACAGAGTAGTGAGGCCTGATTTATAGCACCAGGTAGCAGCTAACCCCTCCCCCTTACTCAGCTACTCAGGAAACTGCAAAGGAAAAATGGTTACAAATTATGTCACTTTTGCAAACTTTGTAGCAAGCAAGCAATCAATACATATATCACATACAATGGCCCCCCACTTTGTCACACACAACACAGTAAATCAATCCGGTTTTTGGAACTCCACTTAATATACAAACCACTTGTTAGTCAAGCCACTTTTGGATCACTTTTTATTCTATATCTTGGGAGGGGTGGTGACCAAAAAATAGCGATGCTGACATAGTTTTCCGTTTATTTTGTTTGCGGCGTTCAACGTGCGGAAAAAAATAACATTATATTTTCATAGTTTGGGTCGAACATGGTGATACCAAATATGTGTACTTTTTTTTAACGTTTTCATTTTTTCCCTATAATAAATGACTTATTATAGGAAAACTAAATTTTTTATTTTTACACTTTTATATAACATTATTATGAACTTTTTTTGCTTTTTACACTTTATGACTTTGTTTATTAACTTTTTTTTACTTTTTACACTTTTTACATTTTTTTTACCTTCAGCTCTGATCGCTGCTAGAATACATTACACTACCTAGGTAGTGTAATGTATTCCAACTGTCAGTGTGACGTCACAGCCAGAGGCTGGTCCTCATAGGCTTCCATTCATGGACGACCCGGAGGCCGTTGCCTGGCCTCCGGATGCCATCACAAGCATCAGCAGCCCCCATAATTGTATGGGGGCTGCTGATGTGCTACAAACCCCCTAAATGTGGTGATCGCAATCGAGCACCACATTTATCGGGTTAATTGCCAAAATCAGCGGTGATGAGCCGCTGATCGGCAACACTTGAGTGTCAGCTATCGAGGACAGCTGATCTCCCAGTTCCCGATGCAAACCTTGTTGCCGACAGTGTGCATTGGGAACGACACAGTGACTTCCTGTCACTCTGACAGGAAGCCTATCAGGACCAGCCGAAAGTTGGTCCTGATGGACTTCCGTCCATGGCAGACACGGAAGCCATTGTTTGGCTTCCGTTTGCCATACTATCGGCAAACCCCGCGATTTCGGACCGGGGTCTGCCGATATGCTAGAAACCCCTAAAATTCGTCGATTGCAACCGATCGCCGAATTTAAGGGGTTAATTCGCCGAAATCAGCGGCATAGGACCGCTGGCCGGCAAGAGTGGAGTGTCAGCTGTAGCCGACAGTGTACACCGGAAACAACTCAGTAACTGTACGTCCTCGTGCGGGAAGTAACCTCCCGCAACGACATAGTTACTTACTCGTGCGGGTAGGGGTTAATACTCAGTTATAGGCATTAAATATGTCTGTCCTAAAAATTCAATAAAGGTTATGTTTTACTAATGGGTTAAAAATCATACTCTTTAAGTAGAGTGGAAAAAGTTGCCATTTTTTGGCAAATTGTTAGTACTATTGATTATAGATATACCTGCCCTCCTACTGGGCTTCTCTAAAAATATTTTTGATTTTTGGTCATGTGATAGACACACAGGTGCTAGCATCGTTAGAAGACAGAACTCTGATACATATAATGTAACCGTAACGAGCCATGCACCTGTGGACCAATAGTCCTTAAATCTAAAAGTTAGTGAAAATTTCCAAACCAGAAGTCCTACGACCTGTCAGGGCTAAACGTCCTTTTTTCCCTGTTATCTCACACCGAATAACCACCTCTGTAAATTCAAAACTGAAAGCATGCATGGAAAAAAGTACACCAGACAGACAGATGTTGGTAGACATCTTTCCCTCAGTCAAGTAGGAAGTGAACTAACTTTATTTGAACAAAGAAACACAAAAAGTTCCCTCCCTAGAGATGTGGGACGTGCTTAAGCCCCATTGGCTCCTCAGCTGTAAGTTCTTCTGTACACTCCTCTTGCATTCCAGGGCGTGTTTCTCATACAGACTCCATCTTGTTTCATTTACAAATCTTTGTGTAATATACTGATATATAAATACATATATGTGAGGATAATATTTTTGCAAACAATATACATGGTAATGATCCCTGACAGACCCAGGAATGCTAGATTTTTTCCCATCTATAAGAATATCAAAGCTTTAATTTAAAAAGAACTGAAGAAATCTGACCGAAAATTTTATATTTCCAGACCGGTGAAGCGTAAATATCCCTTTGAGGAGGTTGATGTGGCCTGCTGGGATGGAGCCCCTAAGATAGATGTCCCTGTGGCTAAAATGTCCAAAAAAATTGGCTCATGCGTTTCAAGATATAAGGTAATTAAAAAAGTAGTAGGGAGGAGGTATATTTGAAATAGACTTGGTTTGAATGAGGCCGCTGAAGCGTCCCAGGTATTGCAACCACCTCAGCAGCCAGATCCCTTAGGATTTGGCTAAATCAGTTAGAACTCCATATAGAGAATAAGACCCCAGAGAGCGTTTGCTGGCTTCTTTCCTACCATCTCCTAAGCAGTGGACTTCGTAGTGAATACCTCAGCTGATGCCCTTCACCTTAACGCCAGAGCTGCAGCTTTGTTTAACTCTGCCCGTACAGCCCTGTGGCCAAAGTTGGAGTGGAATAGGGGTTCTAAACCAAACTATGTGCCATCCCCTGTCAGCATGAATTATTATTTGTGCCTGTGCTTGATGAGATTCTGAAAAAAGCCTAACATAAAATAAAGAGAAAGATTGGGTTTCCCGTTGCAAATTTCCCCAAACAGAATAAGTCTTTTGTTTTGTCTCTTCTTTCGTTCAGGCCTGGAAAAACATCTCAAGAACCTCCTGGGTAACAAATATTATCAGAACACGGATACCAGTTAGAGTTTGCCCCAACCAGAAAATTCAGAATTACATACATCAGGCCTGGTAAGACAATCTGCCTTAGTAAAAGAGGTGTTTTCTCTATATTCAAAGAAAGCCTTAATTTCTGTGCCAGTAGAGCAAAGAGGAAAAGGGTTTTACTCCAATCTGTTTTTGGTAAAACAGTCCA
The DNA here is from genome assembly GCF_050947455.1 of Rhinoderma darwinii. Lineage (NCBI taxonomy): Eukaryota > Metazoa > Chordata > Amphibia > Anura > Rhinodermatidae > Rhinoderma > Rhinoderma darwinii. The sequence goes on from NC_134687.1 coordinate 219,960,319, forward strand.
CTTTGTCTTCTGGCTCCCAGCCAGCACCACATCTATCCTCCATTCCACGCTGTTGGCGGCCTTCCCTGCCGCCGCTCTCATCCTGGCTTTCCTGTAGCTGCTTCTAGTGCACGCTCACACCGACATTTTTCTTAAAGGGCAAGCGCGCCAAATTCCATTCAGCTTTCCTAGATGTAAAAGATTACCTCCTACTTTGCCTACTCGGACCTTTTGCCTGTTTACCGGGACGATCTTCTTCCACCTGCACTGACCTCTGTCTTTGCTATGCTAATAGAGGACCTTGTATCTTGTCTGCTGTTATTGTACCTCGTCTGTCCAGGTCAGCCATTGCTAACAGAGACTACTCTGGGGGTTGCGACCTTGGGATACTAGCAGTCAAGTCCACACCTCAGTACGGAGGTGTAATCACCCTCAGTCTCGGCTCCCCAGTTTACCCCCAAGCCAAATCTGTTGGCAACGCAATGAATTCACACCCTCCTCTGTAGACCCAGTCACTACGTCTACGGGCCACGTGACAGTTTCCTCAGACCATGGACCCCGCTGACATTCCCCTGCCTGGACTTCATGACCTGGCCCAAGAACTTTCTAGACATGTATGCCTGGATCAATTGATTCAGTGGTTACAAAATGTGTCTTCTCGTATTATTGCCTTGTCTTGTCCAGCTTTACCTGCTGACTTATCTGTGGCGCAAACACCACCACCTCAAGCTGCTGCCTAGAGCCCTGGATTACATCTACTGACTCCCTCTCCTTATGATGGCGACTCCAAGTCCGGCAGGGGATATTTGAATCCGTGCAGAGTCCATTTTGAAGTGAAGGAGCATCAGTTTGTTTCTAATTGGGCCAAAGCAGCCTATATCTTATCCCTTCTGTCTGGAGAAGAGCTTGTCTGGGCAACGCCATCAGGGGAACGAAATGACCCAATCAAACAAGCGTTCTTATCCACTTCAAAAAGTGTTTGAAGAACTTGGTCGAGCCAAGGCACTTCAACTGTAGGACAATATGCTATGCGGTTCTGTACCCTGGTTACAATGGAATAATGAAGCACTTGTAGCTACATTTTGGGAAGATCTGTCAGACCGCTTCAAGGATGAACTGGCAGGTTGGGATCTACCTGCTTCATTGGATGATTTAAATTCTTTGCCCAATCAAATTAACATTCGGTTTTGTGAAAGGCAACGTGATAAGAACCCTGGAAGCTGAAGTTCTTTTTTTCAAAAACTTCTAGCTCTACTAGTAAGCGCCTTGAACCGAGGTTGGAACGCTTTGCACAATTTTAAATAAACTACGTTTTTAGAATAAAAAACTTAGCTGTTTTGGCCCCATGCATGGGTCTTTTTGAAAATGAATGTTCCTAATTTCTTTCATGTGTGGTTCCTCAAACCTCTAGTTTTAAATAGTTTCTCCAGATACCTAATTCGAAGTCAATAAGATCCTTGATGCCGAAAGGGAAACTCTTCTTCCTCATTGATTAGAAGAACTTTGGTCCTTTGGAGAAGTCGTGGAAACCTGTGGAGAACATTTATGGTCGTACACTCATCAGGAAATTTTACCTGCAGTTCCCTCACAAGCCTAAAAAGAGTACTATAATGGCTGCTGCCCGCTCCCACCTTCATTTACTTACCATTCCACGGTGTCTTCTGACTCCCAGCCTGCTCCACAACTCTCTTCTACTCCCCGCTGTCAGCGTCCTTTTCTGCCACAACTCTCCTTCTGGCTCTCCTGGTGTTGCCTAATTCCACCAAGCTTCACTAGGTATAAAGGTATGTCCGAATTTGCTCCATGCCTTACTAGTTCACCTCTCCTGTGTTTTCTACTGGATTTACTGTTACTGTACATGTTTGAATTTGACCATCACTTTCTGCTGCCTGCTCTGACCTTTTATCTGTTAACCAAGATGATCTCCTGCTGCCTGCCTTGACCTACGGCTTTGTTAACCTTGAGTTAATGTCTGCTCCCTGCCCTGACTTAAGCTAATACCGGACCTTGCATCTTGTCTGCTGTTATTTTACCATGTTAGTACGTATCAGCCGTTGCCAATAGAGACTACTGGGGATACTGGCAGCCAAGTCTACATCTCTATAAGGAGGTTGAAGGGTGAACATCTAGCTATCCCTGCTTTCCAGTTTATTCTCATGCCAAATCTTTTGGCAACACAGTGGGTCCACACCATGCTATGTAGGCCCCCGTGACAGTCACTAATTCTGCAGGCCCCCTGACAGCTAACTATATGTTAGAGAAACTGGGATGGGAGATAAATTGAAAAAAGTCCAGCATGTCACCCTCCCGCCAGTGTTCTTTCCTAGGGATTCTGTTGAATTCCACAAAACAAGCTTGCTTTCTTCCACAGCCAAAGATCCCTGCTCTGCCAGGGAGGATTACAGAGTTGAAATCATTGGGAATGGTACCTCTCAGACAGGTGATGTCCGTGTTAGGCCTCATGGTACCATGCATACCAGCAGTGAGATGGCTCAATACCATTCAAGAGCTCTAACGTTAGAAATCTTAAGAGCCTGGGATGGTTTACCTTTTGCCCTGGATCTCTCTCTTTCCCTATACGCTCATGTAGTGACTTCCCTGCATTTATGGCTAAAACTCAACAATCTATCCAAGAGAGTTTATTTGGTGAGACGGGACCCTTTGATAATTACTGCGGATGCCAGCTCAAGGGGGTGGGGGCTCATTTAGACTCTCACCTTCTTCAGGGGGCTTGAATCACTCTCAAAGAGAAGAGTTTCAAAATGCAAGGAAGCTAAGTGCGATCCTAAAATCTTATGAACAGTCCATTCTCCTAAAAGTAAATCATCATGTAAAGGTCCTGTCAGACAGTGCCACAGCAATGGCCTATGTCAATGGATGGAGGGGGCAGGTCTAGCCCTCTGAACATTGCAGAGTCAGGGGGAGTGGTGTTTGCATCAGGAGGTATTTAATAAAATGTCTCCTCTTTGGGGGTAAGGCATTGTTCTCCTGGCTGAGGAAACTCTCTGACGGACTCCTAGTTGTTACCAGAAAGACCAGATCTTTTACATCAAGGTCTAATTCACTATCCAGAGCTGTCAAGCCCCTATCCTCCTATAATTTGAAAGGAAGGCCCCCCAGACAATGCCTCTATTGATCAAATTTGTAGGGCTGCTACTTGGAGCTCTCCTACCACCTTTTTTAGGCATTATAAATTAGATTTTCAGTGTATGTCCTTTGTTAGAAAGGTCCTTAAGGCTGTTTTCTCTCTCCAAGATTTATCTAGTCTACTCTCTCATCGGGCTGTCATGGGCGTAAAGGAAATATAAGAGTACACTTACTGTAATTGCTGCTCCCCGCTACCCTGTTTTACTTACCCGCTCTCTGCATCTTCCTTCTGCACGCCGAGGCTCCACTTCTCTGAAGTCGACATTCTACCCTGGGTCCGAGTGCGCATGCGTGCTGACTCTCGCTCTTTTAAATGGCCAGTATGCACCAAATATTACACCCAGCTTTCCATGGATATTTAAGGTGCTCTCCTTCCTATACTCTTTGCCAGAGCAATTTGGTTCCTACTAGTGTTCCTCAGCTTTTTCATCAATTCGATTCCTGTATTTTGTCCAGAACCTATACCTTTGGCCATCCTTGCCTTCCCTGACCTCTTGCTAAGTGACACGTGACCAACCTCTGCCACCTGCCCTAACCATTTGCTATGTGACCCATTACAAACCTTGCTGCCTGCCCTGACCTTTTGTCACGTTGGGTTCGTGGACCCACTGGGCCGTACCGTCTTGGCGGTATGGCAGCTGGCCAACAGGGTGCAGGTCACAGTTCGTATAAGGTATCTGTGGCAGCTCGGACAGTAGAAAGGCAGGCTCGGCTGGGACTAGGCAGCAGGTAGACGTCAGGAGACGTGGAGCAGCAGGACAGGCGTAGGTACAGCACAGCACGGCTACAGCACAACACGGCACTGGAACAGGATAGCACTGGATACAGGATACAGGAACAGGAACACTGGAACTGGAAAACACTAGTGTAATGTCAGGGTTGGGAGACATACAGGTGAGCCCTAATCTACACGCCACTCAGTCCCTGCCTACTTGCAACGACCCGCCCTAGGCGACGGGGTACAACTGGGCGACGGTCCCTACACTCAATAGGTGCACGACAGACAAACAGACAAGGGTACAAAGAAGCCGGGGGAAATGGGGAAGTTGCCCACGGGAACACCGTGAGCAACAAGCGAGGTGAACGAGCCGAGTCAAACCAGGAGATGAGCGAGGTACAAAAGCGCAGAGCAGAAGAGTGGTCAGTAAAGCCAAGGTCAATAACAAGCAGAGGGTCAGTAGTTCAAGAAGCTGCAGCAGGGCCAGGAAACCAGCAGAGAATAATCACAAGCAAAGGAGGAACAGGAAAGGCAGGTATAAATAGACAGAGGGCGGGAGCTAGCTCCGTCTGGCCAGGCTGTGATAGGCTCTCCCACTCCTAAGCCTGCCATCCTGGGTGGTGGAAGATGGAGTCAGTCTCACAGACATAGAAGCAGGTGCAGACTGATTACCTATGGGCGTTGACACAGAAGCTGTGTCTGGCAGATCCTTTACAACTAGGAGGCCATTTGCAAGACAAACTAGGATACGGCAAACAATGCTCAGGCATGGAAGCATGGGGCATTCTTATAGCCCAGGGAGCAATCAGCTCAATTACCCACATGCGTGCGCTTTGGCTTATGAAGTCTGGACTGAGCTCGCGAGCGCACCCTGGTGGTCACTGTTGAACAGGACGGCCGCATGTGCAGACATCTCTGGAGAGAAGGGCGTCGACTGGATGGAAGGAGTTCGTGGTCAGCGACCACGGACGTTACAGTGTCCCCCCTCTTACGCCCCCTCCTCTTAGGACCAGAACGAGAGAGAAACCTCTTAATGAGGGTAGGAGCGTTGAGATTCTCTTCTGGCTCCCAGGACCTCTCTTCTGGACCAAACCCCTTCCAATCTACTAAATAAAAGGTTCTTCCTCTTACTTTTTTAATGTCCAGAATCTCTTTAACCTCAAAGGTATCTGAAGGTCCGCTGGAGGCAACCGCAGGGCTAGGAATCTTGGTAAAGCGGTTCAGAACCACTGGCTTCAGGAGGGAGACATGGAAGGAGTTGGGGATTCTGAGAGTAGGAGGTAACCGAAGCTTGTAGGTGACAGGGTTGATCTTCTGTAGGATCTCGAAGGGTCCGAGGAACCTGGGAGCAAATTTGTACGACGGCACCCTCAGTCGAATATTCCTGGAGGACAGCCAGACCTTCGTGCCAGGAAGAAACTGAGGAGGTACTTTTCTCCTAGTGTCCGCCTTCCGTTTCATGCGGTCGACCGCTAGCAGGATGGAGGATCGAGTCTGCTGCCAGATCTGCAGAAAGTCCCTAAAAGCCGTGTCAGCAGCTGGTACCTCGGACGTATCAGGCATCGGGAGAGGAATTCGTGGGTGTTGGCCGTAGACTATGAAGAACGGTGTCTTCTGTGTGGACTCGATGGTGTGATTGTTGTACAAGAATTCAGCCCACGGAAGCAACTGCACCCAGTCATCATGCTGCTTGGAGATGAAGTGACGTAAGTAGTTCTCCAAGATCTGATTGATACTCTCGACCTGACCATTGGACTGAGGATGGTAGGCCGAGGAAAAGTCCAACTTTACACCTAGGAGTCCACAGAGGGCTCTCCAGAACTTCGAGGTGAACTGAACCCTCCGATCAGACACAATATGCTGCGGTAAGCCGTGCAGGCGGAAGATGTGTTGGATGAACAGCTTGGCCAGTAGAGGAGCAGAAGGAAGGCCGGTCAGAGGAACGAAGTTGGCCATCTTCGAAAACCGGTCCAACACCACCCAGACAGCACTGCATCCAGCAGAGAGAGGCAGGTCTGTAATAAAGTTCATAACTATATGCTGCCAGGGAGCATCGGGCAAAGGGCAATGGCTGGAGCAGGCCAGCGCGTCTGGAGTGAGCAATTTAAAACTGAAGCCATGGAATTATCTGAGAGATTCCAATCAAGGGGTTACTATCGAAAGATAATAAAACGTGGATATAATCGATCTCTGAGAATGGATAGAGGGGAACTCCTTGAAAAGAAAAGGAAAAAAAGAGTTCCAAAAGATGATAGGGTACGATTTATATCTAGGTATGGCTCCCATTGGGAGATTTTACGCAACCTTATGCTTAAAAATTGGTCACATTTGACACTTAACCTTAGAATTGAGAGTCTAGTTGGCTCATCACCAAGCATGGTTTCAAGAAGAGCCCCAACTCTTAAAGATATTTTGGTCTGTTCAGAATTTAAGAGAAAAACGAAGGGAAACCAGGCCTGGCTAAAAAAAATCGACCAAATGGTATGTTTAAGTGTGGAACCTGCTCCTATTGTAAATATGCCTTTAAAATAGACAAATTTAGAGATGCTAAAGGTGAGAAGGAGCTTCCAGTACAAGCTTTTATTAACTGCCACCCTTGTATGGTGGTATATTGTATTATCTGTCCCTGCAATAAAATGTATATAGGGAAAACCATACGTGATCTCCAGATGCGTATAAGTGAACACGTATCAGATATAAAAAAAGGCGAAATGAAGAATCCGTTGGCAGTTCATTTCAAAATCCATCATGGCCAATCACCTTCTGGCTTGAAATGTATGGGTATTTATTTACTGTTTGAGGATAGGAGAGGGGGAGACAGAAATAAAGTACTCCTACAAAAGGAGACGATGTGGATAAACACATTGGGTACATTGGGCCCAGGTGGTCTTAATAATGAGATTAAATTTAACATGTTCCTTTGATATTCTTTTTATTATTTCCTTCATCCTGCAGGGTCATTTTAGGTTTGATGACTGTGTACCGGTGTCTAAACCTTTCCTTGTGTTTCTTCTCCTTATCTGACTTTATTTCTTGTCTCCCTATTTACAGAACTAATATGGACGGTAGTTCTTCATGTGTATTAAGATTTAAGATTATCCTTATTATTAATAATAGCACAGATATTCATCTCTAGATGAGAGGCCAGACTGGAAAACTAACTAGGTTTATTCCATCTGATTAATCGTGAAAAAGCCTTGGGGAAACCCATATGAGGTATATCATCTTGTCTTTTAATAATCTTGACTGAATTTGATAGTCTCAGGTCACTTTTGGTAATTCCAATCCTTTAATAGTCATATCTTTTGATTTATATTGGTAACTGTTCTATTTACCTTGGTGACTTCTGCATTGGCTAATCTAGGTGTACTGATGGTCTGACCTATGGTCTGATTGTGGGATCTTGTTGCATCTTCTTTTCCCCTGGGGTTGATGGGGACCCGGTCTGGGGCGGCAATTTTGCTTGTTCTTGACTGGCTCCCTTTCGCCTCAGGGGGCTTTTGGTTGTTCATTGTACCCTTTCATCCCACCTGTGTCGGCTTGATGTCGCCTATTTTGGGTAATGGAGGGAAATTATATACAATTTATATCCATTGACAATGTGCCATTTTTCTTTCACTTTTTCTTTTTTGTTTTTCATTTAATTAATTTTTTTCTACATTGTTTAATTTTTCCTTATTCAATCTTTCTTATATTTATTTTTACTTTCTTTAATTCCTTTTCTTTTCCTTTTTTGGGGCGTCTATTCATTAGCAGAAATGGAGTGACATTTTTGCCCTGTATTTAGATTTATGTATAGAAGATTTTACTTCGCAATATCTTCAAATATGGAGATTGGTAACATTTAGGAATACGATTATTTATAAATATTCTATAATTATCTAGAGGTTACTTCCCTTATTGATAGTTTTTATTAACTTACAAAAAATTTTCTGTTTAAGATAAATGAATATGTACATGCATTTAACTCTACCTAACCCATGATTATAATTGAATGTAACTGTGTGGGAGATATCTAGATAGATAGATAGATAGATAGATAGATAGATAGATAGATAGATAGATAGATAGATAGATAGATAGATAGATAGATAGATCAGTGAGATGGATTAGTTTAGTCAATGTTTTGATAAAAATGCTGTTTTCACTATGTACGGAGCTGTATCACCCATTTGAAACGGACACTATATAAGGTGTGATCACTTGGATGTCGATAACGGCTCTGAGAAAGTCCCGGAAGGGATGAAACCCGTTAGCCAATGAAAACTTTACTTTTGACACGTGGTATTTGACGTCACACTCCGTGAACCTGCTCTGGTGCTGATCCCATGCTGGGTCATGGTAACCTGGTCCTGTGCTACAAATCAAGCCGTGATGTGCGGGTGCACATAGACCAAACTAAGAGGTCTGTGCCGGATCGCCTCGTTGGGTGAGGATTACTGATCCCGTTCTGAAGAACGCAATTGGGATCTACCTTGTAGTTCACTCTACGTTATGAGTGGACTTATACTTACCCAGGTGGCTCGAATTGGATCATGCCGATCTGATCTGGGGAGTTACGTATATTCTTCTCCCACATCTAATTTTGTCCTAACTACTGGAGGTGCCTTTTAAGGGATTTGTGTTTCCATATTTCGGCACATAGACACAGGCTCCCCATATCATTATTGAAGGACATTAATTCGGCCGAACCTCCAATCTACATGACAACTTTTTATCAATGGGGCCCCTTGATTACGTCAAGACTTAGATAAGTACATTTGGATTTGTATGCACTTAATATGTTATATTTTGTACTTATGGAAATAAAAGCAAGATGCACGGCGCCACATAGTGCAAGTCAATCCAAGAAGGCAAGTTTTAGGTCATACAATACTATGTTTACCTAAGTACTGTATTTAAACAGTGGTTAAACAATGTGCACGGTGAAAATCCAATAGTGCTGCTGCCAAGATGCAAACCGGTTAACCATACGGCCACCGCATTGCAAATTAAATATTCAAAGATAGGAAAAGAATGGATTTTATGGGGTGCTGCTACATTACAAACCTTGGTCTGAGGAAGATGCTAGTTTGCCGTCGAAACGCGTAGCCACTATTGTTATTATTGTTTCTATTAAATAGATATATGTTTTAAGTTCATTTACTTCAAATCTCTCGTGCCTTTGTCCATTTGTAATGTAGTAGCGCCCCATAAGATCTGTTCTTTTCCTATATTTTGTACTTAGTCTTTAATTGTTTTGTATCAGGTAATTTCTTACATATTGTCTGCATATGTTAATCCGCAAGTTTTGGATCCTTAATCAGCAGTACTTATCGTGATATATGTTCTCAGTTGATCATGTATGATATTCTTCTTTACCTAATTATATTCTATGTCATAGATCTCTGTTTCCAGGTCTATGAACATTTTACTTATGTATAGTGAACGGATTCGATTATACTTTTTAAATAATTAATAAATTTGTACTAACTTTAATGCTAATTATTCTACCTAGAGTGTGCTGGTTTGTGTCCAACGATCTTTTTTGTTTTAGTGTTTGTCATATCTCCATTTACACTTGTGTACTTGTCTCTCCACTAGATTTATTTTTGATACCATTTATCATGGGTTGTAATTCTGACATCTGTGCCCAGTCTATCTAGTGTGTCAAGTCAGCACCTATTGCCGCGTACCCTTTTTCCTTGCTGGCCGAATCATTTTATGCATTATTACCTATGACAGTAGGTTGGTTTATTTTGCTTATCTGTACGTACTAAATATAATGCGCAGATATTTGTTCATATTTTATGCATTATTGATGCCTCTTACATATTATATAGATATTTTCTTATCTCTTTGGGGTTCCAGCATGTATTCATATCTACCCCTTACATGTGTGTTTGTGTATGGCATGGTGGGCATTTTGGATGTTGCAGTCTGTATGTTTTGGATTGGTGGGCCATATTTTTGTGGTCCCTTACTCCTACATTTTAACTGATTGTCTGTACTCATATCATTTTTTTAATAATAAATAATATATTTTGTTAAAATTGCTTTGGGCATTCTTTTCCACTATTCTTTGTTTTGGTTTTGCCACCCTAAGCAAGAAGTCTTCTTTTAAAAAAAATTACTATACCTGTCAGTTTGTCCACTGCGGGAGTTTGCTTCACAGTCCAAGCATTTCCGGATCTGTGGGAAACTTTCTCTGCCAATCCCTGGTTACTTGTTACTTCCCGTGCTCCAACCGAACAAGCCGCTTTCTATTTCTTCTGTGAATGGGGAATTATTATCCAAGGTTATCCACGAGGTCACTGAGCCTATCTCCCTGCAAGTAGAATCACTTCACCATAAGCTTATATCATTCTGCGTACTGAGAAACTTCCTCAGTCCACTTTTCCTGTGTCTTCCTTGGATTCAACAAAATCCTCCTGTCATTGACCAGAAGTCTGCTCAGATAACCCAATTGGGTGACACCTGCCATCAACAATGTCGGCCTGTCATTCTTCCACCTTGGCATCAAGTTATTGAACCAGTCCAGGACGGTTTGCCTAAATCCTATGCCATTCATGCAGATATAGTCTGTAAACAACAAGTAAAGACTCTTCCACCACATAGTTCGTACAATTGTGCCATTGATTTCTTAATTAAGTCTACTCCTCCTCAGGGTAGAGTATACCCTTTCTCAGTCCCTGAGACAGAAGCTGTGTCACAATACATCAATGAAAACTGGAGGAGTCATTTATAATTAAAAGTCTTCTCCTACTGGAGTAGGCTTCTTCTTTGTCGGAAACCAAGACGGTACCTTAAAGGAGTATTCCCATCAGCATAATCATATCTCAAGTGCTAATAAACCTGAAATTAGCAACTTTACCATATACCTTGAATTTTCCAATCTTTAATTTTCTCTAGATAATCTTCCTGTCGTCCCTCTCTTTGTATTTCACTAGTTGCCTAGGGTTGCGACTACCGCTGCAGTCCTTCAGCAGTGGTCGCGCTTGCACACTGTTTTCCCTTTCTGGTACTGAGGACAATGGCCGGGGGGTCTCGGGAGCGCATATCCTGGAGCCGTCCACAGATCTGAATACAGGTGGAGAGAGCGCGCCGGCAATCCCGAGATCCCGGCCATCCTCTACAGTAGAAGAGGAGAAAAAGAGTGCGTAAGCACAGCAGACTGCATGATGGAGGGGGGAGTGTAGAGGGTGGTTGAAATGGTGGGTTATGAGCAGGATAAAACTGTTTAGGGGCAAACAAAGATTCTGAGGAGGACAAGGTAGGATCATCTCAACCAAGCTTACAATGCCTGGTTGAGACAAAGTGTCAGCAAGGTTTACTCCCATTACTATAGTGTATCTAGCAGCATCGGGAGTGCGCACGGAGAAGGCTTCACAGTTTGACATAAAGCGCATACTGCCCACATTTGCTCCTGCTCAGATGAACATGCTGCAAGGAAAAAGGATGAAAAAAGACATTTCTTGGGGTAATATATTGGATTGGATATCATGATTAGACTTTAGATTTTAATGTTTATTGATACTAAGGAGAAGAAAATGGCTTTTGGTGGGAATAACCCTTTAAGGCCTTGTATTGATTATTTCGGCCTAAATGAAACTACAATAAAAAACAAATACCATCTGCCATTAAATTTAGAGCTCTTTTACCATTTACAAGGGGCCAAGATTTTCACCAAGTTGGATTTACGGGGTGCTTACAACTTGGTTTATATTCATGAGGGAGATGAGTGGAAAACCTCCAATTAAAATGAGAGATGAACACTTTGAATATCTGGTTATGCCCTTTGGTCTCAGTAATACTCCTGCGGTCTTTCAAGAATGTGTTAATGACATTTTCTGTGACCTTTTATACAGCTGTGTCGTGGTTTATTCTGATGATATTCTTGTTTTCTCCCAAGATCTCTATACCCATCGCAAGCAAGCAAGTCTGGTCCTGTCTATGAGAGTGCCACGCTGGAAAAATGCCTCTTTGAGAGATCCAGTCTGCCTTTCCTTGGATATAATATCTCTGATCAGGGGTTGAATTAATCTAAATTGTCTGCAGTGCTTGGGTGTCCACATCCCCAAGTACTTAAAGCTATTTAACTTTTCCTTGGATTTGCCAACTCCTATCGAGCTCAAGCTCATTTCTCCTTTCTGGTGGCACCCAGCTCTGCTCTAACCAAAAATAGAGTCAAGGCAAAATTTTGGACACCTGAAGCTGAATCAGCTTTTCTCAGTCTCAAACAGGCCTTCTACTCAGCCTCCCTTCTTCATAGACGGATTCCATTCATCCTGGAAGGTAATGCTTCGTCTGTAGGAGTGGGCGCTGTTCTTTTCCATAAAATAAATAATGGACAAATCTCCTGTAAATTTTCTCCAAGGCCTTCTCTCCTGTCTGAAAAAAATGTCGGCATCAGAGATCGCAATCGTTTGTCCATTGAATTAGCACCTGAAGAATGGTGAAGTTTACTTGAAGTAGTACATCATCCCATCACTATTTATACTGACCACAAAACCTACTGTATCTGCAAACGGTAGAACGTCTAAACCCTCGTTGTTATTTAACTTTTCCTTGGATTTGCCAACTCCTATCGAGCTCAAGCTCATTTCTCCTTTCTGGTGGCACCCAGCTCTGCTCTAACCAAAAATAGAGTCAAGGCAAAATTTTGGACACCTGAAGCTGAATCAGCTTTTCTCAGTCTCAAACAGGCCTTCTACTCAGCCTCCCTTCTTCATAGACGGATTCCATTCATCCTGGAAGGTAATGCTTCGTCTGTAGGAGTGGGCGCTGTTCTTTTCCATAAAATAAATAATGGACAAATCTCCTGTAAATTTTCTCCAAGGCCTTCTCTCCTGTCTGAAAAAATGTCGGCATCAGAGATCGCAATCGTTTGTCCATTGAATTAGCACCTGAAGAATGGTGAATTTTACTTGAAGTAGTACATCATCCCGTCACTATTTATACTGACCACAAAACCTACTGTATCTGCAAACGGTAGAACGTCTAAACCCTCGTTGTTATTTAACTTTTCCTTGGATTTGCCAACTCCTATCGAGCTCAAGCTCATTTCTCCTTTCTGGTGGCACCCAGCTCTGCTCTAACCAAAAATAGAGTCAAGTGTAATGATAGGGGTAAGGAAACAGACAAGTGAGCCCTAATCTACCCGCCACTCAGTCCCTGCCTACTTGCAACGAACCGCCCTAGGCGACGGGGTACAACTGGGCGACAGTCCCTATGCTCAATATGTGCACGACAGCCAAACAGACAAGAGTACACAGAAGCAAGGGAAAAGGGGCAGTTGCCCACGGAAACACTGAGAGCAACAAGAGTGGTGAACGAGCCGAGTCAAACCAGGAGTGTACGATGTACCAAACGCAGAGCAGGAGAGTAGTGAACAAGCTGAGTCAAACCAGGAGTGTACGAGGTACCCAAACGCAGAGCAGGAGAGTAGTCAGTAAGCCAGGGTCAATATGAAGCAGGGTCAAATAGATCAAGAAGCTGCAGCAGGGCCAGGAAACCAAATGAGAAGAAACACAAGCAAGGAGGAACAGGAAAGGCAGGTATAAATAGACAGAGGGCGGGAGCTAGCTCCATCTGGCCAGGCTATGACAGGCTCTCCCACTCCTAAGTCTGCCATCCTGAGTGGTGGAAGATGGAGTCAGTCTCCCAGACATAGAAGCAGGTGCAGACTGATTACCTATGGGCGTGGATACAGAAGCTGTGCCTGGCAGATTCTTAACAGTACCCCCCCCCCCCTTTTATGAGGGGCCACCGGACCCTTTCTAGATGGACCTGGTATATTGGGGAAACTAAGTTGGAACCTCCTGACCAATACCCCAGCGTGAACATCCCTGGCGGGTACCCAAGTCCTCTCCTCAGGCCCGTATCCTCTCCAATGGACCAGGTACTGGAGGGAGCCTTGGACCATCTTGCTGTCCACAATCTTGGCCACCTCGAATTCTACCCCCTCAGGGGTGAGAACGGGGACAGGAGGTTTCCTCGAGGGAGCCAAGGACGGAGAGCAGCGTTTAAGGAGGGAGGCATGAAACACATCGTGTACTCGAAAAGATGGGGGCAACTCCAGTCGGAAGGAGACAGGATTGAGGACTTCAATGACCTTGTACGGCCCTATAAACCGGGGAGCAAACTTCTTGGACGGGACTTTAAGGCGCAAGTTCTTTGACGATAGCCACACCAGATCCCCGACCATAAACAAGGGGTTAGCAGAACGTCTTCTATCTGCCTGAGTTTTTTGTATGCTCTGGGACGCCTCTAGGTTCTTCTGAACCTGGGCCCAGACTGTGCACAGTTCCCGATGAACGACCTCTACCTCGGGATTGTTGGAACTACCAGGTGAAATGGAGGAGAACCGTGGATTAAACCCAAAATTACAGAAAAAGGGGGAGACCCCTGATGAGTTACTGACCCGGTTATTAAGGGAAAATTCGGCAAGGGGGATGAATGAGACCCAATCATATTGACAGTCAGAGATAAAACACCTTAAATATTGTTCTAGAGACTGATTAGTCCTCTCAGTTTGGCCATTAGTTTCAGGATGGAAGGCAGAGGAGAAGGACAGATCAATCTCCAACTTTTTACAGAAGGCTCTCCAAAACAAGGAAACAAATTGTACCCCTCTGTCAGAAACAATATTGACAGGGACCCCATGGAGGCGCAGGATATGTTTGACAAACAAGGTAGCTAACGTCTTAGCATTGGGTAGTTTTTTGAGGGGCACAAAGTGGCACATCTTACTGAAGCGGTCTAGTACAACCCACACCACCGACTTGCCTTGAGATGGAGGCAAATCGGTGATAAAATCCATGGAGATATGGGTCCAAGGTCTCTGGGGAATGGGCAAAGAACGTAGTAAGCCCGCTGGTCGGGACCTGGGAGTCTTGGACCTAGCACAAACCTCACAAGCGGCGACGTAGGCCTTAACGTCCTTAGGCAACCCAGGCCACCAATAGTTTCTGGCAATGAGGTGCTTGGTACCCAGGATGCCTGGATGACCAGATAGAGTGGAGTCATGATTTTCCCTAAGTACCCTTAGCTGGAATTGCAGGGGAACAAACAGCTTGTTCTCAGGAAGGTTCCCGGGAGCTGAACCTTGATCAGCAGCAATTTCAGAAACTAAATCAGAATCAATAGAGGAAATGATTATACCTGGAGGCAAAATACAAGCAGGATCTTCCTCCAAAGGAGGGCTGGCCATGAAGCTACGCGACAGTGCCTCAGCCTTAATATTTTTAGACCCAGCCCTATAGGTAACCAAAAAGTTGAATCTGGTAAAAAATAACGCCCATCGAGCTTGTCTCGGGTTTAGCCTCCGGGCAGATTCTAGGAAAACCAGATTCTTGTGGTCGGTAAGGACCGTTACCTGGTGCCTAGCCCCCTCCAGGAAGTGGCGCCACTCTTCAAATGCCCATTTAATGGCTAAGAGTTTGCGGTTGCCAATATCATAGTTACTCTCAGTGGGCGAAAACTTCCTGGAGAAGTAGGCACAGGGACGGAGATGGGTGAGGGACCTGGTACCCTGGGACAAGACAGCCCCACTCCCACCTCGGACGCGTCAACCTCCACGATAAATGGCTCCATTTGGTTGGGCTGAACCAACACCGGGGCAGAGATAAAGCACTTCATAAGGACCTCAAAAGCCTGGACAGCCTCAGGAGGCCAGTGGAGGAGATCAGCACCCTTGCGAGTGAGATCCGTAAGAGGCTTAGCGATGACCGAGAAGTTAGCAATAAATCTCCTGTAATAATTAGCGAACCCCAAGAAGCACTGTAACGCCTTCAGGGAGGCAGGTTGGACCCATTCCGCCACAGCCTGGACCTTGGCGGGGTCCATGCGGAAATCATGAGGAGTGAGGATTTGACCCAAAAATGTTATCTCCTGCACCCCAAACACACATTTTTCGATCTTCGCAAACAGTTTGTTTTCCCGAAGGACCTGGAGCACCTTCCTGACATGCTCAATGTGGGAGGACCAGTCCTTGGAAAACACAAGTATGTCATCAAGGTACACTACAAGAAATACCCCTAGGTAATCTCTTAAAATCTCATTTATAAATTCTGGAAGACCGCGGGAGCATTACACAACCCAAAGGGCATGACGAGGTATTCTAAATGACCTTCGGGCGTGTTAAACGCAGTCTTCCACTCATCCCCGTCTTTGATGCGGATAAGGTTATACGCCCCCCGTAGATCAAACTTAGAGAACCATTGGGCCCCCTGAACCTGATTAAAGAGATCAGGAATCAAAGGAAGGGGATACTGGTTCCTTACAGTGACCTTATTCAAGTTGTGGTAGTCAATGCATGGCCTAAGACCACCATCCTTCTTCCCTACGAAGAAGAAGCCAGCACCTACCGGAGAAGTAGAGGGGCGAATGTAACCCTTGGCCAGGCATTCTTGGATATACTCTCTCATGGCTTCACGTTCGGGACAAGAGAGATTAAATATCCTACCCTTAGGGAGCTTAGCTCCTGGTACCAAATCGATAGAGCAATCTTATTCTCTATGAGGAGGTAACACTTCGGAGGCCTCCTTAGAGAAAACATCAGCGAAGTCCTGAACAAACTCAGGTAGCGTGTTCACCTCCTCAGGGGGAGAAATAGAATTAAAAGAAAAACATGACGTCAAGAATTCATTACCCAGTATTCCAGTCAAACGTGGGATTATGCAACTGCAACCAGGGAAGGCCTAAAACCAAATCGGACGATAATCACTGCATCAACAGTACAGAGCACTGCTCCAAATGCATGGAGCCAACAAGGAGTTCAAAAACAGGGGTATGCTGCGTAAAATAACCATTAGCAAGAGGAGTGGAGTCGATACCCACTACCGGGACAGGTTTAGGCTAATCAATCAAAGGCATAGCTAGAGACATAGCAAATTCCACAGACATGATATTAGCAGATGACCCTGAATCCACGAAGGCACTGCCGGTAGCAGACCTACCACCAAAAGAGACCTGAAAGGGAAGCAAGATTTTATTACATTTCATATTTACGGGAAATACCTGTGCGCCCAAGAGACCTCCCCGATGATCACTTAGGCGCGGAAGTTTTCCGGCTGCTTATTCTTACGCCTAGGACAGGTGTTCACTTGATGCTTGTCATCCCCACAATAGAAGCAGAAACCATTCTTCCTGCGGAACTCTCTACGTTGTTGGGGGGACACGGAGGCTCCTAGTTGCATAGGTACCTCCGAGTCTTCTGTGGAAGAACGAAGCAACGGAACCTCGGGAGGCATCATGGGGGAGTCAGAGGAGAAAACACTAAAACTTTCACGTTGTCGTTCCCTGAGACGTCGGTCAAGTCGTACCGCTAAAGCCATAACCTGGTCTAGGGAGTTAGAAGAGGGATAGCTAACTAGCAGGTCTTTCAGGGCGTTCGACAGACCCAACCAAAACTGGCACCTTAAGGCAGGGTCATTCCACCGAGAAGCTACGCACAACTTCCTAAAGTCAGAGCAATACTCCTCAACAGGTCTCTTACCCTGACGTAAGGTCACCAGCTGACTCTCGGCAAAGGCAGTCCTGTCAGTCTCGTCATAAATGAGTCCGAGAGCGGAAATGAAAAGATCAATGGAGGAAAGTTCAGGGGCGTCAGGAGCCAAGGAGAACGCCCATTCTTGGGGCCCTTCCTGGAGCCGGGACATAATTATACCCACCCGCTGGCTTTCAGAACCTGAGGAGTGGGGCTTTAAGCGAAAATAGAGCTTACAACTCTCCCGAAAGGAGAGAAAAGTCTTCCGGTCCCCTGAGAACATGTCAGGCAACTTGAGGTGGGGTTCAAGAGGTGAGGTGAGGGGCACTACCATGGTAGCATCAGGCTGGTTGACACTCTGAGCCAGGGCCTGGACCTGTAAGGAGAGACCCTGCATTTGCTGAGCCAGGGTCTCAAGGGGGTCCATAGTAGTGTGAGGGACCAGGGTAGACTAGGTATGGGGCTTGTGATTATGTAATGACGGGGGTAAGGAGACAGACAAGTGAGCCCTAATCTACCCGCCACTCAGTCCCTGCCTACTTGCAACGACCCGCCCTAGGCGACGGGGTACAACTGGGCGTCAGTCCCTACGCTCAATATGTGCATGACAGACAAACAGACAAGGGTACACAGAAGCAAGGGAAAAGGGGCAGTTGCCCACGGAAACACCGAGAGCAACAAGAGTGGTGAACGAGCCGAGTCAAACCAGGAGTGTACGAGGTACCATACACAGAGCAGGAGAGTAGTGAACAAGTCGAGTCAAACCAGGAGTGTACGAGGTACCCAAATGCAGAGCAGAAGAGTAGTCAGTAAGCCAGGGTCAATATGAAGCAGGGTCAAATAGATCAAGAAGCTGCAGCAGGGCCAGGAAACCAAATGAGAAGAAACACAAGCAAGGAGGAACAGGAAAGGCAGGTATAAATAGACAGAGGGCGGGAGCTAGCTCCGTCTTGCCAGGCTATGATAGGCTCTCCCACTCCTAAGCCTGCCATCCTGAGTGGTGGAAGATGGAGTCAGTCTCCCAGACATAGAAGCAGGTACAGACTGATTACCTATGGGCGTGGATACAGAAGCTGTGCCTGGCAGATCCTTAACACAAGGCAAAATTTTGGACACCTGAAACTGAATCAGCTTTTCTCAGTCTCAAACAGGCCTTCTCCTCAGCCTCCCTTCTTCATAGACGGATTCCATTCATCCTGGAAGGTAATGCTTCGTCTGTAGGAGTGGGCGCTGTTCTTTCCCATAAAATAAATAATGGACAAATCTCCTGTAAATTTTCTCCAAGGCCTTCTCTCCTGTCGGAAAAAATGTCGGCATCAGAGATCGCAATCTTTTGTCCATTGAATTAACACCTGAAGAATGGTGAAGTTGACTTGAAGTAGTACATCATCCCATCACTATTTATACTGACCACAAAACCTACTGTATCTGCAAACGGTACAACGTCTAAACCCTCGTTGTTCTTCCCACGAACCAACTACTTCCTCCATTATCAACCAGCTAACAAAAACATAAAGGCAGAGGCTTTAGCTTGCTGTTTCAAACCTGTAGATCAAGATCCTGAATCTCAATTTATCATTGATCTGAAGTTCTCAACATTTCTCTCGGAAAGACTTTTGTCTCTCCTAGTATACAAAAAGTTCTCTGGACATCCTGGCATTTGGAAAACACTAGATCAGTGTTTCCCAACCTCTGGGTCGCGACCCCCTGGGGGTCATGTGAAGACCTCCAGGGCGGTTGTGAGCCACTCACTGATATGCTGTGCGGCTCTGCAGTTCGGATATAGTGGGTCCTCAGTGACGCACAGCAGCAGGATATCTTGAGACCGTCCCCCTCTATCGGGCTCAGAGTACAGCTGAAAAGCGCAATAGAGGCTGAAAACAGCTAAAAAACAGGATAGAAGCCAAATACAGTAGAATAGAAGCAGAATACAGGAGGACAGAGGCGGAATACAGCTGAAAAGTGGAATAGAGGCAGAATACAGGAGAATAGAGATTGAATACAGCAGAATAGAGGCCAAAAACAGCTGAAAAGTGGAATAGAGGGAGAATACGTTCTTCAAATAGTATTCTCTGGTCTTGAATACAATTATCATTGTTTGTGATGTTGCAGGAAAATATTTTTTAAATGGGGCTAAGTACGATAGTGGAGGTCTCAAATAAAAGTCTCAGCCAAAAGTGGGTCCCACACTTAGGTTGGGAACCACTGCACTAGATCTAGTGTCTCGTCATTACTGTTGGCCTTCCTTGTCCCGGGACATTAGTCATAGCATTTACCATCTGTGCTCAAAATAAAGTTTCACACTAAAAACCTGCTGGATTTCTCTATCCTTTGTCAGTTCCTGACTCTCCTTGGGTTTATATTGCTATGGATATTGTTACACACTTACCCTCTTTTTCCGGCTGTACAGTGATTTGGTTCGTGGTTGACCTTTTCCCAAAGATGACACACTTCATTCCTCTGAATGGTCTTCCTTCAGCAAAATATCTGTTTACTCTCTTCATCAAACACATTTTTCTCTTGCACTGACTTACTAAGCATTTAGTATATAACAGAGGAGTAGAGTTCTTTTCAAGATTCTGAAGAGCGCTTTGCAACTTACTTAAAGTTAAGAAATCACAGAAGACCAGCTGATCAATAAGTTAGTGACCACCATAATATCACCTACAGGCTAAGTAGAAATCTAAAAGACCATCTTGTACACATTCACTTTGTACCACCGAGTACACCAGGAACATGGCTAGACTGCAGGACAACTGGTACCTTCTGCTGTGGGAATTGCAAAGCCTGTCGCTATGTTACAACATCAAAAACCTTTGAGAATGTCAACACGGGACAGACTAACTAACACATGTCGCGATTTTGCAAATTGCAAAACGGCAGGTATTGTCTATCTCTGTTCCTGTCCATGCCCACTTTCGTACGTAGGTAAGACCAAAAGGGAACTACAATGTCGTATCCTGAAACATATAGGAGAAATAGAACACTCGAGATAAACCACTAGCGAAGCACATGAGGAATGAACAACCAAGAACGCCATTCGTGGTTTTCTTCAAGGTGATTGAAGTCATTCAGTATACACAGAGAAGAGGGGATTGGGATAAGCATATTCTTCAAAGGGAAACGTCTTAAAACCCTGAGTCCGTCTGGTCTCAATGACTCATTGTCCTTTAATTCAATGAAGCTGACCTCTGTTCCTAAATTAACTCTTTTATAACCATGAAATAGACACTCTATGCCTATCAACATTGACTAATCAAGAAACTAATCAGTTGGGCCACATTTTGGCCGATCACAGAGTTTAATTGCATGCACTACAAACCGGTCCCTAGTGCAGAGTTAATCCAGAGGTGAATCACACTATTTATCGTTCTATCTTAACGGGTCTTTTTTACCTCCCTTGGCCACGCCTCCATATATTAGTTAGTTATGTACTATTATGCGATTCCTACCCAACCCTCAGATATCCCTCAAAGTCTAATCTCCTGAAATAATCTATGCCCCCAAATGCCTAGGCCCCCTTAAACCCTGCTCCACCCAACACCCAATATTATTCAAGCCCTGCCTAAGCCGATCCCATGGTTTGTTCTCTCATGGGGACCTTGAGCGCAATGCGTCTGTGGTAACCATGATAACATACATCACTAATACACATGCGCAGATTTAGCACTACTGCCGAGTAATACTAGTGCTCTGCACTATCTGTGCCAGACCCATGCGCAATAAGACCATTCAAGCTCTCAGAGACAATAGCACTGACAGAGTGTCTGGCCGGAGTGCTCTGTACTATATGTGCCAGACGCATGCATAAGAAGGATAATCTCCTGGCCGACAGAGCTGACAGTGGAGAGTCATTGACCAGAGCGGCTTCTTTCCACTGACATACGCAGAATGGCAGCTCCCATAATAGAATCGGAAGCCATACAACTAATCAAGTATAAGATCAAATTTTATCAATACTATGAGTTTTATATGTCTCCCTTGGTTTTTAAATAGACTAATTAGCATGTGCTATTCATTGGCTGACTGGCTTATATCACTGAGTTAGTTGGAAGAGGGAGGAAGAGATGGAGATAGGAGAGGAGGGCGGGGAGAGTAAGGTAAGAGGGAGGTGTTTCAGGTATTAACTTGGGCTCAGTCCTTTAAAAGCAGCAGCCAGTTATCTTATGGCTGCCTACTACATGCACTACCATCATTACCTGCAATGAGGGATTCCGGGATTGAACTGGCCTGGACAGCCTCCTTGTGAATGGAGGGAGTCATCAAACCTCCTACTATGTATTACATAAGGTGACCTGGGTCGTAAGTCTGTTACATTTGCCGTTTTACACTGTTGGTAGTCTAGAACTAGTAGAACTATCACAATCAGCTTGTGTTTTTGACTGTCTCTTTTTGACTATTAGTCTGGTTACCTGATGAACCTGACAAGTTTCAAGGGAAACATGTTGGAACGCAGTTTACTATGTCTATCGATTTGAGTCAATTAGAGCCACACCTCTGGACATACTGATTTTCTTTCAATCATTCACAACCCCCATCTGGTAGTTGTGGTATGCCTTTGTCTAATTATATTTTTAATTTTATTGCTTCATTTTATCATTTATTTTTGCCGACCCATTGTTGTGCACATGTTGAAGGTAATGCACATTTTGTTTTTTCTATTGTGCATTTGTTCATCTTGGTCCCATTTTTGTACCAGATATCCTCCATAAAGTATCAGCTAGGCAATTAACAAGATATCTAGGGTACAGGTTGGATGCTGGAGTCGTCCTTTGAGTAGCTGCATTACTCGGTCTAGTTAGGGGGACCCGATAGGGTATACCAGGGACATGTGTTTTGTTCTCGCAACTCAATGACCAAACATTTCCCCCCTATATGTGCATCATTATTTGGAAGGATATCTGTTTTCCTTTTTTATCCCAATGAAATAAGTAAAGGTTACGTTTTAGTGTGTATGTTTTTTTTTTTTTAATGCTGGTCTTCTTCTGGGATTTCTTTTGGTTATATTACCACTGACTACATATTTGGCCCGCCAAAGCCGTTATATCTGTTTGGTTCTGTGATTTTACTTGAAGTAAAGTTGAACTTTTTATCTGCCTACCAACCTCAAACTAATCGACAAGTGGAACGGATCAACCAGGTATTAGAGAACTTTCTCAGGAATTTGTCTCTCCTCTGTAAGACGACTGGACCAATCTCCTTCCATGGCCAGAATTTGCTGATAATAATAGTACTGGGAAATCGACGGAATGTTCGCCTTTCATCCTAGAGTTCCTTTACCAGTTCCAACTCTGTCTGAGGTTCCAGCAGCTAACCTTTCTCATGCCCACTTTTTACGCAACTGGCAGGACGCCAAATAGTCTATTACTGTAGCCTGCTTCAAGAAAAACGCAGACAAGAAGCGCCAAACTCGTCCTCAATTTCTTCCTCGAGGCAAGGTCTGGATGTCCTTCAAGCACATCCATTTGCGAACTCAATGTTTTAAGTTTGCTCCTCACTTCTTAGGTACTTATGTCATTCTAAAACAAATCAATCCTGTCGTCTACAAACTCTGTCTTCCTCGGTTTTTCAAAACTCCCAATTCTTTTCATGTATCTCTCCTCAAGCTGCTGGTTCTGAATTGGTTTTCAAAGAAGACTTATCCTTCTGCTGCAAATTTTAGTCCAGACACCAAATACGAGGTCAACAAAATTTTAGATGCCAAGAGGGTGAGACGAAAACTGTTATACCTGGTAGATTGGAGGAACTTTGGTCCTTAGGAGAGATCCTCAGAAACTGTGTATAACATTCATGCTCCCTATTTCCTTAGAGACTTTTGTCGTATGTTCCCACAAAAAGCCTTAAAAGGAGGGGGTAGTGTAATGGCAGCTCCCAGTCACCCTGTTTTACTTACCTGCTCTCTGTATCCTCCTTCTCCTGCCTGGCACCGCTCCTTTTCTCTGAGGTCCACGTCAGGTGGCCTTCCAAGTTGTCAGTGTTCTTCCTTGGGCCCTAGTGTGTGCGCTGGCTCTCGCTCAAAGGGCTAGCGTGCGCCAAATTATTTCACCCAGCTATCCCTGGGTATTTAAGATCCTCCCCTTCATATGCTCTTTGACAGATCAATTTGGTTTCTACTAATGTTCCTAGTGTTCCTCCGTTATTTCGTCTATTGGATTTCTGTATTTTGTTCTCATCCTAAACCTTTGGCCATCCTTGCCTGCCACCTTCCCTGACCTCTTGCCAAGTGACACGTGACGAACCTCTACCGCCTGCCCTAACAATTTCTCATGTAACCCGTTACGAACCTTGCTGCCTGCCCTGACCTTTTGCTATACCGGATCCTGCTTACTTGCAGTACACCTGTTATGTTGGCCGTCATCAAGGGAAACTACTCTCAGGATAGCATTCCCATGCAGTGGTGTCCAGATCCCTGTGTAGGGGTTGAAAGGTTAATACCAGGGATTCCATAGGACTCCGCTCCCCGGTTTAGCCCCACGTGACAGAATCTTCTACGGGCTCTGTGACACTGACTGGTAGTAGGTTTTCAATGAGCCCATGCAAAGAAAAACAACATAAAGTTTATATTAGAAGGAACACTAAAGAAAAAAAATATACCCTACCGTTCAAAAGTTTGGGGTCACCCAGACAATTTTGTGTTTTCCATGAAAACTCACACTTATATTTATCAAATGAGTTGCAAAAGGACTAGAAAATATAGTCAAGACATTGACAAGGCTATAAATAATGATTTTTATTTAAAATAATAATTTTCTCCTTCAAACTTTGCTTTCGTCAAAGAATGCTCCATTTGCACCAATTACAGCATTGCAGACCTTTGGCATTCTAGCTGTTAATTTGCTGAGGTAATCGGGAGAAATTTCACCCCATGTGTAATGACGGGGTAGGGAGACAGACAGGTGAGCCCTAATCTACCCGCCACTCATGCCCCTGCCTACTTGCAACGGCCCGTCCTAGGCGACGGCGTACAACTGGGCGACGGTCCCTACGCTCAATAAGTGCACGACAGACAAACAGACAAGGATACACAGAAGTTAGGGAAATGGAGCAGTTGCCCACGGCAGCACCGTGAGCAACGAGAGTAGTGAATGAGCCGAGTCAAACCAAGAGTGTACGAGGTACCAAACGCAGAGCAGGAGAGTAGTGAACGAGCCGAGTCAAACAAGGAGTGTACGAGGTACCAAACACAGAGCAGGAGAATTGTCAGTAAAGCCAGGGTCAAAATGAAGCAGAGGACAAAATGTTCAAGCAGCAGAGCCAGGACACAAACAGAATCACAGGCAAAGGAGGAGCAGGAAATGCAGGTATAAATAGACAGAGGGCGGGAGCTAGCTCCGTCTGGCCAGGCTGTGATAGGCTCTCCCACTCCTCAGCCTCCCAGCCTGACTGGTAGAAGATCGTGTCACTCTCTCAGACTTAGGAGCAAGTGCAGACTGATTACCCATGGGCGTCGACATAAAAGCTGTGTCTGGCAGATCCTTTACAGTACCCCCCCTTTTAAGAGGGGCCACTGGACCCTTTCTAGGTGGACCTGGCTTATTGCGGAAGTGAAGATGGAACCTCCTGAGCAATACCCCAGCGTGAACATCCCGGGCGGGTACCCAAGTCCTCTCCTCAGGCCCGTATCCTCTCCAATGGACCAGGTACTGGAGGGAGCCTTGGACCATCCTGCTGTCCACAATCTTGGCCACCTCGAATTCTAACCCTTCAGGGGTGAGAACAGGGACCGGAGGTTTCCTCGAGGGAGCCAAGGATGGGGAGCAGCGTTTAAGGAGGGAGGCATGAAACACGTCGTGTACTCGAAAAGATGGGGGTAACTCCAGTCGGAAGGAGACAGGGTTAAGGACTTCAATGACCTTGTACGGCCCTATATATCGGGGAGCAAATTTTTTGGACAGGACTTTAAGGCGCAAATTTTTAGAAGATAGCCACACCAGATCCCCGACCACAAACAAGGGGTTAGCAGAACGTCTTCTATCTGCCTGAGTCTTTTGTATGCTCTGGGACGCCTCTAGGTTCTTCTGAACCTGGGCCCAGACTGTGCACAGTTCCTGATGAACGACCTCTACCTCGGGATTGTTGGAACTACCAGGTGAAACGGAGGAGAACCGTGGATTAAACCCAAAATTACAGAAAAAGGGGGAGACCCCTGATGAGTTACTGACCCGGTTATTAAGGGAAAATTCGGCGAGGGGAATGAAGGAGACCCAATCATATTGACAGTCAGAGATAAAACACCTTAAATATTGTTCTAGAGACTGATTAGTCCTCTCAGTTTGGCCATTAGTTTCAGGATGGAAGGCCGAGGAGAAGGACAGATCCATCTCCAACTTTTTACAGAAGGCTCTCCAAAACAATGAAACAAATTGTACCCCTCTGTCAGAAACAATATTGACAGGAACCCCATGGAGACGCAGGATGTGATTGACAAACAAGGTAGCTAACGTCTTAGCATTGGGTAGTTTCTTGAGGGGCACAAAGTGGCACATCTTTCTGAAACGGTCTACTACAACCCACACCACCGACTTGCCTTGAGATGGAGGCAAATCGGTGATAAAATCCATGGAGATATGGGTCCAAGGTCTCTGGGGAATGGGCAAAGAACATAGTAAGCCCGCTGGTCGGGACCTGGGAGTCTTGGACCTAGCACAAATTTCACAAGCGGCGACGTAGGCCTTAACGTCTTTAAGCAACCCAGGCCACCAATAGTTTCTGGCAATCAGATTCTTGGTACCCAGGATGCCTGGATGGCCAGATAGAGCAGAGTCATGATTTTCCCTGAGTACCCTTAGCCGGAATTGCAGGGGAACAAACAGCTTGTTCTCAGGAAGGTTCCCGGGAGCTGAAACTTGATCAGCCGCAATTTCGGAGACTAAGTCAGAATCAACAGAGGAAATGATTATACCTGGAGGCAAAACACAAGCAGGATCTTCCTCCGAAGGAGGGCTGGCCATGAAGCTACGCGACAGTGCATCAGCCTTAATATTTTTAGACCCAGCCCTATAGGTGACCAAAAAGTTGAATCTAGTAAAAAATAACGCCCATCGAGCTTGTCTCGGGTTTAGCTTCCGGGCAGATTCTAGAAAAACCAGATTCTTGTGGTCGGTAAGGACCATTACCTGGTGCCTAGCCCCCTCCAGGAAGTGGCGGCACTCTTCAAATGCCCATTTAATGGCTAAGAGTTTGCGGTTGCCAATATCATAGTTACTCTCAGTGGGCGAGAACTTCCTGGAGAAGTAGGCACAGGGACGGAGATGGGTGAGGGACCTGGTACCCTGGGACAAGACAGCACCCACTCCCACCTCGGAGGCGTCAACCTCCACGATGAATGGCTCCATTTGGTTAGGCTGAATCAGCACAGGGGCCGAGATAAAGCACTTCTTAAGGACCTCAAAAGCCTGGACCGCCTCTGGAGGCCAGTGGAGGAGATCAGCACCATTGCGAGTAAGATCCGTAAGAGGCTTAGCAATGACCGAGAAGTTAGCAATAAATCTCCTGTAATAATTAGCGAACCCCAGGAAGCACTGTAACGCCTTCAGGGAGGCAGGTTGGACCCATTCAGCCACAGCCTGCTTCTTGGCGGGGTCCATGCGGAATTCATGAGGAGTGAGGATTTGACCCAAAAATGGTATCTCCTGCACCCCAAATACACATTTTTCGGTTTTAGCAAACAGTTTGTTTTCCCGAAGGGCCTGGAGCACCTTCCTGACATGCTCAATGTGGGAGGACCAGTCCTTGGAAAACACAAGTATGTCATCAAGGTACACTACAAGAAATACCCCCAGGTAGTCTCTTAAAATCTCATTTATAAAATTCTGGAAGACCGCGGGAGCATTACACATCCCAAAGGGCATGACGAGGTATTCGAAATGACCTTCGGGCGTGTTAAACGCAGTCTTCCACTCATCCCCCTCTTTGATGCGGATAAGGTTATAAGCCCCCCGTAGATCAAACTTAGAGAACCATTGGGACCCGTGAACCTGATTGAAGAGATCAGGAATCAAGGGAAGGGGATACTGGTTCCTTACAGTGACTTTATTCAAGTTTCGGTAGTCAATGCACGGCCTAAGACCACCATCGTTCTTCCCTACGATATACTCTCTCATGGCTTCATGTTCGGGACAAGAGAGATTAAATATCCTACCCTTAGGGAGCTTAGCAACTGGTACCAAATCGATTGCGCAATCGTATTCTCTATGAGGAGGTAACACTTTGGAGGCCTTTTTTGAAAAAACATCAGCGAAATCCTGAACAAACTCAGGTAGCGTCTTCACCTCCTCAGGGAGAGAAATAAAATAAACAGAAAAACATGACGTCATGCATTCATTACCCCATTTGGTAAGATCCCCAGTATTCCAGTTAAAAGTGGGATTATGCATCTGCAACCAGGGAAGGCCTAAAACCAAATCGGACGATAATCCCTGCATCACCAGTACAGAGCACTGCTCCAAATGCATGGAGCCAACAAGGAGTTCAAAAACAGGGGTATGATGCGTAAAATAACCATTAGCAAGAGGAGTGGCATCGATACCCACTACCGGGACAGGTTTAGGCAAATCAATCAATGGCATAGCTAGAGACATAGCAAATTCCACAGACATAATATTAGCAGAAGACCCTGAATCCACGAAGGCACTGCCGGCAGCAGACCTACCACCAAAAGAGACCTGAAAGGGAAGCAAGATTTTATTAGGTTTCATATTTACGGGAATTACCTGTGCGCCCAAGTGACCTCCCCGATGATCACTTAGGCGCGGAAGTTTTCCGGCTGCTTATTCTTACGCCTAGGACAGTTGTTCACTTGATGCTTGTCATCCCCACAGTAGAAGCAGAGACCATTCTTCTCGCGGAACTCTCTACGTTGTTGGGGAGACACGGAGGCCCCGAGTTGCATAGGTTCATCCGAGTCTTCCGTGGAAGAACGAAGCAACGGAACCTCGGGAGCCATCATGGGGGAGTCAGAGGAGAAGGCAAAAAAACGTTCAAGTCGTCGTTCCCTGAGATGTCGGTCAAGACGTGCCGCTAAAGCCATAACCTGATCTAGGGAGTCAGAAGAGGTATAGCTAACTAACAGGTCTTTCAGGGCGTTCGTCAGACCCAATCTAAACTGGCACCTTAAGGCAGGGTCATTCCACCGAGAAGCTACACACCACTTCCTAAAGTCAGAACAGTACTCCTCAACGGGTCTCTTACCCTGACGTAAGGTCACCAGCTGACTCTCGGCAAAGGCAGTCATATCAGTCTCGTCATATATGAGCCCGAGAGCAGAAAAAAAAGGTCAACAGAGGAAAGCTCACGGGCGTCGGGAGCCAAGGAGAAGGCCCATTCTTGGGGCCCGTCCTGGAGCCAGGACATAATTATACCCACTCGCTGGCTCTCAGAACCTGAGGAGTGGAGCTTTAAGCGGAAATAGAGCCTACAACTCTCCCGAAAGGAGAAAAAAGTCTTCCGGTCCCCTGAGAACCGGTCAGGCAACTTGAGGTGGGGTACAAGAAGTGAGGTGGGGGGCACTACGAGGGTAGCATCATGCTGGTTGCCCCTCTGAACCAGGGCTTGGACCTGTAGGGAGAGGCCCTGCATTTGCTGAGCCAGGGTCTCCAGGGGGTCCATAGTTGTATCAGGGACCAGGGTAGAAAAGGTATATGGGCCTGTGATTATGTAATGACGGGGTAGGGAGACAGACAGGTGAGCCCTAATCTACCCGCCACTCAGTCCCTGCCTACTTGCAATGGCCCGTCCTAGGCGACGGTCCCTACGCTCAATAAGTGCACGACAGACAAACAGACAAGGGTACACAGAAGTTAGGGAAATGGAGCAGTTGCCCACGGCAGCACCGTGAGCAGTGAACGAGCCGAGTCAAACCAGGAGTGTACGAGGTACCAAACGCAGAGCAGGAGAGTAGTGAACAAGGCGAGTCAAACCAGGAGTGTACGAGGTACCAAACGCAGAGAATTGTCAGTAAAGCCATGGTCAAAATGAAGCAGAGGACAAAATGTTCAAGCAGCAGCAGCAGAGCCAGGACACAAACAGAATCACAGGCAAAGGAGGAGCAGGAAATGCAGGTATAAATAAACAGAGGGCGGGAGCTAGCTCCGTCTGGCCAGGCTGTGATAGGCTCTCCCACTCCTCAGCCTCCCAGCCTGACTGGTAGATCGTGTCACTCTCTCAGACTTAGGAGCAGGTGCAGACTGATTACCCACGGGCGTCGACACAGAAGCTGTGTCTGGCAGATCCTTTACACCATGCTTCCAGAAGCCCCTCCCACAAGTTGGATTGGCTTGATGGGCATTTCTTGAGTACCATACGGTCAAGCTGTTCCCACAACAGCTCTATGGGGTTGAGATCTGGTGACTGCGCTGGCCACTCCATTACAGATAGAATACCAGCTGCCTGCTTCTTCCCTAAATAGTTCTTGCATAATTTGGAGGTGTGCTTTGGGTCATTGTCCTGTTGTAGGATGAACTTGGCTCCAATCAAGCGCTGTCCACAGGGTATGGCATGGCTTTGCAAAATGGAGTGATAGCCTTCCTTATTCAAAATCCCTTTTACCTTGTACAAATTTCCCACTTTACCAGCACCAAAGCAACCCTAGACCATCACATTACCTCCACCATGCTTGACAGATGGCGTTAGGCACTCTTCCAGCATCTTTTCAGTTGTTCTGCGTCTCACAAATGTTCTTCTGTGTGATCCAAACACCTCAAACTTCGATTCGTCTGTCCATAACACTTTTTTCCAATCTTCCTCTGTCCAATGTCTGTGTGCTTTTGCCCATATTAATCTTTTCCTTTTATTAGCCAGTCTCAGATATGGCGTTTTCTTTGCCATTCTGCCCTGAAGGCCAGCATCCCGGAGTCGCCTCTTCACTGTAGACGTTGACACAGGCGTTTTGTGGGTACTATTTAATGAAGCTGCCAGTTGAGGACCTGTGAGGCGTCTATTTCTCAAACTAGAGACTCTAATGTACTTGTCTTGTTGCTCAGTTGTGCAGCGGGGCCTCCCACTTCTCTTTCTACTCTGGTTAGAGCCTGTTTGTGCTGTCCTCTGAAGGGAGTAGTATACACCGTTGTAGGAAATCTTCAGTTTCTTGGCAATTTCTCGCATGGAATAGCCTTCATTTCTAAGAACAAGAATAGACTGTCGAGTTTCACATGAAAGCTCCCTTTTTCTAGCCATTTTGAGAGTTTAACCGAACCCACAAATGTAATGCTCCAGATTCTCAACTAGCTCAAAGGAAGGTCAGTTTTATAGCTCCTCTAAACACCAAAACTGTTTACAGCGGTGCTAACATAATTGCACAAGGGTTTTCAAGTGTTTTCTAATCATCCATTAGCCTTCTAACACAGTTAGCAAACACAATGTACCATTAGAACACTGGAGTGATGGTTGCTGGAAATGGGCCTCTATACACCTATGTAGATATTGCATTCAAAACAGACGTTTGCAGCTAGAATAGTCATTTAGCACATTAACAATGTATAGAGTGTATTTCTGATTAATTTAATGTTATCTTCATTGAAAAAAAATGTGCTTTTCTTTCAAAAATAAGGAGATTTTTAAGTGACCCTAAACTTTTGAACGGTAGTGTATGTTTCGGCATGTGGGTGGAGGTATAACGTAGGTTTGTGATACTGTGTTTATACTGTACTACTTATAGTGTGAGTATACTCAGTATATATTAACGTGTTATGTGTATTGGGGTATACTGACACTATACCATGATCAGTTACTGTGTTCTGTGTTTGGTGTAATTTATATGTAAGCGTGACTATTGTTAGTAATAAATATTACCCTTTATTTACTATACAATTGTATTTATTGTACGGTCTTAGGTGTTGTACTTACAAGTAGGTGATACCCGCCACTACACCAGTCCTTTTTCAATCACCCTGCGACGTCTTGATTTGTGCATGTAAAAAACGCAGCGTTTTTTCCTACATTTCTTGTCCATGGGCGTTGCGTATTGGGGTCAATGTGCTTTGCTTGTGGCATGCTTTTTCACGTCCATGCAAGCACTTCATTTTTAAAAGAAAAATAATGTATTTTTCTGCTTTCCAATGTATTTTATGCGTGAAACACGGACAGCACATGGACGACAATATAGGACATGCAGTGAGTTTCACACAACGGGCACACGCTGTGTAAAAAACAATGCATGTGTGAATGGCTATTGAATTGCATAGGTCTGTGTGCTGTGGGTGATTTCAACGCACAGCACACGGACGAGTATTGCGCTTGTCTGAATGAGCCCTTACATATAGTGTGGGTACTGGCACTCCACCTGTAGATGCAGAAAATGGGTAAGGTGACCTGTGGTGGTGAGGGAAGTGCAGTGCATAGGACTGTCTGGTTTCTGGCACCCGCAGGGCGTAGGCAGTACACACTGACAACCCACCTGCAGATAAAGAGTAAAAAGTAAGAAATAAAATGAAAATAAAAAATAGCAGTAGACCTGAGAATCCGGTCATGTCTGCCTTCTATGGTCACTAGGCTAAAACTAATTAAGCCAGTGTCTGGGAAGGGTATGGCCTGCCTGGACAGAGCCAAGACTTTTCCTTCCTAGTGTCAGCCTCCTATTGGCAAGGGCCTTTACAATGGTGTTGTGTCCCCCATTGATATTAACGAGAAATAGGATAATTGTATTATGCTTCTAAGCTCATTGCCATATGGCATTTCATTTGATGGTAAGGATTAATACAACTATATACTTTGTATTTATTATACTAACGATCTATTTTTTATTACGTCTTTTATCTATTATCCTTTGTTTTATACATTCTCAGGGGAAGGTGGATCCAGCAGAGGTTAGCAGCAGTGCATCATCCGTCAATATAGTATGGTATATTTATATAATTGTTATCTGTGCGCTCATGATAGCTCATGCTTCATTTTATTATTTTCACAATTTTTGTCAGCACTAATATTATGCTCACATGATGATAACTTGGTTGTTGTTCTGCATTCCCTATTTGCATATGTCGGATTTTACTTAGCTATTATATATAGTTTTGTTATTATACTTGGGATTTAGTATAAGGCTACATTCACACGAGCGTGACAGAAAATACGCGCGTAAATCTGGTCCGTTTGCGTTGCGTTATTGCATCTGTGCTTTGCGAGTGGCATGTGTTTTTCACACTCGCAGAGCACATATTTTTTTTTAATGGAATCGATGTGCAAATCACGCACAGCACACAAATTTGCAACCGAAAAAAACGCACCAATATAGGACATGCAGTGAGTTTCATGCAACGGACACACGCTGCGTGAAAACACCTGCATGTGTGATTGGCCCCCTTTAAATCAATGGGTCAGTGTGCTGTGCGTGATTTTCACGCACAGCACACAGACGAGTTTTACGCTCGTCTGAATGAGCACCGAAGGTGTAGATAGGATTATATGTTGAACTATTTAGACATACTCCAATACTGAGATATAATAGGATTTAAATATTAAACGGCACTATAGGTTTTTCTACTTAGGTGTACCCCATTATTACGGTAGAATTGTGATCAAATATTAGTGGTGTACTCATATAGACTATATATTTTTGGAATAGTTCTCTTATATTAATTTGCCAATCATTATATTTTTTTAGACATTTTTGGCTCCTACATCACATATTTTAGTATGATATTGTTGCCATGGTATTTACATGGTCATAGCATTTTGAATGCTTATGAATCATTGGGGACTAAATAGGCTTATATATGTATATTTACATCACTATATTCATTAATTTGTCTGGGATTTTTATATGTAATTATACGCTGTAATATATGTTTTTATAATTATTGAGCACTATCCATTTATTTAGGTATTTTTTATGTGCACTGTGACATGACTTAATTCTACTTAACTCTAGTAGCACATAGAATTATATATCCATTATTAGCAGCGCTGTATGACTTTTTTATCTGGTGCCTTTGTACGCTGTACTGTTTTTGGGGGGCATACACTATATGTGCTTTCACAATCATCTCATTATAGGCATGTAACATCAATAACATATGCGCTATTAGTATTATAAGGTTTATCTCTAGACATGTCTTGCGATCTATGCGCAGAATTTAGAGTATATATTTTTCATTTATTATTTATTTTGTATTATTATATATATATGATTAATTTATCATTCTTTTTTTGTATAATTATTTATTATTTAACATTTAATATTGATTATATTGACATCACTCAGGCAGTGGAACACATGAAAAAGCATTCCGATAAAAGAAAATTTCCTCCTCCGTTCTCTCCTGGAGCCAAGGTCTGGCTATCCTCAAAGAACATCCATTTGAAGGTGCCCTCATACAAATTTGCCCTCCGGTTCCTCGGACCCTTTGAAATACTACAACAATTAAACCCTGTCTCCTATGAGCTCTGGCTGCCTTCTACCCTCAGAATCCCCAACTCCTTTCACATGTGCCTCCTGAAACCTGTGGTTCTGAACTACTACAGTAAGACGCCAAGTCCTGCATTGGCTCCTAGCGGTTCATCTGATGTGTTTGAGGTGAAAGAGATCCTGGACTGCAAGAGGGTAGGAGGGAGGACTTTCTATTTGGTGGACTGGAGAGGTCCTGGGAAGCAGAGGAGGACCTTAATGTCCATACCCTCATTAAAAAATTACTCTCTTGCTCTGGAGGGGGCGTAAGGGGGGTACTGTAATGGCCACGGTCACGGACCGCAGCCTTCCCTTACCTGCAGACCTCCTCTCTGTGGCCGACATCTCTTTTCCCAGAGACGTCAGTGTATCCGGCCGCTATGTCCTGCAATGGCCGCGATGGGGCGCACGCGCTGGTTCCCGCCTTAAAGGGCAAGCGCGTGTATATGTAATTAATTAATTATTTCCCAGACCACCCTGAACTATAAAAAGGGCCCTGCCTTTCCACTCCTTGCCTGAACGTTGTTGTAGTTTTCCCATGTCTGTATTGCAAATGGTCCCTTAGTGTTTTCCTGCTCCCAGTGTTCCCTTGTTCTGCCTCCTATATCCTGTGTCCCGTGCTGTGCCTTGTTCCCGAGCCTGTATAGTACCTGAGCTGTGCCTTTCTCTGCCTGCTGTTGCCTGTCATCCTGGATACCATCCGCCACATCTGGCGCAACCCACCACCTCCAGCCCCATCTGTGCCAGAGCCCTTGCCACCATCCGGACTATCCCAGGTACCCATGTGCTAGACATTCTACCATATACCATATACATACTCCAATGTTCATTGAAAACTCCTATATGTGGGTGAAACCACTCTAGAACTCAAGGTTAGACTTAAACAGCACAAATATACTATACGCAAGAAACTGGAAGATCTGCCTGTTTCAAAGCATTTTCTTGATGCTGGACACACTGAGAAAGGCTTGAAGGTCTACATAGTTGACCACAGCCTGAATGTAGACTTTTCCGTCAGTGGAGTCATACGACTCTAGCTTGCCCTCCCATTAGGATGCTGTACCCCCGACTCTGTGTAATTTGTTCTATTTTTACCATTGTATAAACTTTTTTTTTTGTTTCTTTCACAGTTTTCTCACAAGCACCTTTTCACTGAGTACCCGATTGGATCCAGACTGCTCGATAGATGGCATTGTTTATTTACTACTCCATTTCATTATGCCTATTTGAACCATTCATCCACGGACACTCATTTTTTGGACCTATAGGATGGGTTTTCCCTGTTTTCAGGGTTACGCGAAAAATTTTCTATGTATATGTGATTACATCGTCAGCGGCCTCTTCCAAAATGGCCACGTGATGACTTCCGGTTTTTCTAAAATGGCCGCACGATGAATTCCAGTTTTTGTGTGCATGCGCAGACATGTGCAATAGAACCATGGCCTTATTCAAGTAGCGCTGCGGGGATGCTGCTCACAGCCATTGAGCACACATAAGACAGGGATATGGGAAAAAAAGAAAGACACAGAGCGCTCCTCTAAGGTGATACCGTACATTCAAAGGCAGATGGTACTAGCAAAGGTTTTCTTCAAAAATACACTCACCTTCTTTGGTTGTGCTAGGTTGGCACAACTCGATCATCTAGCGTGTATAGCCATTAGGCTTCATACTTAGGCAGTCTGCTGGCCTTCGGAGTGGACACCGGTGGCTGAATGCTCAGCGGGATCCGATGTAGGCAAACGGTCCAAAGAAACTTAAAAAAGAATCACTCCTTACTAAAGGCGCCACGTCCCCAGTAACGGAAAGGCCTCTCAGTGGGTGAAGTATAAAACAGCTTTATTGCTTATAAAGACATATGAATTGAAACAGCATATGCCTCTGTATATGATTATGGAAGCTACGCGTTTCGACCTAGTACTTAAGCCTGAGAAGACCTAAGTACTAGGTTCAAACGCGTAGCTTCCAGAATTATATACAGAGACATATGCTGTTTCAATGCATATGTCTTTAGAAGCAATAAAGCTGTTTTATACTTCACCCCCTGAGAGGCCTTTCCGTTACTGGGGACGTGGCCGACTTCCAACGCTAGTGCAGGAGCGCCTTCAGTAAGGAGTAATTATTTTTTAAGTTTCTTTGGACGATTGAGCACACATACACACCAGATGGATCCTAAAAGGTTTTTATACTTATATTACAGGTGTCACATGTTTTGAATTTATTATGTACAGTATATTACCATATAGTCACATGTATGCTGTAACGCACCTTATTCACGTTATTCTATTTCTATACTACTTTTTTAATGATATTGTTGATTGCTGATGGTCACTGCCTTATATATACCACTACCTGTACTGTTTGAACATTGCTTAAGAAAGGCTCTAGTGCGTGGAGCCGAAACGCCGAAACGTCGCACCAGGGCTAATAAAAACTCTTCATTTTTTCACCTTAACTGGGAGTGCTGTCTTTTTCTGATATTGTATATTGAGTTGGGGACAAAGGTCAAGTCCCTGGGATGTGCACCCACCTTAATTACCTGTGCTGCTAGACTATTCTGAAAAATTGAATAGTGATTAAAAAGTCATATGAACCCCAAAATGGTACCAATAAAAACTACAGCTAGCCCTGCAACAAAAAAAATAAATCATCCCGCTCCATCGACAGAAAAATAAAAAAGTTATGGGTCTCAGAAAATGGCAACACAGATTTTTTTTAAATTATTTTGTAAAAGTAGTAAAACAAAAATATAAAATAAAATTGGTATAGCAGAATAAAGTTAATGTCATTTTTACCGTGGGATGAACGCTGTCAAATCAAAAGCCAAAAAACAGAATTGCTGTTGTTTCCCATTCCACCACGCAAAATATTTTTAAAAAGCTTTTTAATACATTGTATCGTACATAAAAAAAAACGAAAACTGGCTCCAGCAGGAATGGGCTACATTTTTTTTATCAGTTGGAATGACCCATTCGTTTTTGGAACCAGGAAAACTGTGGAGTAATATTCCTGACCCCACTGTCTCGAGTGGCTTAAAAAAACGTCAGAAAAACAGGAGCTGTATTCCCTTGAAAACAGCTCCGCATTTTCAGACGTTTTTGAGTTTGTGTGTGAACATACTCTAAAACAAACATGGAGCTGACTACTTCAGCACCTTTTTATAAAACAAAAAAAGCAAGAAAAAAACGCCAAATATCTGACCGGCAGAGGAGGGGACAGGAAGAGGAAGAGAGGTCACGAGTTAAAAATGCCAAACAGGAAGATGCAAAGCATAACAAACTAAGAAACAATACAGTAGGTATATAAGTGAATAAATAAATGCATAAATAACATTATGCATTGTTCTGACAAATTCCTGTGGCAGAAACCATAAATTTCATTTTTATGTATAAAATACCCTGGATGTAAAATTTCTAATTAAAATAGAACAGATAGAACTCATATATTAATCAGCATAAGTTAAAACATATTAGTAAAAGATGACGTGGGATAATAGTTGGTAATAGTAATAATAATCAGAAATGCATGTTTTGTAGCTAATAACCTCATAAACCTGAATAGCGATCAATGGCAAAATTCGTAGTGAGGAGCCCCCTGGTGTCTGATTACTTCAAATAAATTGTTCCCGGACTACCATAAAAATAATAATCCTGGAAATCAAATTGTGGCGTTTTCTGAAATAATTAATGTGGAGCTCTATTCTTAACCTGGAATATAAAAGAACTAATAGGCGTCCTGGGTAACCATGGTGATATCACAGTATGGAAGCCGAGAGGAGCCAAAAAGCCTCCTGACAAGGGTATTTGGAGTAAGAGATACTGACGAAATGATCGATATTGCGTGAGCACGGAAGGCTGGATTGAGACCAGAGGGCTGAATGTGATGCTGCTAAGGTGAGTTGAAATAGTAACTTATTTCCCTTTGATTGTTTTGTACTCTTCAGTGCCTGGTGATATGAACAGAAAGTGGAACTCTGCTCTTTTGCTAATGCTGAATTACTGAATGTTATGAGAAATTTCACCCCATGCTTCCAGAAGGCCCTCCCACAAGTTGGATTGGCTTGATGGGCACTTCTTGCGTACCATATGGTCAAGCTGCTCCCACAACAGCTCTATGGGGTTGAGATCTGGTGACTGCGCTGGCCACTCCATTAGAGATAAAATACCAGCTGCCTGCTTCTTCCCTAAATAGTTCTTGCATAATTTGGAGGTGTGCTTTGAGTCATTGTCCTGTTGTAGGATGAAATTGGATCCAATCAAGCGCTGTCCAAAGGGTATGGCATGGCGTTGCAAAATGGAGTGATAGCCTTCCTTATTCAAAATCCCTTTTACCTTGTACAAATCTCCCACTTTACCAGCACCAAAGCAAACCCAGACCATCACATTACCTCCACTATGCTTGACAGATGGCGTCAGGCACTCTTCCAGCATGTTTTCAGTTGTTCTGCGTCTCACAAATGTTCTTCTGTGTGATCCAAACACCTCAAACTTCGATTCGTCTGTCCATAACACTTTTTTCCAATCTTCCTCTGTCCAATGTCTGTGTGCTTTTGCCCATATTAATCTTTTCCTTTTATTAGCCAGTCTCAGATATGGCTTTTTCTTTGCCACTCTGCCCTGAAGGCCAGCATCCCGGAGTCGCCTCTTCACTGTAGACGTTGACACTGGCGTTTTGCGGGTACTATTTAATGAAGCTGCCAGTTGAGGACCTATGAGGCGTCTATTTCTCAAACTAGAGACTCTAAAGTACTTGTCTTGTTGCTCAGTTGTGCAGCGGGGCCTCCCACTTCTCTTTCTACTCTGGTTAGAGCCTGTGTGTGCTGTCCTCTGAAGGGCGTAGTACACACCGTTGTAGGAAATCTTCAGTTTCTTGGCAATTTCTCGCATGGAATAGACTTAATTTCTAAGAACAAGAATAGACTGTCGAGTTTCACATGAAAGCTTTCTTTTTCTAGCCATTTTGAGAGTTTAATCGAACCCACAAATGTAATGCTCCAGATTCTCAACCAGCTCAAAGGAAGGTCAGTTTTATAGCTCCTCTAAACAGCAAAACTGTTTACAGCGGTGCTAACATAATTGCACAAGGGTTTTCAAGTGTTTTCTAATCATCCATTAGCCTTCTAATACAGTTAGCAAACACAATGTACCATTAGAACACTGGAGTGATGGTTGCTGGAAATGGGCCTCTATACACCTATGTAGATATTGCATTAAAAACCAGACGTTTGCAGCTAGAATAGTCATTTAGCACATTAACAATGTATAGAGTGTATTTCTGATTAATTTAATGTTATCTTCATTGAAAAAAAACTGTGCTTTCCTTTTAAAAATAAGGAAATTTCTAAGTGACCCTAAACTTTTGAACGGTAGTGTACATCTTATTAGAAAATGATTTTACTTTTCATTTTCACTGCCCAATTCTAATAAAATCTATGAAACAACTGTGGGGTTAAAATGTTGACTACACCTCTAGATGAATTCCTTGTTGGGTGTAGTTTCCAAAATGGGGTATTTTGGGGGTGTTTCCTTGGTTTTGGCACCACAAGACCAGGGCTGGCCTTAGGGGTGTGCGACCTGTGCCTTCGCACAGGGCGCATCACTCCAGCAGGTGGAAGGGGGCGCTGCGCTGGCTCCCTTCCCTGGCTTGTTTCAGAAGCGCCCGGGCTCGGCAACTTAGTGGCCGTCGCTACCGCTGTAGCGGCCATAGCAGCTGCTAGCGGTGCCACCAGGCATGGGGGCGATGGCGCCGCTAGCAGCCGCTGCAAAAGCTGTAGCGACGGCACTATAGCAGAGCAGGGAGGTATCTTCCTGCTCTGCTATCTACTAGCACCACTGTAGCTTCCTGATGGAGCGGAATCCCCGTGTGGCCGGGGATTCCGCTTCTTGATGTTTCTGTCCATATATGGACAGTGACATCAGGGGAAACTCCTGAAGTGTAATCCCCGTCCACAGCGTTGCAGACTCTGACTGGGGATTCCACTCCAGGAGAAGCCAATGACTTCACTGTCCATAAATGGACACAGACGACAAGAGCTTATCCTGGAGTGGAATTACCGGTCACATCTTCGGCAACGCTGTGGACGGGGATTCCGCTTCAAGAGTTTCTCCTGATGTCACAGTCCATATATGGACAGAGACATCAAGGAGCGCTCCAGGGATTCCGCTCCTTCAGGGAGCTATAGTGGCGCTATCTACAAGGGGGCTGTGTGGCACTACCTACAAGGGGGCTGTGTGGCACTACCAACCAGTGGGCTGTGTGGCGCTACCCACCAGGGGGCTGTGTGGCGCTACCCACCAGGGGGATGTGTGGCGCTACCCACCAGGGGGCTGTGTGGTGCTGCCCCCCAGGGGGCTGTGTGGCGCTGCCAACCAGGGGGCTGTGTGGCGCTGCCAACCAGGGGGCTGTGTGGCGCTCCCTACCAGGGGGCTGTGTGGCGCTCCCTACCAGGGGGCTGTGTGGCGCTATCGACAATGGGGCTGTGTGGAGCTATCTACAATGGGGCTGTGTGGCGCTATCTACAATGGGGCTGTGTGGCGCTATCTACAAGGGGGCTGTGTTGCGCTACCTACAAGGGGGCTGTGTGGCGCTACCTACAAGGGGGCTGTGTGACGTTACCTACAAGGGGGCTGCGTGGCGTTACCTACAAGGGGGCTGCGTGGCTCTACCTTCAAGGGGGCTGCGTGGCGCTACCTACAAGGGGGCTGCGTGGCGCTACCTACAAGGGGGCTGCCTGGCGCTACCTACAAGGGGGCTGCCTGGCGCTACCTACAAGGGAGCTGCCAGGCGCTACCTACAAGGGGGCTGCCTGGCGCTACCCACAAGGGGGCTGTGTGGTGCTACCTACAAGGGGCTGTGTGGCGCTACCTACAAGGGGGAATCTGTGAGTGGTGGGCTGATGGTCATTTTACTGTGAGTGGGAGGCTGATGGTCTTCAAGTGGTTTCCGCCTCTGACTTCCAATTGAAATTAATAGGAGACAGAAAATACCTGCGGCATTTGGAGCATTTTTTTCCTGCGTCTTTTGCATTAGCTTCAACGGTTTAAGAAAAAACACCCAAAAAATGTCAAACAACGCTGTCTGTTCCTGAAGGAATTTTGAGGCAGATTTTTTTGCCATACAAAAAACGCGTAAACATACCCTACGTGTGTAGTTGTTTTTTTTTAGACGTTTTCGGTCTTTCTCGAAACAATTTTTGGCAGGGGTGCCCTGAGCTTACATATACCCTGATGCACTCCGCCCAGCTTACATATACCCTGATGCACTCCGCACAACTTACATATACCCTGATGCACAGCGCACAGCTAACATATCACATATACCCTGTTGTACTCTGCACAGCTTACACATACCCTGATGTACTCCGCCCGGCTTACATATTCCCCCATGTTATAAACTGAAACACCAGTAAAACACTAAACAAAACTACTACCAAGCAAAAGCCGAATGGCCCTCCTTCTGGGCCTGGCAGTGTGCCCAAACAGCAGTTTATGACCACATATGGGGTATTACTGTACTCTGGAGAACCCGCTTAACAATTTATGGGGTGTGTGTCTAAAGTGGCACAATCTCAGCACAACACATTGGGCACTGAAATAGCATATCTGTGGAAAGTGGCAATTTTCAATCTGCAACATCTACTGTGTACTAATTTCTGGAAGAACTTTGAGGTCAAAATGCTCACTACACTTCTAGATGAATTCCTTGAGGGGTTTAGTTTCCTAAATGGGGTCACTTCTCGGGGGTTTTCACTGTACTGGTACCTCAGCGCAATACAACATGGTGCCAAAAACCAATTTTGTGAAATCTCCACTCCAAAAACTAAAATGCGCTTTTCCCCTATAGACCCTTGCCGTGTGTCCAAATAGCAGTTTCCAACCACATATGGGGTATTTCCCTACTCAGGAGAAATTGTGTAACAAATTTTGGGGATCAAAATGCTCACTACACCTCTAATTTAATTCTTTGAGGGGTATAGTCTCCAAAATGGGATCACACCTGGGGAATTTATACTGTACTGGTACTTCAGGATCTCTGCAAATGCGACATGGCCCCCAGAAACCAAGTCAGCAAAATCTGAGCTGCAAAATCCAAATGGCACTCCTTCCCTTCTGAGCCCTGCCGTGGGTCCAAACAGCAGTTTATTACCACATATGGGGTATTGCCGTAATCAGGAGAAATTGCTTTACAAATGTTGAGGTGCTTTTTCTCCTTTATTCCTCGCAAAAAGTTTTTCCAGAAAAAAAGTAGATTTTCATTTTCACAGACTAATTCAAATAAATTTAGCAAAAAAACTGTGGGGTCAAAACACTAAATATACCCATATATATATATATATATATATATATATATATATATATATATATATATATATATATATATATACATACATACACTACCGTTCAAAAGTTTGGGGTCACCCAGACAATTTTGTGTTTTCCATGAAAACTCACACTTATATTTATCAAATGAGTTGTAAAATGACTAGAAAATATAGTCAAGACATTGACAAGGTTAGAAATAATGATTTTTATTTGAAATAATAATTTTCTCCTAACTTTGCTTTCGTCAAAGAATGCTCCATTTGCAGCAATTACAGCATTGCAGACCTTTGGCATTTTAGCTGTTAATTTGCTGAGGTAATCGGGAGAAATTTCACCCCATGCTTCCAGAAGGCCCTCCCACAAGTTGGATTGGCTTGATGGGCACTTCTTGTGTACCATACGGTCAAGCTGCTCCCACAACAGCTCTATGGGGTTGAAATCTGGTGACTGCGCTGGCCACTCCATTACAGATAGAATACCAGCTGCCTGCTTCTTCCCTAAATAGTTCTTGCATAATTTGGAGAAGTGCTTTGGGTCATTGTCCTGTTGTAGGATGAAATTGGCTCCAATCAAGCGCTGTCAACAGGGTATGGCATGGCATTGCAAAATGGAGTGATAGCCTTCCTTATTCAAAATCCATTTTACCTTGTACAAATCTCCCACTTTACCAGCACCAAAGCAACCCCTGACCATCACATTACCTCCACCATGCTTGACAGATGGCGTCAGGCACTCTTCCAGCATCTTTTCAGTTGTTCTGAGTCTCACAAATGTTCTTCTGTGTGATCCAAACACCTCAAACTTCGATTCGTCTGTCCATAACACTTTTTTCCAATCTTCCTCTGTCCAATGTCTGTGTACTATTGCCCATATTAATCTTTTCCTTTTATTAGCCAGTCTCAGATATGGCTTTTTCTTTGCCACTCTGCACTGAACGCCAGCATCCCGGAGTCGCCTCTTCACTGTAGACGTTGACACTGGCGTTTTGCGGGTACTATTTAATGAAGCTGCCAGTTGAGGACCTGTGAGGAGTCTATTTCTCAAACTAGAGACTCTAATGTACTTGTCTTGTTGCTCAGTTGTGCAGCGGGGCCTCCCACTTCTCTTTCTACTCTGGTTAGAGCCTGTGTGTGCTGTCCTCTGAAGGGAGTAGTACACACCGTTGTAGGAAATCTTCAGTTTCTTGGCAATTTCTCGCATGGAATAGCCTTCATTTCTAAGAACAAGAATAGACTGCCGAGTTTCACATGAAAGCTCTCTTTTTCTAGCCATTTGGAGAGTTTAATCGAACCCACAAATGTAATGCTCCAGATTCTCAACTAGCTCAAAGGAAGGTCAGTTTTAGAGCTCCTCTAAACAGCAAAACTTTTTACAGTGGTGCTAACATAATTGCAAAAGGGTTTTCAAGTGTTTTCTAATCATCCATTAGCCTTCTAACACAGTTAGCAAACACAATGTACCATTAGAACACTGGAGTGATGGTTGCTGGAAATGGGCCTCTATACACCTATGTAGATATTGCATTAAAAAACAGACATTTGCAGCTAGAATAGTCATTTAGCACAATAACAATGTATAGAGTGTATTTCTGATTAATTTAATGTTATCTTCATTGAAAAAAACTGTGCTTTTCTTGCAAAAAGAAGGACATTTCTAAGTGACCCTAAACTTTTGAACGGTGGTGTATATGTTCCCTGAGGGGTGTACTTTCAAAAATGAGGGTCACTCTAGGGGGGCTTCCACTGTTTTTGCACCACAAGACCTCTTCAAACCTGACAGAGTGGCTAAAATATCTTCTA
Organism: Rhinoderma darwinii; assembly: GCF_050947455.1. NCBI lineage: Eukaryota > Metazoa > Chordata > Amphibia > Anura > Rhinodermatidae > Rhinoderma > Rhinoderma darwinii. The sequence goes on from NC_134687.1 coordinate 220,004,126, forward strand.
ATAAAAAGGAGGCCCCAAAATCCACTAGGTTCTCCTTTGCTTCTGAGGCCTGTGTTTCAGTCCATTAGCACACTAGGGCCACATGTGGGATATTTCTAAAAACTGCAGAATTTGGGCAATAAATATTGAGATGCATTTCTCAGGTAAAACCTTCTGTACAGAAAAAAACTTTCTTACAGAAAAAAATGTATTACAAATGAATTTTAGCCCAAAAAAATGACATGTGTAAATTTCACGTCTTCATTTTTGAATTCCTGTGAAAAGTCTAGAGGGTTAAAAGACTTTCTGAATGCGGTTTTGAAAACTTTGAGGGGTGCAGGTTTCAAAATGGTGTGTTTTATGGGGGTTTCTAATATATAGGGCCCTTAAAACCACTTCAGAACAGAACTCGTCCCTGAAAATATAGCCTTTTGAAATTTTCTTAAAATTGTGAGAAATTGCTGCTAAAGTTCTAAGCCTTGTAACGTCCTAGAAAAATAAAAGGACGTTCAAAAAACGATGCAAACATAGACATATGGGAAATGTTAGTTAGTAACTATTTTGTGTGGTATTACTATCTGTTTTAGAAGCAGATACATTTAAAATTAGAAAAATCATAATTTTTTCAAATTTTCTCTAAATTTTGGTGTTTTTCAAAAATAAACAATGAATTTATCGACCAAATTTTTGCCGATCTAAAGTAGACATATGGGGGATGTTAATTAGCAACAATTTTGTGTGGTATAACTGCCTGTCTTACAAGCACATACATTTAAATTTAGAAAAATGTTTTTCACAATTAAATACTGAACGTATTGAGAAAATTTTGCCAGTAACATAAAGTACAATATGTCACGAGAAAACAATCTCCGAATCACTTGGATAGGTAAAAGCATTCCAAAGTTATTACCGCATAAAGTGACACGTCAGATTTGGGGCTGGGCCTAAAGGCCGAAATTAGTTTGGTCCTGAAGGGGTTAATGAACATCTGAACAACATCAGGAAAAGAGAATTATGTCATAGTGTCTCATCAGCCCACCTTGCTGAAAAACATAAAATAGACCCATCAGGTTTAAAAGTAGCTGGTATATACAAAGTGGAAAAATGTTGGAGAGGGGGGACATAATAAATCATTGTCCAGAAAGGAGATATATATGAAATGGACACTCTGGTCCAAAAGGGGTTCAACATTGAACTATATGTGAATTGTTTCATTAGGAAATAACTATGTTGCAAAGGGTTAATATGGATTTAGATCTGAATAGTTTTGTTTGGAAATAATGGTGTGCAAAAGGGTTGATTTTATTGGGGATGGGTAAATTATTTAATAAAAGTCCCACCTTTTTTTTTCTTTTTCCGTTATTCCCCACTTAGTAGTTCAGAAATATCCAGAGGTCAGACGTCCGCTGCGAGAGCTTTGCTTTTTGAGGTCATCTGGTCGAAAAAAAAGGCATCCGTTGCAAGAAGGTGGAGGAGGTCGAGCGCTGATAGTAGAGGCGCCGATTTGGAATCTTGAAGAAATCGTGGCTGTATATTGAGTTGACCTGGGATTGTTATTGCTACTGCATTAATATCATCATTGTACTCACTAACTCTGAGAGCTTCGCGGACATTGAGGAATTTATACCACAGTGTGTATATTTGTTGCTTTGCAGTGGCTCCAGGACATCTATACAGTGAAGGAAATAAGTATTTGATCCCTTGCTGATTTTGTAAGTTTGCCCACTGTCAAAGTCATGAACAGTCTAGACTTTTTAGGCTAGGTTAATTTTACCAGTGAGAGATAGATTATATAAAAAAAAAACAGAAAATCACATAGTCAAAATTATATATATTTATTTGCATTGTGCACAGAGAAATAAGTATTTGATCCCCTACCAACCATTAAGAGTTCAGCCTCCTCCAGACCAGTTACACGCTCCAAATCAACTTGGTGCCTACATTAAAGACAGCTATCTTAAATGGTCACCTGTATAAAAGACTCCTGTCCACAGACTCAATTAATCAGTCTGACTCTAACCTCTACAACAAGACCAAAGAGCTTTCTAAGGATGTCAGGGACAAGATCATAGACCTGCACAGGGCTGGAATGGGCTACAAAACCATAAGTAAGACGCTGGGTGAGAAGGAGACAACTGTTGGTGCAATAGTAAGAAAATGGAAGACATACAAAATGACTGTCAATCGACATCGATCTGGGGCTCCATGCAAAATCTCACCTCGTGGGGTATCCTTGATCCTGAGGAAGGTGAGAGCTCAGCCAAAAAACTACACGGGGGGAACTTGTTAATGATCTCAAGGCAGCTGGGACCACAGTCACCAAGAAAACCATTGGTAACACATTACGCCGTAATGGATTAAAATCCTGCAGTGCCCGCAAGGTCCCCCTGCTCAAGAAGGCACATGTACAGGCCCGTCTGAAGTTTGCAAATGAACATCTGGATGATTCTGAGAGTGATTGGGAGAAGGTGCTGTGGTCAGATGAGACTAAAATTGAGATCTTTGGCATTAACTCAACTCGCCGTGTTTGGAGGAAGAGAAATGCTGCCTATGACCCAAAGAACACCGTCCCCACTGTCAAGCATGGAGGTGGAAACATTATGTTTTGGGGGTATTTCTCTGCTAAGGGCACAGGACTACTTCACCGCATCAATGGGAGAATGGATGGAGCCATGTACCGTCAAATCCTGAGTGACAACCTCCTTCCCTCCTTCAGGACATTAAAAATGGCTCGTGGATGGGTCTTCCAGCACGACAATGACCCAAAACATACAGCCAAGGCAACAAAGGAGTGGCTCAAAAAGAAGCACATTAAGGTCATGGGGTGGCCTAGCCAGTCTCCAGACCTTAATCCCATCGAAAACTTATGGAGGGAGCTGAAGATCCGAGTTGCCAAGCGACAGCCTCGAAATCTTAATGATTTACAGATGATCTGCAAAGAGGAGTGGGCCAAAATTCCATCTAACATGTGTGCAAACCTCATCATCAACTACAAAAAACATCTGACTGCTGTGCTTGCCAACAAGGGTTTTGCCACCAAAAATTGAGTCTTGTTTGCCAAAGGGATCAAATACTTATTTCTCTGTGCACAATGCAAATAAATATATATAATTTTGACAATGTGATTTTCTGTTTTTTTTTTAAATATAATCTATCTCTCACTGGTAAAATTAACCTAGCCTAAAAATTCTAGACTGTTCATGACTTTGACAGTGGGCAAACTTACAAAATCAGCAAAAGATCAAATACTTATTTCCTTCACTGTATATATATTTATAAATTATGTAACGTTTCGATAAATGAGCAAGAAAATTCACTGTTGCTTCAAAAATGAATGACAATCACAATCGGTCAAATTATTTCTCTGCGTCCAAACTCAGAAAAAGGGCATAACCATCTGCTCTATTAACAACTTCTCTAAGATCAATTTCTTTCCCTGTGTTATCTACACCCTGCCTGCAGGGAACAAAGCCCACTTTGTCTTTGTGAATTAGATGATAAAGCCACTACGACAAGCAATTGGTCAAAATCTTAGTGAAAATTTAAAGTTTGGAATTGAGGAGAGCAGTTGGCCTATATTAGCACATTCCATGGGATTTTTACTGGGTTTCAGAATAAGAGAGATGTATGAGTGTAGCATTGATAAAGGAATCTGTGTGAAGGGTTACTGGGGGTAAGCGTGAAAGTTTGAGAAGACGTTGGGGGCATTCAGCTCTGTCCACCATTAACTTATCTCTAAGACTCTGTTTACATCACACATGTGATTTCTGTTTAGCATGTACGCTAGAAAAGCTCCTAACGTACATGTTAACCCCTTAATGACCAGCCTATTTTAGACGTTAATGACCAAGCCATTTTTCTCGTTTTTCCATCGTCTCATTCAAAGAGCTATACACTTTTTATTTTTGCGTCGACATAGCTGTATAAAGTCTTGTTTTTTTGCGGGACAAGTTGTAATTTTTAATAGCACCATTTTGGGGTACATAGAATTTATTGATTAACTTTTATTAACTTTTTTTTGGGGGGAATATAAAAAAACCTGCAATTTCGCCACACTTTTTTGCGTCCTAAATTTACGCCATTTACCGTGTGGTATAAATAACACAATAACTTTATTCAGTGGGTTGTTGCGATTACCAAATGTGTATAGTTTTAGTATGTTTTACTACTTTTACACAGTGAAAATTCTTTTTTTTCAAAATTATTTGTTTTTGTCTCCATATTTCAAGAGCCGTAACGTTTTAATTTTTTCGCCGATGCAATTGTAGGAGGGCTTTTTTTTTGCGGGACGACTTGTAGTTTTTATCGGTACCATGTTGGAGTAGATACGACTTTTTGATCACTTTTTATCCCGTTTTTTTTAAAGCTGGATTCAAAGAAAACAGCAATTTTTGCATGTTTTTTTAATTTATTTTTTATGACGTTAACCGTGCGGGTTAAATGATGTAATAAGTTTATAGTTGGGGTCGTTACGGACGTGGCGATACCAAATATGTGTAACTTTTTTATTTTGTTTGTTAATAATAAAGCAGTTTGTAAGGGGGAGAAGTGGGTTTTTCATTTTTTTTTCACTTTTTATGAAACTTTTTTAAAAACTTTTTTACTAGTCCCACTAGGGGACTTCACTATGCGATCCTCCGATCGCATTTATAATACACTGCAATAATTCTGTATTGCAATGTATTATGCCTGTCCGTGTAAAACCTAGCAGGCATTCACCACAGGCAGACCTGGGGGCCTTTATTAGGCCCCCGGCTGCATTCGGAGACACAGACACTCGGCGATGTTATCGCCGGGTGTCAGTTGGATGAGAGGGAGCTCCCTCCCTCTCTCCAAAACCACTCAGATGCGGTGCACGCTATTGAGCACCGCAGCTGAGGGGTTAAACGGATGAGATCGATACTAATATCGATCTCACCCAGTCGAGCAGGGGCACCCCCAGCCCTCAGCTGCCTCTGGCAGCTGAGAGCAGGGAGATTTGACAGCTACCTGCTCTGTTTACTTATTCCGATGCTGCAACGTAAAAAGTCTATGGCATCGGAATAAGGCCCGTTAGTGACCGACGTAGAAACACTATGGGCTGGTCACTAACGGGTTAAACGTGTCCATAGAGTTACATTTGCCGGACAGACGCCAAAAGAGTGTCCTATTGCAGAGGCGTAGCTAGGTTCTCCAGCACCTGGGGCAAAGATTCAGTTTGGCGCCCCCCCAACCTCTTTCCCGACAGCTCCTTCCCCCTCGCTATGTTTGTTTTCCCTACCAATCAATGACGTGTCATTTCTTTTCCACATTTTTTTTATGTAACTCGAGCATAAAAACATTTGTACATTTTACAAGCAATATAGTTCTATACACAACACCAGAACCAAGCTCATTACATATATGCAGCACAAGAATCAAGCTCATTACATATATACAGCACCAGAACAAAGCTCATTACACATATACAGCGCCAAAACCAAGCTCAGTACATATATACAACACCGGAACAAAGCTCATTACATATATACAGTGCCAGAACAAAGCTCATTATATATATACAGCTCCAAAACCATGCTCAGTACATGAATACAACACCAGAACAAAGCTCAGTACAAATACATTTCAAGAAGCGCAATCTCCAGCGCGAAACAGGCTGTAACCTACAACTAGCTGTCCTCCCTGTAATGCTTTTATCCTCGCCAAGGTGACACAATAAAGTTAAAAAGATTTGCAAACGGGTGAGTGCCGCATTTTCATTTCTTTCATCTATATCAGGGGTCAGGAACCTTTTTGGCTAAGAGAGCCGTAAACGCCACATATTTTGAAATATAATTCCGCGAGAGCCGTACAATATGTTTAAAGGGCCATTGACAGATCAATCGCTCCAATGTTCACTTAGTACAGCAAGGAATGCTCCTCCCTGCTGTATAAAGCCACAACTGGACTGAAACAATGGTAATTAGCAGTAAAAAAATTAAATAAATAACTTACATTGTGAGCTTGCGATGCATGACATCAGTCCAGCAGTCTGGCTTCGTCTTTTTCCTGCGCATGACTGGAAGCTGGCATTCTTCCCACCTGATGTTGAGAGAATGCCAGCTTTGAGGCATTCGCAGAAGAAAGAAGCTGGAATGTTGGACATGTCACACAACGCATTGTCAGTTATGTCAATTATCTATTTTATTATTTTACAGCGAATTATTGTTTAGGTCCAGCGGTGGCTTAGTGCAGCAGAGAGGAACACTCCTTTGTGTACTAAGTGACCGCTGGAGCAATTGTATCTGTCAGTGGCCCTTTTAAAAGTGTTGGTCTTACAGAAAATGAACAAAAAAGAGAGGCTCAGACCCATCTGGGAGACCTCCAGAGCTGTAATAAAGCGCTCAGAACAGATTTTTGCCCTGATAGTGGTCCTTTAAATCAGTTTCTTATGCCCACAAGAGATTAATTTAAAGCCCCCAAGAGTGTAATATGGGTGGCAGATGTTTTTTAAGGCCATATTTTTATTTTTTTTGGGGGGGGGGGCTATATTATGGATTATGTGGGATTATTTTCAGGGGTGAAGTGGGAAGGGGGGGTTGGTGGGACACACTGTATTACACAGCCCCTTTATTGATGCAGCTCACTGCTGCTGACCATGAGGCTGTGTAACAATTTCCATGTTATAATGTTCACCTTCAAAGCAGCAGCACAGCCAGGGGTTTCTGGAACGTCCAAGGGAGACACAAGGGAGGAGGCAGATGCCGCTTCACTAGGGGACGCAGGTGCGTGCTTGCAGACGGCGCGGCTATGCAGGGAGTTATGGGAAATGTAGTCCATGCTCCCTGCCGCTCACCACTGCCGCCAATGCTTATCAGGCCATCAAAGAACTACCGTATATGTCGGCGTATAAGACGACTGGGCGTATAAGACGACCCCCAACTTTTACCCTTAAAATATAGAATTTAAGATATACTCACCATTTCGTGCAGGAGCGCTTCACTATGGCCATCGGCGGCAGGACCCAGGACTCTCTGTCTCTTTGAACTCGCGCATGCGCAGATAGGCGAGGTACATGATGGGGTTAATTACTATTAATGTGAGGAACATGGAGGGTAAATTCATCGCACCTCGCGCCTCACATTAATAAGTGAATGAAAGCCGTGTTTATTTCATTTTTTTACAGCGTACACATCATAAATGATGCAAAAACATTGTTGTCCGCGCCATTACTGAATGTGTGTATTTTATGTATTGAGACTTATTTTAATGTTTATTGTAAAAAAGGTGAAGGTGTATATTTTTTTAAAAATGTAACCATACTTTGTTTTTACTTTATTTTTAAACTTTAATGTACTGACATATATCAGATATGTGCCAGTACATTCGCCTGTGGACAGATAGCACACAGGCTGTTGTTAGGACATACTTGGGTATATCCTAACAACAAGAGATATGGTCAGACAGCCCTGGGGTCCGTCAATAGACCCTGGGCTGTCTGCCCATATATGGTATGGCCCTCGATCGCGTCACAGGAATTCCCTGTGATGCGATCCAGGGGCATCCCCCCTTCTCACTTTCCCCTGAATGCTGCAGTCAGCTGTGATCGCAGCATTCACGGGAATAACGGCGGAGATGAGAGGTTCTCTGATCTCCGGCGTTATAGAGCGGGGCTGTGGCTGTGTAATACAGCCATTGCCCCGCTCCTGACAGGAAGTGCGCGCGCGGTCAGCATGAGGAGATGCGGCCGGCGCTGCACTAATGAGCGGCAGTTCAGGCACTGAAGACAACATGGGGGTGCTTTGTAGCGCGCCCGCCATGTTCTGTCTTCAATGCCGCAGATCATTAGTGCAGCGCCGGCCGCATCACATGATGCTGACCCCGCGCGCATATGTCAGGACTCAGGAGCGGGGCTGTGGCTGAATTACACAGCCGCAGCCCCGCTCTCATAGTCATGTGTACTATACTGAGCTGTGCGGCTGCAACGTGCATCCCTCCCATAGACAGGTAGGAGCCCTGTCTGCGAGCCAGATACGGCCATCAAAAGAGCCATATCTGGCTCGCGAGCCATAGGTTCCCGACCCCTGATCTATATTATACTACAAGACTGTCTGTTTTTATGCTGAGCACCGCCCGAAGTTTGCTTAAATGAGGAAACCCTGACTCCACTTGCATCTATCTGCCTGTTCCATGCTGTGAAGATTGAGAGTGGTGCCGACTTCCTTCTACTGTGCTTGACAAATACATTTCAGTACAGAGATCATTTGCAAAGTCAGGTTAGCAGTTTCCAGTATGACCTGAATAATGGGAATCATATACGGAGAGTTGCTTATACCCCAAAAAATAGTACCCTCCACATCTGTAAAGATCATACGGTAATAATTAGGTTCGTTCTCACCTGCATCATGGTTCCGTTCATGGGTTCCGTCAGACCTCTCCGTCAGGGGAACCCACGAACGGAAACCAAATGGAAACCATAGCTTTCCGTTACCATTTCAATGGTAACGCTTCCGTTGCTAATGGTTTCTGTTTGTCTCCTTTTCACAAGGTTTCCGTTTTATTGGCGGTATCAATAGAGTAGTCTACTGTATTCACCTGTAATCTATCACATCAAACATAGATGTGATGTATTACAGGTGGATCCAGCGTGTCAGAGACACACAGGACCCGCTGACACTGAACCCATCAGTCCCACAGACCTGACAAGTTCAGGATTCAGCGTAAGATACAGCTGCTCTGTATACAGGATACAGAGCAGCTGTATCTCAAAAAGTAAAAAGATTTTTTAATAAAAACTAATTATACAGTTGCACAAAACACACTGACTGACATTTTAAAAAAAAAAATCCCTTTCAAAGGTGTACATAACCTTTAATGCAAACAATCAGATCGTAACAACCATTGTCCAGTAAAACACGCAGCACATGCAGTTTTACCAAAAGTCGGTGCAGTTTTTAAATGATTCTTAATGTCTGCAAAAACTCCATGGACATTAAGGGTATGTGCACACACACTAATTACGTCCGTAATTGACGGACGTATTTCGGCCGCAAGTCCCGGACCGAACACAGTGCAGGGAGCCGGGCTCCTAGCATCATACTTATGTACGACGCTAGGAGTCCCTGCCTTGCTGCAGGACAACTGTCCCGTAGTATAATCATGTTTACAGTACGGGACAGTTGTCCTGCAGCGAGGCAGGGACTTCTAGCATCGTACATAAGTATGATGCTAGGAGCCCGGCTCCCTGCACTGTGTTCGGTCCGGGACTTGCGGCCGAAATACGTCCATCAATTACGGACGTAATTAGTGTGTGTGCACATACCCTCACAATCATTTGAAAACTGCGCAGACTCGTAGGAATGCAGCATGTTGACGTGGTTTGCAGCTGTATCGTTGTAAGACAGCAGCTACTATATGTATATACTGTACCGGTATGTTCACACAGGGCAGATACGCTGTGTAAAAGCACTGCCCTGTGGTGCAGTTTTTCAGCCAGGAATGGCCGCTGCGGAAAAATGAGCAGAAAAAAAAAATTGATACTTACCATGGCGACGTTTCCCTCCTACATCCTGCAGCCCTGGGATGATGTTTCATCCCATGTGACTGCTGCAGCCTGCGATTGACTGCAGTGGTCACATGGGATGAAATGTCGTCCCAGGAGGCCGGCCCGGAAAAAGAAACAAGAATTCTAGGTAAATATAAGATTACATTTTTTTCTGATTTGCGGTTTTTGCATCGGCATCGCTGCATTTCCGCTGCAAAAAAACACAACATCTGCTATTTGTTGCGAGTTTTACTTCCCCATTGAATTAAATGGGGAAAACCTAAAACAAATAAGCAGCATTTACGCAAATACAATTAACATGCTGCGGATTAAAAAAACGGACCGCAGGTCACTTACTGAGCCTTTTTCCCGCTACTGCATTTGGGCTTGTCCACACGTAACGGAATTGCTGCGAATTTAAATACGCAGCAAAATACAGTAGCAGCAAAGTGGGTGATACTTATCAAATGCCATCCACACGCTGCGTAAAATTTCTGACCAGGAATCGACCTGCGGTACGTATTTTTCAATGCTGCGGGAAGTGGACTGAATTGCTGCGTTTTTCAGAGATGTCACCATCCCCCAACATTTTGAAAAACGCAGCAAAATCTGCAACATTTTATGCATCAAGAAATGCAAGAAATGGTGCTGTTTTTCCACAGCAGAATTTCTGCTAGTTGCTGCAGAAATTTTCTGTAACAATTCCAATATGTGTGGAGAAGCCCTTTTACTGTGGATTTAGGGTTTGTCCACACACACAACAGAATTGCTGCAGAAAATTTCTGCAGCAATTCCGTTGAAAGTCATAGGCACACATGAACACATCACACACTATATATACACACACACACACATGTACACATCACACACTATATATACACACATGAACACATCACACACTATATATACACATGTACACATCACATACACTATATATACACAGGAACACATCACACACTATATATACACATGTACGCATCACATACACTATATATACACACATGAACACGTACACATCACACACTATATATACACACACATGAACACATAACACACTATATATACACACACACATGAACACATAACACACTATATATACACACACACATGAACACATCACACACTATATATACACACACATGAACACATCACACACTATATATACACACACACACACACACACACGAACACATCACACAGTATATATATAAACATGAACACATCACACAGTATATATACACACATGAACACATCACACACTATATATACACACATGTACACATCATACACTATATATACACACATGAACACATCACACACTATATATACACACATGAACACATCACACACTATATATACAGACATGAACACATCACACACTATATATACACACACATGAACACATCACACACTATATATACACATGTACACATCACATACACTATATATACAGACATGAACACATCACACACTATATACACACACACATGTACACATCACAAATATGCACATTACATGAACACATTATACACATATAAAGTACACATTGTAACCTCACATGCACTTACCTTTTATGTAGGATAATTGTGAAGGGAGTTCTGCAGCTTGATGGCCCGATACAGTGCCACAGACAGTCTCCCCTCCCCCTCCCTCAAGTCCCGAATGATAACAGAAGTAGCCCGGGGAGAGGTGTAAAGAGTAGGGAGGGGGGCTGGAGGGGGAGATTTGTTAGCAGCACAGACTACAGCTGCTGTTACAGTCGGGCGGCAGTTCTTAGCTGCTGTGCCCTGCGCCTGAGGCCAGAAGCTCACCTAGAAGGCAGTGATTGTTGGCGCCTCCCTCTAAGTTGCGCCGGGGGCACATGCCCCGCCTGTCCCCCCTAGCTACGCCCCTGCCTATTGACCTCCTTCAGGCTGGTATACGTCAGTATATCGCCATACAAAGGTATGGAAAAGCGTGGTAGATTACACTATTCCATTCAACGGGATCCTGTTAAAAAGCGTACATGTCAAACGTGTAAGTTTTTTGTTTTTTTTTCAACTGTATATTTATTGAAAGGGTTTTTTCAGTTACAACTGGTACGATAAAGGATCCAACAGGATGTCCAATTGAAGTGTACTGAATATGAGTGGTATTACTTCATCCCAGAAGGATCCTATTCTTGGGCATTCCCAAAAAATATGAAATAAAGACCCCCTAGCACCTTGACATCACCAGCAAGTAGCAGGGATCGTTGGATTCAAGTGGTGGAGGAATTTAGGTGTATGGTACCAGTGCATCAACACTTTATATTGATGCTCCCTATAAATCGTACATACCAAACTTAGAGCAACCCTCCTCCAGATAGTTCGCCATGTAGTAGCTGAAATTGGTCTCCCTAAATACCCCTCCCACCGCTGCATATAAGAGTGTCTGGGTAATTGGTCAGGTGCTGGATTAAGCAAAATGTTATAGACAGCAGAAATAAGGCCCTTAGTGGAGGTGCTCAGCCTACATAATCATTCAAACTGAGTAGGGAGGGACACTGGATGACCACGGAAGAGAAAGTTGCCATAGTACATTATGAGTATGTAGTGGAATTTACTCTGTATGGGCAGGGAAAATTTGTCTTGTAGCCAGTCAAAGGGATATATTTTCCTGGTGGTGTGATCGACTATGACTGCAAAGTTAAACAAACCTTTGTTGCGCTATCTGGCCATCAGGAAAGTGTGGATGAAACAGAAAAGATGTCAAGGGGGAGTTCGTAGAACAGAGGGGGAATCGCCTTTATTATAGCATATTTTCCACATGTCACAGGTGTGCTTCATGGGTAGGTATTTAATAACAGAATCAATTTCCTCTATGGTGATGGGTTCAGTAAGGGAGGCGAGTCCTGTAGAGGAGAGAGAGGGCAGATGACAAGACTCAAGAAAAAAGCACAAGCGATGTTCCCTCTCATCCGTATCACTGGGTAGACAGTCCAGCAAGGAGTACAGCTTGGAGTAATAATCATGGAAAATGCCAGCAATGGCATCTGGATCATATGTCACACGTCCATCACCTCCCTTAAGGGCACATGGCGTTGATTGCCCAGTCTGGTCTCATAACTGATTGGCGAGAAGGCTGTGGGGTTTGTTACCTCTATCATAATATTTCTGTCTAGTGTAGAGGAGCATTTTGTCCACTTTACGAAGTAATAAATCCTTAATTTGGGCTCTTACATCAATTAGTTGTTTAAGGGAACGTTTGTTAGAATTCAGTGCCATAGTAGATTCTAGACACCGCATCCTAGTCTGGAGCTCAGTTAATTTGAGAGTAGTATCTTTTCTGAGTCGAAAGGATAAAGCAATAATATGCCCCCACATGACAGCCTTATGTGCTTCCCATAGGGTAGCTTCCATAGAGACTGATCCAACATTCAATTCATTGTTGTAAATGGGAGAGGAGTTCCTCCCTAGGCCTCGGCCTCTTGAGAAGTGCCTCAATAAGCTTCCAATGGTACACTCTAGTAAGGGCTTGAGAGGTCTTGTGGTATTCAGAGACCGGGGCGTGATCTGACCATGTCACAGAACCCATGCACCGGTGAAAAAAAGGAGTAAGACTTGTCAGTGGGGTTATTAATACGCAGGAGAACGGGAAGTCTGAAGAGAGTCGGCTTTGTGTGGGATGTAGGGATCTACAAGTTAGAGATAGGCCGTCCACCAAGTCAGAGAAGATCACATTAAGGTCACCTCCCAGCAGAAGGGCTGCAGGGGGCCATTTAGTCAGTTTTGTAAGCACCCTAGAAATAAAGTGGACCTGGGAGCTGTTAGGGACATATACATTGCAAAGAATAATCGGGGAAGCCCGTAGTGTTTGTTGGAGGATGACGTATCGGACATTGGGATCTAGTTGTGAGGAGGTAATTTGTAAGCGACATTCAGTGGGAGTTTAATCGTAGCAGTAGGGTTGGAATAAAGATGAGTCAGGGCGGTCAGGAAGGGACCAGAAAGACCAAAAGTCTTCACACAGGAGAACATGAATAGCCATCCCAGGCGATCAAACGCCTTTTCGGCATCGAGGCTAAGCAGGACTGTGGGTTCTGACGTTCTTTTCGTCACATCAAGGAGGTATATAGTTATCCGGGTATCGCCCCCCTCCTTTTTGGAACGGGACAAATCCCACCTGATCTTTGTGGATTAGGGACGGCAGCCAGACGTTAAGACGTGTGGCTAGAATTTTAGAGAACATTTTAAGATCAGCATTCAGTAGTGCAATGGGCCTGTAATTTTTACATTCTGTCTGATCCCTTCCTGGTTTAAGTATTAAATTAATGAAAGAATGCAACATAGTAGAGGGGATCGGGTCCCAAGGGTTAGGTAATCTCATTTGTGATAGGGAGTAGAATTTTCCTACGGCCCTACGGTGGCCGACGAGGTTCAAAACGATGTCAAAGAGAGAAGCTCTGCAATCCTCAAGGTGTATTCGAAGAGTGTCTTTTTGATAGTATGTTTTGCTATACTCGCAACTTAGTTGATTGAGTTATAACTACACTGGTTCATTCGTGTCTCCAGATTTTTATTCTTTTGTTTATTTATTTAATAGTTTCGTTCCATATTTTGATTTTATAATGTTTTTTCAGAGTTCTGGTTAGGCTGACGTTTGCTTAAAATTCTGGTTGGAATATTGTGGGCATTGCTAGCATTCTCATAGTTGCCAACATTTGAATTTTTTTCCAGGGGAACTTAGGGTGTGGCGTCTTTGGTGGATGTGTCTTATGGGGGCGTGGCTTTCCAGAATTTCTGCATATAAATAAATCAACAAAAATTTCTGCACTAGTTTGGCTGAGAAATATTTCAGTAGCCAGTATCTCTCTCTGGTTTTCCAGTTGTATACAGGCATGTGATGTCTCACTTTATCACTAGGGCTAGGCGATATGTGCTGACCACTACTGGTAGTGTAAAAACCAGCATAGATAGTGCCACACTCAGTGCCCCTTATAGATGGTGCTCCACAGTGCTCCCTGTAGATAATGTCACATCGCCCCCCTGTAGATATTGCCACACACTACTTCCTGTAGATAATTCCACAGTGCCCACTGTAGATAGTGCCACAGTGCTCTCTGTAGATAGTGGCACACAGAGCCCCTGTAGATAGTGCCACACAGACCCCCTTGTAGATAGTGCCACACAGACCCCCTTGTAGATAGTGCCACAAAGACCCCCTGTGGATGATGCCACACATTGGCCAGGGATTCCTCTCCTGGAGGAGCCCCTGACGTCACGGTACATAGACGTTGACGACAGGGGATCCACCTGGACCGGAATGTGATGTCAGGGTCAACCCCAGAGCAGGAGTCCCGGACAGAGCGCTACTAGTACTCTGCCTCAGACTCAAGCTCTGCTCCTGACATCACTGTCCATATGTCAGAGGAAACCCTAGAGCCGGAGTCCAAGAGCAGAGCGCTACTAGCACTCTGCCTGGGACTCCTGCTCTGCTCCTGACTTCACTGCCCATATATGGACAGTGATGTCAGGGGCTTCCCCAGAGCAGGAGTCTTGGAGCAGAGCGCTAGTATAATCTCTGCTCTGGGACTCCTTCTCTGGGGAAGCCCCTGACATCACTGTCCATATATGGACAGTGAAGTCAGGGGCTCCGTCTATGAGCGGAATGCCCGGCCAGGGCATAGGCAACGCTTAGGCTGAGGATTCCGGCGCTTCAGGAGGAGCGAATGACAGAGCAGGAAGTGGATAGTTTCCTGCTCTGCCATAGTATTCAATTGTATCTGTGTCCTGGGGACGTAGATACAAGTGAATGTAGCAGTTGCCGGGACAAATCCTGGGACAGTAATTTGCCGGGACTGTCTGTAAATTCGTTACAGTCCCGGCAAATTCGGGACCGTTGGCAAGTATGCATTCTGTTAATGTCCCAAAATTTTTATACTGGCTCAATATTTTCGTTCGGGCCATCTGGGGTCAGAGTTTGGAGTTTAAAAATCCAGAATGCTTCACGTTTATTTAGCTTCGCGAAAAAGTTGTGTGTGGCATTTGCAATTTGTTCTATAGGAGACATTTTTATTTTGGCAAATTAAGCTTTATGCCATTGTTGAAGGTATCTGGAGAGGCTGTGTTTTTGGTATACGATTTTAGTGCTGAAATGATGTTTATATAACCTGCATCGTAAGGGTTGTTTGGTTCATCCAACATGCTGGATGACACATTCACATTCAATGAAATGGTCCAAGCTGCAGTTCATGAATGATTTTATTTTGAGTTCCTCCTTAGTGGCATTCGATATTGTTTTTCTCCCATGATCAATGCTAGCACACCATAGGCATTTTTTTCTTCCCACACCTATTGACACCCTCTATTGTTGGGAACCGGCTGATTGTTTTGTTTTTGGAGGGTGTTTGCCTCTTAGTTTACTTGGTGCTACGATGTTTTATTTTCGGGATTATTCTTTTTAACCCTTTCCCGACATCCGCCGTATATATACGGCGCTGCCGGGCAAAGCTTCCCGAAATGCGCAGTACCATTACATTGTGGTGATAGTGCGGGCTCAGGAGCTGAGCCCGCACTATTATCACCGGGTGACAGCTGTATGTTACAGCTGGCACGATGAGGTATCGGCCAGGACCGGAGCTAGCATCCGATCCGGCCGATTAACCCCTCAGATGCTGGGTTCAATAGAGATCGCAGCATGTGAGGAGTTTTTAGCCACCGGCACCCCAGCAAAGTGAATGCTGGGTTACCGGTGGCTGCAAAGGCGATTGGAGGCCTAATACTTACCTCTTGGTCTGCCAGCAACGGAAGTCTCCTATGCCCCGCTCTCCGATGGGGCCTAAAAGGCTTCCAGTACCATCGGCAAGAAGCTGAGCCAGCATCATCAGCAGTGGGTGTCCGCTGTATGTTACTGCGAACACCCCGATGTATCAGCAGGAACCGGAGCTAGTTCTGATTCCTGCCATTAACCCCTTCGATGCAGCAATCCAATGCGATCGCTGCATCAAAATGGTTTGTAGCAAATCGGCGGCCTGCCATGCGATGGCAAGGCTGGCGACTGCCACTATGGCAACAGGAGGCCTAACAATGGCCTCCTGTCTACCATTACGGAAGCCGATTAGGCCCCGACCGGAGCCTGATCGGCTTGCTGTCAGTGAATAACTGACAGTTCTAATACATTGCACTACATAGGTAGTGCAATGTATTAGAACATCAATCAAACAGTTGGACCTTCAAGTCCCCTAGTGGGACAAAAGAAAAGTGTAAAAAAAAGTTGTAAAAAATTAAATAAAAGTTAAAAATAATAACATAAAAATACAATCGCCCCTTTTCCCTTATCAAGTCCTTTATTATTGAAAAAAATAAATAAAACCATACATATTTGGTATCGCCGCGTCCATAACGACCTGAACTATAAAAATATTATGTTATTTATCCCGCACAGTGAACGCCGTAAAAAACAATCTAAAAAACAATGCCAGAATTGCTTTTTTTTTTGGTCACTTTGTCTTCCAAAAATTGAAACAAAAAGTGATCAAAAAATCGCATGTATCCAATAATGGTACCTGTAAAAACTATAGCTCGTCTCGCAAAAAACAAGCCCTCATACAGCTCTGTCGACCAAAAAAATGTAAAGTTATGGCTCTTACAAAATGGCGACAGAAAAAATACATTATATTTACAAAAGTAATTTTATTGTGCAAAATGTTGTAAAACATAAAAATGTGCTATAAATTAGGTATCGCCGGAATCATACTGAGATAATGGGAGATAAGTAAGGACACCATTTATAAGTGTGACACCGGCCTGTGCAGAAAGGATTGCTCCACAGCGTAAAAAATATTTATGGATTATTTTATTGTTTACCCCATTATTATACCACCTGACTATGCCCCTGATGTACTCTGCCCAGCTTACATATGCCCCCACATTATAAACTGAAATACCAGTAATACTCAAACAAAATTACTACCAAGCAAAATCCAAGCTCCAAAAGGTAAATGGCGCTCCATCCCTTCTGAGCCCTACAGCGTGCCCAAATAGCAGTTTACTTCCACATATCTGGCACCACCATACCCGGGAGAACCCTTTTAACAATTTTTGGGGTGTGTGTCTACAGTGGCATAAGCTGGGCACGACATATTTCCCACTGAAATGTCACATCTAGGGAAAAATGTTAATTTTTACTTTGAACTATCCGCAGATCAATCATTTATGGAAAAGACCTGTGGGTGAAAATGCTGACTACGCCCCTTAATAAATGCCTTGAGGGGTGTAGTTTCCAAAATGGGGTCACTGCTCAGCGGTTTCTTTTATTATTTCACATCAGATCCTCTGCAATTGTGAACCAATACTTTATATGTCGCCAAATTAGGCTTCAATTTTGCATGGTACTCTCTCACTCCTGAGCCCCGTCGATAGTCCAGGCAAAAGATTAGGGCCACATGTAGGGTGTTTCTAAAACCGGGAAACACAGCATAATAATTATAGAGCGGTCTTATGGTGGCACAAGCTGGGCACCACACATTGGCATATCTATGGAAAAAATACCATTTTCACTCTGCAACATCGGGTGCACACCAATTTCTGCAAAACACTTGCGGGGTTAAAATGCTCGCTACACCCCTAGGTGCATACCTTGAGGGGTTAGTTTCCAAAATGGGGTCACTTCTGGGAGTTTCCACTGTTTTGGTCCCACAGGGGCTATGCAAATACGACCACAAACCAATCCAGCAAAATCTGGACTCCAAAAGCCAAATGGCGCTCCTTCCCTCCTGCCGTGTGCCCAAACAGCAGTTTATGACCACATAAGGGGTATTGTCGTACGCAGGAGAAATTGCTTTACAAACATTGTGATTCTTTTTTTCCTTTATTTATTGAGAAAATGAAAAACTTTGAGCTAAAGCTACATCTTATTGAAGAAAAAGGATTTTTTCTATTTTCACTGCCCAATCCTAAAAAAATCTATGAAACATCTGTGCGGTCAAAATGCTCACTACACCCCTAGGTGAATACCTTGAGGGGTGTAGTTTCCAAAATGGGGTCACTTGTGGGGGGTTTCCACTGTTTTAGTCCCACAGGGGCTTTGCAAATGCGACATAGCGCCCAGAAACCAATCCAGTAAAATCTGCACTCCAAAAGCCAAATGGCACTCCTTCCCTTCTGAGCCCTGCTGTGTGCCCCTAACAGAAGTTAATGACCACATATTGCCGTACTCAGGAGAAATTGCTTTACAAACGTCGTGGTTCTTTTTTTCTTTTATTTATTGAGAAAATGAAAAATTTTGAGCTAAAGATATGTCTTATTGAAGAAAAAGGATTTTTTTTATTTTCACTGCCCAATTCTAATAAAATCTATGAAACCCCTGTGGGGTCAAAATGCTCACTACAACTGTAGATTAATTCCTCAAGGGTTGTAATTTCCAAAATGGGGTCACTTATGGGAGGTTTCCACTGTTTTGTCCCTTCGGGGGCTTTGCAAATGCGACATGGCCTCAGCAAACCATTCCTGCTAAATTTGAGCTCCAAAAGCCAAATGGCGCTCTTTCTAAACCCTGTCGTGTGCCCAAACAGCCGTTTATGACCACATGTGGGGTATTGTTTTACTCGGGAGAAATTGCTTCATAAATGTGGTGGTGCTTTTTCTCCTGTAGTCCTTGTGGAAATGAGAAAAAATTAGCTAAACCTACATTTTCTTTGAAAGAATGTAGATTTTAATTTTCACGGCATACTTCCAATAATTTCTGCAAAAAAACTGTGCGGTCAAAATGCTCACTATACCTAGATAATTTCCTTGAGGGGTCTAGTTTCCCAAATAGTGTAACTTTTGGGGGATTTCCACCGTTTTGGCACCGCAAGAGCCCTTCAAACCTGACATGGTGCCTAAAATATTTTCTAATAAAAAGGAGGCCCCAAAATCCACTAGATGCTCCAGTCCATTAGCACACTAGGGCCACATGTGGGATATTGCTAAAAACTGCAGAATCTGGGCAATAAATATTTAGTTGAATTTCTCTGGTAAAACCTTCCGTGTTAAAAAAAAATTGATTAAAAATGAATTTCTGCAAAAAAAAAGGAAATTTGTAAATTTCACCTCTACTTTGCTTTAATTCCTGTGAAACATCTAAAGGGTTAAGAAACTTTCTAAATGCTGTTTTGAATACTTTGAGGGGTGAAGTTTTTAAAATGGGGTGACTTATTCAGGGTTTTTAATATATAAGGCCCTCAAAGCCACTTCACAACTGAACTGCCCCCTGTAAAAATAGCCTTTTGAAATGTTCTTAAAAATGTGAGAAATTGCAGCTAAAGTTCTAAGCCTTGTAATGTCCTAGAAAAATAAAACGATATTCAAAAAATGATGCCGATCTAAAGTAGACATATATGGGGATGTTAATTATCAACAATTTTGTATGGTATAACTGCCTGTCTTACAAGCACATACATTTAAATTTAGAAAAATGTTTTTCACAATTAAATACTGAATGTATCGAGCAAATTTTGCCAGTAACATAAAGTCTAATGTGTCACGAGAAAACAATCTCAGAATCGCTTGGATAGGTGAAAGCATTCCGAAGTTATTAGAACATAAAGATGAAACATGTCAGATTTGAAAAATGAGACTCTGTCAGGATGCTCAAAAGTGGCCAAAGCGGGAAGGGGTTAAAATAAGATCATTGAGTAGTATTCCCCAATGTTTACTCAAGGTATTCCTAATGAAACCATTACCAGTATTGAATGTGGTGATGAAATTGCTTGAATAGCGTTTCCTTTCCCTGTTTGCATTATTGATCTTATTTTTCACTTTTAAACATTGGTCTTGAGATAGAGCCAAATTATCCTGGAATGCATTAGTTATGAGATTATTTGGATAACCTTTTTCTCTAAATCTTTCATTTAGGATTTTTGCTTGGTCTCTGTATGTCATTGTGGATGAACATCCACAAAAATTGAGTTGTGCCAACGATCTTGCAAAACTGAAGAAGGTAAGTGTAGATAGAATACTCAGTCTGTACACTCTTTTCTGCTCACCCTTATACCCTGACGATGTTTACCTTAGAGGAGCGCCTGTGTCTCTCTCCCTCCCCCCTCCTTCCCTATTTTTTCCAAGAAACACTTTTTGAGTTACAGCTTCTATGTATACTGGATACATAGAAGTTGTATCTTGCTCTGAAGCCGTCAGTCCCGCAGACCTAATGAATTCGGGTTTCAGCACTAGATACAGCTTCTATGTATGTAGGATACATTGAAGCTGTATCTCAAAAAGTAAAAAAAATTAAATAAATAAAAACCAGTTCAAAAGATGCAATACACACCATAATACATTGTATTTAAAAAAAAAATAATAAAAATAAATAAGTACTCAAAGGTTTACATAGCCTTTAATGCAATTCAAGAAAAGTTAACCCCTTAATGACCGGGCCTGAAAAGACCTTAAAGAGACTCTGTCACCACATTATAAGTGCCCTGTCTCCTACATAAGGAGATGGGCGCTGTAATGTAGGTGACAGTAATGCTTTTTATTTCAAAAAACTATCTTTTTTCACAACGTTAGGAGCGATTTAAGTTTATGCTAATGAGCTTTCTTAATGCCCAAGTGGGCGTACTTTTACTTTCGACCAAGTGGGCGTTGTACAGAGGAGTGCATGACGCTGACCAATCAGCATCATGCACTCCTCTCCATTCATTTACACTGCACTAGCGATATAGATATATCGCTATGTGCAGCCTCATACACACTCTGACTCTTTTTTGTGAGATTCCAGCAACGGATACGAAATCTCGCGAGATCACGGAGCTAAACGAGATTTGGTTTCACTTGCCGGAATCTAACAAAAAAAGAGTCAGAAGTGTCAGGATTCTGAGTACACATGACGTCCAGGCTGGATGGTCATGTGTATTCATTATCAGGACACTGTAGTAATGTTTGGGCTTGTGTATGTAGCTGCACATAGTGATATAACTATATCGCTAGTGCAGTGTAAATGAATGGAGAGGAGTGCATGATGCTGATTGGTCAGCGCCATGCACTCCTCTGTACAACGCCCACTTGGTCGAAAGTAAAAGTACGCCCACTTGGGCATTAAGAAAGCTCATTAGCATAAACTAAAATCGCTCCTAACGTTGTGAAAAAAGATTGTTTTTTTTAATAAAAAGCATTACTGTCACCTACATTACAGCACCGATCTCCTTATATAGGAGATAGGGCACTTATAATGTGGTGACAGAGTCTCTTTAATGACCAAGCCAGATTTGTTAAATCTGGTATGTCTGACTTTATCAGAGAATAACTCTGCGAAAGTTTTGAATATCTAAGTAATTTTGACATTGATTTTTCGTCACATGTTGTACTTTATTTTAGTGGTAAAAGTAGACTGATACGATTTGCGGAAATTAATGAAAAAATAGAAAAATTTAAGAAATTTTGTAAAAATTATAATTTTTCCCTATTTTTAACTGCAATATGTCACATATGTACATACATACATACTGTACAATTTTTTTTATTAAATATATATTTCCATCGCTTTACTCTATTTTGGCAGCACTTTTGAAAAAAAAAATTTTTTTGGAGCAATTTAGAAGAATTACAAGTTTAGTAATGATTTTATAAATTTTGAAGTACATTTTGTTTTCCTGCACCAAGCCAGGTTTTCAGAGGCTCATAGGTGTCAGAATGGTGGAAACCCCCACAAGTGACACCATTTTGAAAACTACACCCCTTAAGGTATTTATTAAGGGGTGTTGTAAGTATTTTGACCCCACAGTTTTTTTGTAAGAATTCATGCAAAGCAGGCGTAAAAAATATAATTTCACTTTTTTCATAAAAGTATCACTTTGAAGACCGATTTCTTTGTAAAGCGACCATGAGAATGAAGAAATGCACCCCAAAATCTATCACCCTGTTTCTCCTGTTTTCAAAAATGCCCACATTGTGACCCTAATGCGTTGCCTGGACACACCGCAGGGCCCGAAAGGAAGGGAGCAACCGGAGGCATTCAGGTCTCATTTTTGCTTGAAAATGTTTTAGGCCCCACTGTACATTTGGAGAGATTTTGAACTACCAGAACGATAGAAACTCCCCAAAAACGACCCCATTTAGAAAACTAGACACCGTAAGGTATTTATCTAGGGGTGTAGTGAGTATTTTGACCCCACAGTTATTTTGCTAAATTTGATGTATAGCAGGTGAAATTTTAAAAAAAACCACTTTTTATATAAAAGTATCACTTTGAAGACCGATTTCTTTGTAAAGCGACCATCAGAATGAAGAAACACACCCCAAAATCTATCACCCTGTTTCTCCTGTTTTCAAAAATGCCCACATTGTGACCCTAATGCATTGCCTGGACACACGGCAGGGCCCGAAAGGAAGGGAGCAACCGGAGGCATTCAGGTCTCATATTTTGCTTGAAAATGTTTTAGGCCCCACTGTACATTTGGAGAGGTTTTGAACTACCAGAACGATAGAAACTCCCCATAAACGACCCCATATAGAAAACTAGACCCCGTAAGGTATTTATCTAGGGCTGTAGTGAGTATTTTGACCCCACAGTTTTTTGCTAAATTGAATGCATAGCAGGTGAAATAAAAAAGAAAAAAACTTTTTATATAAAAGTATCACTTTGAAGACCGATTTCTTTGTAAAGCGACCATGAGAATGAAGAAACACCCCCCAAAATCTATCACCCTGTTTCTCCTGTTTTCAAAAATGTCCCTATTGTGACCCTAATGCGTTGCCTGGACACACAGCAGGGCCCGAAAGGGAGGTAGCACCCGAAGACTTTCAGGACACACATTTTGCTTGAAAATGTTTCAGGTCCCATTACACATTTATAGAGGCACTGAGCTGCCAAAAAGATAGAAACTCCCCATAAATGACCCCATTTTGAAAACTAGACCGCTTAAGGTATTCATCTAGGTGTGTACTAAGTATTTTGACCCCACAGTTTTCGCAGGAATTAATGCAAAGCAGGTGGAAAGAAAATTTAATTTCACTTTTTTTCACAAATGTGTCATTTTAAGGTCAGATTTCTTGTACAGAGGACATGAGAATAAGGAAATGCACCAGAAAATGTATCACCCTGTTTCTCCTGTGTTCAAAAATATCCCCATTGTGGCCCTAATGTGTTTCCTGGACACACGGCAGGACCCAAAAGGAAGGGAGCACCCGGAGACTTTCAGGACACACATTTTGCTTTGAAAATGGGAGGATTCTACTTTTCTAGATTGAGAAATAGATGTCCCTAACAGTTTCTACACCCTATGACTATGTCGTGCTAAGAAAGCAGCTGTCCTGAAATCATGTCAGTCCATAGACATTATGTATATCAACCCGCTCTGATATATAGTAAGTTAGAGTGGGAAAATTTATTAAACTGTTGGCGGAAAAAGGCAATATATCCAAAAAAAAGGAGGAAGAATGTATCCAGCTATGTGGAAAACTAGAGCATGTTCATAGGATGAAAGAAAATTTGTAGGGCTGTAATGACTTTATTATTCAAAGAGACTGGTCATACAACGTCTCTTTAGCTCCATCAATCCCTATATAAGGGACGAATGTGCCAAGTGACGCGGTACACCATAACAAGCCCCTGCCCGGCAAGGTAGGAACCGCCATGTGCACAAAACAACCAATCACCTGTAGAATATATAAAGGGGCAGTGTCCCACACCGTATGTATAGATACAGTAAAGGACCACTACTCCCCAAATTAATGTCGCTATTTCTAGAAGTATTGTCGGGTGTAAGAGGTCCACCAAAAACCCGACAAAACTGTAATAAAGCCCATAGTGTATTGATAAGGACAAAACAGGGACTTATGCATAGACCAGGGTTGGAAGGACAAGCGGAACAATAATATCGTGACTCACTTCGCTGTCCTCATTTGTTGCAGACCCGACACCATTTTTTGGGGTATTTTTGGTTAGATGTTGAAGGGATGGGGTGTAAAAAATGTTTTTCAACAAGTCGGTGTACATCCTCTGAATCATGGACTACTCTCTGGTCGGCAGATTGAAATAGGAGATCTTCAATCACTTTCTCCTGAAATTCAAAGAATGTCGCCCTGCCCGCTGATTTTTTGTACAGGACAAATGCGTTCTGCATCGCAACCTGAATTTGTTATAGCTGATGACACACACAGGCTTTTGTCTATCTGCAGAGGCCCCACGTTCTCTAATAGTTGCTGTTGCACTTGAATGGACAGTGCTGATCATGTAGACGTCCTTGCGGTCACGAAATTTTAAAGCCAGCATCTTCTCAATTTGAAAAGTGCATGACTCCCCCTTTCGTAGTTTTTTATCCACAAGTTGACGTGGGAAACCTTTGCGATTCCTGCGTATTGTGCCACAGGCTCCGGTGTTGGCACAATGAAGGGCGCTAAACAATGGCACACTGGTATAAAAACTGTCCATGTATACATGATACCCCTTGTGTAGGAAAGGGCCAATTAAATCCCACACAATCTTACCAGTGGTACCAATATTTGGAGGGCACCCTGGTGGATTAAATTCACTGTCTTTACCCTCGTAGATCTTTAATGCACATGTGTAGCCAGTAGTGCTTTCACATAACTTGTAGATCTTTACCCTTTACTACTTTTTGAGGGTATGAATTGACGGAATGAGAGACGCCCTTTGAAATTTGTGGGATTCCACAACCTGGCATTAGGTGACGAAGGCTTATTGGCAATGTACTGCCAGGCATACAAATTTGTTTCCTGCACAAAATGTTCCAAAACTTGGTCCGTAATAAAAATATTAAAATAATTTAGTGGTGAAAAATTACTGACATTGGGACTTATGCCAGGAGTAGCAATAAAGTCATTTATGGTGGGAGAAAATAAACTCGTGGGTTCTCACACTAAATCGGTTTGGTGGGGTTGTGCAATTTCAGGGGCTGCACTTTGAACGGACGTTGTGGCAACTGCGCCGTCTCCCATATCACTGGTGCTGGGTCTCATATCCATAGAATCCCTTGAAGCGATACTTTCGCTGTCGCTTTCAAGTAAGGCTGGGTTCACACAACCTATTTTCAGACGTAAACGAGGCGTATTATGCCTCGTTTTACGTCTGAAAATAGGGCTACAATACGTCGGCAAACATCTGCCCATTCATTTGAATGGGTTTGCCGACGTACTGTGCAGACAACCTGTCATTTACGCGTCGTCGTTTGACAGCTGTCAAACGACGACGCGTAAAAATACAGCCTCGTCAAAAGAAGTGCAGGACACTTCTTTGGACGTTTTTGGAGCCGTTTTCTCATAGACTCCAATGAAAACAGCTCCAAAAACGGACGTAAAAAACGCAGCGAAAACGCAGCGAAAACCGTGAGTTGCTCAAAAAACGTCTGAAAATCAGGGTCTGTTTTCCCTTGAAAACCGCTCCGTATTTTCAGACGTTTTTGGTCACTACGTGTGCACATACCCTAAAAGCTGAACTTCAGATGCAGAATCCGTACCTGAGCATAGCATCTGATAGGCTTCCTCAAAGCTGTATCTTCTGGCAGCCATAATGATAATACAGTCTAAACCGCAAATAATAAATGGAACTAGCGGTTTAAATTTTTTTTTTATCAACTAAGGCCTCATGCACACGACCGTAAAAACACCCGTTATTGCGGGTCGTAATTACGACCCGCAATAACGGGTTCATAGACTTCTGTTACCCACGGGTACCTTCCCGTTTTCTCACGGGAAGGTGCCTGTGCCGTTAAAAAAATAGAACATGTTCTATTTTTCTATTTTACGGGCCGTGCTGCTATACTTTATAATGACAGCACGGCTCGCAAAAGCGGCCGGCTGCCCGCGGCCGGCCGTGCTCGTAATTACGAGCACGGTCGTGTGCATAAAGCCTAATCAACTAAGAACACTAAAAGAATGAAACTTTTTTTTTTTTTTTATTGTTTTTTTTAAGTTTTTTTTTTTTCAAACCTAAACCTAAACCCTACGCCTAACACAAACCGTAAACCCAAGCCCAGAACAGCACCCTACGCCGTCTAAGGCCCCATGCACACGAACGTGTTTTTGCGGCCGCAATTCCCCCGAAATTCCACGGGAGAATTGCGGCCCCATTCTTTTCTATGGGGCCATGCACACGACCGTAGTTTTTGCGGTCCTTGCACGGCCCGGGAGCCCGGACCGCAGAACGAACGGGCATGTCTTATTACGGCCCTGTTCTGCGGTCCGGGCTCATTGAAAACAATGGTGCATGTCCCGCGATTTGCGGGCGGCCTGCGGCTGACAGTCCGCAGTCGGCCGACCCGAAAATCACGGCCGTGCACACGGCTACGGTCGTGTGCATGAGGCCTAACAGCGTACACGCCGTCTAACAGCGTACCCTAAAAAGAAAGTAGTTTATAGTACGATTCTTAGTATATACAGTAAATATATTTATATATATATGTATATACTATAAAATACTGAAAAAAATGTGTTTTTTTTTTAATAAACTGTGTGTGAGGAACAAGTGATTTTGTGAGGGGACACTGACACACTTGTATCTGTTTCTCTCCACAGCTAGAACAGTGAGGAGAAACAGATACATGTTTTTACTTTTATTTTACAGTAGTGATCACTATGATTGGATCTCATAGTGATCACAAAAGATCAGGAACCAATACTATTGGCTCCTGATCACTGCTCTAAGAACAGAGCTGCTAGCAACAGCTCGTTGTTAGAGCAGGAGCTGTCATTTAGACACTCCCGGCGGCTCTGTACGCAGTAACAGCATGTGACCGCTGTGATTGGCTGTCACAGCGGTCACATGCTTTTACGACGAAATCGGCAGGTCCTGATGGCTGCACTAAGAACCGGACCTGTTACTTACAGCCGGTTTTTAGTGCAGATGTCACCAGGGTGCCGTTAAACCCCCTCTACTACAGCGACGCCAAAAGGCGTCGCTGTAGACTGAGTACCTGCACCGCCTGACGTCAAAAGACGGTGGGCAGTCGTTAAGGGGTTAAGGGTGGACACATCCATATATGTTGCATAGCAAAATTGTTTTGATTCCAACATCACGCGCCCATTTGTTGATATGCCATGATTTTGGTCCATGGCAGTTTTCTGTTCTCGTAGAACAAAACTCCCAGCTTGCATTCAACTGCTTATCATCCAGCTACAGATCAGCCCATAACACCTTCCTTCAACCTCTATCAGCCCGCCCACTCCATCTCCTGGCGCAGTGGTAAGAAGGGACTGCACATGCGCAAAGCATTGTCAGTGTGTTTCTAGCAGGTCCGGCCCCCCAACATGTACGTGACATCAATAATGATGCATAGTAAAGTAGAGAAGGCCTCATTGAGTGTACAGGATTCAGCAGAAGTCTAACATTTCTTTGTCTCTTCCTCGGTCATACAACCGCCGCGGAGATAGGGGAATTGGCAACGTTTTAGGGATGTATGTTGCTTCCATTCTGCAGGTACGAGGCAATGACGTTTCAAGATAGGTCCCGGAAAACACCTTAAGGCCAGGTTCCCATGTAGCGTAAACGCAACGGAATTCTGTGAAAAAATCTCATGCCCACGAATCGCAGCGATTACGCCGCAAAAATTACAACCACGGGAAAAAAACAATATATATATATCATACTTACCCAGAAGTCTCTACTTTTTTGTGCAGTCCAGCCTCATGGGATGATGCTTCATCCCATATGACCGCTGCAGTCAATCACATGGCCTGCAACAACATCTTGGGAGACCGGAGAGGGAGGGAGTAAGTATGGAATATTTTTTTTTATAGATACATGAGCACATAATATACTCTTATGAAATAGTTTAACGCCTTAACGACCCAGCCATTTTTCAGTTTTAGTTTTAAAATCCCTGCCTTCCAAGAGCCATAAGGTTTTGATTTTTCCGTCAATAGAGTGGTATGAGGGCTTATTTTTTTGCGGGAGGAGCTCTAGTTTATATTGGCAGCATTTAAAGTACCATATAATGTAGTGGGGAACTGAAAATAAAATTATTCGTGGAGTGGAATTGGAAAAAAAATTTAAATTTCACCATCGTTTTTGGAATTTTGTTTTTACGGCCTTCACCATGTGGTAAAACGACAACTTAACTTTATTCTGCGTCACAATAAGATTACAGTGATACGAAATTTATATATATTTGTTTTATATTTTACTACTTTTACAAAGAAAATCTATTTGTTAAAAAAAATTGTTCTGTTTCACATTTTGAAAGCCATATTTTTTTTATTTTTCCATCGATTGAGCGGTGTGGGGACTTATTTTTAGCGGGACCAGCTGTAGTTTTTATTGGTACCATTTTTTCGTACATACGATTTTTCATTCACTTTTTACTTCATTTTGTTAGCGCTAAGGTGATCAAAACAACAACGATTCGGGTATTTGAATTTTTGGACGCCGTCCACCGTGCAAATTAAATAATGGTATACTGTAAAAGTTTGGACTTTTACGGATGCGGCAAATTTATTTTTTCTTTTTTTTACATTGTGCTTGGGGAAAAATGGGAAAAGGTTTTTTTTTTTTTTACTTTTAGTATTTTTTTTTACACATTTTATTAGTCCCCCTAGGGGACTTGAACCAGTGACCGTTAGATCGCTGATACAATACAGTGCAATACAACTGTTTTTCAGTATATTGTCATTTTTACAGGCTTCTGCTAAACCATGCCAAAGGCATGGTTTAGCAGAGGCACACAGAAGGGTAGACCTGGGGGCCTGTATTAGGCCCCCGGGCTGCCATGACAACCATCGGCACCACCCGATTGCGCTGCGGGGGGGCCGTTGGGTTGTCCGGTTTAACTCACACGGTCGCTATTGACCGCGGCATTTAACTAATTAAACGGCCAGGAACAGCGCGATCGCTTTTCCTGACCGTTAGAGCAGCGTGTCAGCTGTAATACACAGCTGACAGCTGCGATGTATGGAGCAGGCTCAGCGCGTGAGCCCGCTCCAGACATCACCCCCCTGCTCCATGACGTGTATTTTCGTCATAGGTCGGCAAGGGGTTAATAGAGGTTTCCAGTGGCGGATCATCATTAGGGCGGTTCGGACGGCCGCCCGGAGCCCAAGGCTCCCATGGCCGCCAGAACCCTCATGCCCGGTGGTGCCGCTAGCACCGGAGGGGCCCCGGTGCTAGTGACGGCCACATTCACTTGTTTTTGCGTCCTAAGGACGCGGATACAAATGAATACTATAGGCTGCAGGCCACGTTAGGCCTGCAGCCTATAAGGCACTGGGAAGACTCCCTGCGCAGGCAGGCGTGTTGATGTCACTGCATCACGCTGGTCTGCTAAAGCGTCCCGCCCGGAGGATGTGCATCGCTCCGTCCGTTGAGGGAACGGGGCAAGGTAAGTAAAATATTTTTTATTTTATTTTTGGGGGAGGGGGGTGAGCGCTGTGTAGCAGTATTTACAAGGGGGGAGCGCTGTACAGCAGTTTATACAAGGGGGGAGACGCTGTGTAGCACTATACACAAGTGGGGAGACGCTGTGTAGCACTATACACAAGAGGGGGGGACGCGGTGTAGTATTATACACAAGGGGGGAGGACGCTGTGTAGCACTATACGCAAGGGGGAAGCTGTGTAGAACTATATGCAAGGGGGGAGCACTGCGTAGCACTATATACAAGGGGGGAGTGCAGTGTAGCACTATATACAATGGGGATCGCTGTGTGGCACTATATACAAGGGGGGTGAAGTGCTGTGTGGCACTATATGCAAGGGGGGGTGAAGCGCTGTGTGGCACTATACAAGGGGGGTGAAGCGTTGTCTGGCACTATACAAGGGGGGTGAAGCGCTGTGTGGCACTATATAAAAGGGGGGAGCACTGTGTAGCACTATATAGAAGGGGGAGGCGGTGTGGCACTATATACAACCGGGGAGCGCTGTGTGGCACTATCTATAGGGGGTCTGTGTGTGATGCTATCTACAGCGGGTGTGCATGGAGCTATCTACATGGGGGCGTGCGTGGCGCTATCTACACGGGTGTGTGCGCGGCGCTATCTACATGGGGGTGTGCGTGGCGCAATCTACATGGGGTGTGGCGCTATCTACATGTGGGGGTGTGCGTGGCGCTATCTACATGGGGGTGTGTGCGTGAAGCTATCTACATGGGGAGGTGTGCATGGCGCTATCTACATGGGGGTATGTGTGGCGCTATCTACAGGGTGGTGGCACGCGGTTTACGAGGGGCTGTGTGTATGTGGTGCCTTACTTTACAGTGTTTGACACAATTATGTTCAGGAGCACAGTGTTTGGTACTATTTCATTCAGGGGCACAGTCTATGGTGCTATAACTATTTAGGGGCATAGTGTGTGGCACCATGAAAATTTTATCTTCGTTATAGGTGTGGAAATGTTAAAAAAAAGTGAGGAGCTGAAGATATCGGAGTGGCAAATCTGCAGAAATGGGTCATGGCCGGGAGAAGTCGTCATGAAGTCTGGACCGGATGGGGAAGAAAAGAGGAAAAAAAAATACTAGAATCTGAGAAGTCGTTACCCGTTGCCTCTCCTGACATGTTTATTATACGAAAACCTTTGTATCGCACAAAAAGTCTTTGTGCAGTCTAGGACTGATAGACAAATTGGTGTTACCATTCCCCTTGTCAGGAGGATGTGTCACTGCAAAGTGTGATACTGTCAGGATGTAGGGACACAGCCCTGTGACAACGGGAATCGTAACACCCATTTGTTAAAGAGGCTCTGTCACCAGATTTTGCAACCCCTATCTGCTATTGCAGCAGATAGGCGCTGCAATGTAGATTACAGTAACGGTTTTATTTTTAAAAAACGAGCATTTTTGGCCAAGTTATGACCATTTTTGTATTTATGCAAATGAGGCTTGCAAAAGTCCAAGTGGGCGTGTTTAAAGTAAAAGTCCAACTGGGCGTGTATTATGTGCGTACATCGGGGCGTTTTTACTACTTTTACTAGCTGGGTGTTCTGACGAGAAGTATCATCCACTTCTCTTCAGAACGCCCAGCTTCTGGCAGTGCAGACACAGCCGTGTTCTCGAGAGATCACGCTGTGTCGTCACTCACAGGTCCTGCATCGTGTCGGACGAGCGAGGACACATCGGCACCAGAGGCTACAGTTGATTCTGCAGCAGCATCGGTGTTTGCAGGTAAGTCGATGTAGCTACTTACCTGCAAACGCTGATGCTGCTGTAGAATCAACTGTAGCCTCTGGTGCCGATGTGGCCAACACGATGCAGGACCTGGGGCAGGAAGTGAGTGACATCACTGTGTGTCTGACATCGCTGTGTGTCTGCACTGCCAGAAGCTGGGCGTTCTGAGGAGAAGTGGATGATACTTCTCGTCAGAACGCCCAGCTAGTAAAAGTAGTAAAAACGCCCCGATGTACGCACATAATACACGCCCACTTGGACTTTTACTTTAAACACGCCCACTTGGACTTTTGCAAGCCTCATTTGCATAAATACAAAAATGGTCATAACTTGGCCAAAAATGCTCGTTTTTTAAAAATAAAAACGTTACTGTAATCTACATTGCAGCGCCTATCTGCTGCAATAGCAGATAGGGGTTGCAAAATCTGGTGACAGAGCCTCTTTAATAGTTACGGCGTGGCCCAGGCGGCGGTGGAGAAGGGGGGGCCCATGTTTGGGTAAAAGCCCAGGGCCTATAGTCTACTTAATCAGCCACAGGTGGTTTCCATCAAGACCACCTGGTGACACCCCTTAGTAATAGTATCACAGCAAATAAATAACATTTAATGCAAAGTTGCATGAAGGTGTCTTTGTGTATAAAGTGCTGAGTGGCATTTTGACAACGTGTCACGTGTCTACTTTCATAAAACATATAGGTATGTGGGTTTAATATGATTTTTATTTTATAACCAGGTTTTGTCAAAGGTGTAAATGTTGAACTGGCTACCAGAGGTGTAAGATGTCCAAAAAACCCTGGCATCCAAAGGATTAAAGGCCTGTTGTTGTTTTTTTTTCCACTCTGTGGTATGCCCCAAATGTTTTTTGAGGCATTTTTTAAACAACTACTTTTTAGGGTAGGTTCACACAGCATATGATGAGGCAGAAAAATACGAGGCTGATTTTAACCCCTTAACGCCGAGTGACGGATATATCCATCACAATCAGGAGCTAGTTCCCGCATAGCGACGGATATATCCGTCACTCTGATCTCGTGGGTACTGCACACAAGATCAGCAGCAGGAACACGGTTGTTATACACAGCCAGGCTCCTGCTGGAATCGAAGAGCTCTCCGATTCCGACAGTTTAACCCCTTAGATGCCGCTGTCGATAGCGACCGCAGCATCTAATGTGTTTGACAGAGTGAGGGAGATACCTCTATTACCCCATCACGCCCACATCACGGGGCACTGATGGGTTTCCATGCCAGCCAAGGGCCTAACAAAGGCCCCCAGGTGTGCCTTCAACCGCAGCCTACTTGGCCATGCCAGCGGAATAGCCTATGATAAAAAGTAAAACTGTTGAATAAAGATTATAAAAGAAAAAAAGCTTAGTTTTTATTTCGTGTAAAAAAAAGAAATAACATACACATATATGGTGTCGCCGCAATCATAAGGACTCGAACAATAAAGTTAACACATTAAACTGCCGGTTTAAATAAAAAAAAAAAAAACTGCTAAATTTCTTTTTTTCTCTCATTCCCCCCTTAAAAAAATAAAACAGTCAATAAGTCCCATGTACCCCAAAATAGTACCAATGAAAACTTTCTTTAGGCGTTTCCATCTCTGACCTCCCATTGACATCACAGCGGTTTTTGTTTGCAGCGCTCAATGGCCGCGGCCGAAAAACACATCCAAAAATGCTGCAAGTGTTCTGCCAGCAGGTCAAAAGATTTTTACGGCTGCAAAAAACTGAACGAGGCCTTAGGCAGATTTGCCAAACGTTTTTGAAGTTTTTCTTCAAAGCGTTTTTGCAATTTTCCAGAAGAAATATTCAAAATCGGCCTCAAAAAGTGACATGAACTTATTTTTTTGAAGCATCATTTTATGCCTCGTTTTTTGAAACAGCGGCGTAAAATGACTCCCGTATGCACAACCCAGCTTTTAACCATTGAAAACAATGGGAAGCGGTTTGCAAGCATTTTTAAGACGTATGTTGGAGCGTAATATGACAGTTTTATGCTCCGAAACACGCCTGAAAAAAAGTCAATGTTACAAAGTGTATTTTTACAAGGCGTTTTTTAATTCAGCAACGTAAAAATACGCCTCATGTGAACTACACGGTATACTTCCCATTGAAATCAATGGGAAGCGGTTTGCAGGCGTACTTCAGAGCCAATGGGCTCGTTCACACTTAACGGAATTGCTGCAGTTTTTTCTGGCCAGAAAAAACGCCACAGAATACAGTACCAGCATAGCGAATGAGATTTAACAAATCTCAACCACATGCTGCGTAAAATTTCCGAGCCGAAATTAACCTGCAGTGCGTATTTTTCGGACCGCAGCATGTCAATTCCTGTTACGGAAAGCGTCCAGAAATGCTGCGTTTTTCAGGGACGTCTCCATCTCCTAACATTGGGAAAAACGGAGCGGAAAGCCTGACTTTCAACGGAATTGCTACAGAATTTTTTTGCTGCAATGCTGTTGTGTGTGGACAAGCCCTAATACAAACATTTTACGCTACAAAATGTGGCAAATGTTAACATAACCCTGTCCCTGGGGTGAATTATTTTCACTCACATATTTTGTCCAAACTTTGGTACTACTAAAAACGTGTTCTGTGTTATTAATACATCCGACGTTCACCCCCTCGTTGGCGCCCTTTTTTTACACTGTATAGTAGTAATGCAGTTTCACTTCCACAGACGTATTTCTGGTATAATAATGAAAATAGAACCACCGCATCCATCAAGCGACTTCAGCTCGTTATCTGCCGGCGTAGTCTGACAGCAGGGCTGAGAAATGAGACCTCCCCAGTGTACGTTCTCTTCCCAGCTCCGGCCCAGCCTCTTCCTCTCAGCCCTCCCCTTCCTCCGGCGCGCACACGCCTCCAGTGTAGGTCATGGCTGCTCCTGTGTGCTGCCTGCGTGCAGGTCAGTGACTATCTTCACATGTGCTGCAGGGTTATATGTTATCATGGCCGCGGTGATTATTTGTGTATGATACAATCAGTCTCTCAGAGCTGTGGACGTGTTCATTAGTGTCAATTGCATGTCACTAATGTGTCCTTGTTCTCTGAATTCTGTCAGATGGGTTGTCCAGGTTTTTGTTCAAATAAAGTTTATTGAAAAGAGCAGTGCATGTGTGTGCCAGTGCTTAGTAAGAGAGGTAGATAGAGGTCTGAGGCTGCAGCTAGTAGTGGGTTCATAATATGGAGATCTATGTATACATACCTTGGACATGGGCGTAACAAAAGTGTTTGTCCAAGTAGCCATTGTTTTAAGATGTGCTGTTAGGAGCTAAACTGGTGCAAGAGATGGCAGAAGACTGGAAATGCAAAACAAGAACATCTGATGTGACTTGGCATCAATGCAGCAACCATATATCTCATATCCCCACGTATCAGGAGAACGGAGGTCATCTGTCCCGGGTTGTACCTTTTGAGATTGTCGGAGCCTTTCATACTCTATTAGGGTATGTTCACATGGCTTATTTTCGGACGCAGAACGCCTCCAAACATCTGCCCATTGATTTCAATGGGAAAAACGGTGTTCTGTTCCGACTGGACTTTTTTTTACGCGCCTGTTTTGAAAAACGGCCATGTAAAAAAAGTGCAGGTCACTTCTTGGGCCGTTTTTCATAGACTATAGAAAAACAGCTCCAAAAACGGCCGTAAAAAAAACGCAGCGAAAATTGCGAGTGGCTTAAAAAACATCTGAAAATCAGGCTCCGTATTTTCAGAAGTTTTTGAGTTTGTGTGTGCACATACCCTGATGTTCACGGCGCTCTCTATTGTAGTCTATGGGGAGTTGCAGAGTTATCCGTAAGCGTCTTCCAGCAGAATATTGGTATTCCCATTATGGTTAGTGATGGAGTATCACTTACAAATCATAGGGGTCCAACTTCCGGGACCCCACCAGATCTCAGAATAAAGCACATCTACTACATTCACTGGAATGCAGCTCCTTGCGTGGCAGGTGGCTGGGAGTGCCACCTTGCTCCCTTCATTGTCGTGATCAGCAGGTGTCCCATAGGTCGCCCACCCCCATATGGATTGCATGTGTTACAAATAATTTAAAGGGGTTATCCGGGATGTGAATTGTTTTTATTAGGGGCTGGAAATTGAATAAACCAAAAAAGCAATACTTAAAGAGACTCTGTCACCACATTATAAGTGCCCTATCTCCTATATAAGGAGATCGGCGCTGTAATGTAGGTGACAGTAATGCTTTTTATTTTTAAAAAAAACGATCTTTTTTCACAACGTTAGGAGCGATTTTGGTTTATGCTAATGAGCTTTCTTAATGCCCAAGTGGGCGTACTTTTACTTTCGACCAAGTACAGAGGAGTGCATGACGCTGACCAATCGGCATCATGCACTCGTCTCCATTCATTTACACTGCACTAGCGATATAGATATATCACTATGTGCAGCCTCATACACAAGCCCTAACATTACTAGTGTCCTGATAATGAATACACATGAAATCCAGCCTGGACGTCATGTGTACTCAGAATCCTGACACTTCTGAATCTTTTTTGTGAGATTCCAGCAACGGATACGAAATCTCGCGAGATCTCGGAGCTAAACGAGATTTGGTTTCACTTGCCGGAATCTCACAAAAAAGATTCTGAAGTGTCAGGATTCTGAGTACACATGACGTCCAGGCTGGATGGTCATGTGTATTCATTATCAGGACACTGTAGTAATGTTAGGGTTTGTGTATGAGGCTGCACATTGTGATATAACTATATCGCTAGTGCAGTGTAAATGAATGGAGACGAGTGCATGATGCTGATTGGTCAGCGTTATGCACTCCTCTGTACAACGCCCACTTGGTCTAAAGTAAAAGTACGCCCACTTGGGCATTAAGAAAGCTTATTAGCATAAACTTAAATCGCTGCTAACTTTGTGAAAAAAGATCGTTTTTTTAAATAAAAAGCATTACTGTTACCTACATTACAGCGCCGATCTCCTTATATAGGAGACAGGGCACTTATAATGTGGTGACAGAGCCTCTTTAACTATCCTTGCCTCTGGAGATCCAGCATTGAGGCTGCAGCGGCAGTCCCGGTGGCTGTATTGCTATGCAAAAGGTGAAATCCGCATATAACACATGCAGATTTTGCAGTGGATTTTCGGACACCTCTGCAGCAAGATTGTGGAAACATTGTCTTAGTGTTTCTTGAAATGTACACACCCATACAGTGTTCCCTTAGTACGGATGTAGCCATCTTTAACTTGATTCTGATAACTTGCTGCAGCGGGATATTACACAACAAAAGCCATTGAAAAATTCAAGATAAGAGATCTAGCCATTGTTTATTTATTGCGTAAAAAAGTCAAGGTAAAGAGGGCTACATCTGTACATGAATCTCTAACATGGATTTAATAAGTAATTTTTTTCCAAAATGTTTTTCAGTTGTTCATGGCTGTCACAGGCATATTTTCAAGAAGGTGACTTTTAATAGTCCATCTTCCGCCATCACAAACAAAAGCCGGGCTGCTGTAAGATTTTACGCTACAGATTCCGCTTTTGTTAAAAAGTAAGTGGTTTTTTTTCTCAATGATTATTGTGTGTGATGGTCCTATGAAATTTAAAGCAACTGTTCACCTTTAGAACTAATCTGATCTGGTAAAGTACAGACGGCTTTACCATTGAAATGAATAAGGGTATGTTCACACGATGAGAGGCATTTACGTGTGAAAAGACAGACTGTTAACAGCTGCCTCGTTTCACACGTAAATGCTCCTCCTCGTAATTTACGAGGCGTCTGAGATGCTCTGAGACGCTCGTAAATCTTGAGCTGTGCTTCATTGAGTTCAATGAAGAACAGCTCAAATTACGTGGCAAAGAAGTGCCCTGCACTTCTTTGCCGAGGCAGTCAATTTACGCGTCGTCGTTTGACAGCTGTCAAACGACGACGCGTAAATTACAGGTCGTCTGCACAGTACGTCGGCAAACCCATTCAAATGAATGGGCAGATGTTTGCCGACGTATTGCAGCCCTATTTTCAGGCGTAAAACGAGGCATAATACGCCTCGTTTACGCCTGAAAATAGGTTGTGTGAACTCAGCCTAAGACTGTAGAGTATATGCATTTGTAGTGATAAAATATGTATTCCTGTGTCCGCTTCAGTAACTGTGGACAGACAGTAAGGGTATGTTCATACGCCCTATTTTCGGGCCGTAAACGCCCGAAAAACGGCCCAAAAATTGGAAGCAGTACGCCTTCAAACATCTGCCTATTGATTTCAATGGAAAAACGGCGTTCTGTTCCAACATAGCGTTTTTCGCAGAATTTTTTTGTGCGTAAAAAAAACGGCCACGAAAAAGAAGTGCAGGACACTTCTTGGGACGTTTTTGGAGCCGTTTTCCATAGACTCTATTGAAAAAAGCGCAAAAAACGCTGCAAAAATCGCAAATCGCACAAAAAACGTCTGAAAATCAGGAGCTGTTTACCCTTTAAAACAGCTCCATATTTTCAGACGTTTTTTAGTAAGCGTGTGAACATACCCGAACTGTGGACACAGAACAATAAGAGCAGGTATTGCTTTAAAACTGCTATTCTCTATTTCAGATGCCTTTCTTATTAGAACGCATTTTGTCAGTTGTAATCAGAGGCTATTGATGGTCATAGTTAGGCTTCATTAACATCTGCGTCAGGGCCCCATTCTGTCATAGCTTTCCGTCGGAACTGACTGACACAAACTGATTGATTTCAATGGTGACGGATCCAGTGCCAATGGTTTCAGTTTGTCTCCGTTGTGCAAGGGTTCCATCGTTTTGACAGGATGAATACCCTAGTCGGAACGGAGCCCTGTCGCTGATGTGAACATAGCACTTTTTTAAAAGGGCTTTGCAACCTCTTAAATTTCAGCTCAGCAGGTTCCAAGTGGCAATTAAAGATTTTTCCCCATTCTCAGGCTGCTGGTACTTTGGTCCAGCACCATGTTCTGTGGTCATTGTGTTGTGATGACGTTTCATCCATGTATATGTAACTGCGGCAGTAAATTTGTGGCCACATCAATGATATAGCATTAAAAGTGACATTACTCCTGCAGCCACTGATTGGCAGCTGAAGTCACATGGGCGTTGAAAAGATGTGGTCAGGAACCCTAGTACCGGCGGCGCTGGAACATTGTCAAATTTCTAATACGAATATATTGCTTAGACAAAAGCATTTTTGATCTACCGAGTTGTAAGGTTCGAAGACCCCGTACTGTCCTAAGATACAAAGGAACAATGCAACCTCAAAGGCTATGTACACCTTCGAAATAGTTTTTATTTTTTTTACTTTATTTATTTTCTAATAAAAATTTGTATCAGTGTGTTTGGTGCAACTTTCTAATTACTTTTTCTTAAAAATAATTTTTACTTTTTGAGATACAGCTGCTTTTGTATTCTATATACAGAGCTTCTGTATCCGTCAGGTCAGCGGGACTGACTGGTTCAATGTCAGTGGGTCCTGCGTGTCTGATAGACACACTGATAGACGTTTTTAATACTAAAAAAAAATAAAAAATCACTTTCGAAGATGTACATAGCCTTTAAAGGGGTTATGCGAGGAACAAAAATTAGAAATATGAATGCAAAGCAATTTTTTTTATGTAAAAAGAAGTCATTTACTAATATACTTTAATTAAAATTTTTATACTAAATGGTGCCGTTCAAACCCTGTACCTAGCAGACAGTGACGTCGGCAGCACTAGTGGAGTCCCCGAACAGAGCATCAGCTGATGCTCTGCCTGGGGACTCCAGCACTGCTACTAACGTCACTGTCCATATATGGGCAGTGACGTCGGCAGCAGTAGTGGAGTCCCCGAACAGAGCGTCAGGTGATGCTCTGCCTCGGGACTCCAGCACTGCTACTAACGTCACTGTCCATATATGGGCAGTGACGTCGGCAGCAGTAGTGGAGTCCCTGATCAGAGCATCAGCTGATGCTCTGCCTGGTGACTCCAGCACTGCTACTAATGTCACTGTCCATATACGGACAGTGATGTCGGCAGCAGTATGGGATTCCCCCAGGCAGAGCATCAGCTGATGCTCTGCTGAGGGACTCCACTACTGCTGCCGACGTCACTGCCCATATATGGACAGTGACGTTAGTAGCAGTGCTGGAGTCACCAGGCAGAGCATCAGCTGATGCTCTGCTCCGGAACTCCAGCTATAGGAAACCCCTCAAGTCACTGTTCATATATGGACAGTGACGTCAGCAGCAGTACTGGAGTCCCCGAGCAGAGCATCAGCTTATGCTGTGCTCGGGAACTCCAGCTATAGGAAACCCCTGAAATCACTGACCGTATGTCGGGAGCAGTGCTGAAGTCCTGAGCAAAGCGCTTGCTGATGCTCTGCTCGGGGACTCCAGCAATAGGCAATGTGACTGCCCCTTGTGGACATGTTCTTGATAACACGCCGACACGAACAGCACAGGAAGCAAGCCCTCAGTCATGTGGGGCCATGTCGGCGCGTAGTTCTTAAAAAAGCTCCAGCACTTCCGGGCACAGTTCACCGGGTTTGAACGGCACCATTTCGTACCGAATTTTTAATTAAAGTATATTAGTAAGTGACTTCTTTTTACATAAAAATATGAATGCAAAGCAATTTTTGGTCCCCGGATAACCCCTTTGATATCTGTGTTTCTTTGATCTGTCTTGTTTCTAGGTTCTGCCCAAATACTGGGCTATGACATTTTTAGTTGAAATCTATTAATTTAGTTACACCCAGTAGTCAGAATGATAGGTTTATTAAGGTGCATTGCCTTTTCCCACTTTTTTTATTAGATTTATCAAAGAAAAGAAAGCCAGTAAAGAGCCGGTTACGAAAAGATTAACCAAGGAAGAGCTTTTGGAGAAAAGAAAGGACACAGATCGTTCTAAACCATTTGGCTTAACAGCATGGAAGTCCAGTGATGATGTATATGTGGCCCGCTACTACCCCAAACCAGTACTTGAACCAGAAACTGCAATAGAGATGCTTAAAACATTCCAGAGGTTGGATTTTACCAACCCATCGCAGTCCGTATATGTGGAACTCAAACTGGATATGAAACTGGAGAAAAAGGTAAATAGCTTGTCATGTGGCTCTGTATGTATAGATATGATTGTATAGGAGGCTTTATTTTGGATTTCCAAGCTTGCAAAACATTTTTGCCTGAAGAAGGGATCTACATTTTATATGTTATGATGTTAGCAATATCATAAATGTAACTGTTACTGCATGAATACATGATTTAGCCGCACAACAGATTCCTAATTATTTTGTGGTTTCCTTTTGCTTTAGAAAAACCTTATATCGTATATAAGAAAAATAACAAATTGTTATGGAGCTGCAATGCCAGACACAATCTGTGGATAGGTGTGGTGCTGTTTCTGGAAGAAAGCAGCCATGTTGTCTTAATCCTGTATAACCCCTTTAAAGGGGTTGTCCGAGATTATTATTTTTTTTTTTACATTTACAACCACATTGCACATATTTACAATTTCTTAATATACTTACCCTTGCAATCTTGCTTCGGTTCTCCACTCTG
Organism: Rhinoderma darwinii; assembly: GCF_050947455.1. Classification (NCBI taxonomy): domain Eukaryota; kingdom Metazoa; phylum Chordata; class Amphibia; order Anura; family Rhinodermatidae; genus Rhinoderma; species Rhinoderma darwinii. The sequence continues at coordinate 220,045,166 of NC_134687.1, forward strand.
GCTGCTTTTTCCTGCTCATCACATGAGCTCCGACGTCACGTTTTCAGCCTCCTCCACTGTCGTGTCGTATACCCATCACATGGTCTCGGACCAGAGAGACCTCGGATGGTATACGACACGTCACTGGTGACGTGTCTCTTCTGCGGGTGCTTGTTCTTTAGTGCCCTCCCAGCCCATGTAGTTGTTCACTGTGAGCGAGCCTGTGCGTGTTCACAGTGAACAAGGACGGCACCTGCGAAACACAGCCCCTTATAGGTAGTGAAACACAGCCCCTTATAGGTAGTGAAACACAGCCCCTTATAGGTAGTGAAACACAGCCCCTTATAGGAAGTGAAACACAGCCCCTTATAGGTAGTGAAACACAGCCCCTTATAGGTAGTGAAACACAGCCCCTTATAGGTAGTGAAACACAGCCCCTTATAGGAAGTGAAACACAGCCCCTTATAGGAAGTGAAACACAGCCCCTTATAGGAAGTGAAACACAGCCCCTTATAGGAAGTGAAACACAGCCCCTTATAGGAAGTGAAACACAGCCCCTTATAGGAAGTGACACACAGCCACTTGTAGATACCCCCCACAAACACCCCCCGCCTTTATGTACATAGCGCCACTGTGGGCGGTGATTCCGGACCAGAACGGATGGCTTGATGTCTCTGTCCATATGTGGACAGAGACATCAAGCGAAGCGTCCAAGAGCGGAATCCACGACCACAGTGGGATTCCGCTCCTTCGGTGAGGTACAATATCGCTAGGTACAGGTGGAGGGAGGGGGAGTGTGACATCTATGGAGGTGGGGGATGACATCTACAGAGGTGTTGGGGTGCAAAAAAAGAAGGTTTGCAAGGAGACACAAGTACAGGGAAGGATGTCAGCGGGGACGAGCAAGGACAGCACACATGAACTCTTGGTAGGCTGTACATGTACGCTCATTACAGCCTGCAATGCATGCAGGGAAAATAAGTATTATCAGAAGGAAACATCAACAAACCTGGACCTGGAGTGCATGTAAACAAACGGTGCTAAATTCAAAGAAGATATGTGATAAGTGGATTTTTTTTTATTTTTTTTTAAAATACTGCTTTATTTATGTTGTCTGTCTAAGGGGAAATGTATGAAACACTTTTTGAAAATATGATGGTATCTTGGACAACCCCTTTAAGGCACAGTTGAGAATTACCCTGAATATTTAGTGTTTCTTTCTTTTATATTACATTTCAGAAAAAAGTTGATCCATTTGTTGGCTACCTTCATTTGCCCTTCCCTTTTGTTAAAGAACCAAATAAGGTCTTAGTATTTACAGAGGTAAGTTCAAATAATTTTCTATGTGTCGTGGGACTTATTACTTTATAACACTATTCACACTGATGTTAAAATCTGTACAATAGTTTAAGAGCAGTGACTAGCATCCTGATATAAGTCCACAATGTAACGGTTCTGCATGTGTTACCTTTGGGTCCTCCAGAAGTGTCTTAGTTACTAGCTGTACTGTAAAGCCGTGGTCCCCAGCCAGCGGCTCGAGAGCCATGTGTGGCTCATGAGACCCAGTTGTGTGGCTTGTAACAGGAGCTCTGAATTATGAACTTGTTCACTGGCTGCAATAGAACTTCCATAGTAACAAAATTGCGGACATATCCTAACCCCGAATACTGCCGCTTTTAGTTGGTATACTACCATATTATTTTCTTGTTTATCTACTTATATGTTTCTATTTGAGTTGAATGACGTTCCCAACTATGGCTCACAAGGCTGTGAGAAATCATCTAATATATCTGACATACACTATATGGTCAAATGTATATGGACACCCTTTCCAATTATTGAGTTCGGGTGTTTCAGTCACACCCATTGTAAACCGGTGCATAACATCAAGCACACAAACATGCAATCTCCATAGACAAACATTGGTAGTAGTATGGATAGTTCTGAAGAGCTCAGTGATTTTTAAACATGGCACTGTCATAGGATACCACCTTTGCCACAAGTTGCTACATCTGCCCTGGTCAACTGTAAGTAACAACAGCTTAGCCTGGAAGCGGTATACTATGAAACTCACATTGGTGTGTAAAAATCGCTTATCCTCTGTTGTATCACTCACTACAGTCTTCCAAACTGCCTCCTAAAGGGACATAAGCACAAGAACTGTTCAAGAGCTTCATGAAAGGGGTTTCCGCAGTCGAACAACTGCACACAAGCCTAAGGACACCAAGCGCAATGCCAAGCTTCAGCTGGGGTGGTGTAAAGAACGCCGTCACTGGATTTTGGAGCAGTGGAAATCTGTTCTCTGGAATCACGTTCTACTAACTGGCGACCTGATGGACAACTTGGTTTTGTGAATGCCAGGAGAACGCTACCTACCACAATGCATAGTGCCTAATCTAAAATTTGGCAGAGGAAGGATAATTGTCTTGGGCTGCATTTCTTAATATGGCGCCTTCGTTCTAGTGAAGGGAAAGCTTAATGCTTCAGACATTTTAGACCATTGTATGCTTTCAACTTTGTGGGAACAGTTTGAGGAAGGTCCTTTCCTGTTCCAGCATCACTGTGCCCCAGTGTACAAAGCAAGGTCCATAAAGACATGGTGTAATGAGTTTGGTGTGGAGGAACTCAAGTGGCCTTCACAGAGTCCTGACTTCAAACCCATCAAACGCCTTTGGGATGAATTGGAACTCCGATTGCTAGCCCGATCTTGTCATCCAACATCCGTGCTTGACCACACAAATGTTCTTCTGGCTGAATGGACACAAATTCCCCAAAACACAGACTCCTAAATCATGTGGAAAGCCATCCCAGATAATTGGAGCCTGTTATAGCCACAAAAGGGGGAACAACTCCATATTAACGCCCATGTTTTTGGAATGGGATGTCCAACAAGCTCATGTAGGTGTGAGGGTCAGGTGTCCACAGACTTTTGACCATGTGGTGTATTATGATTAATGTAGCATCTTGTGGTGCCTAAAATGGCCATCCTAACACTGTCCAATCCTGTGGCTTTACTGGAAGGCTCAGTGGCAGGAATACTATTCTGGTTGGTGGCCAAACTGGATGGAATCTAGACTCTACAGTGCTGAAAAGGTATTTAAACATGGATAGCATATACGAAATGTTTTTATGTGCTGCTGATTGTCGAGAGAAGGGTGTGATTTAGTCTATTTGATAACGAGCACAGCTGCCACTGGGAATGTTAGCTGCCACTGGGAGTGTTAGCTGCCACTTCCTTAGTTCATGTTCTTTTGTCGAATGCTGAATGTTTGTATGGAGGAATGTGTAATCTAAATAACCGTTTTATGAGAGCAATGTGTTTAATGGATTCTGCTGATATTGTTTAGAATCTACTGAAACTAAGGATTTTTTTTTTTTGTTTTTACTTCAGTCCAAGTTTTTTCAGAAAGACTGACCTGATTTGTGTTTTTTTTATACCTTCCCTCTGCAGAAGGCAGAAGAAGCTGAGATTGCAAAACGGAACGGAGCTGCATTTGTTGGAGGGGTTGAACTCGTCCCTCAGGTATCATATTTCATGCCTCTAAATTCATTGCTGCCATGCATAGCATTCTTTACTACGGCTTCCATGATATGCACACTGAACGCAGTACATGATTGAATACATCAATTGTTGATTTGTTGGCCGTTTTGCTTTTGGACTTTGCAAACTACATTTTCTGTTTTGTGATTATCTGAGATATGGACATGCAGCTGTCTCAGATTCCATCTTTGGCTTGTGATCTAGAAAGTGTATGTCTTGTGAAAACAGTCTTGCGTTACTTCAAAGGAGAGAACTATTGTGTGACCTGTTAATTCGTTCAACATATTCTGATAGTTGTCCCTGTGGGACAGTTACTGAAGACTTAGTGTCCCTCCAGTTATAGTCTCCTGCCGAACCAACATTGGGCATGGAGAGATGCTCCTACACGCTGGGCGGTACAGTTGCCTTGGCAACCGTACGACTCCCTAGCGTGTCATGCATAGGTCTAATTATTTGGACCTGGTCATGATAATCTCCAGTCAGCGTACCATTCCCCAGCGTGCCGGAGCGTCTCTCTATGCTTGGTGATGGTTTTGCCGAAAAGTATAACCGGAGGGACACTTTAAGAACTGTTGTCATGTGGTGGTACCACTAGCTGGGGTTGTCTCATCCATGGGCAGTCATATTGCAGCCTCTTCAGCTGCAGAATAGCCCAGTGTGGGGAGAGGGCCCACTCTGGACACAGAGTTTTAAAACAAGTATCCGACTTCTGTCCCCTCCCCCTGTACACACTATCCATGGTTCTTCTATTAAATACACAGACACTGCATGATCGCAGTCAGCCAATCACAGAGCCTCAATGATTGTTTAAGCAGCGCTGTGATTGGCTGGTAACTGATGCAGTATGTGTCTGAGAAGTCTACAGTCATATATAGAGTTGCAAGAGGAAGGAGTCTTGTAGCCATCAGTTAACACCTTCAATACACTACCCGAAATCACCAGTTGCAGGTATATTCCTGGAAGGGGGTCCATACACTGTTTTTTCACAAGGGCCCTTGTTTGTCTGTATTTCCCCGGTTTTACCATGGATATTGGTGGCATATCTCTACCACTGCGGTCACTTTATTATAGCCATTGGTAAGGTTCACAGCAGTCGGTCCCCCGCCAATTGGACATTGCTAACATATTACAGCTACATGCCACCAATCTCTATAATGGGACCACTCCTTTAATGAGAATATTCTGCAAATAGATTGGACAACTGAAAAGTTATTGTCCTTCTTATGATGCTTCTAGGCATTGCTTATATAAATGGTGCCATTTTTTTTATTTTTTATTTTCCTTTTTCACGTCCTGCCTTCCAAGAGCCATAACTTTTTGAATATTGTGGTGTGAGGGCTTATTTTTTGCCGGAAGAGATGTAGTTTCTATTGGTAGCATTTAAAGTAACATATAACCTGCTGGGAAACTGAAAAAAAATTCTTTGCGGGCTGAAATTGGAAAAAACTGTGATTCTATTGTTTGGCTTCATTTTTACGTCTGTCACCATGCGGTAAAAATGACAACTTAACTTTCTCCTGTGGCTCAATACGATTACAGTGATACCAAATTTATATAGTTTTTTTTTTTTTGTTTTTTTTTTTAGATTTTACTACTTTTAAAAAAACAAAACTTTTTGTTTAAAAAAATTAGTTTTGTGTCGCCACATTCTGAGAACCATAACTTATTTCTTTTTTTTTCATCGATTGACCGGTGTTAGGGCTCATTTTTTGCAGGACGGGCTGTAGTTTTTATCGGTATCATTTTTTGATACATACAACTTTTTGATCACTTTTAATTACATTTTGTTACAGCTAAGTTGACCAAAAAACAGCGATTTTGGCTGTTTACATTTTTATTTTTCACGGCGTTCACCGTGCGTGTTAAATAACGCTATATTGCAATAGTTCAGACTTTTACTGACGCAGCAATAACAATTTTGTTTTCCTTTTTTTTTCTTTTTTACGTAACTTTAGAGGGAAAATGTTTTGTTTTTTTTAACTTTTATTATTTTTATTTTCTTCATTTTTTACACATTATTGGCCCCCCTAGGGGACTTGAACCAGTGTATAACCCAATGTAATACTCATGTATTGCGGCATATAGTCATTTTCAAATACTTCTGTTAAGGCCCCTGGGCTGTCATGACAACCATCGGCACCCCCTGATCTCGTTGCGTCGGGGGAGGGGGGCAATCAGCTGTCGGAGGGGGCCGCCCACCTCTTTCCAACGCCTTGGATGCTGCCGTCAATCTCGACTGCAGCATTTGAGGGGTTAAACGGCCAGGAACAGCGCGATCGCTGTTCCTGGCCGTTAGTCCCGTGTGTCAGCTGTAAAACACAGCTGACACTCGCAGCGTATGGAGCGCGCTTCATACGTCACCCCCCGCATCAGGACGTAATGGCATGTTGAGGTGCGAGAAGGGGTTAAAGAGTATCTGTCACTAGTTAATTAATGGTCTATCGACTGGCTAATCTAATAGGCGCTATGATGCTGATAACTACAGCGTGATTTTTTTTTTTTTTCAAAAACGTTTATTTGCAAAGTTATGAGCATTTTTCTAAATATGCTAATTTGGCTATAAATAGGAGGTGACTTTCTTCACTCTGGGCGGAGTAATGTTTTCTGTATGACGCTGGTCATACAATTCTCCTCTTCCCAGCCCAGCAACACAGCGTGATCATATAGTATACAGCTACCATTCCCAACTGTGTTTTCAACTGCTGATATCTCCCGTTGTTTTACAGCTAGAATCCCGGTGACATGAAATATTAGAATCTCCTCTTTCATACGCCACCAGAAGCACTGTTCTAGGTGGTCCACAGCCCGAGATATGGCTGTTTGGAGTGATCCCCCTTCCCTCCTGCCTCAGTCTCTCACACTGTGTGAAGCAGCTTCATGACAGTCAGAGGCTGTGAGGTCGCTCCATCTCAGGAGAATCGCTGGTATTGGCACCCACTTGTCTAGTGTAGCCTCATTTGCATATGTAGAAAAAAAAGCTCATGAGTTTTAAAATAATAAACGTTTTAGGACACATTTTTTACTAGAATTATCAGTGTGACAGCGCCTATTAGATTAGCTAGGAGAATGGGCATTGCTAAACTAGTGACAGATCCTCTTTAAGAAGCTTTAACATGACTGAGAGAACAAACTGCTTTTTTTTTTAATAGCTTTGCCTCCTGGCAGGCTTATTCACTGTTAATAATTCACATATGCTACAGATTTTGCAAGAGCATAAAGTATAACCGAATCCTGATCATCATAGAAGTGCACTTATTTTCTTTAATATTGATGTTTAGTTTTCAGAATAAATCATAATATGTGTTTTATGTATTTGCTCTTATAATAAGTGAACGCAAAGGTTTTACTGATACTTTCTCACAGTAAGATTAGGATTAAAGAGGTGTTTTTGGTTTTGTGTTAATAAATGTTAATCACTGTATAAATGAAAAGTTCTGCAACTTTCTAATATATCCTTTATTTCAATTCCTCACCATTTTAAAGATTTTTGCTTGCTGTGAGTGAATGAAAACACTTGTAGATTCACAGGCTGCAAACCTAAAGGGTACCTAACTTTTCAGAATAAGCTGTTATGTGTGTACATGAGGAATAACACTTTCTGGCCATTATAATTCTCAGTTTTCTCTGAGCTAGAGGGTGGAGCCTACCTGCTATCATATCTTCTATACACTGCACATAGAAAAGGAAAATCCTGCTCCCCTACCTCTATCGCATAAATATAGAAGCCACAGCAGCATCGGGGACATCTTACAGCAGTAATAAGCAGTGTAGCAGAGAGTCCAACACTGAGGTGACATATAAATCCCACCAGCAGCTGCTGCACATCTGTCTGTCTCTCTCTGCTTCTGCTCACCCATCCCCTTACAATAGACTTGTATGGGCAGCATGTCTGTCCCTTTCCATAGACTTGTATGGGCAGCATGTCTCTTTCTCTTCTGCTCCCTCCTCCTGATCCCCCACCACTCTCCATAGACTTCTATGTATCTGTCTCTCTCACTCGGCTCCTGCTCTCTCCACCAGCACCCTCCTCTGTTTACATCGGGAGATGTGCTGCCGACAACAATGATTTTATAGCCTGCATAAAACGATGTGATCTGCCAACAAACCATAGTTTTCTCCTTTGTCTGCGAATTGCTGCCCTGTTTTCACTGGCCAATAATTGTCCGTTTGAGCGCTTTTAGGAAGGTTTGTTCCCAATTGTTGGCCCATGTAAATTTGCCTTTAGTCCTGCTTTCTGCTGAGTATTGGATACAATTGTATGCTCTGTGAGCTATATACATCTGCAACAGCTGCACAAGTCACTCTGAGGGCTGATTCAGATGAACGTGCCGTTTTTGCGCACGCAAAAATCGCGCCATTTTGCGTGCGCAAAAGGCACTTGACAGCTCGGTGTGCCCTGTTCATATGGATGAGCGGCTGCGTGCTTTTCGCGCAGCCGCCATCTTTATGACACTCCGTTTGGATGTTTGTAAACAGAAAAGCACGTGGTGCTTTTCTGTTTACATTCATTCTTTTACTGTTATTGCGCGAATAATGCTTGTCCCACGGAAGTGCTTCTGTGGGGCATGCGTGATTTTCACGCACCCATTGACTTCAATAGGTGCGTGATGCGCGAAACGCAGACACATAGAACATGTCGCGAGTTTTACGCAGCGGACTAACGCTGCGCAAAACTCACGGACTGTCTGCACTGCCCCATAGACTTCTGTAGGTCCGCGCGAGCCGCGTGAAAACCACGCGGCCGGGACGGACGCAAAACACGTTCGTCTGAATCCGCCCTAAGGGTGCAGTCACATATGGCAGATTTTGTTGCAGAAATTTCTGCGATAGAAAATCTGTTCCATTCCCCTGAATATGGTTGTTTCTGCTACAGGTGCAGGGATTTCTGCAAGTTCCATTCAGATGAACAAAATCTGCCGATTGCGAATCCACCCTAAGGCTGGATTCACACGAGCATGTTCGGTCCAGAAAAGAACAGAACGTATTTCGGCCGCAAGTCAAGGACCGAACACACTGCAGGGAGCCAGGCTCCTATCATCGTAGTTTTGTAGAACGCTAGGAGTCCCTGCCTCGCTGCGGGACAACTGTCCCGTACTGTAATCATGTTTTCAGTACTGGACAGTAGTTCCACGGAGAGGCAGGGACTCCTAGCGTCGTACATAACTATGATGCTAGGAGCCCGGCTCCCTGCACGGTGTTCAACTGTAGCCTCTGGTGCCGATGTGTCCTCGCTGGTCCAACACGATGCAGGACCTGGGGCAGGAAGTGAGTGACGTCACAGCGTGATCTCTCGAGAACACGCTGTGTCTTCACTGCCAGAAGCTGGGCGTTGTGAAGAGAAGTGGATGATACTTCTATTCACAACGCCCAGCTAGTAAAACAAGTAAAAACGCCCAGATGTACATACACAATACACGCCCAGTTGTACTTTAACTTTAAACACGCCCAGTTGTACTTTAGAAAGCCTCATTTACATAAATATAAAAATGGTCATAACTTGGCCAAAAATGCTCGTTTTTTTTAAAAAAAAAACGTTACTCTTATCTCCATTGCAGTGCCGATCTGCTGCAATAGGAGATAGGGGTTGCAAAATCTGGTGACAGAGCCTCTTTAAGCATGATTAACAGGAGAAGACACGGCAGCCATCTCAATATCAGAGACACATCCTAATCTATAGAAGTTTAGCAATACCAGGTCAGCTGTCTATAAAAAGGAGATACATATCCAAACCAGCTTGATATTTGAAAGCAGTAGACTAGCCAAGTATAAGCAAGGAGAACATCGGCTCTAAAACATTACATAAACCTTATCATATACAAAGCATAGGCCTACCAAATCCCCAGAAGCAGAGCAGGTGAACGGGTAGAAGTACATTCACAATGATGCCTACCGCATGCAAGTATTATAATTCAGATAGAAAAACTGTTTAGAAAACGAATAGAAAATACATTTAAAAAAACACGTTACTCACCAAGTCGTAGTCCATGTTGGCTCAAACTCAAAAATAATCGTGATCCATTTTTTCAAACTAATAAACTTCTTACAGTGCCATTTTTCTCTCCTTCACTTTGGCAAATCTGCCAACCAGCCTGTCTTTGTCAATTTCAATGTCCCTCTAGCCTGGCTGGTATATACAGGGATGATGGGGCTTATATACAGGGATGATGGGGCTTATATACAGGGATGATGGGGTTTATATACAGGGATTATGGTGTTTATATACAGAGATGATGGTGGTTATATACAGGGATGATGGGGGTTATACAGGGATGGTGGCTGGTGTATACGGGGATGATGGCTGGAATATACGGGGACGATGGCTGGAATATACGGGGACGATTCCTGGTCCAGCCATCATCACTGTGTATAACCCCCATCATCTCCGTTTGTAGCCCCCATCATCTCCGTTTGTAGCCCCCATCATCTCCGTTTGTAGCCCCCATCATCTCCGTTTGTAGCCCCCATCATCTCCGTTTGTAACCCCCATCATCTCCGTTTGTAACGCCCATCATCCCTGTATCTAACGCCCATCATCCCTGTATCTAACGCCCATCATCCCTGTATCTAACGCCCATCATCCCTGTATCTAACGCCCATCATCCCTGTATCTAACGCCCATCATCCCTGTAGCTAACGCCCATCATCCCTGTATCTAACGCCCATCATCCCTGTATCTAACGCCCATCATCCCTGTATCTAACGCCCATCATCCCTGTATCTAACGCCCATCATCCCTGTAGCTAACGCCCATCATCCCTGTAGCTAACGCCCATCATCCCTGTAGCTAACGCCCATCATCCCTGTAGCTAACGCCCATCATCCCTGTAGCTAACGCCCATCATCCCTGTAGCTAACGCCCATCATCCCTGTAGCTAACGCCCATCATCCCTGTAGCTAACGCCCATCATCCCTGTAGCTAACGCCCATCATCCCTGTAGCTAACGCCCATCATCCCTGTAGCTAACGCCCATCATCCCTGTAGCTAACGCCCATCATCCCTGTAGCTAACGCCCATCATCCCTGTAGCTAACGCCCATCATCCCTGTAGCTAACGCCCATCATCCCTGTAGCTAACGCCCATCATCCCTGTAGCTAACGCCCATCATCCCTGTAGCTAACGCCCATCATCCCTGTAGCTAACGCCCATCATCCCTGTAGCTAACGCCCATCATCCCTGTAGCTAACGCCCATCATCCCTGTAGCTAACGCCCATCATCCCTGTAGCTAACGCCCATCATCCCTGTAGCTAACGCCCATCATCCCTGTAGCTAACGCCCATCATCCCTGTAGCTAACGCCCATCATCCCTGTAGCTAACGCCCATCATCCCTGTAGCTAACGCCCATCATCCCTGTAGCTAACGCCCATCATCCCTGTAGCTAACGCCCATCATCCCTGTAGCTAACGCCCATCATCCCTGTAGCTAACGCCCATCATCCCTGTAGCTAACGCCCATCATCCCTGTAGCTAACGCCCATCATCCCTGTAGCTAACGCCCATCATCCCTGTAGCTAACGCCCATCATCCCTGTAGCTAACGCCCATCATCCCTGTAGCTAACGCCCATCATCCCTGTAGCTAACGCCCATCATCCCTGTAGCTAACGCCCATCATCCCTGTAGCTAACGCCCATCATCCCTGTAGCTAACGCCCATCATCCCTGTAGCTAACGCCCATCATCCCTGTAGCTAACGCCCATCATCCCTGTAGCTAACGCCCATCATCCCTGTAGCTAACGCCCATCATCCCTGTAGCTAACGCCCATCATCCCTGTAGCTAACGCCCATCATCCCTGTAGCTAACGCCCATCATCCCTGTAGCTAACGCCCATCATCCCTGTAGCTAACGCCCATCATCCCTGTAGCTAACGCCCATCATCCCTGTAGCTAACGCCCATCATCCCTGTAGCTAACGCCCATCATCCCTGTAGCTAACGCCCATCATCCCTGTAGCTAACGCCCATCATCCCTGTAGCTAACGCCCATCATCCCTGTAGCTAACGCCCATCATCCCTGTAGCTAACGCCCATCATCCCTGTAGCTAACGCCCATCATCCCTGTAGCTAACGCCCATCATCCCTGTAGCTAACGCCCATCATCCCTGTAGCTAACGCCCATCATCCCTGTAGCTAACGCCCATCATCCCTGTAGCTAACGCCCATCATCCCTGTAGCTAACGCCCATCATCCCTGTAGCTAACGCCCATCATCCCTGTAGCTAACGCCCATCATCCCTGTAGCTAACGCCCATCATCCCTGTAGCTAACGCCCATCATCCCTGTAGCTAACGCCCATCATCCCTGTAGCTAACGCCCATCATCCCTGTAGCTAACGCCCATCATCCCTGTAGCTAACGCCCATCATCCCTGTATTATACCAGCCTGGCTGGTATATACAGGGATGATGGGGGTTATATACAGGAATGATGGCTGCTATATACAAGGATGATGGGGGTTATATACAGGGATCATGATTAGTAGTCCAGCCATCATCCCTGCATAAAGCAGCCATTTTCTCTGTATGTAAACCCTATCATAACTGGATCCATCGGGGAGGGGTGCTAGCTCATCCTTTTCTCACACGCAGGCTTCATCTGCTCCTGGTGGGCAGCGTCAGAAGCATGCTCTAGCAGACGAGCCTAGCGTGCGCCATGTCTGCTAGCTGATACAGCATGGCCGCACGCGGTCATGGTGGGAGCGGCGAGAGCTAAGTTGCCCACCATCTCAGTGTGCCCGGGGCCACTACGCCCCTCTCCCCCGCTAGCTACTCTACTGGTTTTAACTCTGACAGCAAACGAATTTCTTAGTTAAAGTGGTGAGGAATCAACACAAAGTATTTTAGAAAGTCATGTACGTTTTGATTCCTATACTGATTAAGCTTTATTCCCATATATCTGCAAAACCTCTAACAACCATTGAGCTGTACAGATGTCATAAATATTTAAATATTGTAAAAACAAAATGTTGACGTTTCAGATTCTGAATGATGAAATACTAGCGGATTTCTACATAGCCACCCCTGATATTATTGCCAAGCTGAATATCCTAAAAAATAAGCTGAGGAAAAAATTCCCAAAGACTAAAAGAGGTAATATATAATTTATTGCTTCACTAATTTGCCATGTGAAATGGGGTCCCTACTTTTACTATAGCACTATTTGCAGTCGTTTAAAGGTATCTTCCACTTGTCCTGATAGTATGATAAAATAGTGTAGAAGATGAGCAAAATAGCTTTTGAAATTATGTCAAGCGAAATCTTTATATTTTGAAGATTTTCTGTGTAGACCAGTGCTTCTCAATCTTTTTCTACTTAAAGGGAACCTGTCATCAGAATTAAACCTACCAAACGACTCTTGTAGGGCGCGCTTGTAGGACGCGCTTGTAGGGCACTTAAAAACATGTGGACACTTACATTTGTGTCCCTTTATAGTGTCCTCATTGTCAAGAAATGTAACTTTAATTTTCTCTAGCCTGCAAGTGCCACTCTTTTGGTCGAAATATCTGCAAATTCTCTGGGTTGTTTGTAACACTGGCCAACTTTTCCACCCTTTGTGTTGATTGACGGCTTCATCGTTGTGCTTTGTCAGTGTGCAGTAAGGCTCTGTTCACATCTGTGTTGGGGTCCCGTTCTGACGTTCCGTCAGAGGTTTCCGTCAGAACTGGACCCTTGAGCAGACACAGACACCGACGGAAACCAGAGGTTTCCGTGTCCATCATCATTGATTTCAATGGCGACGAAGCCGGTGCCCCTGGTTTCCGTTTGCCTCTATTGTGCACCGGACCCGTAGTTTTGCCGGAAGCAATAGCGTAGTCGACTACGCTATTGCTTCAGCCAAAACGACTGATCCGGTGCACAAAAAAGGCAAACGGAAACCAGGGGCCCCGGCTCCGTCACCATTGAAATCAATATTGATGGGGACGGAAACCTCAGACGGAACCTCAGGACCGGACCCCAACGCATGTGTGAACAGAGCCTAAGAAGCGCAATGCTGGGGCGGACAATCAACAGCAAGGGAGGAGGAGTTGGGCAGGGTTTCAAAGCGAGACCTGAAGCAGAAGCCGGGATTGACTGCACACGTGGCACTTGCGGGCTAATTTGCATATCGGATTAAAATTTATTTTTCTCCGCAATGAAAATGCTATAAAGGGACACAAAGGTATGTGTACACGTGTATTTAAGTGCCCTACCAAGCACTGAGATTTGTTTGATAGACTTGATTCTGATGACATATTTCCCTTTAGTAGTAATAGTCTTAAAGTAATATCTTATTTGTCTCCTCAACTCGGTATTATAATTAAAATAAACAAAAAAGTAGTCAATTATGTTGCTAAACCGAGATTGCTGCATCCAAAGACAAGCCTGTTCTACGGGAGAAATCGGCATATGATCACTCACATGAAACGGTCTTCCCTGCCAGGCCTCTTCAACAACTGGGGGATCCGCTAACCGTTTGAGATAAAATGTGTCAAGGATCACATGTATTTGTCTCTTGTTATTTGGAAACTCAACTGAAACCTGAATTATAGGCATATGGATGGAGATTTGGAGGATTTCCACCCAAAATGTAATATTGGCTATCTGTTAGCTTGATATCAAAAATATCACTTGGGTATTGATTGAACATGCTGACAAAATGCTTTACCATCTGCTTCAGAGAAGCTAGTTCTAAAGGTGACCACTTGATATGCCCTTTTGTTTTGACAAAAATGGCCAAGGCAACAGAACCGAAAAATGACAATATGTTTAGAAGAAAAAAACATGATTACCAAATTTCAGATTTTTTAATATTAGGCCAATTTTTACATTTCTGCTTTTTTAACAAAAAAAAAAAAAACGGCGCCATGCGTCCAGGGATTGTTTGGGGCTACCACAGCCCAGCTCCGTTGAAGTGAATGGGCTGGAGCTGAAATTCTACACGCAACCTATGGAGAGATGTGACGCTGTTTTGGGAAGAAAGCAGCCTTGTCTTTCTATCTAATCCTGGACAAGATACGTGTGTAATCTGACAAAGTTCCAACCCACCATTGTTTCGCTATGTTTTTCTCATCGTATTCTGCATTAATTATGCAACCGCAGTAGCAATTGTTTTATGTCCATGTTTAAATGTCTATAAAGAAGATTGGAAGCCCTGTAACAGAGAAAAAGAGCTCTAACTGCTATAAAGATATGTATTCTCCATATGCAGTTGTTGCACCGTATACAACTATTCACATTAATTAACCACTGTCACAATTTGGCATCTCCAATAATACTGGTGAACTGCTTGGCGTTATCCAGTATGTAGTAACTGAAGTGTGCACTGTGTTGTAGAATGTGGTGCAGCTAATAAACACCAGCTCCATCCTATTTTTTTTTTCTTTTACTCTCTGAAAATGCTGTAGGTGTCAGAAAAGCGGTGAGAGTGCTTGATAAATATGGTGTTCATTCTCAACACTACTCTTTTTATCGCATATATACCAGAAAACTGGGAAAGGCAGCCTTCCGCTCAGATGTATTTTCGTATGTTACTTTTCACTCTACAATGCGCCCTTCCCCAGGACTATTCAAACATTTTCATTGGTACCTAATAGAGCGGTTTGGCTTTCAAATCTGTAATAAGTAAAACTGAAGAAAATGGCAGCCAGGTGCTTTATAACTGTCGCACTCTGTTGTGCCATTTTTTTTTTAACTCCATATATATGCCAAAGTCTGTCTACAACAGTTTATATCAATGTTTGGGTTTGGTGCATCCCAAAGGGTTAGTTGAGCCTAGGTTTTGACTATATTTTAATTTATAAGTTTTGGATACTCCAAAAATACTTCATTTTGTCACTTATCATTGCCGTTCCTTTGTTTCAGGTTCTGTCGGAAATGATGTTGCTAACATGATCAAGCTGTTTGAAACCAGCTATGAGTATTTAGTAGAAAATGAGTGTTTAGTTCAGACTAAAATAGCAACGGTAAGTACCATAAGACTCTGCTTCTTCACTGCAATATGCCCTTTCCCTGAAAGAAAATATCTCCACATGTGATAACCACAACTGTTTCCTGCACAAACTTTTATGATCCCAACTGCCTTGCCCAAGTGCTTGTGATGATGACGACATATGTGGGGGATTACTAGACAGACCGCACTGATAACATCTTTGCTTTGCAATAGAACTATTTGTGTGCGTGCGTGCGTGCGTGCGTGCGTGCGTGTGTGAGCATTTTTCATGTCACCAGAGATTATATGTATATTTATTCAGTAAACGTTGCTTATGTTATGTGATATTATTAATTGTTTTTCCTAAATGAATGTCTTACAACAGATGTTTAATGTGTTCACCTGTAATATGTCCCAAGTCCTACATTCATTCTTTTGTTTAAAGGCTATGTACACCTTTTACATAATTGTGTACCAGTGTGATTGGTGCAACTTTCAAAATGCTTTTTTATTAAAAAAATGCTTTATTTTCTGAAATACAGCCGCTCTGTATCCTGTATACAGAGCAGCCGTATCTTGCACTGAATCCTGTACCTGTCAGGTCTGCAGGTGTGATCGAGCTGCTATCGATCACATCTAATTTCATAACTTAGATGTGATCGATTACAGGTGGATCCTGCGAGTCAGAGACTCAGGACCCGCTGTCACTTAACCCGTCAGTCCCGCGGACCTGATGGTTTCATGTCTAAGCTATATATATATATATATATATATATATATATATATATATATATATATATAGAAGAAGAAAATTTGCAGCACTCCAACATGAAAAAAAGGTGGTGGTTTATTCAATCCAAAACAACAGCTGTTGCTGTTGTTTTGGATTGAATAAACCACCACCTTTTTCATGTTGGAGTGCTGCAAATTTTCTTCTTCTATATATTATTATACGTCCGAGGATCGGGACGTTTTGCTAGGCACCTGGTCGATTATTCTTGTGTGAGTGCTGCTGCCTTCTTGTTTGCTATATATATATATATATATATATAGTTATTTATCTATGTCTGTATATATCGATATACAGATATATATGTGTGTTAAAATGTGTACGTAGCCTTTAACCCCTTAATGACCGCCGATACGTCTTTTTACGGCGGTCATTAGTGGGCTTTATTCTAGAGCGCCGCCAAACTACGTCGCTGCTGTAGAATAAAGTAAACAGAGCAGGGAGCCGTGAAATCTCCCTGCTCTCAGCTGCCAGAAGCAGCTGAGGGCTGGGGGCGTCCCTGCTCTGCCGGGTGAGATCGATATTAGTATCGATCTCACCTGTTTAACCCTTCAGATGCGGTGCACAATAGCGAGCACCGCATCTGAATGGTTTTGGAGAGAGGGAGGGAGCTCCCTCTCATCTCACTGACACCCGGCGATAAAATCGCCGAGTGTCTGTGTCTTCTATGGCAGCCGGGGGTCTAATAAAGACCCCCAGGTCTGCCTGCAGCGAATGCCTGCTAGATCATGCCGCAGGCATGACCTAGCAGATGCCTGTCCGTTTTAAACGGACAGGCAGTAATACACTGCAATACAAAAGTATTGCAGTGTATTATAATAGCGATCGGAGGATAGGGAAGTCCCCTAGTGGGACTAGTAAAAAAGTAAAAAAAGTTTAATAAAGTTAATAAAAAAAAAAAGTGAAAAAAAAAAAATGAAAAACCCAGCTTTTCCCCTTACAAAATGCTTTACTATTAAAAAAAACTACAATAAAGCAAAAAAGTTACACATATTTGGTATCGCCGCGTCCGTAACGACCCCGACTATAAAGCTGTTACATTATTTAACCCGCACTGTGAACGCCGTAAAAAATAAAATAAAAAACAATGGAAAAATTGCTGTTTTCTGTTAATCCTGACTTTAAAAAAATGTGATAGAAAGTGATCAAAAAGTCGCATCTACTCTCAAATGGTACCAATAAAAACTGCAAGTCGTCCCGCAAAAAACAAGACCTTATACAGCTATGCCGACGCAAAAATAAAAAAGTTACAGCTCTTCGAATGTGACAATGGAAAAATCTAAAAAATGGCTTGGACATTAGGGCCCAGAATGCCAGCAGGGGGAAGGGGTTAAAGAAATACTAAGCATAGAAAATGCACACACAAAAATAAAAGCATATCCAACCACATCTTCTCTTCATCTTCTCCTATCCTTTGATCCAGTTTGTGTCATATTCCAATTTAACCTGAGAAATAAAGAAAAATCGATAGTGTCCCAGGAGATCAGTCGTGTCGCCCCTCCTCCTGCTCATTGTCCTGTGTCTCTCTGTAAGGCAACTGTCTGCAGCAGAAGCCTTTCTTATGCCTTGTCTGACATTTTGATATTTTTTTCTCTTAAGTAATGTTAAAAAAATTAAAAGTTACAATAACTGGTATCGTCATGTCTGTAAAAGTCCAAACAATTACAATATAACTTAATTTAACCCGATTAATGATCGCCGTAAAAAAACAAACACCCAAATTGATGTTTTTTAGTCACCTAAGCTCCCCAAAAAATGAAATAAAAAGTGATCATAAAGTCGTATGTACCCAAAATGATACCGATAAAAAGTACAGCTCGTGTCACAAAAGAATAAGCCATCACGCAGTAAATCGACAAAAATTAAAAAGTTCTGACTTTCCGAATATGGCGAAAACAAAACAATTTTTATTTTTTTTAACAAATAGATTTTTTTTATAAAGTGGTAAAACATAAAAAAATATAAATTTGATATAGCCGTAATCGTAGAATAAAGTGAAAATGTAATTTTTTTCCGCAAAATTAAACCCAAAATAAATGCCAATAAATCAGTTTTTTGCCCATTTCACATCGCTAATATATATTTTTCAGTTCAAGGGTACATTAAATGGTGCCATGAAAAACTATAACTTGTCCCGCAAAAATCAAGCCCTCATGCGGCTATGTCGACGAAAAAATTAATAAAGTTATGGCTTTTGGAAGGGGGGAGGAAAAACCAAAAATGAAAATTGGCTGTGTCATTAAGGCGTTAAAGGGGTTGTCCACTACCGGACAACTGATAATGTATCCACCGGATAGGTCATCGGTATATGATCGGTGCGGGTCCCACATACGGACTCCGCACTGATCAGCTGCCCCCGGAAAGCTATGCCAGAAGCAGGTGGCTCCGGTCATGGAATAGCGGTCGAGCTGCAGTGTATGGAGCCAACTGCTTCCAGCTCCGTACACTGCATATTGTGCAATAACATACAGTGCCCGCACACAGCCGGAGCAGCTAATCTCCGTGGAGTCTGGGTGTCGGACCCGCACCGATCCTATACTGACGACCTATCTGGTGGATAGGTCATCACTTGTCCGGTAGTGGACAACCCCATTAAGCCTGTTTGTAAAAATGTTAAAGTTAACATATTGCAACGTACAAAGTTTCCAGATTATTTCATTTTTCTTTTAATATTTTCATCCATCTTGGAAGTATTTTATTATAAATTTAGACTGCAATATATGTTTGCTAGCAAAGTTTGTTTGTTTTGGCTACCTCACATTTTGCATCGATTTCTCTCCCTCCTACGGTGCTGTTTCATTTACCTGTCCTTAGTGTGGTTCATTGTAGGACGGTACTTCGTTACTTGCCTTGTTCTTCTCTACTCTCGTTGCCATAAGGCGAGAAGTTAGAGGTTCTGCACTCCTCACCGCTATCCGATAGTATTATCAATGAAACATAACTGGACTGAATATCCACCTCCAAGGATAAATCCTAATTATTTCAAATGAGCTTCTCCGTGCTAAAAACGAAGTATGCAGCGAAGTACGTACTTGTGGCCACAATGAAAGCGCAGTTTAAAACCTATAGAAGTGCATAGTTGCCTTTTACGTTGTTACAATCTCAAAAACAAAATGAGCTGTTTGTGACAAGCTTTCACATTCCATCTATGGACACAGTGACGTCACTCACTTCAGAAGCGGAATCCCCGACACTGTGGCCGGGGATTCCTCTCCAGGAGAAGTCAGTTACTAAACTGTCCATATATGGACATTGAAGTCAGTGACTTCTCCTGGAAGGGGGGGGGGGGGGGGGGATGGTTGCAACCTACAGGGGGCTGTGTGGCATTACCTACAGGGGACTTGGTGGCATTACATACAGGGAGCTGGGTGGCATTACCTACAAGGGGCAGGTTGGCATTGCCTACAGGGGACTTGGTGGCATTACCTAGAGGGGGCTGGGTGGCATTACCTACAGGGGGCTGGATGGCATTACCTACAGGGGGCTGGATGGCATTACCTACAGGGGGCTGGATGGCATTACCTGCAGGGGGCTGGGTGGCATTACCTGCAGGGGGCTGGGTGGCATTACCTGCAGGGGGCTGGGTGGTATTACCTGCAGGGGGCTGGGTGGCATTGCCTACAGGGAGCTGGGTGACATTACCTACAGGGGGCAGGGTGGCATTGCCTGCAGGGGGCTGGGTGGAATTACCTACAGGGGGCTGGGTGGCATTACCTACAGGGGGAAGGGTGGCATTACCTACAGGGGACTTGATGGCATTACCTACAGGGGACTTGGTGGCATTACATATAGGGAGCTGGGTGGCATTACCTACAGGGGGCTGGGTGGCATTACCTGCAGGGGGCTGGGTGGCATTACCTGCAGGGGGCTGGGTGGCATTACCTACCAGGGGGCTGTGTGGCATTATCTACAGAGGGCTGTGTGTGGCAACAAATTTTAATGATATTCATCCGATTTTAAAACGGACAGGGAAAAAACGGCAACACGGCCCGGAATCGGAACGGATGCAAGCCGGCCGGGAAAAACGTCCGCTTTTATCGGCCGACACTCGGACCCTGTCGTGTGAATGAGGCCTTAGGTGGAATTCACACGACAGGGTCTCCCGGCCGTTCATAAATCGGCCGTCACCCGGCTGCGTTAGGAACAATAGACCCCTAATGGGGCTATTCACACGACCGATTTTTTTGACGGGCCGGGAAAACCGGCCGTCAAAAAATGGCACATGCCCTATTTTTGGCCGGGTACCCAGCCGCCCGGCTCCCATAGAAGTCTATGGGGCCGGGTAATACACGGCCATCACCGGAATGTGTCCCGAGTGATGGCCGGGTCTACCGTCGCTCGCGCACTCTCTCCTCCTCCTCACAGCGCAGAGTGCACGTGAGGAGGAAGAGTGTATCCCATTCAGAAGAAGCGCTGTATGCTGGAGGTAACACTTTGGGGGTACTGCTGTAGCGAGGTCCCTGCTCTGCTATATGCAGGGGTACTGTGTCGCAGGGCTAGGGTGTACAGCAGGTGGAAGGGGGCGCTGTGATGGCTCCCTTCCCAAATCGCCCTGGCCCGGCGAATCAGCCTCCTTTCCGCCCTGGCGCTTCTTCAGGCGTCGCTACAGCTATAGCAGCCATAGCGGCTGCTAGCGGCGACACCTACCATGGCCGATGGCGCCGCTAGCAGCTGCTGCGGCTGCTACTGCTGTAGCTTCGTCCCTGCTCTATGTGCTAGTCCCACTTTAGCTCCCTGAAGGAGCGGAATTCCCGTGTGTTCGGGGATTCCGCTCCTGG
Source organism: Rhinoderma darwinii (assembly GCF_050947455.1). NCBI lineage: Eukaryota > Metazoa > Chordata > Amphibia > Anura > Rhinodermatidae > Rhinoderma > Rhinoderma darwinii. The sequence goes on from NC_134687.1 coordinate 220,066,155, forward strand.
ACAGAGCGCTTGATGTCTCTGCCATATATAGACAGTGACATCAGGGGAAACTCCTGAAGTGGAATCACCGGCCACATGGAGATTCCACTTCAGGAGTTGCCCCTGATGTCCCTATCCAGATATGGACAGAGAAATCAAGCGCTCTGTCCAGGGGGACATACAAAAGAATGTTGAAAACTAATGAAGTAAAAGAATGAACATTATTAGCAATGTGAAGATAATATAAAAAAGGGCATAATGATTTTTTTTATGCTTGGTAGATCTGGCATGAACAGATGGAGGTGAGGAGGAAATAAACACAAACTCCATATAAACAGACGTTTTTGGAAATTCCTGTGCTTGAGAGACCTGGAATGAACAGTATCTATGTGTAGCTTAATTAGGCATCTGTTGCTATGGAATATGTGTTCATTCCACTATAAACTTCATTTATATCCTATTGAATCCTATCCAATGAAATGCAGCTGAGGGATCAGACAAAGCTCTCTAGGTTGACTGGCAATCATGTGACCTTACTGGGTGTGTTTATAGTTGGTTGACTAAAAAAAAACAATTGACAAATGAAATTTATCCGATTAAAAAACGGTCAGGGAAAAAAACGGATGCAAATCGGGTCCAAATCGGCCGGTAAAAACGGCAACACGGCCCAAAACGGAATCGGAACGGATGCAAACCGGCCGGGAAAATCGGCCAAAAACGGCCGATTTTTCCGGCTGACACTCGGACCCTGTCGTGTGAATGGGGCATTAGTTGCATACGAATATGTAGTAAAAAGATGAATTGAAATAAGCTGTGGGTATGGATTGAATGCACTGTGACAATACCAGCCATGGATGAGGCATGTGCTGTAGTAGACACTAGTGAAAAGATTTTGATCTGTTTTGCTATCCATTACACAAGTGTTGCAGGATTGTGCAGAATTTTCTGCTTACATATTATTGCAATTGATATGTAGTATATATTTTATGTATGCACGAGAATAATAAGGCATTTCATATTAATGAAAACCTCCAGCAGAGGAGCATTGTTTCTCTGCTCTACTAAACTGCAGGTTAAAATAAAAATTAAACCGAAATAGTCAAATAAATTCTCCTCCTAGTGGAGTTCTTATTCCCTATAGCGAGTGACTAAACCAGATGTCCACAGTATCAGCGGCTGTTGCTTTAAAACACCCAATCTTATTTGGGTGCTGTTTTGCTAGGATTCCCTATTAATAATAATGATTATTTTTATTAATATAGCGCCAACATATTCCACAGCGCTTTACAATTCTGTATATGATTACAATGAGAACCCCAACTGAGTTGCCTTTTGTATTCCATTTCTCATAATAACTAATAATTTTCACGAAAGAGAGACCATAATATTTTATTTACTTGCAAAAGATTTTTAAAGGTCTACCCATTTCATTACTTATCTTGTAGTAATCCATAGTAACAGCCTGTATTATAATCTAAAGCTGCATGCACAATTCTCCTGTGTGCTATTGGAAACTGTCGACAAACACACTTCTAACAGCTTGGTGAAGCATACAGTGGGATACGTTGCCCGGGGACCGGCCCTGGAAAATGACTGAAGTCACTATGTTTATGGACAGTGACTTCAGGACTTTCCTATCGCTGGATTTGGCGAGCATAGCATCAACTGATGCACTCCTCCTGATGTCACTTTCCATATATGGACAGGAACTTCAGGAGTTTTCAGGAGGCCGGAGTCCCGGTACAGACCCATCTAATAGCGCTGTGCTCAGGGTCTCCAACACTGGAAGCTTCTGACTTCACTATCCCTATATCACAGTGATGTAAGGAGCTGTTTAACGTATACCTGTGGCGGATGCCATACAGTGGCATCCGTCACCCATAGGCTCCGATGTTAAAAAAACGTATACTGTGTGGTATACGTTTTTTCTGCGGGATCCCTCAGGATGGAATAGCGTAGTCTACTACGCTACTAGACCGACGGAGGCCAAAAGGACACTCTTTTGGTCTCCGTCTGGATAATGAAGCCCTATGGACACGTTTATCTTGTACAAGATAAACGTAGTGCCTTAACGTGATGTGAATGGGGCCTTAGGTGTCATCATTACCTGTAATTCTGTTTTCCTAATATAATCAGTATAATGAACACAATTCATGCACTCATTTTAATTTGTGTACAAACATACATGCATTACACAGCCATTGTAAGGATGTTCACATATGAGGTCCCATAATCTTTTTGCAACAGTAAGCACTCCCACAATTTTTTTACTGCGACAAGACATGGCATAAATGTCTGATCGATGCGGGTTCCAGCATTGGATAGCTGTTTCCGTAACTTCCACAAAACAGAATGGAGAGAGAGATGCGCGTATGCACGGTTACCACTCTACTAAGTCTCCACCTGGAATCAGTAGCCAGTGTTTGCCTCATCAGGCTCAATATAGGGGCGCGTCCCAGATCTGGCACCCGCATCTATCAGACATCTATGGCATATCCTGTGGATATGCCATAAATGTCTGACATGGAAATAACTCTTAAATTCACTTACAGGGTGCACACTCCATTTCAATATAGGGCAGATTAGGAGGAGACTTACATTTCTGCGGTTCTTACTTCCTGCCTGTTGGGAGTGGAAAAAAAGATAGAGAGTGATAGAGATATAGCTAAAGTAACGCAATTATCTTACCTAGAGAATTAACGGGTAATTACAAGTTTTCTGTGTGTCTGTATGGGGAACTTGCTAGCTAGTAAAGTCATGTGATTACAGCAGCACCAGCACTGATTCAAGCAAGTCATCTTTGCTTGGTGGAGTAGCAAATGTGCAACTGGGCTGCTGCTCCTCTTTATCCAATGATCAACAACTTTGTTAGTGAATTAGGAAGGAGAGGTGTGCAGCACAAGCTGCTGGGCTTTGGAGGGAAGAGCTTCACAAAGGTACTGTACATGAGGATCTAAGAGCACTGTGAAATTTTCATTTTTCTTTGCATGATTTAAGGGGAAGCGGTCATGAGTTTTTAGGCCCTAAACGCCTACCATGCTATATTGGACGGTGATAGATTATATAGGGTTTTTTTTTTTTTTTTTTATAATACTACCAGATCCTGTATATGTAGAAAATGAACTTATAACATAGCAAACTGTTTGTAAATTACTGTTCATGAGTCATCTGGGTGGTTCAGGTATCCTGAAGAGTTATACAGTCTGGTCCCCAAAAACACCCCTCCTGGATTGATTGACATCGCATAGAAGATGGCATTTAAAGGGGTTTTCTGGGACCAATAAATCCTCTTCTGCCTAACTAAACATGTACAACCAAATATTTTTTCAAAGTACTTGCGTTTCATCAGATGTTCATAGCGGTATATTTCTTCTTTGGTCACGTGATGCCTCGCTAACCCAAAATCCGAACTTCCTGCTCAGCCACGTACATGCTATAACTTCCGGTTTCCGGCTATCAGAATGGACGGTTACGTCATAAGTGCCGATTCCAAGATAGATGAAAGAGAGGTTTTGGGAGAATCGCTTGGCATCATGGGATTTGTAGTGTTTATTCAGAACAGGAAACGGACTTTCACAACAAAAGAGCAAGGTAAACAAACTAGATAATACACGCAGGGAGCATCTAATGAAGGAAATGACCCGTAAAAACAGATGGGGAACATAGTTCAGGTCTGAACATAGGTAACAGATATTAAGGTATATAAAATTACGAAAATGATGTTGGAAAACCCCTTTAATGACTGATCATGGCCTGTGGAATATCAGTCAAGCCAGGGATGAATTTTGCGACTCGGGTCATTTTGATAAATTGCTGGCTCAAATGCATGTATCCTTTTTTTCCTATTAATAACCTTCCACCATTGAGTGCATGTTAAGGGACAGTTCTACACGGAGTTCTTCATTTAAGAAGACCATAATTCAGTTGGTTTATGTGCTAACCTGATAACATTAGTGATTTATTTATACCGTCCTTTTTTTTTATCTAGCTGTCGTATTTATAGCTACTGTTAGCCTGGACTATTGATTAGAATGTGCTCGATATCTGGTCACATGTATGAATTTAATATGTTGGTGATAGCTCTGTAATCAATTTAAGGCTTCGTTCACATCTGCGTTGGGGTCCTGTTCTGACGTGCCGTCGGAGGTTTCCGTCAGAATGGGACCCTGAACAGACACAAACTGACACGAACCAGAGGTTTCCGTTTCCATCACTACGCTATTGCTTCCGGCAAAACAACGGGTCCGGTGCACAACAGACACAAACAGAAACCATGGGCGCCGGATCCGTCACCATTGAAATCATAGTGTCAGTTTGTGTCTGTTCAGGGTCCTGTTTTGACGGAAACCTCCGACGGAACGTCGGAACGGGACCCCAACGCAGATGTGAACGAAGCCTTATCTAGTTTGTCAAGATGTAAAAAATAAAGCTGGAAATATTAATGCATGGTTTCGTTCTTTTAATCCTGAACTCTAAGGCCTTATTCACACGAACGTGTTATACACATGTATATGAATGAATGGGGCCGTTCAGACTGTCCGTGAATTTCACGCAGCGTATGTGCACTGCGTGAAATTCATGATGTGTCTTATATTTGCCCGTGTTTCACGCTGCACGCACCCATTGTGGTCAATGGGTGCATGCGAATCGCGCTCGGCACACGGAAGCACTTCCGGGTGATGCGCGCTACAGTAGTAAAAACTATGAATGAAAACAGAAAACCAGAGTGTCATCATGATGCCGGCTGCGCGAAAATCACTCAGCCGCGCACCATATGCTGATGCCACACGGACCTTTTGCGCGCGCATAGCGCAGCGTTTTTTGCGCGCGCAATATGGACAGGTCCGTGTGAATAAGGCCTTAGGCTGGGTTCACACAGAGTTTTTTGCAGGAGGAAAAGCTGGCTCAAAATTCCGTTTGGAATTTTGAGGCAGATTTTCCTCTGCCTGCACGCCGATTTTCGCAGCGTTATTCGCCCGCGGCCATTGAGCGCCGAGGGGAAAAAATGTTGCGAAATACGCTTTCTCTTCCCATTGATGTCAGGGCATGTCCCTTCTTTTACCCGTGAGCCGGTTTTTCCGCTTGCGGGAAAAAAACGCCTCCGCCTCCCATTGAAATCAATGGGAGGCATTTTCGGCCGGTTTTTGGCACGTTTTGCGGCGCGGTTTCCGCGTAAAATAAAAAACTTGGCAAAAAACTCTGTGTGAACTTCCCCTAAGCGTTTATATGTAGAGATACCTGGGTAAGCAAACACTCTTCTACGTGTTGTTTATCAATATTCTGATCGACTGCACTGCACAATTAGATCTTATTAAACCCAGGTCAGCTTTGATGTAAAGAATATGTATTTACAATTTTATGCCAGATGCACACATAGCGTAAAAACCTGCCGCAAATCCAACAGCATGAGATATGTTGATATCTCATGTACGTGGCTCATACTCTATTCCGATGCAGATTTTCCATCTGCAAATCGGACGGAAAATCTGCAGCATTTCCGCCTTCTCTGCATCTAGCCTAAGTGTATGTTCCCACACACAGGATATGCTGCAGATTTTCTGCAATTGAAAACTAGCGGAATCTAAAAAAAAATGCTGGTAAATCTGTGACAGAAATTCACACCAAATAGTGCATTTTTACTGCGCATAGTGCTGTGGAAACGCTGCGGTTTTACTTGCGAGTTTAGTTTTAAACATTGATTATAGCAAAATATATGTCGACTTGCTGATTTCCGTTGGTTTTTTACTGCGTTTCCGCTGTTAAAAACGAAAAAACTACTCTGTCTGAATTTATGCTCCCCATTTTCAGTGCGAAATCTGCAACACAGTACAGTGCAAGTGAATACAGTTCACATGGATCTTTAACACAGCAAGCAATGCAAAAACTTTGTCTGAACAGATACTATATGACAGCAAAGATAATGCACAATCTGTTGTAGGGTTGCTTTGCATGATTAAAAATTACATGTACTGTATAAGAATGTAGAAAAGGAAAATTTTTATTACTATTTATTTGTTATTCCGATTTTCATATGCTATTACCCGATTTATTAAAGTTAATAAATATAGTACAAATATAAGCCTTGTCGGTGTAATTTATAGTTGTTATTCCAGCTCTAAATCGCTAAATATTCTTTGGACATAGATGTAAAGTATTTCTGCTTGTACATTTTTGTTAAAACCAGATGTACCCCGTTAAATAGATCAATTGTAACAAAGAAGATAAATTTTTATGTAAAACGTTTTTCATGGACTTGGCTAAAGATGTATTGCTATGTACGTAAACCAAATTCCTACAAAAACCGTATATTCGCCTTTCAACATTATACAGTTCATATCTCTATAAAAATTCAGTTTTTGCAAATGCCTTACTTAAATTGTAGTCCTTTTTTTCTTATTACTTTTGTTTTTCTTTTTCCATGCAAACATTAATTAAAAAGTTGTGTACGTGCACATTCCATACAATCGATCAACACTTTGACACCCCCCTTCCTCCCCAGAAAAAACTGTTTGTAGTCCTCCTTAGTAACAGTTCGTATTGCAGTACGGACCTGCATTTACAAATCTGCTGGCTACTTTTGGAAACAGTCGACCACCTTGTTGACGGACACATTTCTAACTGCTTAGCTGAGCTTCGATAATGCATTCCTCTGTGCAACACTACGTCCTAGGAGAATTCATTTCTCCTGCGTTCGATTTCTGTAGAGTACAAGACTTTACATCCCAAAACACAGATCACAAGAGAAAGTTGTGCACTGACACCTCACCTGCAAGACTTGAGTGCAGCTATGGAGAAAAATGGACTGTAATACATGTAATTTTTTCTGGATCAGTACTAGATAAATAATACAATGGATTGTAAAGTTGCTCAACCTTATGTAGATGATATTGATATATAAACTGTAAAACGGTGTGTCTTTACTGGACAAGTATGTCATGGATAAGTAAACCGGCAGGGAGGAGTAGTTTAATAACAGCTGGTGAGCCTAAGGTTGTGTACAGATCCCTACCTACTGCATTCTTTAATGACCTGCCAAGCTTCATGTGACCATGCCAAAAATGATGTATCCATACACTTCCTCTTGTTTCCAAGCATCTGACCTATTGAGCCTCCTTTAACCGTCATGCCCAAGATGCCAGCTGGCAGTCGACAAGCTGATTATACTAGGCTTCAGAGTTCACCCTCGTAAGCTAAACAGCTAGAAATGAATTTTAGCCAATTATCTCAGGTTAAATGTAGTTTGATATTTTCGAGGAATATACAGCAAATATCATCTCTGTCCTTTAAAGTAAAGTTCAATAAACTTTGAAAGCTTTAGGTGGTTTACAATTTACCTTTGTGCTGTACAGTTGAAAAGTGTCTTTGTGATCATGCCCATCCCGTTGCTATAAGCATATCAATATTTTCTTTCTTTCCAGCTGGACATGCCTGTTGAGCACATAGCTGCCAATGTCGATGCCCTTGTAAAGGATGTTAGCAAATACAAGCCATTAAGCTTTGGTGAGTATATTAGTCTTTGTTTTGTGTTAAAATATTTTGCTTTAGTACAGGAAAATTACTTAAATCCAACACCCATCGGTTAAGAAAATCCAATGTTCAGGCATCAATCAAAAACAGTTCAAAAGTATGTTCTCAACTGAAATTAGGGGTAAAGCTGGGGAAGAGGCTGACCGGGCATGAGCCAGGGGAGGGGACACACCAACGAGGCGCTGGCGCTTTAAGAGGGATCAACTGCAGCAGACAACGACACATTGAAACCAACCGTTTGTCACTCTCTTCAACGTCCGACATAGTGATAGCAATTGGATCTTAGGACAGTAGAAATGTCTACATCGGTCAATGCAGAACTGGAAGAAAAATCTCTCCAGCCACTCTTTGTCTATTAGTGGGTGCTACCTTTACCAAGACCACCTTGGGCCACATAAGTGTTTTTTTTTAAAGGGAACCTATCACATTGAACATGCTATCCAATCTGCAGGATGCATGTTATAGAGCAGGAGGAGCTGAACAGATTTGCGGGAAGAGATTCAGTATTACTTAGAATTTATTGATTTAAATCACTTCTCCTTCTGAGCTTAGGAGTCCAGTGGGTGGTCCTACTCATTGAACTAGTTGTTTCTGTATTTACTGGCTATTAATCACGGAGTAGGACCACCCACTGGACTCTCAAAATAAATATATATATATATATATATCTGCTCTGTTCCTCCTCTATAATATGCTGCCTGCAGATCACGGAGCATGTACAATGTGACAGGTTCCCTTTAACCCCTTCTAGCCAAAGCCATTTGTCAGATTTTCACTTTTGTTTTTTCCTCCCCACCTTCCAAAAGCCATAGCTTTTTTAATTTGGGCTTGTTTTTTGCGGGACGAGTTGCAGGTCAATACGATTACAGCGATACCAAATTTATATAGTTTTTTTTTTATGTTTTACTACTTTTACAAGGAAAAATCTGATTGTTAACCCCTTCCCGCATTTTCACGTACAGTTACTTGATGGGAACTGGTGTTTTAACGCAATTCCACGTAACGTACGTGAAGGAGATGGAGCTGGCTCAGGAGCTGAGCCAGCAACATAACCGTCGGGTGACAGCTGTATGTTACAGCTGGCACCCTGAGGTATCGGCCAGGACCAGAGCTAGCATCCGAGATCGCAGCATGTGAGGAGTTTATAGCCACCGGCACCCCAGCACCGTGATCGCTGGGTTACCGGTGGCTGCAAAGGCGATCGGAGGCCTAATACTTACCTCCTGGTCTGCCAGCAACTAAATCATCCTATGCCCCGCTCGTCGGCTGAGCCCAAAAGGCTTCCGGTACCATCGGCAAGATCGGCGTCATCAGCAGTGGGTGTCCGCTGTATGTTACAGTGGGACATCCCACTGTAAAGGCAGGAACCAGAGCTAGCTCCGATTCCTGCCATTAACCCTTTCAATGCTGCGAACCAATGCGATCGCTGCATCAAAGTGGTTTGTATAAAACAGGCAGCCTGCCATGCGATGGAAAGGCTGGCGACTGCTACTATGGCAACAGGAGGCCTAACAATGGCCTCCTATCTGCCATTACAGAAGCCGTCCGGAGGCGGAGCCTGATCGGCTTGCTGTCAGTGAACAACTGACAGTTCTAATACATTGCACTACATAGGTAGTGGAATGTATTAGAACATCAAACAAACAGTTGGACCTTCAAGTCCCTTAGTGGGACTAAAGAATAGTGTAAAGAAAAAGTGTAGTAAAAATAAAAGTTGTAAAAAATACAATAAAAGTTTCAAGTAATAACATAAAACACAATCGCCCTTTTCTCTTATCAAGTCATTTATTATTGAAAAAAATAATAAAGCCATAGATATTTGGTATCGCTGCGACCGTAACGACCTGAAATATAAAAATATTGTTATTTATTCCGCACAGTGAACGCCGTAAAAAAAAAACCAACCTAACAAATACTGATATAATTGCTATTTTTTGGTCACTTTGTCTTCCAAAAACTGAAATAAAAAGTGATCAAAAGGTCGCATGTACCCACAAATGGTACCTATAAAAACTATAACTCATCTCACAAGAAACAAACCCTCATACAGCTCCGTCGACGAAAAAATTAAAAAGCTATGGCTCTCACAACTTGGCGACAGAAAAAATAATTCTCTTTACAAAAGTAAATTTATTTATTATTTTAGTGTGCAAAAAGTTGTAAAACATAAAAAAGGGATATAAATTAGGTATCGCCGGTATCGGACTGACGCGCAAAATAATGTTAACATGTAATTTATGATGCGTGGTGAACGCTGTATAAAAAGAACTAAAAAAATATGCCAGAATTGCTGTTTTTTGGTCACCTTGGATCCCCCAAAAAAAAAAGGGTAACAAGTGATCAAAAAGTCGCATGTACCCCAAAATGCTACCAATAAAAACTACATCTCGTCCCGCAAAAAAACAGTCCTCCTACCACTACATCTATGAAAAAATAAAATTAGTTAAGGCTCCAATAAGTCAGGAAAGAAAAAATATGCAGTTGTGCCGACCCGAGGGGAACATTTCTTCTGTTTCAAGTGGCGAATTATCAAGGCCCATAAAATTAAGGAAACAGGAAGGGGAGGGCCCAAACATCTGCTGGAAGCGAGGGCGCCCGTATTATACCAGGACAACACTTTCCCAGCAAAATTCCACAAACTGCAAAGATGCCGAGTGTGGACCAAAAGGTGAATAAGTAAGGACCGTTTATTAGTGCGACACCGGCCTGTGCAGAAAGGATTGTGTCACAGCGTAACACACATCTATGGATTATTTTGTGGGGTTTTTTACCCCATTATTATACCACCTGACTATGCCCCTTATATACTCCGCCCAGCTTACATATACCCCCACATTATAAACGGAAACACCAGTAAGACTCCAAACAAAACTACTACCAAGCTAAATCCACGCTCCAAAAGCCAAATGGCGCTCCCTCCCTTCTGAACCCTACAGTGTGCCCAAACAGCAGTTTACTTCCAAATATATGGCATCGCCATACCCAGGAGAACCCTTTTAACAATTTTTGGGGTGTGTGTCTCCAGTGACGCAAGCTGGGCACAACATATTTGCCACTGAAATAGCATATCGAGGGAAAAATTTTAATTTTTACTTTGCACCTTCCGCAGCACAATCATTCATGGAAAAGGCCTGTGGGGTGAAAATGCTCACTACACCCCTTAATAAATGCCTTGAGGGTGCAGTTTCCAAAATGGGGTCACTTCTAAGCAGTTTCTTTTATTATTTCACATCAGAGCCTCTGCAATTGTGATCCAGTACTTTGTAAATTGCCAAATTAGGCCTTAATTCTACATGGTACTGTTTCACTTCTGAGCCTGGTCGAATGTCCAGGCAAAAGATTAGGGCTACATGTAGCGTGTTTCTAAAACCGGGAAACACAGCATAATAATAAGAGAGCGGTCTTGTTACGGTGGCCCAAGCTGGGCACCACATATTGGCATATCTATGGAAAAAATCCCATTTTCACTCTGCAACATCGAGTGCACACCAATTTCTGCCACTCACCTGCGGGGTTAATATGCTCACTACACCCCTAGGTGTATACCTTGAGCAGAGTAGTTTCCAAAATGGGGTCACTTCTGGGGGGGATCCACTGTTTTGGTCCCACAGGGACTTTGCAAATGTGACATAGCACCCAGAAACCAATCCAGCAAAATCTGTACTCCAAAAGCAAATGGCGCTCCTTCGCTTCTGAGCCCTACTCTGTCCCCAAACAGCAGTTTATGACCACATATGGGGTATTGCCGTACACAGGAGAAGTTGCTTTACAAGTGTTGGAGTCCTTTTTTTTATTTATTTGTTGAGAAAATAAACAATTTTCAGCTAAAACTACATCTTATTGAAGAAAAAGGATTTTTTTTTTATTTTCACTGCCCAATTCTAATAAAATCTATGAAACACCTGTGGGGTCAAAATGCTCACTACACCCCTAGATGAATTGCTCAAGGGGTGTAGTTTCGTGAATAGAGTCACTTTTGGGGAGTTTCCACTGTACTGGTACCTTAGGAGCTTTGCAAAAGTGACATGGTGTCAAGAAACCAATCCAGCAAAATCTGTGCCCCAAAAGCCAAATGGCGCTCCTTCCCTTCTGATCCTTGCCGTGTGCCCAAAAAGCAGTTCATGACCACAAATGGGGTATTGCCGTACTCCAGAGAAGTTGCTTTACAAATGTTGGGGTTCTTTTATTTCTTTATTTATTGAGAAAATGAAAAATTTTGAGCTAAAGCTATGTCTTATTGGAAAAAAATGATTTTTTTTAATCTTCACTGCCCAATTCTAATAAAATCTATGAAACCCCTGTGGGGTCAAAATGCTCACTACACCTCTAGATGGATTCTTCAAGGGGTGTAGTTTACTAAATGGAGTAACTTTTTTGGCGTTTTCACTGTTTTTGTCCCTTAGGGGCTTTGCAAATGCAACGTGGTCTCCGCAAACCATTCCTGCTAAATTTTGAGTTCCAAAAGCCAAATGGCGCTCTTTCTTTTCTAAGCCCTGCCCTGTGTCCAATCAGCCATTTATGACCACATGTGGGGTATTGTTTTACTCGGGAGAAATTGCTTTACAAATGTAGTGGTGCATTTTCTCCTTTAGTCCTTGTGGAAATTAGAAAAAATTAGCTAAACATACATTTTCTTTGAAAGAATGTAGATTTTCATTTTCATGGCCTACTTCCAATAATTTCTGCAAAAAACCTGCGGGGTCAAAATGCTCACTATACCCCTACATAATTTCAACAAGAGGTATAGTTTCCAAAATGGGGTCACTTTTGGGGGATTTCCACTATTTTGGCACCGCAAGAGCCTTTCAAACCTGACATGGTGCCCAAAATATTTTCTAATAAAAAGGAGGCCCCAAAATCCTCTAGGTGCTCCTTTGCTTCTGAGGCCTGTGCTTCAGTCCATAAGTGCACTAGGGCCACATGTGGGGTATTTATAAAAACTGCAGAATCTGGGCAATAGATATTGAGTTGCATTTCTCAGGTAAAACTTTCTGTGTTACAAAAAAAATAGATGAAAAATGAATTTCTGCAAAAAAGAAATTTGAAAATTTCACCTCTACGCTGCCTTAATTCCTGTGAAACGTCTAAAGGGTTCAGAAACTTTCTAAATGCGGTTTTGAATACTTTGAGGGGTGACCGTTTTTAAAATAGGGTGACTTATCGGGGGTTTCTAATATGTAAGGCCCTAAAATCTGCTTCACAACTGAACTGGCCCCTGTAAAAATAGCCTTTTAAAATTTTCTTGAAAATGTGAGAAATTGCTGCTAAAGTTCTAAGCCGTGTAACGTCCTAGAAAAATAAAAGGATGTTCAAAAAACAATGCCAAACTAAAGTAGACATATGGGGGATGTTAATTACCAACAATTCTGTGTGGTATTACTATCTGTCTTACAAGCAGATACATTTAAATGTAGAAAAATGCAAATTTTTGCAATTTTTCGCTAAATTTTGGTGTTTTTCACAATTAAATACTGAATGTATCGAGCAAATTTTGCCAGTAACAAAGTCCAATGTGTCACGAGAAAACAGTCTCAGAATCGCTTGGATAGGTAAAAGCATTCCGAAGTTATTACCACATAAAGTGAAACATGTCAGATTTGAAAAAATTGGCTATGTCCTGAAGGCCAAAACAGGCTGTGTCCTTAAGGGGTTAAAGTCTATAGACCACTTTGCATTGAATTATTTTATTTTATTTTATTGCTCATTTGCTTCCTAAATGCAAACTTAAACGACTTTCTAAAATTCTAATTTTGCCATTGTAAAGGCTGATCTAACATGCTCTCCCTTCTCCCTACTCTGTGTTAGGCCTTATTCACACGAACGTAGTCACGGCCGTGATACGCGCGTGAAAATCACGCGCGTTGCACGGACCTATGTAACTCAATGGGGCCGTTCAGACAGTCCGTGATTTTCACGCAGCGTGTGTCCACTGTGTAAAACTCACGACATGTCCTATTCTTGGGCTTTTTTCGCGCATCAAGCAACCATTGAAGTCAATGGGTGCGTGAAAATCACGCGCGGCACACGGACGCACATCCGTGTGCTGCGCGTGATTCGCACAAGAGTTGTTAAATGAAGGGACAAATGAAACCACCTCCTTAATTTCTGTTTATTAACATAAAAACAGAGTGTCATAACGATGTCCTATGCGCGAAAATCACGCAGCCACGCACCAACTACTGATGACACAGCACTGCCACGCCCAAAAAACGCTGCGTTTTTTGCGCGAGCAAAACGCACACGTTCGTGTGACTAAGGCCTTAGGCTTCATTCACATCTGCGCCAGGGTCCCGTTCCATCTGAGCTTTCTGTCGAACCCTTGTACAACTGAGACAAACGGAAGCCATTGGTAATGGATCCGTCACTATTGAAATGAATGGTGATGGAAACAGAAACCTATGGTTTCCGTTTGTGTCTGTCAGGACTCCGTTCCGACGGAAAGCACCGCCAGAACGGAGCCCTAGAGCAGATGTGAACGAAGCCTTAGAGATAGCAACAGGGAGGTGAGGAGGTTGAATAGGTAGATCAAAGAGTGGAGAGGGGGGAACACTTCCAAATGTTCAGGGAAGACAGATCACACAGGCTTGTTAGTATGAGAGTATATATAGGAAGGAAAGCAGCGGGGGAAATCACACCGGCTAGTGTAGAGAGTAAGCTGTGCTGATCCATGAGAGCTAGTGAAGACAGTAGCAAGATGGACACACAGACCTCACATCCAGCCTGTATTACTGGGAGGACATGCCCACAGGATAAGTCTGAAACTAAAGCAGCTTAGAAATCTGAATATCAGGGGGTCTAAAAATGAATAAATGTATGAAGATTGCATCCTTAGTGCAACTATTATGACTCCAGATAACCACTAACCTATATAAAAAATATTTCTTTTCCACAGCCTTTTACTCTATGGCTGTGTGATGAGATGCAGAGGATTTAAACCCTTCCCACTTTGGCCACTTTTGACCTTCCTATCAGAGACTCACTTTTCAAATCTGACATGGTTCACTTTATGTGGTAATAACTCCGGAATGCTTGTACCTATCCAAGCGATTCTGAGATTGTTTTCTTGTGACACATTGGACTTGATGTTACTGGCAAAATTTGCTCGATACGTTCAGTGTTTAATTGTGAAAAACACCAAAATTTTGCGAAAAATTAGCATTTTTTGCAATTTAAATGTATCTGCTTGTAAGACAGGCAGTTATACCACACAAAATTGTTGCTAATTAACATCCCCCATACAGTGAAGGAAATAAGTATTTGATCCCTTGCTGATTTTGTAAGTTTGACCACTGTCAAAGACATGAACAGTCTAGAATTTTTAGGCTAGGTTAATTTTACCAGTGAGAGATAGATTATATAAGAAAATCACATTGTCAAAAGTATATATATTTATTTGCATTGTGCACAGAGAAATAAGTATTTGATCCCTTTGCCAAACAAGACTTAATACTTGGTGGCAAAACCCTTGTTGGCAAGCACAGCAGTCAGACGAGTTTTGTAGTTAATGATGAGGTTTGCACACATGTTAGATGGAATTTTGGCTCACTCCTCTTTGCAGATCATCTGTAAATCATTAAGATTTCGAGGCTGTCGCTTGACAACTCGTATCTTCAGCTCCCTCCATAAGTTTTCGATGGGATTAAGGCCTGGAGACTGGCTAGGCCACTCCATGACCTTAATGTGCTTCTTTTTGAGCCACACCTTTGTTGCCTTGGCTGTATGTTTCGGGTCATTGTCGTGCTGGAAGACCCAGCCACGAGCCATTTTTAATGTCCTGGTGGAGGGAAGGAGGTTGTCACTCAGGATTTGACGGTACATGGCTCCATCCATTCTCCCATTGATGCGGTGAAGTAGTCCTGTGCCATTAGCAGAGAAACACCCCCAAAACATAATGTTTCCACCTCCATGCTTGACAGTGGGGACGGTGTTCTTTGGGTCATAGGCAGCATTTCTCTTCCTCCAAACACGGCGAGTTGAGTTAATGCCAAAGAGCTCAATTTTAGTCTCATCTGACCACAGCACCTTCACCCAATCACTCTCAGAATCATCCAGATGTTCATTTGCAAACTTCAGACGGGCCTGTACATGTGCCTTCTTGAGCAGGGGGACCTTGCGGGCACTGCAGGATTTTAATCCATTACGGCGTAATGTGTTACCAATGGTTTTCTTGGTGACTGTGGTCCCAGCTGCCTTGAGATCATTAACAAGTTCCCCCCGTGTAGTTTTCGGCTGAGCTCTCACCTTCCTCAGGATCAAGGATACCGCACGAGGTGAGATTTTGCATGGAACCCCAGATCGATGTCGATTGACAGTCATTTTGTATGTCTTCCATTTTCTTACTATTGCACCAACAGTTGTCTCCTTCTCACCCAGCGTCTTACTTATGGTTTTGTAGCCCATTCCAGCCTTGTGCAGGTCTATGATCTTGTCCCTGACATCCTTAGAAAGTTCTTTGGTCTTGCCCATGTTGTAGAGGTTAGAGTCAGACTGATTAATTGAGTCTGTGGACAGGAATCTTTTATACAGGTGACCATTTAAGACAGCTGTCTTTAATGCAGGCACCAAGTTGATTTGAAGCGTGTAACTGGTCTGGAGGAGGCTGAACTCCTAATGGTTGGTAGGGGATCAAATACTTATTTCTCTGTGCACAATGCAAATAAATATATATAATTTTAACTATGTGATTTTTTTTTATATTTTTTTTTAATATATAATCTATCTCTCACTGGTAAAATTAACCTATCCTAAAAATTCTAGACTGTTCATGACTTTGACAGTGGGCAAACTTATAAAATCATCAAGGGATCAAATACTTATTTCCTTCACTGTATGTCTACTTTAGTTTGGAATCGTTTTTTTAACATCCTTTTATTTTTCTAGGACGTTACAAGGCTTAGAACTTTAGCAGCAATTTCTCAAGAAAATTTCAAAAGGCTATGTTTACAGGGGCCAGTTCAGTTCCGAAGTGGCTTTGAGGTCCTTGGATATTAGAAACCCCCAAAAGGTCACCCCATTTTAAAAACTGCACACCTCAAAGTATTCAAAACCGCATTTAGAAAGTTTCTTAACCCTTCAGACATTTTGCAGGAATTAAACCAAAGTAAAGGTGAAATTTACAAAGTTCATTTTTTTTTTCCAGAAATTCATTTTGAGCCATTTTTTTTGTACCACAGAAGGTTTTACCAGAGAAATGCAACTCAATATTTATTGCCCAGGTTCTGCAGTTTTAGGAAATATCCCACATGTGGCCCTAGCGTGCTACTGGGCTGAAGCACTGGCCTCCGAAGCAAAAGTAGCACCTAGTGGATTTTGATCCTCCTTTTTATTAGAATGTATTTTAGGCACCATGTCAGCTTTGAAGAGGCCTTGTGGTACTAAAACTGTGGAAACCCCCCAAAAGTGACCCCATTTGGGAAACTACACCCCTCGAGGAATTTATTTAGAGGTGTTGCAAGCATTTTGACCCACCAGTTTTTTTGCAAAAATTTTTGGAACTAGGCCATGAAAATGAAAATCTACATTTTTTCAAAGAAAATGTAGGTTTAGCTAATTTTCTTTCATTTCTACAAGGACTAAAGAAAAAAAAGCACAACCTTTGTCGAGCAATTTATCCCGAGTAAAATAATACCCATGTAGTCATAAACGGCTGTTTGGACACACAGCGGGGCTTAGAAAGGAAAGAGCGCCATTTGGCTTTTGGAGTTCAAATTTAGCAGAAATGGTTTGCGGAGACCACGTCGCATTTGCAAAGCCCCTAAGGGACCAAAACAGTGAAAACGCCAAAAAAGTGACTCCATTTGGGAAGCTGCACCACCTGAGGAATCATCTAGGGTATAGTGAAAATTTTGATCCCAAAGGTTTTTTGCTGAATTAATTAAAATGAAGCCATGAAAATGAAAATTTTTTATTTTTTCCAATAAGATATAGTTTTAGATCAACATTTTTCATTTTTACAAGGAATAGAGAAGAAAAAGCACCCCAACATTTGTAAAGCAATTTCTCCCGAGTACAGTTACTTTTGGAGCGTAGATTTTGCTGGAATGGTTTGCGGACAGCATGTTGCCTTTGCAAAACCCCTGATGTACCAAAAAAAAGTGACCCCGTTTTAGAAACTACACCGCTAAAGGCATTTATCAAGGGGTGTAGTGAGAATTTAGACTCCACAGGTGTTTTTCAGAAATTAAGTGAAAATTTCAATTTTTCCAATGGTCTGCCCATTCACCGCACAATATGTTGTGCCCCTGGAGAATCTTACCCCATAAATTGTTAAGCGGGTACTCCTAGAAATGGTAATGCCTTACTTCTGGACATAAATTGCTGTTTGGGCACACTGTAGGGCTAAGAAGGGAAAGACCGCAATTTTGAGCATGGATTTTGCTTGGGAGTTTTGCTGGTATTTCAGTTTATAATGTGGGGGCATATTTAATCTGTGCGGAGTCCATTAGGGTATAATAAGAGGGTATAATAATGGGGTAAATAATAGAATTATCCATAGATGTGTGTTACGCTGTGAAGCAATCTGTTATGCGCAGGCCGGTGTCGCACTGATAAACCGTTTTCTTTCTTATCCCCCTTTTGTAACACTCTGCACCTTTTGGGGACTTTTTCTCCTTTTGTAGTTTGGGAAATTTTGCTTCTAAAGTTTTGCGCTGGTATAATACGGGCACCCTCGCTTCCAGCGGATGTGCTATGTCCCTTCCCTTTTCTAGTTCCTAAATACTAGGGCCCTGAAACTGAAGGAATGTTCCCCTCCAGCCTGCGAATTGAGATGTTTTTTCATCACCGCATTATTAGTGCCATAACTTTTTTATTTTTCAGTTGATTGAGCGGTGTGCGGGCTTGTTTTTTGCGAGACGGGCTGTAGATTTTATTGGTACCATTTTAGAACACATACGACTTTTTGATAACTTTTTATTTCATTTTTTGGTAAAGGAAATTACCGAAAACAAGCAATTCTGGAATAGTCTTTTATTGGGGGGTTTTTTCGGCATCCACAGTGCACCATAAATTACATGTTAACTTTATTCTGCGGGTCAATACGGTTACGGCGATACCAAATTTATAGTTTTTTTTTTATATATATTTCAGCTTTTGCACAATAAAATCTCATTTTTTATAAAATCATTTGTTTTCTGTGTCGCCATATTCTAAGACTCATTACTTTTTTTATTTTTGCGTGAACAAAGCTGTGTCAAAGATTATTTTTTGCGGGACGGATTGTCTTTTTATTGGTATTATTTTGGAGTAAATGTGACTTTTTGATCAGTTTTTATAGCATTTTTTGGAAGGAGATGTGACCTGAAAACAAAGATTACGGCGTTCACCGTGCGGGATAAATGACTTAATAGTTTTGTAGTTTGTGTCGTTACGGATGCGGCGATACCAATTATGTAAAGTTTTTTTTAACTTTTTACGTTTTTTCCCATAATAAAACACTTACTAAGGGAATAAATGCAGTCTAGCTTTTTTTTTTTTTTTACTTGAAACTTGTGTGATTTATTGTTTTACAACATTTTTATTTACTTTTTTTTTAACTTTTTTTACTTGTCCCACTAGGGCACTTGAGGGCCTGATGCCCCGATCGCTACTCTAATACACTGCACTATATACGTAGTGCAGTGTATTAGCGCTGTCAGTTATTCACTGACAGCAAGCCTATGAGGACACGCCGCAGGCGGGTCCTCATCGGCTCCCGTACAAGGCAGACTCGGAGGCCATTATTTGGCCTCCGATTGCCATAGCAACCCAGCGATTTCAATTGAGCGCAGCATCTGAGGGGTTAATCAGCCGGCTCGGAGAATAGCTCCGGTCCTGGCAGTTACAGTAGGGTGCCAGCTGTATAATACAGCTGTCACCCCGCGGTGATGGTGCCAGCTCTGCTTCTGAGCCCGCACGATCACTGCGACGTAACTGTACTGCGGTTTGCAGGAACACCTTTCCGACAGCGCCGTATATATACGGCGGATGTCGGGAAGGGGTTAAAGCTCTGTAACGGAAAAATAGAGATCCTACCATTATTTATGTGCTGTATATTTCTTGTTTTAGCATTGTTCACTTCACGGCCTAACAAACAAAACCGTTGCAGCTCATTTTGTAGGCTTGATGATCATTGTGTAGGTGTCACCACTGATGTACCTACAACTT
This sequence comes from Rhinoderma darwinii, assembly GCF_050947455.1. Taxonomy (NCBI): domain Eukaryota; kingdom Metazoa; phylum Chordata; class Amphibia; order Anura; family Rhinodermatidae; genus Rhinoderma; species Rhinoderma darwinii. Next base: position 220,085,805 of record NC_134687.1, read on the forward strand.
TTGTTCACTTAGGGTATGTTCACACGCAAACTCAAAAACGTCTGAAAATATGGAGTTGTTTTCAAGGGAAAACGGCTCCTGATTTTCAGAAGTTTTTTAAGCCACTCGCAATTTTCGCAGCATTTTTTACGGCTGTTTTTGGAGCGGTTTTCAATAGTCAATGAACAATGGCTACAAAAACGTCCCAAGAAGTGTCTAGCACTTCTTTTTCACGGCCGTTTTTTTTACGCGGCTGATTTGAACGGCCACATAAAAAAAACGGCCCATCGGAACAGAACACCATTTTTCCCATTGCAATCAATGGGCAGATGTTTGGAGGCATTCTGCAATACAATAACCCTTGTAAACATACCCTATAAGATATTTTGTTTTCCATCAACTAGAAAAACATTTATATAAGACTGCACCTCTTCGATCATGTCAAAACTCTTTATTACAACACAAAATAATATTAAGAACAAAACTGACAATTTTTTTTATAAAAACAATTCAAAAAGCACATACATGTGCCAAACCCAGAATCCTAACCCCTGTTTGGGTTAAAGAGACATACCACAGATGGAGGTATGCAAATAACCAACCACAGGATACTACATATATGTCAAACAACATAACATGTGCAATAATGAAAAGATTACATGGGTTTATTCAACCATAACGCTACAAACAGGTAATACAGTATCAAAAATTAAAATTGGTAAATTAATAAAAAAATCTCAAAAACAACCATGTTAGATGGTCAATTGCTCCATGTGGGTTAGAGAACCCCACACCACACGTATTGCTGTTCTGGTGGCTTCAGCGTTATTGAAATCCCTCTTACCATCTGTTAAAATAGCCACATACAATGTCGAAAACATGGAGCAAATAATCTAAGGCCGTATTCACGAGAGCATGTTCGGTACTTGATATACGGTCCGTATGTCGGCCGCATTTCCCGGACCGAACACACTGCAGGGAGCCGGGCTCCTAGCATCATAGTTATGTACGACGCTAGGAGTGCCTACTTCGCTGCTGGAAAACTGTCCCGTACTGTAATCATGTTTTCAGTACGGGACAGTAGTTCCATGGGGAGGCAGGGACTCCTAGCATCGTACATAAGTATGATGCTAGGAGCCCGGCTCCGTGCAGTGTGTTCTATCCGGGAAATGCGGCCGACATACGGACCGTATATCACGGACTGAACACGCTTGTATGAATCCGGCTTAACAGTTACATGCTACAATAAGAAAGACGTTCTCCTGAGCCTACATAGGATCCTGTGCTGCTCAAAAAGCCCAATTAGAATTGTTGTTTGGGGATGCAATTTACCTGCTTTTTTAGCATGGAGTGTTGCAGTCTAAAAATCTGTATACATGCGATCGAACTTGTAAATATATCCTATGCACAACAAGTTACCATCCTGCGGTGTTTACTGTCTCAACAGCTACAATATATAGTTAATTTAACAAATACGACGAAGCGCTGAATAGATATGAAATATATGGAAAAAAAAGTGTCTGTGTGTGTAATATATGTATATATATATAACACCGAACACCTCCAATTGACATTTTCCTCAACAACAAATAGATAGTTAATTGTATATTCACTAATGTCAAGAAAAAATACAATATAATAAAGTGAACATCTGCATAAGTAGAATATCACTTCTATATTGCAGGAATCATCTTGTGGAACTAAAACCCTACCTAATATAAAATGCTGTATGTAGAATACATCAAACATATGAATATTGCACCACTCTTAAATAAAAAAAATAGCAGTGATATTCTATTTATGCACATGTTCACTTTATTATATTGGGGTCTTTTTCCATGACATTAGTGAGTGTTCAATAAATTATCTTTTTAAAATGAACTATCTTCAATCATTTGTTCTTAATGATGACATTTTAATTATTTGTTGTTAATCAGCTTGATTGTGAAGACGTCTCCATGCTAGACGGTGAATTGTATCCCTTAATAATACTGTTATCATTGGACTCTCCATGCAACATGGGAGGCTCAGGATAACTTCTTTTTTTTATTGTTGCAGGTAATTGTTCAATTATTTATTCCATGTTTTCGACATTTCCTTGAGTATGTGACTATTTAAACAGACGTATGGTAAGAAGGGATTCACCTCTGATGAAGCCATCCGTTAGGCGCTAAGTGTAGAGTTTTCTAACCCACATGTTGCCATAGGACATCTAACATTGTTGTTTTTGAGATTCTTTGTTCATTTACCAACTATTTGATATTGCGTTTCTTTTTTGTAATGTGATGGTTTGTATAAATCCAAGCATTGTTTTTTATTATTGTGCATATTATGTTGGAGATATATAGAGTATCCTATGGTTTATTTGCCTTCCTTCATGTGTGGTATATCTACTAACCCAACCAGGGGCCTTTTTTGTTTTTATGTAAATTTTCTGTTTCTTTTTTATATTGTACTATAATTAACATTTTGATATGATTGAAGATGTGCATTCTCATATACATGCTTTTCTTGTTGATAGAGAAGTGATACTTTTTTACATGTTGAATTGCAGTCTTATCTAAACATACTTTCTATTGGTGGTGCCCACCTTTTTTTTTTTGTAATTTTATTTTCCCAGGTCCCTTTGTGGAAAGGGCTCTCCTCACCAGCACTACAAGTGAAGCCCTTTTCATCAGTTGCCAGAAATTCTTCCCACAAGAGGTTGAGAACAATGATGAGGAATAAAGACCAAAGTAAAAAGGAGGACTTGTCCTGAACTGACTTCAGGCTGTGGAGTGACGTGGCTGGTGTATATACCAGTGGCACAGTTCAGTGCAACCTGTCATATGCAATGACATTACTGAATGAACTCTCATTACCAGCAAGAGAAATAGACGAGGAGTGTAATGTTTGTTTGGAGATGGGAGTGGAACTCCTTTTCGTTTTGTAATAAATTTATTATATTCTAGTGTGCTTATTTCTTTAAGAAGGTTATTGCTGTATAAATTTTCATATATCAGATACCTCTTACTATTGTAATGATGCTAATGATCATAGAACAAAACAACCTAATTACAGACTGTCCTCTATTCCATTAGAAAAACCTGTTTGGTTTGGCCCATGACCTAAATTTTAACGTTGAATTAAATCATTGATGGGTATTAATTATTTTGATTTGTATTTTCTAAAACTCCTTGTTGCCTAGAATTTAATTGTCCCTTCACCTAAAAATATTTACAATGCAAAGTATAAACTCTGAGATGGCTTCTGCTGTGTCATGAATGTCTGAGGGGCTGCAAACCTCTGAGCCAGAAATATACTCTGTGATTGCAATGAGTTTCTACCACAAGCAAGTGTAGATGAATAAGGCCTTGGCAGTAGGCTCACTTCACATACAAGGGGCCGTTCACATATGTCCAGCGTCTGCTTCAGTTTACCTCCAGCGTGTTGAAGGAAAGCCAGAGGCAAACCGATGCTAGAACGGATCCCATAGCTTTCTGGATGTGGGCTAGGAGCGGCATCCCCGATCAGCATTGCCGGGGATTCTGCTCCGCCTGACGACTACCCTCCGGATTCAGTGGGACAGTCTAGGATAATGGGCGGTTTCCCACTGCTCCGTGCGGCATGGGGTATGTCCCGCTGTCAACTGTGTTTTCGTCCTCCGGACGCAGACACAGTTGAACTTAATACTAAAGCATGGAACGATCTCGTCCCTGCTTAAGAATTAGTTCAGAGCAGAGTGAGCTCCTCCGCTCGCCGAGAATTCCCCAAGCACAATGCTACTTTAAGCACTGTGCTCGGGGAAGCCCTTCAAATCACTGTCCATATATGGACAGTGACATTAGTGGCTATTGATTGAGCGGAATCCCCGTTGCCGATGATCTGGCTGGGGATTCTGCTTCTAGAGGAAACCCCTGAGGTTACTGTCCATATATGGACATTGACGTTAGGGGCTCCTCCTGGAGTGGAATTCCTGGCCAGTGTTGGCAATGGATATTCTGCTCAAGGAGTAGCCACTGATGTCACGGTCCATATATTGATAGTGGCACCAGGGGGTCCTCTATGAGGGAATCCCCGGACACCGCGTCGGCGATGCTGTGGCCGGGGATTCCGTTCAGGGAGTAACCCCTGACATCACTGTCCATATATGGACAGTGGCGTCAGGGGATCCTCCGAGAAGAGATCCCCGGCCACAGCGTCGGCAATTCTCCGGTACCAGTACAGTTGAAACCCCTGAGAAGTGACCCCGGTTTAAAAACTACACCCCTTAAAGGAACAGTGTCATCACAAATATTTTATTTATATGTTAAAGATGTTAGTGCCTTAATATAAACGTTTATTTTCATTTGTGTGTTTGTGTTTTACTGTTTCTTTTTTTCACACTTTTTTTTCCCTATGGGGGCTGCCATTTTTTGTTCCATTTCTGTGTGTGTCGATTAACGACACACACAGACATGGAATACGGCAGCCACAGTCACATAGGGACTGCGAACGGCTCCCGTCCCATTGACTGCCGTGTACGGCGTCTGTGTGGGAACTGCGCATGCGCCGCTCCCACACAGTCCTATTCGAAATTGGCGCCGTCCGGCGCCATTTTCCTGTGGACCGGAAGTCGCGGCCGGACAGTAATATTACTACTTCCGGTCGCGGCTTCCGGACAAGTGCACATGGAACAGCGGCAGCAAAGGGAGCGGACGGGCCGCGGCGGCAGGAGCAGGTAAGCGATTTCAATGTATGTTAGTGTTTGTGTGTGTTTACTACTGCATGTAAACCTACTACACTGTGGGTTACCTCAAAAAATGGCGACACACAGTGTAGGAGGTTAAACCTTTCAAACCCCTCGTTTATCCCGGCACTAGCCAGGATAAAGGAGGGGGGGATGCTGAGCGCTCACTAGAGCGATAGCTTTTAACCCAATGTTGCAATGCTGCAATTTTGGGAACTAGCTCCAAACAGCTCCATCTAGTGACCAAAAATGGGTAGTATTATAAATTTGAAAAAATTTATAATATTTCCTGACTCGCGAAAAAAATAAAAAAAATTTGAACAATGTTTTATCACCCACACACTAAATGTTTAAATTTTAAAAAAAAAACATGTTTTTGGGGCGACACCATGCCTTTAAGGCATTCATCTAGAGGTGTAGTGAGTATTTTGACCCCACATGTATTGAGTAAAAGATAATGCGCAGCAGATGGTGCAGAGTGAGATTTGCAATTTTCTATACATATGCCAATTCAGTGTCAGATATATTGTGCCCAGCATGTGCCACCGGAGTCATACACCCCATAAACTGTAATGTGGGTTCTCCCGGGTATGGTAATACCCTACATGTGGCTGTTAACAGCTGCCTGGGCACTCAGAAGTGAAAGATGAGGGGGACAATCTGTGCGGAGTGCATCAGGGTAAGTAAAACTGGAGTAGATTAAAAATCAAGGGATGTATGATGAATTTTAAAACACTCTTTCATACAGACCCCTGGTTTTTTGGGACTTTTGTCAGATTGGTATATTGTGTCCTTCCTTATCCCCCTCTTATAGCAGACTTTGCACCTCTTTTGACTTTTTCCCTTCTTGCCAGTTTGGGGAACTTCTCCTGGAAAGTGTTGCCCTGGTACGATGCGTGTGGCCTCGCTTACAGAAGTACTGGGTGCCCCCCCCCCCTTCTTGGTCCCTAAAGATTAGGTTCTTGATCACCAACTCTTGAAATTCCAGGAAAGTTCCCCTCTGGCCTGCACATCGACGTAGCACGTACGCGTAGTACAATGCCATCTGTATAATGTGCATGGCCAACTTCTTATACCACACCGCATGGCGCTGTAGGGCTTCAGGACTTGATCTGACAAGTCCACCCCTCCCATGTACCTATTGTAGTCCAGGATTCAGTCTGATTTGGGGGTCTCTGTACTGGTACCTCGTACAGGTACATCGGTACTGGTGTGGCCATGTATTGTTGTCAATATAAGGACATCTCTTACTGGTGTCCTTCCCTTCATATATCCTAAATTTGTAGGTATACCCTGATGCACTCTCGCACAGCTTATACATCTTCACGCCATACCGTGCCCTCTTACTCGGCAGGTACTGGTGGAATTGAAGCCTCCCTTTAAAATGTACCAAGGACTCATCAATAGAAATACATTTCTCGGGGGTGTATGCTTGGGAAAACTGAGTACTGAAATAGTCTAATAGGGGTCTCTGTTTATACAAACGGTCAAAACTGGGGTCATCTCAGGGTGGGCACTACTCGTTATCAGTATAATGTAAGAAGCGAAGTATTGCCTAATTTTATTTATTTTTTTAGGTTCCAGTTCAGTTCTGAAGTTGCTTTGAGGGGCCTATATTTTAAAAACCTGTATCAAACACCCCATTTTAGAAACAAGACCCCTCAAAAGTATTCACAACAGCATTTAGAAAGTTTATTAACCCCTTAAGGACGCAGGCTTGTTTTGGCCTTAAGGCTCCGAGCCCATTTTTCAAATCTGACATATTTCACTTTATGTGGTAATAAAGTCGGAATGCTTAAACCTATCCAAGCGATTCTGAGATTGTTTTCTCGTGACACATTGGGCTTTATGTTAGTGGTAAAATTTGGACGATATATTCAGTGTTTATTCGTGAAAATTTCAAAATTTAGAGAAAATTTATAAAAAATAGCATTTTTCAGAATTTAAATGTATCTGCTTGGAAAACAGATGGTTATACCACCCAAAATAGTTACTACTTCACATTTTCAATATGTCTACTTTAGATTGGCATAGTTTTTTGAACATTCTTTTATTTTTCTTGGACGTTACAAGGCTTAGAACATAAACAGCAATTTCTCATATTTAAGAAAATGTCAAAAGCCTTTTTTTTTAAGGTACACGTTCAGTCCTGAAGGGGCTTTGAGGGGCCTATGTTTTAGAAACCCCCATAAAACACCCCATTTTGAAAACTAGACCCCTCAAAAAATTTAAAACAGCATTTAGAAAGTCTATTTAACCCTTCAGGCATTTCACAGAAAGTAAAGCAAAGTGGAGGTGAAATTTGCAAATGTAATTTTTCTTGCTGAATTTCAATTGTATTCAATTTTTTTCTGTAACACAGAAGGTTTTACCAGAGCAACACTACTAAATATGTATTGTCCAAATTCTGCCATTTTTAGAAATGTCCCACATGTGGCTCTACTGCGCTCGTGGACTAAAACACAAGCCCCAGAAGCAAAGAAGCACCTAGTGCATTTTGAGGCCTCTTTTTTATTAGAATATATTTTAGGCAGCATGCCAGGTTTGAAGAGGTGTTGAGGTGCCAAAACAGTAGGAATCCCACAAAAGTGACCCCGTTTCGGAAACTACACCCCTCAAGAAATGTATTTATGGTTGTTGTTACCATTTTGACCTCACAGTTTTTACACAGCACGTATTTGAATTGGGCTGTGAAATTAAAAAAAATGAAATTTTTTCCAATAAGATGTCATTTTTGATCAAAATTTATTATTTTCACTGGGAACAAAATACCCCATTTTGTTGCCCAATTTCTCCTGAGTGCAGCAATACCCCATTTGTGGCGATAAACTGCCGTTTGGGCCCATGGGTGGCCTCAGAAGGAGCGCTGTGTGTTCTTTGGAGTGCAGATTTTGCTGGATTCGTTTTCGGGTGCCATGTCGCATTTGCAGAGCCCCAGAGGTATCAATGCAATGGAAACCCACCAGAAGTGACCCTATTTTGGAAACTACACCCCTCAAGGAATTCATTTATTGGTGTTGTGACCATTTTGACCCCATAGTTTTTTCACATAACTTATTTGAATTGGGCTGGGAATTCAAACAAAATTAATTTTTTCCAATAATATGTAGTTTTGGCTGAAAATTTCTTATTTTCACAAGAAATAAAATACCCCATTTTATTGCCCAATTTGTCCTGAGTGCGGCAATGCCCAATTTGTGGTGATAAACTGACGTTTGGGTCCATGGGAGGGCTCAGAAGGAAAGGACCACCATTTGGCCTACTGGGGATTTTCTGGTGCTAAGTCATGTATGCAGAAGCCCCTGAGGTACCAGTACAGTTGAAACCCCCAAGAAGTGACCCCGTTTTAAAAACTACACCCCTTAAGGCATTCATCTAGAGGTGTAGTGAGCATTTTGACCGGAGACATACACCCCATAAACTGTAATGTGGGTTCTCACGGGTATGGCGATACCCTACATGTGGCTGTTATCAGCTGCCTGGGCACACAGCAGGGCTCAGAAGGGAAAGATGAGGGGGGATAAGCTGTGCGGAGTGCATCAGGGTAAGTAAAACTGGGGTAGATTAAAAATCAAGGGATATATGATACATTTTGAAGCACTCTTTCATACGGAGCCTTAGTTTTTCAGGAAACGTGTCACATTGATATATTGTGTCCTCCCTTATCCCCCTCTTATAGCAGACTTTGTACCTCTTTTGACTTTTTCCCTTCTTGCCAGTTTGGGCAACTTCTCCTGGAAAGTGTTGCCCTGGTATGATGCGTGTGGCCTCGCTTACAGAAGTACTGGGTGCCCCCCCTTCTTGGTCCCTAAAAATTTGTTTCTTGATAACCACCTCTTGAAATTCCAGGAAAGTTTCCGTCTGGCCTGCACATCGACGTAGCACGTACACATTGTACAATGCCATCTGTATGATGTGCCCGGCCAGCTTCTTATACCACACCACATGGCGCTGTAGGGCTTCAGGACTTGATGTGACAAGTCCACCCCTCCCATGTACCTATTGTAGTCCAGGATGCAGTCTGGTTTGGGAGTCTCTGTACTGGCACCTCGTACAGGTACGTGGGTACTGGTGTGATATAACAAAGAAACTAACACGGCGCCACATAGTGTGAGTAAGCCCAATCAGACAGTCAGAGTATGACGAATGGATGCTTACCACAGCTGGATAGGTCAATCACTTCGAAAAAGATGTAGATCGTGAAGAGTGCTGCTGCCGAAATCCCAAACGGTCACACCAAGTGTAACCGTACAATATTGGCAATTTTGAGGTAGAAAAAAGAGGGATGTAACCACGGCGCTGCTACTCAATGAGGATGCAGAAATTAATGATAGTATTTATTAATAAGAAGGCTACGCGTTTCAATGCCGCACCGGCACCTTCCTCAGGCCATATGAAATGCAGTCAAAACAAGGCAGATTTATAAGCACCACGCGGATAAAAAAGCCGCCAATGTGATCAGGGTCAGAGGGCAACAATGACGTAATCAGTTACACAGATCTCCAGTTTAACAGAAAAAGGTGTCTAAGAATAACAAATGACATTAATGTTTAAACAAACACCAAAATTGACACATCGTAATATTTACAAATTAGTTAAAATAAATGAATTAATAAAAAAGTGAAAACATCGGGAAAGACAGCCCGCACATAGAAATGCCCGAAAACTGACGCCCGCTAAACGAAAAGACAATTACTATAATAGGGGCAACTGAAAAATGTCTGAAAATGCAATATAAAATACGTAGTAATTAATAAATAGGATCTAAAAATTAAAATTACTTATGTGTACATTTAGTTAGGTCAAAAACCTATAAGTATATTGAATAATCAATGAATATATTAGAATAAATATAATTAAAATTACAACTATCATAAGCCTAAAAATGTGTGAAACATATACCTGCAATATTAAAGAGAAAAAAGCAGAGCCCGTCAAAAGACCAGCTGTGCAACCACATAGCCGCCCAAGAATCAGAACCATGGACAGCTCGGAAAGAGAAATAACCGGATCAAAGAACAAAGGTTGTAATGTGAACACGAACCATTACACCATTGTACTACTAAAATATAATAATTGATGAATAATTGCTTTCGATCTCATTCATCAATTATTATATTTTAGTAGTACAATGGTGTAATGGTTCGTGTTCACATTACAACCTTTGTTCTTTGATATACTTATAGGTTTTTGAGCTAACTAAATGTACACATAAGTAATTTTTATTTTTAGATCCTATTTATTAATTACTACGTATTTTATATTGCATTTTCAGAAATTTTTCATTTGCCCCTATTATAGTAATTGTCTTTTCGTTTAGCGGGCGTCAGTTTTCGGGCATTTCTATGTGCGGGCTGTCTTTCCCGATGTTTTCACTTTTTTATTAATTCATTTATTTTAACTAATTTGTAAATATTACGATGTGTCAATTTTGGTGTTTGTTTAAACATTAATGTCATTTGTTATTCTTAGACACCTTTTTCTGTTAAACTGGAGATCTGTGTAACTGATTACGTCATTGTTGCCCTCTGACCCTGATCACATTGGCGGCTTTTTTATCCGCGTGGTGCTTATAAATCTGCCTTGTTTTGACTGGATTTCATATGGCCTGAGGAAGATGCCGGTGCGGCATTGAAACGCGTAGCCTTTTTATTAATAAATACTATCATTAATTTCTGTATCCTCATTGAGTAGCAGCGCCGTGGTTACATCCCTCTTTTTTCTACCTCAAAATTGGGTACTGGTGTGGCCATGTATTGTTGTCAATACAAGGACATCTCTCTTGTCCTTGTACTTGACACACAATATGTTGCTGCTAGATTGTGCCCTGCTCTCACCCCTTTTGAGTGTTTGCTCTGCAAAGTCTTAGGGAGGCGTCTCAGATTTCTTCTAGCAGTGCCGCATGCCGCAGGACTGGAAGCGAGGCAGTTGAAGAGTGGGACGCTGGTATAAAAATTATCCAGGTAGAGGTGGTAACCCTGGTCCAGCAGTGTGTGCACCAAATCCCACACAATTTTTGCATTAACTCCCAGGAAGGGGGAGCATTCTGGGGGCTGAGCACTGGTGTCCTTCCCTTCATATATCCTAAATTTGTAGGTATACCCTGATGCACTCTCGCACAGCTTATACATTTTCACGATATACCTTGCTCTCTTACTCGGCAGGTACTGGCGGAATTGAAGCCTCCCTTAAAATGTACCAAGGACTCATCAATAGAAATACACTTCTCGGGGGTGTATGCTTGGGAAAACCGGGCACTGAAACGGTCAAAACTGGGGTCGTCTTGGAGTAGGCAATGCTCATTAGGAGAAGCGAAGTATTGCCTCGTTTTTATTTTTATTTAGGTTACAGTTCAGTTCTGAAGTTGCTTTGAGGGGCCTATATATTAGACACCCCTATGAAACACCCCATTTTAGAAATTAGACCCCTCAAAGTATTCACAACAGCATTTAGAAAGTTTATGAACCCTTTAGGTGTTTCACAGGAATTTAGAGCATAGTAGAGGTGAAATTTACATATTTATTTTTGTCAGAAAATCCTTTTGATACCATTTTTTTCTATAACACAAAAGGTTTTACCAGAGAAACGCAACTCAATATTTATTGCCCAGATTCTGCAGTTTTGAGAAATATCCCACATGTGGCCCTAGTGCGGTAATGGACTGAATCACCGGCCTCCGAAGCAAAGGAGCACCTAGTGGATTATGAGGCCTCTTTTTTTATTAGGCACCATGTCCAGTATGAAGAGGTCTTGTGGTGCCAAAACAGTGGAAACCCCCCAAAAGTGACCCCATTTTGGAAACTAGACCCCTTGAAGAATTCATTGTAGTTTTCTTGGGGTGCATGCGGCTTTTTGATCAGTTTTTATTCTATTTTTAGGTGGCGTGGTGACTAAAAAACAGCAATTCTACTATTGTTTTTTTATTCTATTTTTTTTACAGCGTTCACAGTGCGCTATAAATGACCTATTCACTTTATTCTGCGGGGCGATACGATTACGGCGATACCAGATGTTTATAGTTTTTTTTTATGTCTTATGGCGTTTGCACAATAAAATACGTTTTGTAAAAAATGATTCACTTTTTGTGTTATCTTATTCTAAGAGCCATAACGTTTTTATTTTTCCATCAATAAAGCCGTGCGAGGACTTATTTTTTGCGTAACGAACTGTAGTTTCAATCATTACCATTTTTAGGTACATGCGACTTTTTGATCTCTTTTTATTCCATTTTTTGGGAGGTGAAGTGACCAAACAATTGTGATTCTGGTACGGTTTATTAATATTTTCTTTTACGGCGTTCACTGCGCGGGATAAATAATGAAAAATTTTTGTAGTTCAGGCCGTTACGGACGCGGCGATACCAATTATGTATAGTTTATCTATTTTTATTAATAATAATAAAAGGACTGATAAGGGAAAAAGGGGGATTTTTAATTTTATTACTTTTAAAACTTTTATTTTCTTATTTTTACACATCTTTTTTTTTACTTTATTACTTTGTCCCACTAGGGGACTTGAGGGCAGGAGGCCCTAATCGCTATTCTAATACACTGCACTACATGCGTAGTGCAGTGTATTAGAGCTGTCAGCTACTCACTGACAGCAAGCATAGTGGGTCCTGACTTTGTAGTACGTCACTGAGCGTTAAGGGGTTAACCCTTTAGGTGTTTCACAGGAATTTAAAGCAAAGTAGAGGTGAAATTTACATTTCATTTTTTTGTCAGAGAATCCTTTTTATTCAATTTTTTTCTTTAAAACGGAAGGTTTTACCCGAGAAACGCAACTCAATACTTATTGCCCAGATTCTTCAGTTTTGAGAAATATCCCACATGTGGCCCTAGTGTGGTAAAGGACTGTACGACCGGCCTCCGAAGCATAGGAGCACCTAGTGGATTTTTAAGCCTCCTTTTTATTAGCCACCATGTCTGGTTTGAAGAGGTCTTGTGGTGCCAAAACAGAGGAAACCCCCCAAAAGTGACCCTATTTTGGAAACTAGACCCCTTGAGGAATTCATTGTAGTTTTCATGGGGTGCATGTCACTTTTTGATCAGTTTTTATTCTATTTTTAAGAGGCGTGGTGACTAAAAAACAGCAATTCTACTATTGTTTTTAATTCAATATTTTTTTTTTACAGCGTTCACCGTGCGCTATAAATGACATATTCACTTTATTTTGCAGGTCAATACGGTTACGGTGATACCATATGTTTATAGTTTTTTTTTATGTCTTATGGCGTTTGCACAATAAAATACTTTTTGTAAAAAATCATTTACTTTTTGTGTTGCCATATTCTAAGAGCCATAACTTTTTATTTTTCCATCAAGAAAGCCTTGTGAGGACTTGTTTTTGCGTAACGAACTGTAGTTTGAATCAGTACCGTTTTTAGATATGTTTTTAGACTTTTTGATCTTTTTTTATTCCATTTTTTGGGAGGTGAAGTGACCAAACAATTGTGATTGTGGTACGGTTTATTATTATTTTCTTTTATGGCGTTTACCGCGCGGGATAAATAACTAAATACTTTTGTAGTTCAGGCTGTTACGGATGCGGCGATACCAATTATGTATAGTTTATTTGTTTGTTTATTTTTATTTTCTTATTTTTACGCAACTTTTTTTTTTACTTTGTCCCACTAGGGGACTTGAGGGCACGAGGCCCTGATTGCAATTCTAATACTTCACTACATGCGTAGTGCAGTGTATTAGAGCTGTCAGCTACTTGCTGACAGCAAGCATAGTGGGTCCTGACTTTGTCAGGACCCACTAGGCTTCCGTAGATGGCATAGCCGGACGCCATTGTTAGGCATCCGGTTGCCATAGCAACCATTGGTGCCCGCTATCAAGTAGTGGGCAGTCAATGGTGGTTTAACCCCTAAGAAGCTGCAATCGCTATTGAACGCGGCTTCTAAACATTGGTCCCCACTATAGGAGCTGCGGCAACTGCTATACGAGACAGCAGCTGTCACAACTCCTGTATGTGTCGGGAAGACGGACAAAATGGCCAATCATCTCGTTATGTACTATTCCGTCATGGACCGCGAACGATGTGGTTACCATGACGGAATAGTACGTCACGGAGCACAAAGCAGTTAATCAATTTTTTCTGCAAAACAGAAGGTTTTACCAGAGAAACACAACTCAATATTTATTGCCTAGATTCTGCAGTTTTTAGAAATATCCCACATGTGGCCCTAGCGTTCTTATGGACTGAAGCACAGGCCTCAGAAGCACGTAGTGGATCTTGTTGCCTTCTTTTTATTAGATTAGATTGTAGGCATCATGTCCGGGTTGAAGAGGTCTTGTGGTGCCAAAACAAAGGAAACACCCCCAAAAAAAGACCCCATTTTGGAAAATACACCCACAACTAATTAATCTAGGGGTGTAGTGAACATTTTGACCCCACTGGTGTCTAAGATATTTATTTTTTTAATTCAAATGAAAATTGTTGTTGTAGCTAAAACAACATTTCCATGAGGAATAAAGGAGAAAAAGCCCCCCAACATTTGTAAAGCAATATATGGAAATACCCCATACGTGGTCATATACTGCTATTTAGGCACACGGTAGAGCTCATAAGGGAAGGGGCGCCATTTGGCTTTTGGAGCGCAGATTCTGCTGGATTGGTTTCTCGGCGCCATGTCTCATATACAAAATACCCTAAGGTACCAGTACAGTGGAAACCCCCCAAAAGTGACTCTATGTGGGAAACTACACCCCTTGAGGAATTCATCAAGGGGTGTAGTGAGCATTATAACTTCACAGGTGCTTCGTAGATTTTATTAGAATTTGGCCGTGAAAATAAAAAATATCAAAAGACGTAACTTTAGCTCAAAATTTTTCATTTTTGGAAATACCCACTATCTTGTCATAAACTGCTGCTTGGGCATACGGCAGGGCTCAGAAGGGAAGGAGGGCCATTTGGCTTTTGTAGCGCAGATTTTCTGGGATAGTTTCTGGGCGCTATGTCGATTTGCAAAGCCCCTTAGGTACCAGTACAGTGGAAACCCCCAGAGAAGTGACCTCATTTGGGAAACTACACCCCACAATGAATTAATCTAGGGTTTTAGTGAGTATTTTGACCCCACAGGTTTTTGCTGATTTTATAAAAATGGAGCCTTTAAAAATGTTAAATTAATTTTTTCCCAATAAGATGTAATAATTTTAAGTTAACAATTTTTAATTTTCGAGAGGAATAAAGGGAAAAAAAAGCAACCCAAAAGGAGGAACCCCCCCCAGTAGTGGCCTCATTTTGGAAACTACACCCCTTTAAGGCATTCACCCAAGGGTAAGGCCACACGGAGTGGCCCTGACACAGTCGCTACGCGTTCAACAACCGCACCGGCACCATGTTCGGTGCTGCTGTCAAATACCCTGTTAATGGACATGCGTAATCGCGGGTAAAACAGCCCTTTACCTGCAAAATCATGCCACAGGAGACTGTGAGGGGGAAGCTATAAGGGCATTATACTGTGTGGGGCAGCTATGGGGGCATTATACTGTGGGGGCATTCATGTCTGTCTGGGTAAGGCAGATGGGCATAGGCGTGCGCATGGGTCTGGTGGTGTTAGGGAGGGGTAGGGGGGCCCAAGCTGAATTCTTGCACCAGGGCCCATTAGCCTTTAGCCACGCCCCTGGTTTGGACTCTTTGAACTGGACCTCGGCTTTGTTTTTGGATTTTCCCTCTGCTCACTGATTTGGACATTCTGCTCTCCCCTGGTTTTGATCTCTGCAAGTCCTGGTACTCTTCTGTTTTGCAATTTGGACTTTTAGTATCTCCTGGTTGTGAACTCTGCTTGCTGATTACCCCTCTGGCTTGTCTGGTTATCTGTTCTGGTATTGCCTGCATTGCACTTCCTGTCCAACACTGTATTCTGTAAAAGCAACCTTGGTTCTATTCAACCAAATCCAACCTGCCTTGCATTAGGCTCTGGAGAAGACCATAGAGTAGCCTTCGACTCTGCTGAACAGAGTGGTGACGGGTGAAGTAGCTGATTTACCTTCTTGATCCAGACAGTCTCCAGCTGCCTTTGGGGAATTGCTCGTTTAGCAATTCCAGAAACTTGCACTCTGGGGAATTGCTCAAGTAGTGATTCCTTTACAAGTATATCATCCAATATGCTAGAGTCCATTTGAGTCCATTTTCCCTTCCCTTCCAGTTAGGTTTCCTTTTTCCCATTTACTTCTTTCTTGGACTAGCAGCAGAGACTACACGTGGAGGATAACTCGGCGTCTCCAGTTGCGTAGCTATAGAGGTTGCAATGGTCGCAGTTGCTACCAGGCCCCTAAGCCTGACTGCGCTGGTCCCACTTCCAACTGTATCTGCGTCCTCAGGACAGTTCAATTCAATGCTGGAGCCTTGCTCCAGCATTCACTGTGCCGCGAGCGGCTTGGCGCAGGCAGGTGTGATGTGACGTTATTGCGCCTGTCTGCACCGAGTCACTCACAGCACAGTGCAGAGAAGGATCTCCTCCACCCGTCGTGGGAACGGGGGGATAGGTAAGTAATTATGTTATTATTTTTGTATTAGGCTCATATGGGGGCATTATACTGGGCATGGGAGGGGGCTCATATGGTGGCTGCTGAGGGAACATTATACTGTACAGGGAGCATTTTACTGTATGGGGCAGCTATTTGGGCATTATACTGTATAGTGCAGCTGTGGGGGGCATTACACTGTATAGTGCTGCTGTGGGGGGCATTATACTGTATGGGGCAGCTATGGGTGGCAATATACTGTGGGGCAGCTATGGGGGGCATTATACTTTGGGAGGCAGCTATGGGTGGGCATTATACTTTGTGGGGGGCAGCTATGGAGAGCATTGTACTGTATGGGGGCATTATACTGTGTGGTGGCATTAGACTGTGGGGGCAGCTATGGGTGGCAATATACTATGGGGCAGGTATGGGGGGATTATACTGTGGGGGCAGCTATGGGGAGCATTATACTGTGTGGGGCAGCTATGGGGGGCATTATACTATAGGGGTGGTCAGGCAAGGCGGCTGGGCATAGGTGTGTTGGGGAGGGGTAGGGGGCCCCAAGCTGAATTCTTGCACCAGGGCCCATGAGCCTTTAGCTACACCCCTGGACATCTCACTACGCCTGGTGCGACGTTTCGGGGTATTGTCCCAATTCTCAAGCATGCGTGGTTACACCCAAAACCAGCTTAAAGAGGCTCTGTCACCAGATTTTGCAGCCCCTATCTGCTATTGCAGCAGATAGGCGCTGCAATGTAGATTACAGTAACGTTTTTATTTTTAAAAAACGAGCATTTTTGGCCAAGTTATGACCATTTTCGTATTTATGCAAATGAGGCTTGCAAAAGTACAACTGGGCGTGTTGAAAAGTAAAAGTACAACTGGGCGTGTATTATGTGCGTACATCGGGGCGTGTTTACTACTTTTACTAGCTGGGCTTTCTGAAGAGAAGTATCATCCACTTCTCTTCAGAACGCCCAGCTTCTGGCAGTGCAGATCTGTGACGTCACTCACAGGTCCTGCATCGTGTCGGCACCAGAGGCTACAGATGATTCTGCAGCAGCATCGGCGTTTGCAGGTAAGTCGATGTAGCTACTTACCTGCAAACGCTGATGCTGCTGCAGAATCAACTGTAGCCTCTGGTGCCGACACGATGCAGGACCTGTGAGTGACGTCACAGATCTGCACTGCCAGAAGCTGGGCGTTCTGAAGAGAAGTGGATGATACTTCTCTTCAGAAAGCCCAGCTAGTAAAAGTAGTAAACACGCCCCGATGTACGCACATAATACACGCCCAGTTGTACTTTTACTTTTCAACACGCCCAGTTGTACTTTTGCAAGCCTCATTTGCATAAATACGAAAATGGTCATAACTTGGCCAAAAATGCTCGTTTTTTAAAAATAAAAACGTTACTGTAATCTACATTGCAGCGCCTATCTGCTGCAATAGCAGATAGGGGTTGCACAATCTGGTGACAGAGCCTCTTTAAACAGCTTTAACGTGATACAAATGGCTTCTACAAAAAACGTGCGTATTAGCGAATCACTATTTAGTGTATCTAAAATTTATAACAGTAAAAACAAACATTGAGCTTAATGGAAATATATCGGAAGTTTCATGATCTATATATATATATTATAACTTTCTTGGGCTAAATTCTCACGTTGCATTTTCATTTAAACAAAAACATGTTTTTCATATTGTTGTACCCGCGGTCGCTGACTGCCGGCACATCATACTCACCAACCGCTGCAACCATTGGACGCTTGGAGCTTGCCGGCGACTCCCTTCTCAGAGGGAACAATCAAGCACTTTTGACTGTTCTCTTCCTGGCTCCGCATGATATGTATGTTTATTTAGTATAGATTAACATTGATCTTGCCTGTATTATATGGGATAGCATCATTTTGTTCGTAATAGCACTTTATTGAATAAAATTCTCTTAAACATTTAACGTGGTAGGCTTTAATTGACTTGTCTAGGTACTTTTAAATATATGCGAGCATTGATGCCCCAGCCCCTGACAGGCCTGGCGTATTTTCTTTAGCCTTGGATTTTACCTGGCCGTTTCCAATATGTTTGGTTTGAGGAATGCTCGCAGTACTTACAACATCATGAACATATGTCTTACAGGACAGTTAGTAAAAGGGCTAGGTGTCCAAAAATATGGATAACCACCTCCCAAGTATTTAACAGAAACTCCACTATAAATTAATACACATTAAACAAAGGAGTCATACACTATTACCAATATTTCAAAAAGTATAGAAAAATTCTAATTTGATTGAATAACAACACATATAAATACACATAAAATAGAGAGTTCGATCTGGATAACTGTATATGAGCTATGTACAGAAGAGTGAGTCACATAAGTATCAACCGAAAACTCTCTTATACAGAGGGCTAGCAAGCCATATCCGGAGTGGCTATAAAGGTGGAATATTACATGAACAATAGGGTATACAAAGGCAGTACATATAGCAGTATAATTACCCAGGCTGCGACTACCCTGATGTCTTCATCCAGCTGTTGGCGTCGCGACCATTCGTTTTGGTCATACAGTTCGGCCATCACGGCAGTTGCTTGGGCCACTGTAGTGACCCTCTTGGTCCTTGACTCGGCCGGGGCCACTCGCAGTGGGGGAATCTCGTTTTCCTCCTGTTCTTCATCCACCTCTCCGCAAGGGATTTCACAGGGTTGTCGGGATAGCACATCCGCTTTGGTGTGATCCTTGCCCCGTTTGTAATGGATAACGTAGTCGAACCGAGCCAACCGGGCCACGCACCTCTGTTCCATTGCTCCCAATTTTGCAGTATTTAGGCCAGGGGGTTGTTATCAGTGTAGATGTCCACCTTGCTGCCAGCTAAATATTCTGCAAAGCGTTCCGTCACTGCCCACACGATAGCTAGAAGCTCCAGTCTAAATGAGCTGTA
This sequence comes from Rhinoderma darwinii, assembly GCF_050947455.1. Classification (NCBI taxonomy): domain Eukaryota; kingdom Metazoa; phylum Chordata; class Amphibia; order Anura; family Rhinodermatidae; genus Rhinoderma; species Rhinoderma darwinii. The sequence continues at coordinate 220,104,902 of NC_134687.1, forward strand.
TTTCGCGGGGTTGCGCTCCGTTGGTCGGAGGCTGCGGCTACCATATGCGATGACCCGTTCGGTTCCTCCTTGCTGTTGTGCCAGCATGGCTCCCAGTTCTTTTAAGCTACCTTCGGTGTATAACCGGAATGTTCGATTAAAGTCAGCGAAAGCTAGGATAGGGGCTGTCACTAGCCTGGTCTTCAACTTCTCGTAAGTCCCCATTAACCTCTGGAATGTACTGGGTGCGTTTGTGAGCCCAAACGGCATTCGGTTAAATTCAAATAGTCCAGAGGGAGTGATGAATGCAGTCTTCTCCTTGTCCTTTTCCTTCATGGGCACCTGCCAGTACCCACTGGCTGGGTCCAGGGTTGTATAAAATCGTGCTTCTTGCATGGCAGTTAACGACTCCTCCACCTGTAGTAGCGGATAGGCATCTCGATGAGTGCATGCGTTTACCTTCCGATAGTCCACGCAAAATCTAAGGGAGCCATCCTTCTTACGTACCAGAACGATTGGAGCCGCCCACAGACTTTGGCTCTCCCTGATCACTTGACCTTCCAACATCTTCTGTAATAGGCCATTTAGCTCTCGATGCACTGCCGGTGAGATATTTCTATACCGTTCCCTGATAGGTGGGTTGATTCCGGAGTGGATTTCATGCTGGATAGTGGTGGTACACCCGTAGTCATTTTCGTGTTGGGCGAACACCCAGTCAAACCATCGCACAAAAAGCTTCAACTGCTCCTCGGCCTCTGTCGTCGGGGCCACTCTGTCCAGCTCCAATTGTTGCTACAGCCGGTATAATGTCCGTGGCTGCGGGCTGTCAGCTCTGGTCTCCCCTTGACAGCCGCAGCCATGAGTCGGCAAGCGCTGGCCCCAGCCTCCTCCTCAGGAGAAGCCAGCGCTCGCGTCTACTCACAACAGCCGGATCCTGTAGGGTGCGCGCGCAAGCTCGTGACCCGCTCTTAAAGGGGCAGCGCGCGCACCGGACCTCGTTCATGAACCTTGACCCGTGAGTACTCTGGACTATAAGAGGGGTCCAGCCCCCTAGTTCTATGCCTGAGCTTTGTTGTGTATTCCTAGTCTGTCTTGCATATGGCCCTCTAGTGTTTTCCTGCTCCCAGTGTTCCAGTTCCTGTATACTATACTTGTATCCTGATCTAGTGCCGTGCTGTGCTGTATACCATGCCTGTCCTGCTTCTCCACGCCTGACGTCCACCTGCTGCCAAGTTCCTGCCAAGCCTGCCTTGCTACTGTCTGAGCTGCCAAAGGTACCCTATACGAACTATAGACTTTGACCTGCGTCCTGTTGGCCAGCTGCCTTACCGCCAAGACTGTACAGCCCAGTGGGTCCACGAACCCTACGTGACAGTAGGCTCAGGCCATGGACCCGGCTGGTCGATCCAAGACCATAACGACGTCACAGGAGATGCGGGCGGATTTGCTGGACCTCCAGTCTCGACAGGACCAACTCCTCCAGGCTTTGAACATTCTCGTACGTCAGCAGGAGGCACGAGCTGCCATTCCTCCTACTACACCTCCTGGCAGTGTTGATCCTCAGACTACACCTCCTGGCAGTGGCGACCCGCGTTTTTCTTTGCCTCTTCCAGACCACTATGATGGAGACGCAGGTTTCTGTCGTGGATTTTTGAACCAGTGCCAGATCCATTTCAGCCTGTATACTAGGACATTTTCTTCTGATGGCGCAAGGGTCGCTTTCATCATCTCTCTCCTCACTGGCAAGGCTCTTGCATGGGCGAACCCTATCTGGGAGAGGCAAGGACCAGAGACCCGTGACTTCCAAGCCTTTCTCCGGACTTTTCAAATGGTGTTTGAGGAGCCTGGACGGGTCTCATCTGCAGCGGCTACCATGATTAAACTACGCCAAGGAGATATCTCCGTGTGCGAGTACGCCATCCACTTCCGCACCCTGGTGGAAAACTTTTATGGAACAATGAGGCCCTGGTAGCTGCATTCTAGCATGGACTGTCTCCTAAAATTAAGGACGAACTTGCCGCTCGAGACCTGCAATCTACCCTGGATGACCTCATCTTTCTGTCCGCCTGGATTGATATGCGGATCCGAGAGCGCCTCCAAGAGGTTCGTCGGGAGGGAGACCCTCCTAGTCTGGTGCCTACTTTACAGCAACCCGTGCTGTGCTCAGATGTCGATCCTCCTAAGGAGTGTGTGATGATGGACCGGGCTAAGTTATCCACCCAGGAGAGACAACACAGACGCACTTCGGGACTTTGTCTTTTTTGCGGCCTCGGTGGCCATCTTGTGCGCCTGTGCCCCCAAAAGTCCCAAAGCCTAGGGTTGCTAGGAGTGACAACCCTGGGGAAAAAGGACTTCCATCCAAATTGTCCTTACCCGTGGCCATAGTGTCCGGCGAGAGAACGCATCAGGTCTCTGCGTATCTGGACTCTGGATACACTGCTAATTTCATCCGGAGAGACCTGGTGGACCTTCTTCAGTTGCCTACGACCCCTATGGAGAGCCCGTTGACAATTGCTTCAGTTGATGTCTACCCCTGCCAGACCCAGTTATTGCTGTGACCAAACCACTGAGGCTCCAAGTAGGGGCTCTCCACTCCAAACTGCTGTCGTTCTATGTCCTACCCAGAGCCGTTGACCCTGTGTTGCTGGGCCTGCCTTGGCTCCGATTGCATGCCCCAGTCCTGGACTGGAACTCTGGAGAGGTTCTCCAGTGGGGCCCCGAGTGTCACAATCGTTGCCTGGGACAGATTCGTTCGGCTCAGCCTCAGTCACTCAGTCACTGGCAGGATTGCCTAGTCATTTTGCTTAATTTGCGGACGTCTTCAGCAAGAAAGAGGCGAAGACACTGCCCCCAGATCGGGCATATGACAGTCCTATTGAGCTGATTCCTGGTGCTTCCCTTCCCCGTGGTAGGGCATATCCTCTCTCTCTGCCAGAGACTCTGTCTATGTCCACCTATGTTAGAGAGAACTTGGAGCGGGGCTTCATACGCAAGTCTTCCTCCCCGGGTTCTTCTTCGTCAAAAAGAAGGATGGTTCTCTTCGTCCCTGTATAGACTACCGGGGTCTCAACCAGATCACGGTGAAAAATAAGTATTCATTGCCATTGATCTCAGAATTATTTGACCGTATACGTGGTGCCAAGATTTTTTTCAAGTTAGACCTGCGTGGAGCTTACAACCTAATCCGGATTCGCCAGGGTGACGAATGGAAGACGGCATTTAACACCCTGGACACACACTATGAATCTCTAGTAATGCCCTTCGGCTTGTGTAATGCCCCCGCAGTCTTCCAGAAGTTTATTAATGACATTTTCCGTGACCTCCTCCTATGTTGGTGTAGTAGTCTATCTTGATGACATCTTGATTTTTTCTCCAGATCCTATGACTCATCAGAAACATGTCCGTCAAGTCTTGCTGCGGTTAAGGGAGAATCATCTGTACGCCAAATTGCAGAAGTGCGTGTTTGAGAGAGAAGCGCTACCCTTCCTGGGCTACATCATCTCGAATAGAGGTCTCAAGATGGATCCTGAAAAGGTAAAGTCCGTCCTGGAATGGCCACGTCCTCAAGGCTTGAGGGCCATACAGCATTTTCTGGGATTCACCAATTTTTACAGACAGTTCATCCCAAACTTCTCTTCACTGACATTTTTTTGGGTGGCGTCCATCACCGATCATGCCCCTGACTTGTAGATGTTCTACATATAAATTTATACATTTAGCATTCAATTATTTTTTCTAAATCATAGTGTGTCTCGCACTGTTGTGGGGTGCGTTGTGTGCTTCTGCGGGGGACCTGGTGGGGGAGCCCCACCCCCTGTGTTGGGCACTGGGGGTGGCCTTCCCTATCTGTTTACCCCCTGCTGGTGCACACCGTGCTGCACGGGGGTCTGATGCACTCATCTGTATATCACAGTGTGTTTTATAAAATCTGTTAGACAAATGTGATATGCGCACCGTGGTGGTGTATGGTGCAGTGGGTACTGCTGTGGGGGTCCGGGTGGGGGATCTCCACCGCCGACGTTGGGCATTGGTGGTGATCTTCCTCAACCGTGTCTCCGCTGTTTGTTCACGCTGTGCTGCACAGTGACGGGGAACAATCATATTCAGGTTATATTTATAATGCATGCATAGGGATACAATAGGTGACTTGTAATACATATATGCATATATAACTAACCGTGGATACTGCAAACATCTTGAACTCCTCTGCAAATCAATAATCTTTAGATAGTCTGTACGGTAGATTCGGACTTTAGCGCTGGGTTGTTTGACACATAGGGTGATTCACATGCTGTGCCGGAAGTTGTCAGAGGTAGGGCGGAAGCGCAGATGATGGGGAAACCTGCCACTGCACTGAACACTCCTTACACGGAAGACACACATGGGAGGTTTTAATGAATCGCTATGCGCCATTGGTCACCAATATACAGGTTTAGTATTTAAACCATACTCCAATACACTAGAATCGCTCCTGACGAAGGGTGCAAAACGCGCGTCGAGGTGTTCCTCTTCTGAGACCATCAACAGCTATTATGTCAGCCACAGGTAATAGATATGTAGCCTTGCCCATTACTTATATATGGTAGCCACATCAAACATCTCAAACAGACTTTACTTAGGAAGAGTGGAGGTAGATATTTTAAGGAACTCTTACTATTTGAGATTACATGCTCTTCCTATATGTTGTTATGTTACCTGCTGCATAATATGTACTACTACAACAATCAGGCTATGGTGGTTATTTGATGTTCTCGGAGTTTGTAAAATTATAAGTATAATACTTGTATGCATGGCCGGCCTTAGATATGTTCGACCAGTGTGGTCGCACAGGGCGCCAGCCGCCAAACTGCAAGAGGGGCGCCAGCGGGTGTGTGTATCCCCACGCCATTGCAACTACCAGCGGGGATACAGACACTAACTGCAGTCGCCTTTCCACCCAGGCGCTTCTTCACTTAGTGGCCGTCGCTACTGCTGTAACAGCCATAGCGGTTGCTAGCGGTGGCACTGGGCATGAGGGCGGTAGCGCCGCTAGCAGCTGCTGTGGCTGCTATAGCGGTAGCGATGGCACTATAGCAGAGCAGGGAGGTATCTCCCTGCTCTGCTGTCTACTAGCGCCACTGTAGTTCCCTGAAGGAGTGGAATCCCGGTGTGGCCGGGGATTCCACTCCTGGAGCGCTTCTTGATGTCTCTGTCCATATATCGACAGTGACATCAGGGGAAACTCCTGAAGTGGAATCCCCGGTCACAGCGCTGCAGACTCTATGACCGGGGATTCCACTCCAGGTGTAAAGGATCTGCCAGGCACAACTTCTGTGTATACTCCCATAGGTAATCAGTCTGCACCTGAGTCTGTGTCTCTGAGACTGACTCCATCTTCCACCACTCAGGATGGCAGGCTTAGGAGTGGGAGAGCCTATCGCAGCCTGGCCAGATGGAGCTAGCTCCCGCCCTCTGTCTATTTATACCTGCCTTTCCTGTTCCTCCTTTGCTTGTGATTCTTCTCGTGTGGTTTCCTGGCCCAGCTACAGTTTCTTATTATTTGATCCTGCTCCATACTGACCCTGGCTTACTGACTACTCTCCTGCTCTGCGTTTGGTACCTCGTGCACTCCTGGTTTTGACTCGGCTCGTTCACCATTCTTGTTTCTCACGGTGTTGCCGTGGGCAACTGCCCCTTTCCCTTTGCTTTGTGTTCCCTTGTCTGTTTGTCTCGTGCACTTACTGAGCGTAGGGACCGCCGCCAAGTTGTACCCCGTCGCCTAGGGCGGGTCGTTGCAAGTAGGCAGGGACAGAGTGGCGGGTAGATTAGGGCTCACTTGTCCGTTTCCCTACCCCCGTCATTACACCAGGAGAAGCCAATGACGTCATGGACACAGACGACAGAAGTTTCTCCTGGAGTGGAATCTGTGAGTGGGGGGCTGATGGTCATTTTACTGTGAGTGGGGGGCTGATGGTCATTTTACTGTGAGTGGGGGGCTGATGGTCTTCAAGTGGTTTCCACCTCTGACCTCCAATTGAAATTAATAGGAGGCAGAAAATACCTGCGGCGCCCGTTTGGAGCTTTTTTGTCCTGCGTCTTTTGCATTCGCTTCAATAGCTTAAGAAAAAACACAAAAAAAAAGTTAAACAACGCTGTCAGTTGCTGAAGGAATTTTGAGACAGATTTTTTTTGCCTTACAAAAAACGTGTGTGAACATGCCCTACGAGTGGAGTGCTTGTTCTTAGCCGTTTTCTGTCTTTCTCAAAACAATTTTTGGTAGGGGGGCCCTGAGGAAATTTTGTTTTTCCAGTGCTGCCTCGAGTCCGAAAAGGTTGGGAAGCTCTGTACTAGGCTACAGGGCCCCGTCATGGAGAAGCTCAGTTCGTCATAGGAACAGGGCCTAGATGAGTACAATTTTTGTTTTTGTTTGGGGGCACTGTCTACAAGGGGGAGGTGGGGGGGCTTTATGGAACGATCTACAAAAAGGAGGTGGGGAATTATGGCACTGTCTACAGGGAGGCAGTATGGCAAAATCTACAGGGGGCACTATACTGTGTGGGGGCCACTAAGTGGACATTATACCGTGTAGGGGTACTAGAGATGGCATAATACTGTGGGCACAGTTAGAGGACAAAATACTGTGTCCTTGAAGGGGTTGTAATATATTATATTATTAAATATTATTATTATACTGTATGGGGGCACTAAAGGGGCATTATAATTTTTTTATGGGCCATTTTTTTTTAATGATGGGGTGGGGTGCCGAAAGATCATTTTGCACAGGGCGCCATCTATCCTAGGGCCGGCACTGCTTGTATGTATATTTATGGGTATCTTTGGGAGGGTTTCCAATATTTGGAACAACATCTCCTATCTCTAACCTCACCAAGAAGGGTTTGAACGCCAAGGTGTGGACTCCTGAGGCAGAGTCCGCATTCAATACCCTGAAGAGTGCCTTCACGTCCGCCTCTATCCTCCATCATCCAGACGTTTCCCTACAGTTCTCGTTGGAGGTGGACGCCTCCTCTGTCAGTGCTGGTGCACTCTTGTTCCAAAGAGGTTCCAAGGGCAAGTCTAGGGTATGTGGATATTTCTCTAAGCTTTTCTCTTCCGCAGAGCGCAACTACTCGATTGGGGATCGGGAGTTACTGGCCATGAAATTGGCCCTGGAGGAGTGGAGACATCTACTAGAGGGCGCAGTTCACCCCATCCTGATTTTTACGGACCACAAGAACCTCACCTACCTCCAGATAGCCCAACGGCTAAATCCTCGTCAGGCCAGGTGGTCACTGTTCTTTGCCAGGTTCCAGTTTGAGCTCCATTATCGCCCGGCTGACAAGAATGTGAGGGCCGATGCCTTGTCCAGGTCTTTTGAGACAGAAGACACCATGGAGATGCCCCAGAACATTATCGACCCATCCTGTATTGTCTCCAGGGAGGACTTTTGTGCGCATGGCTCACCGAAGGAGAGTCCTCTAGACACGCCTCTAGACTGGCAGGTCACGCAGGGATCCGTAAGACCCGGGATTTGATTGCCCATCATTTCTGGTGGCACACGCTGCCCAAAGATGTTATGGACTTTGTTTCCTCCTGCTCTGTGTGTGCAGCTAACAAGGTCGCTCACTCCAGACCCGCTGGTCTGCTCCAGCCATTGCCTGTGCCCGATGTTCCCTGGCAGCATATAGCTATGGACTTTGTTACTGACTTGCCTCCCTCTGCCGGATGCAGTTCTGTCTGGGTGGTGGTGCATCGATTTCTGAAAATGGCCCACTTCATTCCTCTGACCGGCCTTCCGTCTGCTCCTCAACTGGCCAAGCTGTTTATCCAACACATCTTCCGCCTGCACGGCTTGCCGCAGCATATTGTGTCTGGAGAGCCCTCTGCGGACTTCTAGTTGTGAAGTTGGACTTTTCCTCGGCCTACCATCCTCAGTCCAATGGACAGGTCGAGAGGATACTGTAGCCTCCTCTTCAGGAGAAGCCAGCGCTCGCGTCTACACACCACAGCCGGATCCCGTAGGGTGCGCGCGCAAGCTCGTGCCCGCTCTTAAAGGGGTAGCGCGCACACCGGACCTCGTTCATGAACCTTGACCCGTGAGTACTATGGACTATAAGAGGGGTCCAGCCCCCTAGTTCTATGCCTGAGCTTTGTTGTGTATTCCTAGTCTGTCTTGCATATGGCCCCCTAGTGTTTTCCTGCTCCCAGTGTTCCAGTTCCTGTATTCTATACTTGTATCCTGATCTAGTGCCGTGCTTTGCTGTATACCACGCCTGTCCTGCTTCTCCACGCCTGACGTCCACCTGGTGCCAAGTTCCTGCCAAGCCTGACTTGCTACTGTCCGAGCTGCTAAAGGTACCCTATACGAACTATAAACTTTGACCTGTGTCCTGTTGGCCAGCTGCCTTTCCGCCAAGATGGTACGGCCCAGTGGGTCCACAAACCCTACGTGACAGCCAGTTGCTCGAATACTGTTCGGGAGTAGGACCCTGATCCTCTTGCTTTGACCTTTCTTCAGTGCATTCGGTATTGGTTGGAACGGACACATCTTTTCCGGCCGGACTAACTCGATGGCCGCCAGTAGTGTGCCCGCTAAGATAACAATGGCGTTCATTGTGGGATTCATCAACCGGACCGTGACCTTGCCTCTTGCGATTCGACACATCGTTCTTCCTACTACCCACGCACTAGTATTCTCCATAGTCTTTACGGGTTCTACTATGACCACGGCGCCCTTCAGCCTGTGGTGTGTCCCGACCATCAAAGGAACAGCGACCTCTTGACGGGGTTGCACCCGGATTCCGGTTCTGCTTGAAGCGCGGACCATCCCTACTTGCCCCATGAGAGTCTTCCAGCTTGCATGCCGTTGACACACCTGATGAACATGAAATAGGGTCTGTTGTACCTTCTGATCAGACGCCAGACGCTTCCAATAACTGTCACCGACTTCGTTGAACATTAGTCCGTGTATCTCTTGTAGAACATTCATGCCGATGATTGCGGGCACACCTGGTCGAGCTCAGTTATGGACCACCACAATGCCGGCCCGTGGGAACTCTCATCCAAACATCTCCATGGGTAGCCAGGTCAACCCCGCCATCGGAATTGGAAGGCTATTGGCTGCCGTTAGTTCTATCCAGTGTGCCTCTAACCTCTGTTGGTTCTGGAACTTGTCATGGAATAGCTGGTACATCATGGTCGTTACCTCGGATCCCGTATCATTCAGGCAGGGGACCTCCACTCCCCCAATGACGGCCGTCACCACTGGACATCGGCCCGTCATCAGTTCCCCGTTCCCTAATGGGCCTAAGGCTGGGTTCACACGACCTATTTTCAGACGTAAAAGAGGTGTATTATGCCTCGTTTTACGTCTGAAAATAGGGCTACAATACGTCGGCAAACATCTGCCCATTCATTTGAATGGGTTTGCCGACGTACTGTGCAGACAACCTGTCATTTACGCGTCGTCGTTTGACAGCTGTCAAACGACGACGCGTAAAAATACAGCCTCGTCAAAAGAAGTGCAGGACACTTCTTTCAGACGTAATTTGAGCCGTTCTTCATTGAACTCAATGAAGCACAGCTGAAAATTTACGGCTGTCAGAGAAGCCTCGCAAAATGCGAGGAGGAGCATTTACGTCTGAAACGAGGCAGCTGTTTTCTCCTGAAAACAGTCTGTCTTTTCAGACGTAAAAGCCTCTCATCGTATGCACATACCTTAAGGGTGAATTGCCCGCGGCTAGACCCTCAGCGGCGGGAGTTCCTAGTTTAACAGCGGCTGTTCCCTTCTGGGAAACCGCTCCGCTCTGCACTCTCGGGCAAAATGTTCTGGTTGATCACAGTGCCAACAGTGACGAGGACCACCTGGCGGCCCTCGGGATGATCGAGGCGGCGGTGTCGGTCTATCGGCCATCACTCTCAACTGTGCGACCTCCGTTTTCAACTCCCGGATTGCTTCCTGTACATCCCGGGCGAAATATTGAAACCCGGATCCCGGTCTCTTCACTCCACCTGGCGTCGCTTCTGTAGGGCCGGTACATTGTGAGGCTACATTGGCTTCCCCAGCTTCTTCTCGATGGAGTTCCAAGACTTCTCTTAGAACATCGCCCATCGCCACCGTTGGTGTGGCTCTGATGAAATCTCGCAACGCCCTTCTCAAGGTGCGACTATCCAGACCGGAGATCAACTGGTCCCTCACAATCCGCACATCCCGCTGGGTCTTTCTTCAACAACCGACTCCACATGCCTTGAAGCCCCACTGCAAATTGTTGGAGGGACTCCCCATTCTTTTGCACCTGGGTGTAGAATTTCTTTTGCAGATCAGCGGCTGAAGTGACATCCCCGAATAATGAGTCCAGTCTATTGATGATAGCTTCTAGCGTGTCACGCTGGTCAGCTGGTAAGACCAGTACAGCTCTCCTTGCATACCCCTCTAGGTAATTGAGCGCTAAATCGGCTTGGTGCCCTAATGGTACCTGGAACAAACGGGCAGCCACACTTACCCTCTAGGCCCCAATCTGTAATAGGTACACTCTGTCCATCGAATTTAGGGATGTTTATCAGAGCAGCTCCCATCGATATCACGATCTCGGCAGGCGTGGCGGCGCCCCCTCTGCTTGATGGTTCCATCCTCTAACCCGTGTCTCCGATCCTGCCGACTACGCCAAATTGTGTAGGTGGGTGCTGTTGTGGTGGGCAATAGATACGACATTGCGGTTGGGTTAACTATTGTTTACTGTGGACAATCAGATACTGGGCGCCGGAACACAGCCAGGAGGTAACCACAGGCGGAAGATTGGGACATTGAAGTGCGCGGCTCAATGTCTGTTCCGTCTCCTCCGTATGGAAAAGTCTCTGGTGCACTGTCGCGACTACGGGAGTTATGCTTCCTTGTCCTAAATTAGGGAAAAACAAGTCCAGTACCTGTGCTCCTCAGGGTCGTGTCCCTCGACCTTGGGGCTGCGTCCAAGGTCTGGCTGCTGCATCACTGGATGGCTGGACCTCTCCGTGGCTGGACCACAGCGCGGCTGGGCCTCTGCGCGGCTGGGCCTCTGCACGGCTGGACCTCTGTACGGCTGGACCACTGCACGGCTGGACCTCTGCACGGCTGATGGTTGCTGTGCGGCTAGTGCTGCTGGCTGCTGGGCGGCTAGTGCTGATGGCTGCTGGTTTGGGGGGGTTGGGTACTCACTGCGGCCTCTTCCTTGGACAACTTGTCTGGCAAGGGTCGTCTCTTTCCGCTCTGTCTCTCCCTTTTTTCCCTTTTTTCAAGGCTGCCTTCCTTGGTCTCCTCCGCACACACACTCGTCTCTCCGCTTCTTCTTTCTTCCACCGCTTCTCTCTTCCACCGATTCTCTCTTCCCCCGCTTCTCTCTCAACCCTCCTCTCCGCGCCCTTCTGATCACTTCCGGGTTGCGCGTCACTTCCGCCCTCCTCATCCTCCTCCTCATCCTCCTCCTCCTGGGGGCTTCACTCCTCTTCCGGCGCATGCGTGAACGCTTGACAGCCGACCCAGCCGCCGATGCCATGGCAACACCCTGCTCTGCGCTCGGGAGCTGAACTCCCAACTCCGGACAGGTAAGCACACAAAGGGTGTTGACCACCCTTACAGACTGCTTGTTTAGTTTTTGTTTTCTATTAGGTTGTGTTCACATCACCGTCGCTTTCCGCTGAGGGGTTCTGTCGGAGGTTTCCATTGGGTTAACCCCTCAGTGGAAAGGCAAACAGAAACCTCAGCTTCCGTTTTCCTCACCATTGAACTCAATGGTGATGGAAACCTAGCTAATAGTTTCCATCTGTCACCGTTGTGACAGGGCTCCGTCGTTTTGATGGAAGCAATAGTGCAGTCGACTGCGCTATTGGTTCCGTCAAGAACAATGGAACCCTGTCACAATGGTGAGAGACGAAAACCATTAGCTAGGTTTCTGTCACCATTGATATCAATGGTGAGGGAAACGGAAGCTTAGGTTTCCGTTGAGGGGTTAACCCGACGGAAACCCTCAACGGAAGGGCAACGGTGATGTGAACAAGCCTTATATATACTTACTGATATGTGACGCAATATATCCGTGTGTTTTTGTTTAACCACTTCCCGACATTTGTCGTATGGATACGTCATGGAAAGCTAAGGCTACAGTATAATGCCCCCCATAGCTGTCCCCACAGTATAATGCCCCCCATAGCTGCCCCCACAGTATAATTCCCCCATACAGTATAATGCCGCCCCATATAGTAAAATGCTCCTATAGCAGCCACCATATGAGCCCCCCTTCCCTACCCAGTATAATGCCCCATAGTGCCTAATAGAAAAATAATAACATAATTACTTACCTATTCATGTTCCCACGACGGGTGGAGGATCCTACTCATCCAGTCTGTGCTATGAGTGACCCGCCGCAGACAGGCGATGACGTCACTACATCTGCTCACGGCAGAGTGAATGCTGGAGCACGGAGCTGTCAGCTCCAGCATTCAGGAAGCGGGACCAACAGGGTGAGTGCTGTGTGGCTACAGGGGCCCTACGGGCCCCCAGGTTTAGGGGCCCTGTCGCAGTTGTGACCCCTAGAGCTACGCCACTGCCTTAAATGCAGCGGTCAACAGCGATCGCTGCATTTAAGGTGTTTGCAGCTCATCCGCACCTAATACTCCACCTCCCGGTCTGCCTAGCACGGAAGGCTGGGCCTGAAAGGCTTCCATAGCCGATGGCGATGGCAAGATGGCGCCGGCTCAGGAGCTGAGGAGGCGCCATCAGTGGTGGATGTCAGCTATATGTTACAGCTGACATCCACCTGTAATTTCAGGAACCGGAGCTAGCTCCGATCCCTGCCGTTAACCCCTTAGATGCAGCGATCGCTGCATCTTAGAGGTTGCTTGCAGATCGGCAGCCCTGCCATGCAATCAGGGCTGCCAACTGCTGTTATGGCAACAGGAGGCCTAACAATGGCATTATAATGCCATTAAGGAAGCCGATTAGGCCCCGCCGGGAGGCGTAGCCTAATCGGCTTGCTGTCAGTAAATGACTGACAGAACTAATACATTGCACTACATAGGTAGTGCAATGTATTAGAAAAAAACAATTGGACTTAAAGAAAAGTGAGAAAAAAATGTATAAAAAAGTGAAAAAAGTTTTAAAACCTATAATAAAAGTTTCAAGTAATAAAATACAATCGTCCTTTTCCCTTATTAAGTCCTTTATTATTGAAAAAAAAATAAACAATACATATTTGGCATCGCCGCGACCGTAACGGGCTGATGTTGTTTATTCCACGCGATGAACGGCGGAACAAACAAAAACATAACATACTACACCAGAATTTCAGTTTTTTGGTCACTTTGCCCTACAAATATTGGAATAAAATTGATCAAAAAGTCGCATGTATCCAAAAATTGTACCTATAAAAACTATAGCTCATCTCGCAAAAAACAAGCCCTCATACAGCTCCGTCGACTAAAAAATTAAAACGTTATGGTTCTCACAACTTGGCGATCTTTTACAAAAGTAATTTTATTGTGCAAAAGGTTGTTAAACATAAAAAAGTTCTATAAATTAGGTATCACCGGAATCAGACTGACTTGCAGAATAAAGTTAACATGTAATTTATAACGCATGGTGAACAATGTATAAAAAAAACTAAAGAACTATGCCGGAATTGCAGTTTTTTGATCACCTGGCCTCCCAAAAAATAGGATAAAAAGTGATCAAAAAGTCGCATGTACCCCAAAATGGTACCAAAAAAAACCAGACCTCATACCACTACGTCTGTGGTGTTATAGGTAATATCATCAAAAGTAGGTTATTAAGAGGTCAGTTCATAACCCCTTCTGACACAGAAGATACATCTGTTTTACCTAAGAAATGCATATCTTTGGCCATCAAAGGACGTCCACTGTCAGGCAAATGTTTAATTGACCCTTTCCTCACCAAGGTGCGAGATGTGTTGATTAAGAATTTGTCACTAGGGCCTGTATCTAGCATCAGATAACATTCTCACCCAGGGTTAGAAGTAATTGCCCACACATCCTGACCAAACATCTAAAGCTATGCAAATGGATGCCTGTGGCGTGTCTGCCATGTGGACCAGGTGAAACATGTGACAATAGCCTATGCTTAACCCCTTCCCGCTCCTTGACGTACTATTACGTCATGGCAGCTGTATCGTTCGCGCTCCATGACGTAATAGTACGTCACGGGAGTAACGGCCGTTTCGGCCGTCCTCCCGACACATACAGGAGCTGTGACGCTGCTGTCTTGTTCAGCAGCTGTCACAGCTCCTACAGCGGGGACCGATCGCTGTGTCCCCGCTGATTAACCCCTTAAAAGCCGCGTTCTATAGAGATCGCGGCTTTTTAGTGGTTAAGCTGCCATCGCCGGCCTGCTACGCGATAGCGGCCGGCGATGGTGACTATGGCAACCGGACACCAAACAATGGCGTCCGGCTATGCCATAGACGGAAGCCTAGTGGGTCCTGACAACGTCAGGACCCACTATGCTTGCTGTCAGTGAGTAGCTGACAGTTCTAATGCACTGCACTACGCATGTAGTGCAGTGTATTAGAATAGCGATCAGGGCCTCCTGCCCTCAAGTCCCCTAGTGGGACAAAGTAATAAAGTAAAAAAAAAGTTAAAAAAAGATGTGTAAAAATAAGAAAATAAAAGTTTTAAAAGTAATAAAAGTCAAAATCCCCCTTTTTCCCTTATCAGTCATTTATTATTAATAAAAATATATAAACAAACAAATAAACTATACATAATTGGTATCGCCGCGTCCGTAACGGCCTGAACTACAAAACTACTTCGTTATTTATCCCGCACGATGAACGCCGTAAAATAAAATAATAATAAACCGTACTACAATCACAATTGTTTGGTCACTTCAAATCCCCAAAAAATTGAATAAAAAGAGATCAAAAAGTCGCATGTACCTAAAAATGGTCCTGATCGAAACTACAGTTCGTTACGCAAAAAATAAGTCCTCGCACGGCTTTATTGATTGAAAAATAAAAACGTTATGGCTCTTAGAATAAGGTAACACAAAAAGTGAATGATTGTTTACAAAACGTATTTTATTGTGCAAACGCCATAAGACATAAAAAAAAACTATAAACATCTGGTATCGCCGTAATCGTATCGCCCCGCAGAATGAAGTGAATGTGTCATTTATAGCGCACGGTGAACGCTGTAAAAAAAAAAGAATAAAATAACAATAGTAGAATTGCTGTTTTTTAGTCACCACGCCACCTAAAAATAGAATAAAAACTGATCAAAAAGCCACATGCACCCCAAGAAAACTACAATGGATTCCTCAAGGGGTCTAGTTTCCAAATTGGGGTCACTTTTGGGGGTTTCCAATGTTTTGGCACCACAAGACCTCTTCAAACCGGACATGGTGCCTAATAAAAAAGAGGCCTCAAAATCCACTAGGTGCTCCTTTGCTTCGGAGGCCGGTGCTTCAGTCCATTACCGCCCGAGGGCCACATGTGGGATATTTCTCAAAACTGCAGAATCTGGGCAATACGTATTAAGTTGCGTTTCTCTGATAAATCCTTTTGTGTTAGAAAAAAAATGGTATAAAGAGGATTTTCTGACAAAAAAAAATTTTTTAATTTCACCTCTACTTTGCTCTAAATTTTTGTGAAACACCTAAAGAGTTCATAAACTTTCTAAATGCTGTTGTGAATACTTTGAGGGGTCTAGTTTCTAAAATGGGGTACTTCATAGGGGTTTCTAATATATGGGCCCCTCAAAGCAACTTCAGAACTGAACTGTAACCTAAAAAAATAAATAAATGAGGCAATACTTCGCTTCTTACATTATACTGATAATGAGCCGTGCCCACCCCGAGATGACCCCAGTTTTGACCGTTTGTATAAACGGAGACCCCTATTAGACCGTTCCAGTGCCCGGTTTTCCCAGCATACACCCCGAGAAGTGTATTTCTATTGAGGAGTCCCTGGTACATTTTAAAGGGAGGGTTCAATTCCGCCAGTACCTGCCGGGTAAGAGGGCAAGGTATGGCGTGAAGATGTATAAGCTATGTGAGAGTGCATCAGGGTATACCTACAGGTTTAGGATATATGAAGTAAAGGCCACCCCCAAACCAGACTGCATCCTGGACTACAATAGGTACATGGGAGGTGTGGACTTGTAAGATAAAGCCCTGAAGCCCTACAGCGCCATGCGGTGTGGTATAAGAAGCTGGCCGTGCACATCATACAGATGACTTTGTACAATGCGTACGTGCTACGTCGATGTGCAGGCCAGACGGGAACTTTCCTGGAATTTCAAGAGGTGATTATCAAGAACCTAATCTTTAGGGACCAAGAAGGGGGGGCACCCAGTACTTCTGGAAGCGGGGCCACACGCATCGTACCAGGGCGGCAACACTTTCCAGGGGAAGTTCCCCAAACTGGCAAGAAGGGAAAAAGTCAAAAGAGGTGCAAAGTCTGCTATAAGAGGGTGATAAGGGATGACACAATATATCAATGTGACACGTGTCCCGAATAACCAGAGCTCTGTATGAAAGTGTTTTAAAATTTATCATACATCCCTTGGTTTATAATCTACCCCAGTTTTACTTACCCTGATGCACTCCGCACAGCTTATCCCCCCTCGTCTTTCCCCTCTGAGCCCTGCTGTGTGCCCAGGCAGCTGATAACAGCCACATGTAGGGTATTGCCATACCCGGGAGAACCCACATTACAGTTTATGGGGTGTAGGTCTCCGGTCAAAATGCTCACTACACCTCTAGATGAATGCCTTAAGGGTGTAGTTTTTAAAACGGGGTCACTTCTTGCGGGTTTCAACTGTACTGGTACCTCAGGGGCTTCTGCATACATGACTTCGCACTAGAAAATCCCCAGTAGGCCAAATGGTGGTCCTTTCCTTCTGAGCCCTCCCATGGGCCCAAACGGCAGTTTATCACAACAAATGGGGTATTGCGGCCCTCACAACAAATTGCGCAACAGAATGGGGTATTTTGTTTCTTATGAAAATAAGAAATTTTCAGCCAAAATTTGAAAAAAAAAATTTTGTTTTCATTCCCAGTCCAATTCAAATTAGTTCTGTGAAAAAACTATGGGGTCAAAATAGTCACAACACCCATAAATGAATTCCTTGAGGGGTGTAGTTTCCAAAATGGGGTCATTTGTGATTGATTTCTATTGCTTTGATAGCTCTGGGGCTCTGCAAATGCGACATGGCACCCGAAAACCAATCTAGCAAAATCTGGACTCCAAAGAACACACAGCGCTCCTTCCCTTCTGAGGCCTCCCATGGGCCCAAACGGCAGTTTATTGCCACAAATGGGGTATTGCCGCACTCAGGACAAATTGCTGAAGGGTTAAAAAACTTTCTATATGCTGTTTTGAATACTTTGAGGGGTCTAGTTTTGAAAATGGGGTGTTTTATCAGGGTTTCTAATACATAGGCCCCTCAAAGCCACTTCAGAACTGAACAGGTACCTTAAATAAAAGGCATTTGACATTTTCTTAAAAATATGAGAAATTTCTGTTTATGTTCTAAGCCTTGTAACGTCCAAGAAAAATAAAAGAATGTTCATAAAACTATGCCAATCTAAAGTAGACATATGGGAAATGTGAACTAGTGACTATTGTGGGTGGTATAACCGTCTGTTTTACAAGCAGATGCATTTAAATTCTGAAAAATGCAATTTTTTCAAAATTTTCTCTAAATTTTGCAATTTTTCACCAATAAACACTGAATATATCGACCAAATTTTACCACGAACATGAAGCCCAATGTGTCACAAGAAAACAATCTCAGAATCGCTTGGGTAGGTTTAAGCATTCCCACGTTATTACCACATAAAGTGAAATATGTCAGATTTGAAAAATGGGCTCTGAGCCTTAAAGAGGCTCTGTCACCAGATTTTGCAGCCCCTATCTGCTATTGCAGCAGATAGGCGCTGCAATGTAGATTACAGTAACGTTTTTATTTTTAAAAAACGAGCATTTTTGGCCAAGTTATGACCATTTTTGTAATTATGCAAATGAGGCTTGCAAAAGTCCAAGTGGGTGTGTTTAAAAGTAAAAATCCAAGTGGGCGTGTATTATGTGCGTACATCGGGGCGTTTTTAATACTTTCACTAGCTGGGTGCTCTGAAGAGAAGTAACATCCTCTTCTCTTCAGAACGCCCAGCTTCTGACAGTGCAGATCTGTGACGTCACTCACAGGTTCTGCATCGTGACGGCCACATCGGCACCAGAGGCTACAGTTGATTCTGCAGCAGCATCAGCGTTTGCAGGTAAGTCGATCTTACCTGCAAACGCTGATGCTGCTGCAGAATCAACTGTAGCCTCTGGTGCCGATGTGGCCGTCACGATGCAGGACCTGTGAGTGACGTCACAGATCTGCACTGTCAGAAGCTGGGCGTTCTGAAGAGAAGAGGATGTTACTTCTCTTCAGAGCACCCAGCTAGTGAAAGTATTAAAAACGCCCCGATGTACGCACATAATACACGCCCACTTGGACTTTTACTTTTAAACACACCCACTTGGACTTTTGCAAGCCTCATTTGCATAATTACAAAAATGGTCATAACTTGGCCAAAAATGCTCGTTTTTTAAAAATAAAAACGTTACTGTAATCTACATTGCAGCGCCTATCTGCTGCAATAGCAGATAGGGGTTGCAAAATCTGGTGACAGAGCCTCTTTAAGGCCAAAACTAGGCTGCGTCCTTAAGGGGTTAAAGAAAATATGATGCATCAAGGCAAATCCCATCATAATTGATATTTGTAGTGACCTACATAGCTAGTTATGATCAGGGGAAATAGCCCTCATATATATATATATATGTCAAATTCACATCCCTACACCCAGAGGAACTACCTGGAATTGGCTATTGGCTAAAAACATGGGCCTATTACAGTGGTGTTTTTATATGCCCTGGTTGGTAAATGTCTGCACAGGTGAATGCAGGTAATATTATATTTCTAGGGGATTCCTGCAAGAACACATGGCCATTTTTATGTTTCTCTATAGAAATACAACTGTGTAATGGGAGGAGTATGCTTCATTATCATATGAACAGCCAGTGACATCACCAGCCAGTGAACTGCAGGGGAAAAAAAATGTGTTTAAAATGCCAGGGGAAGTTAGGGTCAGTGTCAGTCATTGGGGATCCATAACTCGGTTGGAGTGACTGCCCATATTTTCAGCTGTCCCCACAGCCAGGATATCACTGCTGTACATCAGTAAGGTTTTGTTCTGTTTCTTTTATCCCTGTTATTTTCATAAACTGTCTGAATGCATTGTAACTGTATGTATATTTTTCATCTTTTAATCTGACAACTATTTTTTGTATTGCACTGCACTATTGTGTATTAAATTTGAAATATTTATAAGTCTCTTACTTGTAGTCTTACAGAACTTAATCTTCCGAAGGTGAAGAACATTACCTGTATTTTATGTTCCATTTAAATAACCTGTGTTATTGTAACTGGTGTTAAGGGAATATAGAGACGTAGGCCTCTATTGACTAGATAAGTATAGGTGGTGGTAGCATACTGTGGTATAAAATTATTGGGGTGTTGGAAACTACGGGAGTAATTTAGCATAATCAAGTCATCTAGAGTAGGTGGGCGTGGATTTATGTGGTAAATTAATAAGCTCAGTAGTGTAGTTCACCCCTGTGACGTGACCTGAGATCGGCGATCGGCACAACGTCTATCAAAAAACAAAATTAGTTAAGGCTTCAATAAGCAAGGAAAGAAAAAATATGCAACTGTGCAGGCCCGAGGGGAACATTTCTTCTGTTTCAAAAGGCGAATTATCAAGGCCCTAAAATTAGGGAGCCAGGAAGGGGAGGGCGCCCGTATTATACGAGGACAACACTTTCCCAGCAAAATTCACCAAACTGCAAAGGTGCGGAGTGTGGACCAAAAGGGGGATAAGTAAAGACACCATTTATCAGTGCGACACTCGCCTGTGCAGAAAGGATTGCTTTACAGCATAACACACATCTACGGATTATTTTATTGTTTTATTTTACCCCATTATTATACCACCTGACTATGCACCTGATGTACTTTGCCCAGCATACATGTATCCCCACATTGTAAACTGAAATACCAGTAATACTCCAAACATAACTACTACCAAGCAAAATCCACGCTCCAAAAGCCAAATGGCGATCCCTCCCCTCTGAACCCTACAGCGTGCCCAAACAGCACTTTACTTCCACATATATGGCAACGCCATACCCAGGACAACCCTTTTAACAATATTTGGAGTGTGTGTCTCCAGTGGCTCAAGCTGGGCACAACATATTTGCCACTGAAATGGCATATCTATTGAAAAATGTAAATTTTTACTTTGCACCATCGGCAGCGCAATCATTTATGGAAAAATGCTCACTACACCCCTTAATAAACGCCTTGAGGGGTGTAGTTTTTAAAATGGGGTCACTTCTCAGGGGTTTCTTTTATTTCTCACATCAGGGACTCTGCAATTGTGAACCAATACTTTGTAAATCGACAAATTAGGCCTCAATTTCGCATGGTGCTCTTTCACACCTGAGCCTGGTCGAATGTCCAGGCAAAAGATTAGGGCCACATGTAGGGTGATTCTAAAATTGGGAACACAGTATAATAATTAGAGAGCTGTCTGTTCATGGTGGCACAAGCTGGGCACCACATATTGGCATATCTATGGAAAAAATAAAATTTTCACTCCAACATCAAGGGCACACTCATTTCTGGAAAATACCTGCGGGGTTAACATGCTCACAACACCACTAGGTGAATACCTTGAGTGGTGTAGTTTCCAAAATGGGGTCACTTCTGGGAGGTTTTCGCTGTTTTGTTCCCACACGGGCTCTGCAAATGCGACATAGCGACCAGAAACCAATCCAGCAAAATCTACACTCCAAAAGGCAAATGGCGCTCCTTCACTTCTGAGCCCTATTGTGTGCCTAAACAGCAGTTTATGACAACAAATGGGCTATTGCCATACTCGGGAGAAATTGCTTTACAAATGTTGGGGTTCTTTTTTTCCTTTATTTGTTGAGAAAATGAAATATTTTGAGCTAAATCTACGTCTTATTGAGGAAAAGGGATTGTTTTTATTTTTACTGCCCAATTCTAATAAATTCTATGAAACACCTGTGGGGTGAAAAATGCTCACTACACCCCTATATGAATTCCTCAAGTGGTGTAGTTTCCTAAATAGCGTCACTTTTTGTGCGTTTTCACTGTTTTGGTCCCTTAGGGGCTTTGCAAATGCGACATGGCCTCCACAAACCACTCCTGCTAAATTTGAGCTACAAATGCCAAATGGCACTCCTTCCCTTCTATGCCCCTGCCGTGTGTCCAAACAGCCATTTATGACCACATGTGGGGTATTGTTTTACTGGGGAGAAATTGTTTTACAAATTGTGCTGGCTTTTTCTCCTTTAGTCCTTGTGTAAATGAGAAAAAAATTTGCTAAACCTACATTTTCTTTGAAAAAATGTATATTTTCATTTTTATGGCCCAATTCCAATAATTTCTGCAAAAAACCTGTGCGGTCAAAATGCTCACTATATCTCTAGATAATTTCCTCAATGGGTGTAGTTTCCAAAATGGGGTCACTGGGGGGTTTCCACTGTATTGTCCCTTCATGGGGCTTTGCAAATGCGACATGGCCTCCACAAACCATTCCTGCTAAATTTGAGCTCCAAAAGCCAAATAGCGCTCTTTCCCTTCTAAGCCCTGCTGTGTGTCCAAGCAGCCATTTATGACCGCAAAATTTTGGTGTTTTTTCGCAATTAAATACTGAATGTATCGAGCAAATTTTGCCAATAACATAAAGTCCGATGTGTCACGATAAAAAAATCTCTGAATCGCTTGAATAGGTAAAAGCATTCCGAAGTTATTACCACATAAGTGAAACATGTCATGTCATGGCAAAAGAGGGAAGGGGTTAAGATTGACCTTGTACACTTGGTACTGATGTACTATATACTGTGTATAGGATTGTTTTATACTTCTACATTTTGTACCGCTGTTTGATATGAGGTCTTAATAAAGCTACCTTTAGAAAAATATATATTGACCCCTTAAACCAATACAAACCCCATAATAGACCCCCTAAATACAGACCCCAGACTCCCTAAATACAGACACCAGACCCCCTAAATACAGCCATCCCCTTATACTTTCATAGCAGCTCAGTCTTCTCTATGGAGTCTTGCTGCTGTACTAGGACTGGTGGTCATGTGACGTGCAGGTCTCCAAACAGTAACAAGAATTGCAAACATAAATCTGAAGGTCCTTTTGCAAGACATACACAATAAAGTTCTGTTGCGTTTTTTGCGCGACAAAAACTGCAATGTACTTTGGGCGGCCATGGGCCTCAGGCCTCGGGTGGACAAATTAAAATGCTCCTATGATGATCCGCCTTTGGTGCTACCCACTTTGTGTTGCTTGGTAGAGTAAACAATGGGGCCACATAACAGATTATTTAAACTTCACAGTTCTTTAATGATGGTGTGCCATAATTTTATATTTTTTTCATCTATGTTAAACTTCTGGAGCACCTCTTGAAAGTCCCTGCTAAAGCAACATTGATGATAATAGGGCGTAAAGTTTTATATAGTTTGTGCCATGGTTGAGGATGACTCTATGTTCTGTCTCATTGCAGGAAGATCATTCTACTCTGTATGCTCATCTGGATTTCCACTATAATTTTTTTTCCATCCGCCTGTTTTCTCAAGAGTCTTATTAATCTCTTTGTTATTGTCAATACCTTTGATTAAATTCCTGAACAAATTGCTGCCGAAATATGTATGGGTGCATGGTGATTTTCATTTGATGCGTAGACTCAAGTGTTTACAGCATGCTTTACATAAAAACCTTTTAGCTTGTTTAGAAACATAAGGAAATTGAGTTTTAGTAGTTGCCTTTTTGCTTTTTTAATTGCATTGAAGCTTGGTCAATAGATCTTTAGCCCTGTAAGTGCATGGCCATTGAATATAAATAACAACATTGTATCATAATATATTGATCTTTCTTTGGCTTTACTATTTCATATTTATATAAATATTAATTATTTACATACAATATTACTCATATTTTAGTCTGTGTATGATAAAAAAAACAAAAGCAGGAAATACTATGATTGGGGTGTCACGGCACGGGGTGTGGACCCACTGGGCCGTACCGCGTAGAGGGATAGCAGCTGGCCAACTAGGTACAAAACAATGTCTATAGTCAGAAAGGGTACCTGAGGCAATGTAGACAGTAGCGGTTACACAACTTGACTTTCACTGTAGATGGCACAGTAGATGCAGCGGAAGACACGACTTGACTTTCACTGTAGATGGCACAGAGGCGTTGTAGCACGGGATACAGGGTACAGGCAGCAGGAATGGGTAACACTGGTAACTGGAAAACACTGTGAGACCATTTGCAAGACAAACTTTAGGTATACAACAAAGCTCAGGCAAGGATCATGTGGGCAGAGCCCTTTTTATAGTCCAGCAGCATTCTGGGCTAAGTTACTGATTAATAGCAGCTGGACGCGCACTGGCCTTTTAAGGCTGTGCACGCGCGCACCCGCTTGCCCTGCGGGAAACAGTCCCAGAACCCGGAAGTGTGTTCCAGCGTCTCCCAGGAGGGAGATGCCGCCGAGAACACAGGCGTCCACGGCCGGGGCCGCCAGGGCATAAGTCTGAACGACGGCCCTCGGCCATAGACGTTACATGGGGAAGTAGGGAATAAGGAAAATGTATGTTTGAATAGCATTGCAGTTTTCACATTGTCCACCAATCTATCAGTCTGTGTATGACAGCAAATATATGACATATAAGGGTCAGTTCACACGTTGCATAAATACTGCGGATTTTCCGCAACTGAATTTCCGCAACAATAATAAAACAAATCTCATCCATAAGGGTAAAAAACGCTAAAAAATTGACCTGCGGTGCAGAATTTTATTCCGCAGGATGTCAATTGTATTTCCGTAAACGCTGCGTATTTGTTGCGTGTTTTCTACATTCAATTTTATTGGGAAGGTAAAACCGGTAACAAATAGCAGTTGTGATTCTGTCAGGTCCGTATTTCACACCGAATAACCACCTCTGTAAATTGAAAGCTGAAGGCATGCCTGGAAAGAAGTACACCACACAAATGTCTGAGGTACAGCTTCAATGTCAGCCAGGAGGAACTGAACTTTATTCAGAACAAAGAAACACACACAGAGAAGACACATGCCCCTCCCTATAGATGTGTGACTTGCTTAAATTCTATTCGCTCCCCAGCGGTAACTTTTCCTATACATTCTTCTGCACACTCCTCTTTGCATTCCAGGGGGCGGTGTCTTCCATAGGTGTGTCCGACATGAACAAAGAACTTGTT
Source organism: Rhinoderma darwinii (assembly GCF_050947455.1). NCBI lineage: Eukaryota > Metazoa > Chordata > Amphibia > Anura > Rhinodermatidae > Rhinoderma > Rhinoderma darwinii. Next base: position 220,129,211 of record NC_134687.1, read on the forward strand.
ATATATATCAGTATATTACACAAAGAACTGAAATGTATATACATATGTGTGAGGATAATATTTTTCAGACAATATACATAGTAATGATCCCTGACAGTCCCCCCTAAAAATATTATTACTCTATCCCTGAGTCTTGCCTAGCACTACCTACCACTGACCACTCGAACCAGGCGGGTAGGGGTTTTGGATTTCTTCACCAGCTTGAGACGAGCTACTCCTGATGAGTAACCCCCCTTTGTACCTGGACTTCCAAGGTGTCGGAGTGGTCCTAACTTTCCCTATTCTCCTCTGGATACAGGATGGTTGTCTTGATATAATCTACAAACCGTTGCTGGTTGTAATATATATATATATTAATCCGGTCTACATTTTTATCAACAGTAATAATTGTCGCACTGTCACTTACTGTCCTAATGGGACTTTACCCCTGCAGATATGACAGGTGATGGGCAGCACAGTGACCTTCACCTCACACCTTCACATAAAACTCCTCAGATTGTAATTTGCAGCACCGTGGCATATTTACACACATTATAATTATAAACCTCAGACATTATAAACAATAGGGCCTCAGCTAATAACATAATGCTATCACCAATCTCATGCTATCACCCTCAGGTCTCGGGTCCCATCAGTTCATTGCCAGTCCTGTACACCATCGTCTTCTTCTTCTCCTGTCTTCTGCTCTTCACTGACTGTCACCCTCAGGTTAACCCACACAATTGTGGAGTCAGACTACGTTGGTGTCCAGTGGGGGAGTTATTATTACCCCCTCCTGGTCACTTACTTATCAAAACACTTGATCCTGCTGACGGATTCACTCAGGTCTTTGGTCTTTACCTTGCTGATGTCCTCAGGACTTGGTTTGGTCCTTCTCATCTGTCCGACACCGTCTCCTTTAGTTTACGTCATCAGGCTGTACATAGCACCTCATGTTGTGAGCCTGGGGTGAGATCCCACGTAGGCGGATTAGTGGAGTTGTATTGTGACTATCAAACCCTCCGCATCTGTACTCTTCCTCTGGCAAGTTACTTGTCTGGGCGGCCGCTTAGAATTGTGACACTGCCGTCAGTTCATGATAAACGCGTTGTACTGGCTCAGGCTGTGCCTGCCGTATCTCAGTGATGGAGTTCATCGTGTTAAAAGTCTTTTAGTTCATATTTACTGGCACTTGCTGGGGACCCCCAACTCTTGTCAATTGTTAAAATAAATACTAATCTGGTGATAACATCATCCACATACACTATAAACGTTGTTCTAAGTACATACAGTAATGTCAGGCCCCTAAATGACATCAAACACCTTTATATAAGGAAAAACTTCTCTGTTACAATGGATAGGGCACCTAGAAGATGTGTAACTTATTGGGTACATTTCATTTGCACTTGGTGATACCCTTTCAGCAGGATTTGTACCTTGATCTCAGCTGATTGCCTGGAACATCTCCACCTCACAGAAAGATACACTGATTCCACATGTTTATCTGACAAGCGTCTTACTCTAATCTGGTTCGTTCTACCTGGGAAGGCCTCTCAAGGTCGGTTCTCTTCGTGGGAGGCGGGTATGATAAGGTTGGCACCGGTCTGCCAGGACTGTTCTGTAGGCAAATCAAACAGCTCTAACAGAATTTAGCAGCGACAGCTGTAAAACCTGGGACATACCAATTAGATCTTACCAAATCGATCCTTGCAGTCTTGGGGCATATGTGAGGTCATACACCATCAATGCAAAAGCCATCAAGAGTGAATTGGATGCCACCGTTCACCTTCCTTTATCCGTCCACATTCTGTTAGAATCTGGTTCTCCCGCCTTCCGCTCCCAGTTGGACTCTTCCTGTGGAGAACAAGCTTTTTCATTGCATAAACATTAATTGATCTTGATCAGATAATTCAATTGAAGAAAAACATTAACAAATAGCATCTTTACATCAAACGTTCACACTGGTCAGTAACTAAAACTTACAAACTGATTCTCCTTCTTTATATACATATCTATACTTACACATATACACTGCACAGAATTCTCTGCTCTAAAATTTCCCTTTCACAACAAAAATAAAAATAAACAAATAAAAATGTTTTCTAATGGGAATATTCCACTTCTGTACCTTTTATCTGACGCATGACTCTAATAGTCCAATGCTACGGCTGGTCCAGAACTTTACATAAAACTTAACCTCAATATTTAATATTCCCACTAAACTTTTTAAATACAGTTATTAACCCCTTCCCGACATTTGACGTACATGTACGTCATGGAAAGTACTGACTTCCCGCATCTTGCCGTACATGTACGTCAAACGTTTGGCACCGGCTCAGAAGCTGAGCCGGTCCCATCATCACCGGATCTCAGCTGTATCTTACAGCTGACATCCGACTGTAACGGCGGGGACCGAAATTAGCTTCGATCCCCGCCATTAACCCCTTAAGTGCAGCGCTCAAACGCGATCGCTGCACTTAAGGTGTTTGCAGCTCATCGGAACCCCAGTAATGAAATTGCCGGGGTTCCGGTGGCTGCAATGGCAACCGGAGGCCTAATACTGGCCTCCCGGTCTGCCTAGCACCGAAGCCGGTCAAGATCCGCCCGGCGGCGGAGCCTGATCGGCTTCCGTAGCTGCCGGCAAGATGGCGCCGGGTCAGGAGCTGATCCGGCGTCATCAGCGGTGGAAGTCAGCTGTACTGTACAGCTGACATCCACCTGTAACGGCAGGAACCGGAGCTAGCTCCGATCCCTGCCATTAACCCCTTCGATGCAGCAATCGAAAGCGATTGCTGCATCGTAGCGGTTACAAGCAGATCGCCAGCCCTGACAGGCAATCGGGACTGGCGACTGCTGTTATGGCAACAGGAGACACAATGGTCTCCTGCTCTGCCATTACGGAAGCCGATTTAGGCCCCGCCGGGAGGCGAAGCCTAAACGGCTTGCTGTCAGTGAATGACTGACAGATCTAATACATTGCACTACATAGGTAGTGCAATGTATTAGAAAAAAAAAAATCTGACCGTTGGACCTTCAAGTCCCCTAGTGGGACTTGAGAAAAAGTGTAAAAAAAGTATAAAAAAGTGTAAAAAAAAGTGCAAAAAATAAAAGTTTGAAAACAATAAAAGTTTCAAGTAATCAAATAACACACAATCCCCCTTTTACTCTTATCAAGTCCTTTATTATTGAAAAATAATAATAAACCATATGTATTTGGTATCGCCACGACCGTAACGACCGGAGGTATCAAAATATTATATTATTTATTGCACGCGGTGAACAGCGTAAAAAAAACCCGTAAAAAACGTTACCAGAGTTTCTGTTTTTTAGTCACTTTGCCCTACAAATATTACAATAAAAAGTGATCAAAAAGTCGCACGTATCCAAAAATGGTACCTATAAAAACTATAGCTCGTCCCGCAAAAAACAAGCCCTCATACAACTCCGTCGACAAAAAAATTAAAACGTTATGGTTCTCACAACTTGGCGACAGAAAAAATACATTCTTTTTACAAAAGTAATTTTATTGTGCAAAAAGTTGTAAAACATAAAAAAGTTCTATAAATGAGGTATCGCCGGAATCGTACTGACCCGCAGAATAAAGGTAACATGTAGTTTATAATGCGTGGTGAACTCTGTATAAAAAAAAACCAAAAAAAGCTGTGCCAGAATTGCGTTTTTTGGTTTACCTGGCATCCCAAAAAATAGGATAAAAGGTGATCAAAAAGTCACATGTACCCCAAAATGGTACCAATAATAACTACAGCTCGTCCCGCAACAAACCAGCCCTCATACCGCTACGTCTATTAAAAATAAAATTAGTTATGGCTCCAATAAGTCAGGAAATAAAAAAATATGCAGTTGTGCCCGAGGAGAACATTTCTTCTGTTTCAAGAGGCGATTTATCAAGGACCTAAAATTAGGGAACCAGGAAGGGAGGGCCCAATCATATCCGATGGAAGCGACGGTGCCCGTATTATACCAGGATAATACTTTCCCAGCAAAATTCCCCAAACTACAAAGGCGCGGAGTGTGGACCAAAAGGGGGATAAGAAATGACACCATTTATCAGTGCGACACCGGCCTGTGCAGAAAGGATTGCTTCACAGCGTAACACACATCTATGGATTATTTTTATTTTTTTATACCACCTGACTATGCCCCTTATATACTCCGCCCCGCTTACATGTACCCCCACATTATAAAACACCAGCAATACTCAAACAAATATAGTACCAAGCAAAATCCGCTCTCCAAAAGCCAAATGGTGCTCCCTCGGCCCTGAACCCTACAGCGTGCCCAAACAGCAGTTTCCTTCAACATATATGGCACCGTCATACCCGTGAGAACCCTTTTAACAATTTTTGTGGTGTGTGTCTCCAGCGTCATAAGCTGGGCATGACATATTTGCCACTGAATGGCATATCTAGGGAAAAATATAAATTTTTAATTTGCACCATCCGCAGCGCATTCATTTATGGAAAAGACCTGTGGGGTGAAAATGCTCACTACACCCCTTAATAAATGCCTTGAGGGGTGCAGTTCCATAATGGGGTCACTTATCAGGGGTTTCTTTTTATTATTTCACATCTGAGCCTCTGCAGTTGTGAACCAATACTTTGTAAATCGCCAAATTAGGCCTCCACTCCGCATGGTACTCTTCACTTCTGAGCCCTGTCATATGTCCAGACAAAAGATTAGGGCCACATGTAGGGTGTTTCTAAAACCGGGAAACACCGCATAATAATTAGAGAGCTGTCTTGTTATGGTGGCACAAGCCGGGCACCACATATTGGCATATCTATGGAAAAAAATCCCATTTTCACTCTGCAACATTGAGCGCACACTAATTTCTACAAAACACCTGCAGGGTTAAAATGCTTACTACACCCCTTGGTAAATGCATTGAGGGGTGTAGTTTACAAAATGGGGTCACTTCTGGGGGGTTTCCACTGTTTTGGGCCCACAGGTGCCCAGAAACCAATCCAGCAACATCTGCACTCCAAATGGCGGTCCTTCCCTTCTGAGCCCTGCCGTTTGCCCAAACAGCAGTTTATGACCACATATGGGGTATTGCCGTACTCGGGAGAAATAGCTTTACAAATGTTGGGTTCTTTTTTTCCTTTATTTGTTGAGAAAATGAAAAAATTTGCGCTAAAGCTACGTCTTATTGAAGAAAAAGGACTGTTTTTATTTTCACTGCCTAATTCTAATAAATTCTATGAAACATCTGTGGGGTCAAAATGCTCACTACACCCCTAGATGCATTCTTCAAGAGGTGTAGTTTCCTAAATGGAGTCCCTTTTTGGGCGTTTTCATTGTTTTGTCCCCTCAGGGGCTTTGCAAATGTGACCTGGCCTCCGCAAATCATTCCTGCTAAATGTGATCTCAAAAAGTCAAATAGTGCTCTTTCCCTTCTAAGCCCTGCCGTGTGTCCAAACAGCCGTTTATTACCACATGTGGGGTATTGTTTTACTCGGGAGAAATTGCTTTACAAATTTTGTGGTGCTTTTTCTCCTTTAGTCCTTCTGGAAAAGAGAAAAAATTAGCTAAACCTACATTTTCTTTGAAAAAATGTAGATTATTATTTTCAGGGCCTACTTCCAATAATTTCTGCAAAAAAACTGTGGTGTCAAATCGCTCACTATACCCCTAGATAATTTCCTCAATGGGTGTTGTTTCCAAAATGGGGTCACTTGTGGGGGGTTTCCACTGTTTTGTCCCCTCAGGGGCTTTGTAAATGTAACATGGCCTCCGCAAACCATTCCTGCTAAATTTGAGTTCCAAAAGCCAAATGGCGCTCTTTCCCTTCTCAGCCTCGCCGTGTGTCCAAACAGCCGTTTATTACCACATGTGGGGTACTGTTTTACTCGGGAGAAATTTCTTTACAAATTTTATGGTGATTTTTCTCCTTTAGTCCTTGTGGAAATGAAAAAAAATTAGCTAAACCTACATTTTATTTGAAAAAATGTAGATTTTCATTTTCACAGCCTACTTGCAAAAATTTCTGCAAAAAACCTGTGGGGTCAAAATGCTCACTATACCCCTAGATAATTTCCTCAAGGGGTATAGTTTCCAAAATGGGGTCACTTGTTTGGGGTTTTCACTGTTTTGTCCCCTCAGGGGCTTTGTAAATGTGACATGGCCTCCGCAAACCATTCCTGCTAAATGTGAACTCCAAAAGCCAAATGGCGCTCTTTCCCTTCTCAGCCACGCCGTGTCTCCAAACAACCGTTTATTACCACATGTGAGGTATTGTTTTACTCGGGAGAAATTGCTTTACAAATTTTGCGGTGCTTTTTCTCCTTTAGTCCTTGTGGAAATGAGAAAAAAAATCGCTAAACCTACATTTTCTTTGAAGAAATGTTGATTTTAATTTTCACGGCCTACTTCCAATAATTTCTGTAAAAAACCTGTGCGGTGAAAATGCTCACTACACCCCTATATAATTTCCTTGAGGTGTCTAGTTTCCCAGATGGGGTCACTTTTGGGGGATTTTGACTGTTTTGGCACCGCAAGAGCCCTTCAAACCTGACATGGTGCCTAAAATATATTCTAACAAAAATAAGGCCCCAAAATCCACTAGGTGCTCCTTTGCTTCTGAGGCCGGTGTTTCAGTCCAGTAGCACGCTACGGCCACATGTGGGATATTTCCTAAAACTGCAAAAACTGGGCAACAAATATTGAGTTGCATTTCTCTGGTAAAACCTTCTGTGTTATAAAAAAAATTGTATTAAAAATGTATTTCTGCAGAAAAATATGAAATTTGTAAATTTCACCTCTACTTTGCTTTAATTCCTGTGAAATGTTTAAAGGGTTAAGACATTTTCTAAATGCTGTTTTGAATACTTTGAGGGGTGAAGTTTTTAAAATGGGGTGACTTTTTTGGGGTTTCTAATATATAAGGCCCTCAAAACCACTTCACAACTGAACTGGCCCCTGTAAAAATAGCCTTTTGAAATTTTCTTGAAAATGTGAGAAATTGCTGCTAAAGTTCTAAGCCTTGTGAGGTCATAGAAAAATAAAAGGATGTTCAAAAAACGATGCCAATCTAAAGTAGACATATGGGGGATGTTAATTAGCAACAATTTTGTGTATTATAACTGCCTGTCTTACAAGCAGATACATTTAAATTGAGAAAAATGCTAATTTTTGCAATTTTTCGCTAAATTTTGGTGTTTTTCACAATTAAATACTGAACATATCGAGCAAATTTTGCCAGTAACATAAAGTCCAATGTGTCACGAGAAAACAATCTCAGAATCGCTTGGATAGGTGAAAGCATTCCGGAGTTATTACCACATAAAGTGACACATGTCAGATTTGAAAAATGAGGCTCTGTCAGGAAGGTCAAAAGTGGCTAAAGAGGGAAGGGGTTAAACAAACTAACTTTGGGACAATGAACTGCTGACATCTTATCATTGTACAAACACCAGTTCAATACTTGGGATAACATTGTTCCCCTGTCACTTACACACAACGTCTGTAGTGGGGAAAATACAGGCCGGGCTTCAGGCCCCCCCGAGAACAGGTCTACACACATGAGCACTTTGTCATACACTTCTACCTCGGGTAGTTGTATGTTCTGCAGTCGCTGGGATGGGTAATCTGGCCGGGCTGCACTTTTCACAGGTACCTTTGCTGTTTTACCTATGTCATGCCGTGCGCACATCATGCCGGCTGCTACAAACCTAGTGGTGGCATTATTGTATTCAGGGACAAGCCAATTTACTGACACCTGGCCGCACATATCCTTGTTGTCAGGTCTGTCTTCTCTCGCTCTCTCAATTGGCTTACCCGATGATCCAATAAAATTCCTACTACCAATGGGCCCATAATTGTGGGCGATGCCAAAAGCGTACCTAGAGTCAGTGTAAATGTCGGCCGTCTTACCTTCTGCCAGGTTACAAGCCTCAGCGAGCACCTCCAGCTCCGCTCCTTGAGATGAACAAGAAGGTGAGAGTGGTTTCTGGATGATTTACCTGGTGCCTCGTATCCCGGCTTGTACATACTGTGTAATAAAATATCTCTTTATTACAAATTTACATTAAAAACCCATGTCACATATAGATAGAACATCTCAAAGGGGTGGCGTCTTCATTCTCTAAAATAAAACCAAATGTTATAGACTTCTCAACACTCATCTGATAATCACGAGCACTTTGAGAATCTCACTTTTATCAGGTTCTGCAAATACTTGATTAATACAAAAACAAATAAAAAGAAAACATTCCTAAAAACTTTACATCAAATTAACAATGTCCAGACAATTTTTGTTTTGCCTTCCCCCTCATCTTAATCCATAAAGACTCGTGTGAGTGACGTCACCTCTGCCTCCTGTGTAAATTTGCTGGAGGGGGATGGTCTCTTACACAACCATCTACACAAACCTCAAAATGTAGGTTACTCTCATACACATTTAATCTGGATTACTCATTGAGGTCTCTTACACATTTTTAGATCTCCTGAAACCAAATTAATTAACTCAAAACAAACCAAAATTGTACCTGATCAGTTCCTTCACCATTCCCCCCTTTGTGGACTCTGCGAAAGTAATGTAGCAGAGTCCACAACTACATCTCAACATAACAAAGTCTAGCACTCTATCTGTGCGGCACTAGTTTAACCCCCTGTAATGTGCAACAGCCTGAAACAAAAATGACTTTTTCCTGACGAAAATACATTTGATCTTTACAATGACATAACTCATGTGTGAAATCAAAAACAAAACAATTGTAGTTAGTTATTCAATAAAACAAAAAATATTATCTCTGATAACATTAATTACTGCAAACCAATAAACTGTATATATAAATAGGGAACGGTGGGGGCACATACATTTTCAAACCCCCGTGTCTCACAGTATCTGTAGTTTAATACATCTGAATTAACATCAAAACACATGAAATCTGATCACATCATAACACATAAATATCATAACTTTTATAACCAACAGCGCATGCGCAAAAGAGAAGAAATTTATTTCGGTTTGTAGACATTACTGATATATATATATATATCTCAGCAGTGCATATTGAAATCCCTTGGTCTCATCAGCCCTGCAGACTGCACCCAGTCAGCCCCCCTCCTCCTCCTCCCAAACACAGCACACTTTAGGGGGGAGGGAGGGGGGTCACACACTCATTTCTCACAACTTCTTCTCTCACAATCTTAACACTTTCAATGCCGGCAAAACAACATACGTATCTGCAATCATTCATCACACCATTGTATAGGAATTATCTACGTTCAAAACATCAAACATATAATTTGTAACCGTGCAATTTGTCGGCCACCATCTCTATATTATGATGACGTGTTGTTTCATCAGTGAACTAGACTGGAACTTCTGTAAATAGAAAAAAAAAACACTACAAATGACAAAATTAACAAGGTGATTATTTCATACTGATTTGGTTGGGCCGGGCGTGGCCACATCAGGGGCAGGGGGGGCAGCCTCTCCCATTGGAAACACAGTGCGCAGCTGTGAGGGGGGGGGTGGTTTCCCACCAACAATGAGGACACACTCAACATGAGGTACGGACACCATTACCGGGCGTCGGCTGGTCCTGTGTTTTCTAATACATATAGCATACAATACCTTTCTTATTCCTAACTTCCTCTTCTGCAAATCCCTCTAAAGCACTTTTCATCAACTTTCTACCTTCCAACTTCCCTTTGTTCTCCAGAATACCTTTTGCCCAATCTGCGGCTTGGAGCCGCCCTCCTCTATGGATCCCACACACTTCCATCAATTTCTTCATTTTACGCACGATCCTGGAGATTTGAATATGGACCGTAAACCATCCATTCTAACAGTCTATATTATACACGTAATTTATATAACAATTTTCGGTCAACGACTCCCAGGCCTCGCAGGAAATATTAAAATTCCTCAGTCTACAGCCCCCGGTCCGCCGAAATATAATTTTATTTTAGACTCTCCGGCTACGCTGGAAATATTAAAATTTCAGTCGATAACTCTCCGGTCGCTTATATAATCTTTATTTCGATTCTCCGGCTACGCTGGAAATATAAAAAATTCACAGTCGATAACTCTCCGATCGCTTATCCTTATTTCGATTCTCCGGCTACGCTGGAAATATAAAAATTTCCCAGTCGATAACTCTCCGATCGCTTATATAATCCTTATTTCGATTCTCCGGCTACGCTGGAAATATAAAAATTTCCCAGTCGATAACTCTCCGATCGCTTATATAATCCTTATTTCGATTCTCCGGCTACGCTGGAAATATAAAAATTTCCCAGTCGATAACTCTCCGATCGCTTATATAATCCTTATTTCGATTCTCCGGCTACGCTGGAAATATAAAAATTTCCCAGTCGATAACTCTCCGATCGCTTATATAATCCTTATTTCGTCCCTAATTACCCAGAGGATGGTTAGTCGGGCGCGACTAAGGTCTCACAGGTTTTTTTACCCTCACAGCGGAAAATATCACCTCTGTCGCCTGAGATAATCCAGGAAATCAACAAAAGGGTTCTACAGATCGCCACAAGACTGCCCACTAACACAGATAAGACGAAGATTTATAAAATCAATTCGCTTACCGTGTTATTGCGGAGGTGATCAAATTCCTTCAGTGGGCAACTTTGAGTCCTCTGTTTCACCCTGTGATTGTCGACTGTCCGGATTTTGATTTTTCCTCGAGTGAGGTCCCGGTTTCGGCACCAAATGTCAGGTCCGTATTTCACACCGAATAACCACCTCTGTAAATTGAAAGCTGAAGGCATGCCTGGAAAGAAGTACACCACACAAATGTCTGAGGTACAGCTTCAATGTCAGCCAGGAGGAACTGAACTTTATTCAGAACAAAGAAACACACACAGAGAAGACACATGCCCCTCCCTATAGATGTGTGACTTGCTTAAATTCTATTCGCTCCCCAGCGGTAACTTTTCCTATACATTCTTCTGCACACTCCTCTTTGCATTCCAGGGGGCGGTGTCTTCCATAGGTGTGTCCGACATGAACAAAGAACTTGTTATATATATCAGTATATTACACAAAGAACTGAAATGTATATACATATGTGTGAGGATAATATTTTTCAGACAATATACATAGTAATGATCCCTGACAATTCCGCTGCAAAAAACGCAACTCCGTAAAAAAAAAATGTATACTTACCCAGGAATCTGTGTTTCTTCCACCAGGGCGCTGGTCCTGGGATGACGTTCCATCTCATTTGACTGCTCCAGCCAATCACAGGCTGTAGCGGCGGTCACATGGGATGGAACGTCATCCGAAGAGGCGGCATGGATGACGTCAAAGGGACCTCCTGGGATTACACTTCATCCCATGTGACCGCCGCTGCAGCAAATCACAGGCAGCAGCGGTCTCCTGGGATGAAACACCGTGCTGCAGTTTTGAGCAACGGACATTCTGGGTGAAAAACTGCACCACAGTTTGGTGCAGTTTTTCACATGGTATTCCCTGTGGCGCACAGAGTGGATAGGCTACGTGCTTTTAAGCAGCGTATCCGCCCTGTGTGAACTCAGCCTAAGAAGGGTAGCATATTTATTAACAAACACATTGCATTACATCTGTTAATCAGATTTGAAAAAAAATAGCACACGTACCATATACCAGGTTACACGTGTCATATAGCCAGGTGAAGTCCCCTAATTCTTACTAACCTACAAAATGTATGTGTGTAAGACCCCCTGCACACAGCCGTATCTGTAATCACGGTCCGTGACTACCTGCATAGCCAGCGGCGGACAGTCACCCGCATTATTAAGTATTGCGGAGCAATTCTACGGCCCGGACACCTTCCCTTAAATACATGGGAAGGTGTCCGTGGGCCATAGAAATGAATTGATCAGTATTACAGTCGTGTGCATGGGACCTGAGAATTAGGGGACTGATAGTAGGCAATATGACTGCAGGATCAGACCACAGTTTTCTGTTGTTGTCTGTTACCATGGAAACATCTAGGCATGTATGGAAGCTGTAGACACAAAACAGTAGGACATTTGTAACGAAAGCTATTTAATAAAGTTGATTCATTTTTATTTTAGATGCATTAAAACAATAAAAAAAAAATGCTTGCAAAGGTGTACATATTGTAGCCTTTAAAGGAACAGTGTCACCACAATTTTTTTTTTAATATGTTAAAGATGTTAGTGCTTTATTAAAACCGTTTGGATTAATTTGTGTGTTTGTGTGTTACTTTTTCCTATTTTTACACTTTTTCTTCCCTATGGGGGCTGCCATCTTTTTTTCCATTTCTGTATGTGTCGATTAACGACACATACAGACATGGAATACGGCAGCTCCAGTCCCATAGGGACTGCGAACGGGGCCCGTTCCATCCACTAACATGTACGCCGCTGTGTGGGAACGGCACATGCGCCGCTCCCACACAGTTCAATTTGAAATGCGCGCCGTCCGGCGCCATTTTCCTGTGGACCGGAAGTCGCGGCCGGACAGTAAGATTACTACTTCCGGTCGCGGCTTCCGGACTTGTGCACATGGAGCAGCGGCAGCAGACGGAGCGGATGGACCGGAGGGAGCGGCGGCGACTGGAGCAGGTAAGGGATTTCTATGTATGTTTGTGTTTCAGTGTGTGTTTACTACTGTATGTAAACCTACTACACTGTGTGTTAGCTCAAAAAATGGCGACACACAGTGTAGGAGGTTAGACCGTTCAAACCCCTCGTTTCTCCCGGCACTAGCCAGGATAAAGGAGGGGGGATGCTGAGAGCTCACTAGAGCGAGGGCTTTTTACCCAATTTTGCAGCATAAAGCAATGTGGTTGCTTTACCACATGCAATGCTGCAATTTTGGGAATGGCTCCATCTAGTGACCAGCAATGGGAAATATTATAAATTAGAATCCAATTGAATCCAATTTATAATATTTCCTGACTCGTGAAAAAAAATAAAAAAATTAGAACAATGTTTAATCACCTATACACTAATTGTTTAACAAAAAAAAAAAATATATGTTTTGCTGGTAACACATTCCCTTTAAATAACTACACCATTATTTGGATTGCAAGAAGTGATGACATAGGATAGTTTGACCTCTGGGACTCCCACCAATGCTGAGAACGAAGGGACAGAAGCTTTGGTAGTTTCTCTACATAGCACGTGTCCCGTCCACAGGGCTGCCATCAGGGCAGTACAGCAGTACTGCTCTAAAGGGCTCTGTTCTTTTTAGTAAAACCTCTGCAGTGTCTCCCGTGCTGATTAGCATGCTGTGTGCAGCATGGGAGGAGGGGGCAGGAGCTCTCTATCACAGCCTCTCCATGTACTCTGCCTACTGGAAATGTGGAGGGAGAGGAGACAGAATGACTGTACACTCAGGAGGGTAACTACAGCATCATAGAAAGCTGGTGTCCTCTATGATCCTTCCTAAACATGTATCATGTAATCACAGTAATGTCTACGATTTTCTCTGTACTGTCACCTTCTTCCCTAACATTAAAGTTCACACATAGCGTAAATACTGCAGATTTTCCACAACGGGTTTCGTTGCGGAAAATTCGCAGCATAATACAGTAGGCAGCAGAGCGGATGGGATTTGAACAAATCTCATCCACACGCTGCATAAATGATAAGCGGAAAAAAACACTCAGAAATTGACCTACGGTGCGTTTTTTTAATCCGCAGCATGCCAATTGTATTTGCGGAATCGCTGCTTTTTTGTTGCAGGTTTTTCCTATTGAATTCAATGGGGAGCCAAAACCTGCAACAAATAGCAGATGTTTCGATTTTTGCAGCAGAAAAGCAGATCAGGACAAAAACAAAAAAAACGTATACTTACCCAGAATTCTGTGCTTCTTCATCCAGGCCGGCCTCCTGGGGTGACGTTTCATCCTATGTGACCGCTGCAGCAAATCACAGGCTGCAGAAGTCACATGGGATGAAACGTCATCCCAGGGCTGCGGAATGTCAGGACATCAGAGGGGTGCGTCGCCATGGTAAGTATATCCGAAAAACAGCACCACAATTTGTTTTTTAGGAGGAATTAACTGCGGCAACCATGCTGGAAACGCTGTGTGCTTTAACGCAGTCTATCCGCCCTGTGGGAATATAGCTTGCGGGTACGGTAGAGGACACGCTGCAGATTTGCTACAACAGAAAATCTGCAGCAGAATCTTAAGAAAAACGCTGGTAAATCTGTCACAAAAATCCTTATCAAAGGATCTGTTACAAACGCTGCGGTCTTTCTGCAGTGGTTTTACCTGCAGATTTAGTGTTAAACATTGATTATAGCAAAGTATATGTGCACCTGCGGATTTCCAACATTTTTTAGAGCGTTTCTGCTGATTAAATGCTGTAAAAATTGCAACAAAACAAATCTGTATGCCCCCTATTGAAGTCTATGGGCCCAACCGGCAGCATCTTCGTACAGAAACCGCAGCATAAACTGACATGCTGCGGAATTAAAAATCACACCGCAGAACACTTTTTCGCACAACATTTCTGCATTTTTTTTCCGAAGTGTGGACATGAGCTTTTCTAAATCTCCTTTACTTTGCTGCTACTGTAAATGCTATGGAATTTCGCAGCGTTTACGCTATGTGGGAACTTGGCCTTAGGCCATGTTTACACAGCGGATTTTTCAAGTGAAAATACCTGATGTGAATTTGGCCGAAAATCCATGGCAGAAATCTGAGGCTGGCTCTCGCATTTCTACAGCGAATTTGCAGTTTATTCTGTTGTGGACCTGCACACAGATTAGCCAGCACGGTTTCAACTTTGTGCATGGAATAAAATTAATAAGACGCTATTTGTTTTCACGCATATTTCGGCAGGAAATATGAACTGTTTCAATGCCGAAATGAATAGGAAAAAAGCCAGGGGCCATGGATTTTAGGCCTCATGCACACCACCGTAAGGGTTTTTTACTGTCTGCAAGTAGGGATCCGACTGTTACGGATACATATCCGTAGCCGCCCACATTTGCCGAAAGGGCCATAAACTTGCGGACAAAAATGGGCAATAGAAATGAATGGGTCCGCAGTTTCATCCGTAATTACGGATGAAATCTACGGGTCATGTGCATGGGGCCTTAGGGTTTTAACACACTGATTTTGCTGAGCATTCACTGCAGATTTCACCCTTTATACGTTGAACGAAAATCCATAGCATGCTCTGAGTTCCATGCGGAAAATGTTCAGCAGCAATGTGGATGAGATTTGTTTAAATCTCATCCACATGGCTGGTACTGTAATCCGCTGCAGATTTTCTTTACAGAAAATTTCTGTCCTATGTGGACCCAGACATGAGCCTCTTCCACATGGCAGTATTATGCTTCAGTACTTGGAAGCCAAATCCAGGAGTTGGTCCAAAACGTTGAAGAGGTACAAATTTTTCCATTATACCAGGTGTAATGTCCGTGGCTGCGGGCTCCCGCTGACAGCCGCAGCCACGAGTCGGCAAGCGCTGGCATCCACTCACCTCCGCCGGAGCCCGCATGGTGCGCACGCACGCTCGTCCCCGCTCTTAAAGGGGCAGCGCACGCACCGGACATCTTGAACGACCTTTGACCCGTGAGTACCCTGGGCTATAAGAGGGGTCTAGCACCCTAGTTCGATGCCTGAGCGTTGTTAGTTTTCCCAGTCTGTCTTGCAAATGGTCCCTTAGTGTTTCCCGTTCCTGTTGTTACCCGTACCTTGTTCCCCGTTCCGGTTTCCCGTGCTTTGCCCTAGTATCTAGCCGTGCCACGTCCAGAGGAATCTGCCACGTCCTGTGTCATCTGCCACGTCCAGAGGAATCTGCCACGTCTAGAGGAATCCGCCACGTCCTGTGTCATCTGCCACGTCCAGAGGAATCTGCCACGTCTGGAGGAATCCGCCACGTCCTGTGTCATCTGCCACGTCCAGAGGAATCTGCCACGTCTGGAGGAATCCGCCACGTCCTGTGTCATCTGCCACGTGCGGAGGAATCCGCCACGTCCTGTGTCATCTGCCACTTCCGGAGGAATCCGCCACGTCCTGTGTTATCTGCCACGTCCGGAGGAATCCGCCACATATGGCGCAACTTGCGGCTCCTGTGTCATCCGCCTCGTTTGGCGCCATCTGCTGCACCCATCTCATCTGTGCCAGAGCTGCGGCCACCATCTGGACTATTCAGGTACCCTTGTGCGGGACATTGTATTTCTGGGGTGTCCTGTTGTTTGGCCAGCTGCCTTCCCGCTACGGCGGTACGGCCTAGTGGGTCCACTAACCCGCTTCGTGACACCAGGGGTGGGACCAGTCCGGTTCACCCTGGATCTCCCAACCCAGTTGTTAAAATGACATTTCGGAAAACTGGGGACCCAGTACCAGTCCCCTGCACTCAATTGTATCCGCGTCCTTAGGGGTTCTATATGGGACACGATCTACAGGGGCCTCTGTATGAGACAGTATCTACAGGGGGCTCTATATGAAACACTATGTACAGCGGGCATTATGAATGGAACTATTTACAGGGGGCTCTGTGAGTGGCGCTATCTACAGGGGCACTGTGTGTGTGTGTGTGTGTGTGTGTGTGTGTGTGTGTGTGTGTGTGTGTGTGTGTGTGTGTGTGTTTGGTGCTTTATTTGACAGTGTTTGACACAATTGTAATAATGGGCACAGTGTATGGTACTATTATATTCAGGATCACAGTGTATGGTACTATTACATTCAGGGAACACCTATTGGTACATTCAGGAAAGTTTTGTCAACATATATGTAGAGTTTTAAGTCGTAAACCGTATAGAGACAAAAACCATGTATAAACCAAGTATATCTTGGTGCATTGACCCTAGCATTAAGCATGGAAAACCTACAGAGTATGGGGTACAATTAACACACAGTAGTTTCTTTAAGAAAAATACAACCTTTATTCAAAATCAGAAATGATTAAAAAATGAGTCATGCAAAGCATGAACAAGACGTCCCTCTGTGCAGAGAGCATATATGAGAATTTATATAAAAAACCATGGGTTTAGAGATATGCAACTCGGAAATAGAGACAAAAATGCAGAGTGCACATGCCCTGTAATCCAACTAATCAACATGTATATACCGATGAAATACCAACAGAGAAGGACACAAATACAGAGTAATGTTCAATGTAAAGCAACGTTGCTGAACTATATAGAGTCTACTGCATTAAGTCCTAGGTAATAACCAAGATAAACTTGGTGCATCGATCAACAATTGACATAAGATAAATCCAAGAAAATATGATCGACTTAAGCACATGAAATTTATGAAGAAAAGTACAAAATTTTATTAACATAAAAACATAACATGATTAAAACTGGAACGGAATGAGTCACTCAATAAAAAGACAACAAATCGATCACACACCGGATATGGATATTACATGATTGTATGAGCAATATACATGTTAATGAGACAGCAAAAGAGAATTATGTAGATGCTTATGCAGACCTGTATCTAAAGGAGCCGAGGTAAGTTGTAACGGAAGAAAAATCCAATAGGATTCAGCCAATATATATAATCAAGCCAACCTATGTGAAGGTGTATGGCAACAATTACGTATAAATACAAATACATAAATGCAGTAATTGTCTAGGTGGACATGGAGGGCTAGCAAAGGCCATAATGTGGATGCTGAAGGATCAGCATAGAAATGACAAGTATGCAATGTACATGGGCTCACAGAAGATAAGACAAAAAATCTCAGTGACAGCTGTCTAACATGATGGAGATGTGAAACATACCGGTGGATTCACTGTATTTCAAAGATACATTCAATTGTGCTCCCACAACATAACAATTTTAAAGGATTCACTGGTGTGATATATGAGTAAAATATAACATTTATTTATAACTCTCTAAAAACAGGGGTACAATCACCACTGTGAAGAAGCCCCACCGTGTGTATAAAAACGTATTAAATAATAAACTCTGAGTTCTAATTCAATTGTGAACCTCCTATAGCTCAGTGTTCAACAAGAATATCAATACGGAATCAGCATTTGAAAAATGGGCATAACAATAGTCTTGACCCTAATTCACACTAGAGTCCGTGATAACCGCACCGGAAGCTCCTAGTGTTGAGGTATACAAACAATGCTAGTGTTCCCAATGCTAAAAAATTCCTATTCACAACCGACCCAACGCGTTTCAATACTCATCATCAGGGGTCTGTAGCTTGGTCACTCTGGCCAGGGATGCCAGCGATATTTAGTTCAGCAGCAGGTATTCTGCTGTACTCCACGGAAGCATGCTCGCATAGATGTCAGCGGCATGCTTCATTCTGGGACTCTGAGTTATTTAAAGCATCTGACTCCTCCCCCTGTCCTCGGCACCGCCAATCGAAACAGCCAAACACACTCACCAATCGAATTCGTGACACCTGTCCATGTGACTCCCGGCCATCAGCTGACAGCCAGGAACCAACATCGACCGCATCAAAAGCCGAACGCGCAGGTGCAGTAGAGGCCACAATCGAGTCGCCCATGCTGCCGGGAACTCACCACTGCAAAGGAGTATATCGATATTTAAGAGTTTGGGTAAGTGTTGCGGATCAGCTCAAAACCCGCAGCTGGACTGCCATTGATAAAACAACTACACTGATAATACATATTGTGTAGATAAATGAATGTCTACCCCACTACAAGGTGTCATTGGAACATCTACTGAATAAGGAACCATAGCCAGACTGCCCACATGATGATCATTGATAATTAAGAGACCACCTGTCATGACGACCATGTGGGTCTCTTGCTATCCTGAAGGGAAAACTGGCCATGGAAATGCATGTTTAAATGAATGTTCAAATAAAACATGCATAATTTGTCTGCTCATTTAAACCCCCTGGTTGTGTGCACGCCAATCTATAGATCCACTGGGCTTCCTTTCGTAGTATGAGGTTATCCCAGTCACCTCCCCGTTTGGGAGGCCTAATGAGTTCAATTGCTTGAAATTTAAGACATTCTGCACGACCCTGATGTGTAGCGTGTACATGTTTGGATATAGGAGTATCTCTAGAATTCGCAATATCGCCAACATGTTCTCTGATCCGGCGCCGAAACTGCCGCACCGTTTTTCCCACATAATTCAGTGGACATGGACATGTTATCAGATATACCACCCCTGCTGTTTTACAATTGACAAAATCACGAATGTCATATTCCAATTGCGCAACTCCTAAACTTGTCACCTTTTTGAATAAAATCACAAGCCTTGCACCTGCCACATCTGTGTGTGCCTGGTATTTGTCTGTCCAGCCATGTTCCTTTAGGTGCAATGGGGTCAAAACAACTATGCATAACTCTGTCCCTGATGTTTTTCCCTCTCCGGAATGTGACTGAAGGCCATTGCGTAATCTGATCTATCAAATCTGCATCAGTACTAAGAATACGCCAATATCTCTTCAGGATCTGCATAATTTCACATTGTTTAGAATCATAAGTGCCTATAAGTCTCGTAACGCTCTCTTCCCTTCGTTGTCTAGGAACAAGAAGACTCTGCCTGTCCGCATCTCTCGCTCCCACATAGACCTTTCTGATTACTCCCTTAGGGAAACCTCTATCCTTCAATCTGGTTGTAAGTTCCTTTGCCTGTCTCTCAAAGTCGTCCATGGAGCTGCAATTCCGGCGTACTCTCATGAACTGACCCTTGGGAATACCGCGTTTAAGGGGATAAGGATGACAACTGTTCCATTGCAGGAAACTATTGGTTGCTGTTTCCTTACGATGTACTTGAGTACGGATTGTACCCTCTGATGTTTTTATAATTTTAAGGTCTAAGAAAGTCAGTTCCTGATTGTTGATTTCACATGTGAACCTTAGCCCTAGATCGTTCTGGTTAAGGGCAGTCACAAAACTATTGAATTCTTCCACTGTTGAATTCCAGAACAGCAGCGAGTCATCAATATATCTGATCCAGATCCCTATTGACGAAGTCCACTTGGAAAAACTCTCCCCAAAAACAATTGTCTCCTCCCACCAGCCAAGAAATAAATTTGCATAGGTGGGAGCAGTTGTACTCCCCATTGCAGTACCACATTGCTGGTGAAAAATCCTGTCTTCAAAGATAAATACATTTTTCTCCAGCACAAAATGTAATAACTGCAGAACTAGCTGGTTATGAGCCACAAATTGAGTACCTCTAGATCTCAAGAAGTACTCTACCGCTTCACAGCCAAGTTTGTGTGGAATGGAGGAATACAATGCCTCTACATCCAGGCTAGCCAGAAAAGTACTGCGTTCCAAAGTGATACCTTCAATTTGTTTCAAAACATCCATGGTATCACGTACATATGATGTTAGACCCAGTACAAACGGACGCAGCACCTGATCAATATAAGTGCTTACATTTTGAGTTAGATTGTTTATGCCTGAAACAATGGGTCTGCCACGTAAGGGGGGGTACCCTTTGTGGATTTTGGGCAGACTATAAAAACATGCCATGATGGGAAATTGTGGAAATAGGAAATTAAATTCACTAGCACTGATCAAGGACCTGCTTTTTGCATCACCCAGAATGCCCAAAAGCTCCTTTTGAACAGTGCTGTGGGATTATCCTTTAAGATGGTATAACAGTCAGGATTGAGCAAAATGTCCTCACACATTTTTTTGTAGTCTTCCCTGCTCATAACCACGATGTTCCCACCCTTATCGGATGCTTTCAGAACAATATTTTGTTTTTTCTCCAATGTGGTTAGGGCTAGCCGTTCAGACCTAGACAAATTGTTGTCAATACCCCTCATATCCTGACTCAATAGTTTAACCCCTTAACGACTGCCCACCGTCTTTTGACGTCAGGCGGTGCAGGTACTCAGTCTACAGCGACGCCTTTTGGCGTCGCTGTAGTAGAGTGGGTTTAACGGCAGCCTGGTCAAGTCTGCACTAAAAACCGGCTGTATGTAACAGGTCCGGTTCTTAGTGCAGCCATCAGGACCTGCCGATTTCGTCGTAACAGCATGTGACCGCTGTGACAGCCAATCACAGCGGTCACACGCTGTTACTGTGTACAGAGCCGCTGGGAGTGTCTAAATGACAGCTCCTGCTCTAAGAACGAGCTGTTGCTAGCAGCTCTGTTCTTAGAGCAGTGATCAGGAGCCAATAGTATTGGCTCCTGATCTTTTTTGTGTTCACTATGATATCCAATCATAGTGATCACTACAGTAAAATAAAAGTAAAACATGTATCTGTTTCTCCTCACTCTGTTCTAGCTGTGGAGAGAAACAGATACAAGTGTGTCAGTGTCCCCTACACAAAATCACTTGTTCCTCACATAGTTTAAAAAAAAACAACATTTTTTCAGTATTTTATAGTATATAGTATATACATATATATATAAATATAAATATATTTACTGTATATACTAAGAATCGTACTATAAACGACTTTCTTTTCAGGGTACGCTGTTAGACGGCGTGTACGTTGTTAGACGGCGTAGGGTTCTGTTCTGGGCTTAGGTTTACAGTTCGTGTTAGGCGTAGGGTTTAGGTTTAGGTTTGGAAAAAATAAAAAACTTTAAAAAAAAATAAATAATAATTTAATTCCTCTAGTGTGATTAGTTGATAAAAAAATTGAAACCGCTAGTTACGTTTATTATTTGCAGTTTAGACTGTATAGTCATTATGGCTGCCAAAAGATACAGCGTTGAGGAAGCCTATCAGATGCTATGCTCCGATACGGATTCTGCATCTGAAGTTGAGCTTTTTCTTGAAAGCGACAGCGAAAGTGTCGCTTCAAGGGATTCTACGGATGAGACCCAGCACCAGTGATATGGGAGACGGCGCAGTTGCCACAACGTCCGTTCAAAGTGCAGCCCCTGAAATTGCGCAACCCCGCCAAACCAATTTAGTGTGGGAGCCCACAAGTCTATTTTCTCCCACCATAAATGACTTTATTGCTACTCCTGGCATAAATCCCAATGTCAGTAATTTTTCACCACTAAATTATTTTAATATTTTTATTACGGACCAAGTTTTGGAACATTTTGTGCAGGAAACAAATTTGTATGCCAGGCAGTACATTGCCAATAAGCCTTCGTCACCTTATGCCAGGTTGTGGAATCCCACAAATGCAACGGAAATAAAAAAAATTCTGGGCCTCACCCTTAACATGGGAATTATAAAAAAACCCTCTATTAGGTGATATTGGGCATCAAGCCCTATACATGCCACCCCCATTTATTCTGGCATTATGTCACGCAGCAGGTATGAAATACTTATGCGATTTCTCCACTTTAGTGACAACCTACAGGCACCCCCTTCCAGCGACAGAAGCCGTGACCGGCTGTATAAATTAAGGCCTTTGCTAAATTTTCTTAATTCCTCCTTTTTAGGAGCATATACCCCTGAACAAAATTTAGCAGTGGATGAATCGCTAATGAATTTCAAAGGGCGTCTCTCATTCCGCCAATTCATACCCTCAAAAAGTGCAAAATATGGGGTAAAGATCTACAAGTTATGTGAAAGCACTACTGGCTACACATGTGCATTTAAGATCTACGAGGGTAAAGACAGTGAATTCAATCCACCAGGGTGCCCTCCAAATATTGGTACCACTGGTAAGATTGTGTGGGATTTAATTGGCCCTTTCCTACACAAGGGGTATCATGTATACACGGACAGTTTTTATACCAGTGTGCCATTGTTTAGCGCCCTTCATTGTGCCAACACCGGAGCCTGTGGCACAATACGCAAGAATCGCAAAGGTTTCCCACGTCAACTTGTGGATAAAAAACTACCAAAGGGGGAGTCATGCACTTTTCAAATTGAGAAGATGCTGGCTTTAAAATTTCGTGACCGCAAGGACGTCTATATGATCAGCACTATCCATACCAGTGCAACAGCAACTGTTAGAGAACGTGGGGCCTCTGCAGAGAGACAAAAGCCTGTGTGTGTTATCAACTATAATAAATTCATGGGTGGGGTAGATTTGTGCGACCAGATGTTACAACCTTATCTGGTTAAAAGGAAAACCAGAACGTGGTATAAGAAAGTGGCAATATACCTCATCCAGGTTGCAATGCACAATGCATTTGTCATGTACAAAAAATCAGCGGGCAGGGCGACATTCTTTGAATTTCAGGAGAAAGTGATTGAAGATCTCCTATTTCAATCTGCAGACCAGAGAGTAGTCCATGAGTCAGAGGATGTACGCCGACTTGTTGAAAAACATTTTTTACACCCCATCCCTTCAACACCTAACCAAAAATACCCCAAAAAACGGTGTCGCGTCTGCAGCAAACGAGGACAGCGAAGTGAGTCAAGATATTATTGTTCCGCTTGTCCTTCCAACCCTGGTCTATGCATAAGTCCCTGTTTTGAAATCTATCATACCGTCGCACATTACTAATTTTCTTTTGTGAGCTATAAAAGTTAAAATGCAGGATTTATACCGGATTTTATTTTTCTGTACACCTCTTTTTTTTTTTTTTTTTTTTTTTTAGGGAAGCAGCTTCGCTTTATATTTAGGAGATGCCAAAATTTAGGGTTCTTTTAGAGATTTCTTTTTTTTAATCTCTTTTTTTGGGAGGGAGGGAAATATACTTTTCTAGACTGAGTCATTTTGGGATATAACCCAGTTATATAATGTGGAATAAGGCCCTGAAATTCATTCAAGATAAAATTGTGCCCTGAAAGCTTTTTATTTCCTTTTCCGTTATGACTATGTCCTGCCATAAATAGCTGTTACTGACTGGGGATACGGCATAATTTTTTCTTTTTATTCTGAGGATTTCTAATAAGCGAGCTGTTCCTTATCAATACACTATGGGCTTTATTACAGTTTTGTTCGGGTTTTTGGTGGACCTCTTACACCCGACAATACTTCTAGAAATAGCGACATTAATTTGGGGAGTAGTGGTCCTTTACTGTATCTATACATACGGTGTGGGACACTGCCCCTTTATATATTCTACAGGTGATTGGTTGTTTTGTGCACACGGCGGTTCCTACCTTGCCGGGCAGGGGCTTGTTATGGTGTACCGCGTCACTTAGCACATTCGTCCCTTATATAGGGATTGATGGAGCTAAAGAGACGTTGTATGACCAGTCACTTTGAATAATAAAGTCATTACAGCCCTACAAATTTTCTTTCATCCTGTGAACATGCTCTAGTTTTCCACATAGCTGGATACATTCTTCCTCCTTTTTTTTGGATATATTGCCTTTTTCCGCCAACAGTTTAATAAATTTTCCCACTCTAACTTACTATATATCAGAGCGGGTTGATATACATAATGTCCATGGACTGACATGATTTCAGGACAGCTGCTTTCTTAGCACGACATAGTCATAGGGTGTAGAAACTGTTAGGGACATCTATTTCTCAATCTAGAAAAGTAGAATCCTCCCATTTTCAAGCAAAATGTGTGTCCTGAAAGCCTCCGGGTGCTCCCTTCCTTTTGGGTCCTGCCGTGTGTCCAGGAAACGCATTAGGGCCACAATGGGGATATTTTTGAACACAGGAGAAACAGGGTGATACATTTTCTGGTGCATTTCCTTATTCTCATGTCCTCTGTACAAGAAATCTGACCTTAAAATGACACATTTGTGAAAAAAAGTGAAATTAAATTTTCTTTCCACCTGCTTTGCATTACTTCCTGTGAAAACTGTGGGGTCAAAATACTTAGTACACACCTAGATGAATACCTTAGTTTTCAAAATGTGGTCATTTATTGGGAGTTTCTATCTTTTTGGCAGCTCAGTGCCTCTATAAATGTGTAATGGGACCTGAAACATTTTCAAGCAAAACGTGTGTCCTGAAAGTCTTCGGGTGCTCCCTTCCTTTCGGGCCCTGCTATGTGTCCAGGCAACGCATTAGGGTCACAATGGGGGCATTTTTGAAAACAGGAGAAACAGGGTGATAGATTTTGGGGTGTGATTCTTCATTCTCATGGTCACTTTACAAAGAAATCGTTCTTCAAAGTGATACTTTTATATAAAAAGTGTTGTTTTTTTTTATTTCACCTGCTATGCATTACATTTAGCAAAAAACGGTGGGGTCAAAATACTCAGTACACCCCTAGATAAATACTTTAAGGGGTCTAGTTTTCTAAATGGGGTCGTTTATGGGGAGTTTCTTTCGTTCTGGTAGTTCAAAACCTCTCCAAATGTACAGTGGGGCCTAAAACATTTTCAAGCAAAATATGAGACCTGAATGCCTCCGGTTGCTCCCTTCCTTTCGGGCCCTGCCATGTGTCCAGGCAACGCATTAGGGTCACAATGGGGGCATTTTTTAAAACAGGAGAAACAGGGTGATAGATTTTGGGGTGTGATTCTTCATTCTCATGGTCGCTTTACAAAGAAATCGGTCTTCAAAGTGATACTTTTATATAAAAAGTGTTTTGTTTTTTTTATTTCACCTGCTATGCATTAAATTTAGCAAAAAACTGCCAAAATAGAGTAAAGCGATGGAAATATATATTTAATAAAAAAATTGTACAGTATGTATGTACATATGTCACATATTGCAGTTAAAAATAGGGAAAAATGATAATTTTTACAAAATTTCTTCAATTTTTCTATTTTTTAATTAATTTCCGCAAATCGTATCAGTCTACTTTTTGCCACTAAAATAAAGTACAACATGTGACGAAAAAACAATGTCAGAATTACTTGGATATTCAAAACTTTCGCTGAGTTATTCTCTGATAAAGTCAGACATACCAGATTTAACAAATCTGGCTTGGTCATTAAGGTCTTTTCAGGCCCGGTCATTAAGGGGTTAATCTCCTCTCCCACCATGTCAACAAATAAGTCTACATTAGTGAAATCTCCTATTGGTGGCAGCTTCCCACTCTTAGTCTTTAAATTAGTAAACGGGCCTTGTCCAGGGGCTCTACTTGACTCCTCCAATAGCCCCTCCAAGGCCTCAAGGCCTTCCAGGTCGGATATCTCTAAACCCATCTCCATAAATTTTTTTCTATTATGATGTTAAAAAAATTTAATCCATTTGAGTTTACGAGCAAACAAATTTAAGTCCTTTATCCAGGTGAATGAATCAAACCTCACTGTGGGGACAAATGAAAGCCCCTTCTCTAATAACATAGTCTCGGATGCGCTAAGATTATACTCAGATAAATTGATGATTTGTAACTTATCTGTATCTATTCCCTTCACTAATCCTTTTGTCCCCTTAGCATGTGGAGGGAAATGGGGGGATTGTTGGCTAAAAAATTATTGCCACTATTGGAAGAGGCTCTGGCCCTACCTCTACTCCTGCCTCTAGCACCGCCCCTAAATCTCTGTCTACCACCACCCGTCCCAAAGAAAGGACCCACTCTTTCAGAGTCTGTTGTCTCACTCTCAGATGTAGATGGGTCAGAGTCTCTTGGTCCCCTATTAGGTTGTTGGTGTTGTTGTTGCTGTTCGTTGACAAAATCGTAAGCTTTTTTCTCCCTAAATTCCTGCAAATCTCTCTGAAACTGAAAGTGCTTACGCTCTTTTAAATGATTGGTAAACCTCTCTAGAGTTTGTTGTAGGATTTTATCTTTTTTCTCAAAGCCAGGGGTATTGACCAGAGTCTTAGCCGTCTCAATTTCTTTTTTAAGGTCAGCACTAATGTGATCAACCTGGATTTTCTCTTCCTCAACAAAAATTTGCATTAGTCTCAGTGAACTCCCTGTGATCTCCTGTTCCCACCTCTCTTTTATATTAGATGTTTTTAATCTGGAAGCAGGGGCAATAGGTATTCTTAGGCCTCTAGGTACTATTTTATTCTTGAGATAGTTCTCCAGACTCTGGATCTCCCACCAACTCCTTGTATAATCCTTGTGTAGTCTAGTCAGGTTTTTAAAAGAGGATTTCAGGGACACACCCTGCGTTGTATACACCAGTTCACACTCAGAGAAGACACTTTTTGCTTCACTCATCCATCCCTCTGTACTCAAATCAGAGAGTGCAAAGGCTGCCATACCCAGATGAAATGTACTATATAAAGAACTGTATAATTTGTATGAATTCACTGTATTTCAAAGATACATTCAATTGTGCTCCCACAACATAACAATTTTAAAGGATTCACTGGTGTGATATATGAGTAAAATATAACATTTATTTATAACTCTCTAAAAACAGGGGTACAATCACCACTGTGAAGAAGCCCCACCGTGTGTATAAAAACGTATAAAATAATAAACTCTGAGTTCTAATTCAATTGTGAACCTACTATAGCTCAGAGTTCAACAAGAATACCAATACGGAATCAGCATTTGAAAAATGGGCATAACAATAGTCTTGACCCTAATTCACACTAGAGTCCGTGATAACCGCACCGGAAGCTCCTAGTGTTGAGGTATACAAACAATGCTAGACATGAAGGGAGCGTGAAAGAGATGAAATGAGGAGGAGGCAAGACTGGATGACGAGAATCGGCGTCTGATGCGGGGTACAAAGATGGCGCTGCCCCACTTCCGGGACCGCGTCATCAGAGAGGGTGTGAGGTGGCGGGGACTAACCGCGCCCCCCATATCCTACTCCAATTACAGACGGCGGCTCATTTCATAATTTCATAACATCTTAAACACCTGAGCTATGCACTATATATGGGCGGATATCAGCAGTTTGACCCTAACCCCGGACGAAGGCAGTTGCCGAAACGCGCGTCGGGTACAGACATCTCTTTCACGCTCCCTTCATGTCCACCGGTATGTTTCACATCTCCATCATGTTAGACAGCTGTCACTGAGATTTTTTGTCTTATCTTCTGTGAGCCCATGTACATTGCATACTTGTCATTTCTATGCTGATCCTTCAGCATCCACATTATGGCCTTTGCTAGCCCTCCATGTCCACCTAGGCAATTACTGCATTTATGTATTTGTATTTATATGTAATTGTTGCCATACACCTTCACATAGGTTGGCTTGATTATATACATTGGCTGGATCCTTTTGGATTTTTCTTCCGTTACAACTTACCTCGGCTCCTTTAGATACAGGTCTGCAAAAGCATCTACATAATTCTCTTTTGCTGTCTCATTAACATGTATATTGCTCATACAATCATGTAATATCCATATCCGGTGTGTGATCGATTTGTTGTCTTTTTATTGAGTGACTCATTCCCTGTTCCAGTTTTAATCATGTTATGTTTTTATGTTAATAAAATTTTGTACTTTTCTTCATAAATTTCATGTGCTTCAGTCGATCATATTTTCTTGGATTTATCTTAATCAACATGTATGAGAACAGTACAGTTACCACAATTGTGGATATATCTCTGATCACTTGGTGTGGTGATCAGAGTAATGTAACAGGACATATACGTGGATAAACATGAACAGGAGACATGTAGAAGAGTGACATACCCATGTGGCTCACTTAGCACGGAGAGAGACGTCAGACCCGATGCGCGTTTCGGCGAAATGCATTCGTCCGGGGGTGGCGTCTCTCCAGTGGGACCCTCCATTTACGTGCACTACACCCAATCAGGCAGAATGAGGGCGGTCCTATCCAGGCCATGTATTTGCCTGTATTGGCGTCATACGCCAGGTGTAAAAACGGGCGACGGCACACTCCCGGCCATGCGTCATCAAGGCGGGTGGGGGATCAACGACAACTGACGTCGTGAAACCCCGCCCACCGAGATGCACACACACGGGCCACGAGATAGCCCAGCCACTCCCCCCGGCGTAAGCGCACGGCTCAACATGCCTAGATAAGGTAAGTACAAATGAAGATATGCCTGATTGAATGATGTCGCAACGGAAGACGAATTATTGATTTTTGCATGAGTGAAATGACAGAATAACAGTTTAGCAACAACATCAGGATTATGGATAAATACAGAGCACATAATTGAGAAGATAATAAAAATACATATATCATATTAGTATGATGGTGAAATCATGTGAAAGAAGAGGGGAAAACATAATGTAGTGTGCATTATGTGTATATATATAATAATAAAAAAGGTGAGCAAAAAATATAAATATATTAACTGTTAAAAATTAGTGTGAATTCATATAGATCAAACATATATATACACAAAAAAATGTGCAAGGAAAAAATTAAATAACAAGTATACAGATATAGTGCATATATATTAACCCCTTAAGGACGCAGCCTAGTTTTGGCCTTAAAGAGGCTCTGTCACCAGATTGTGCAACCCCTATCTGCTATTGCAGCAGATAGGCGCTGCAATGTAGATTACAGTAACGTTTTTATTTTTTAAAAACGAGCATTTTTGGCCAAGTTATGACCATTTTCGTATTTATGCAAATGAGGCTTGCAAAAGTACAACTGGGCGTGTTGAAAAGTAAAAGTACAACTGGGCGTGTATTATGTGCGTACATCGGGGCGTGTTTACTACTTTTACTAGCTGGGCGTTGTGTATAGAAGTGTCATCCACTTCTCTTCACAACGCCCAGCTTCTGGCAGTGCAGCACTGTGACGTCACTCACAGGTCCTGCATCGTGTCGGCACCAGAGGCTTCAGATGATTCTGCAGCAGCATCGGTGTTTGCAGGTAAGTCGATGTAGCTACTTACCTGCAAATGCTGATGCTGCTGCAGAATCAAGTGTAGCCTCTGGTGCCGACACGATGCAGGACCTGTGAGTGACGTCACAGTGCTGCACTGCCAGAAGCTGGGCGTTCTGAAGAGAAGTGGATGACACTTCTATACACAACGCCCAGCTAGTAATAGTAGTAAACACGCCCCGATGTACGCACATAATACACGCCCAGTTGTACTTTTACTTTTCAACACGCCCAGTTGTACTTTTGCAAGCCTCATTTGCATAAATACGAAAATGGTCATAACTTGGCCAAAAATGCTCGTTTTTTAAAAATAAAAACGTTACTGTAATCTACATTGCAGCGCCGATCTGCTGCAATAGCAGATAGGGGCTGCAAAATCTGGTGACAGAGCCTCTTTAAGGCTCAGAGCCCATTTTTCAAATATGACATATTTCACTTTATGTGGTAATAACGTCGGAATGCTTAAATCTATCCAAGCGATTCTGAGAATGTTTTCTCGTGACACATTGGGCTACATGTTCATGGTAAAATTTGGTCAATATATTCAGTGTTTATTGGTGAAAAATTGCAAAATTTAGAGACAATTTTGAAAAAATAGCATTTTTCAGAATTTAAATGCATCTGCTTGTAAAACAGACGGTTATACCACCCAAAATAGTTACTAGTTCACATTTCCCATATGTCTACTTTAGATTGGCATCATTTTTTGAACATTCTTTTATTTTTCTTGGACGTTACAAGGCTTAGAACATAAACAGCAATTTCTCATATTTTTAAGAAAATTTCAAAAGCCTTTCTTTTTAAGGTACCTTTTCAGTTCTGAAGTGGCTTTGAGGGGCCTATGTATTAGAAACCCTGATAAAACACCCCATTTTAAAAACTAGACCCTAAAAGTATTCAAAACAGCATTTAGAAAGTTTTTTAACCCTTTAGGTATTTCACAGGAATTAAAGCAAAGTGGAGGTGAAATTTGCAAAATTTTTTCTTGCTGAATTTCAATATTATTCAATTTTTTTTCTGTAACACAGAAGGTTTTACCAGAGAAACACTACTAAATATGTATTGTCCAGATTCCGCAGTTTTTAGAAATGTCCCACATGTGGCTCTACTGCGCTCGTGGAATAAAACACAAGCCCTAGAAGCAAAGAAGCACCTAGTGCATGTTGAGGCCTCTTTTTTATTAGAATATATTTTGAATTTCAACATGTCCGATCCTTTTGTTCCCATGGGAGATATGATTTGCTCCCCCACCCCCAAAAAAGAAAAAACATTTATAACACATGACAGGCTTAGATACAGCACCTTAGGAGTACATTGTCCCTGGATATACTTTATAATGAATAATGTATGGCCTTAAAAAGCAGTAATCTATGTATGATATTATACCTAGAAATAATAGTCATACATTTACCAAATAATACCACTATACAAAGAACAAATATTATCACCATACATATTACCATCATTCTGTTACTGAAAAAAACTCAGTATACTGAGGTCAAAATTACCAATCATACCCTATATAAGTGCCAAATAATACTGCCAGACCATGACCGCATATTACCACCACATAATGACTGAATAATACCACCATACCGTTTAAAGAATAATTCCACCACATAGTGACTGAATATTACCACCATACTGTTATTGAATAATACTGCTACGCTATGACAACATATTACCCCCACAGTGACTGAACAATACCACCATATAGTTAATGAATAAAACACACTGTACAAAGACCAATATTACCACCATACAGTGACCATATAGTGGTAGAAACCAGTTCTACACTGGCGCTCTACAGACTATATAAGTGAATACAGTTAAATCCAGTGACTCACAGTTAACATCCTCTCTGATTATAGTTGTTCACTCACTTTTCTTTTGCACTCTGCCGAGACCTCTGTGAGACTTATCTCAGCCATTACTTGTTTGTCAAGAATTTGACACAAAGGCATCTGTGGCTCCTTGCTTTTACAGCACATTTCTCACCTATTCCCCAACTCTACAAAAACTCCTTAGCCATGTTGTCAGTAATAATGCCAACCTTGGTGCCCCACAGAGTAATAGTACCCCCTTTTATGCCCCCTATAGGCCCCCCACAGTAAGTGCCGCTTTTATTTCCACCACACAGTTATAGTGTTCCCCTTAGGCTCCAAACAGTAATAGTGCCCCCTTTATGTCCCCACTCAGTAATAATGCCCACTTTTATACCCCATTTAGTAATAATGCCCCCTTTTACTTTCTCTTAGTAATAATATCCCCTTTTATGTCCCCACTCACTAATAATGGTACCTTTTTTCTCCCCACTCAGTAAAACTGCCTCCTAAAGTAGTGTCCACCATTAATAGTGCCTTCTTTACGCCCATAAAAACAAAAGAAACAGCCAACGACTATCTGCTCTGTGATAGTTTCCAATTTAAAGGTGGCCGCGAGCCCCACTACACCCTGCCGTCATATTGGACAGCATGTTTTTTTTTAATTTTGACCAAGTGCAGTGAGCCCCCACAGTGGGACCAATCACCTGCCTGGATTTCTTGGGTGCTGATGCCTGCCCTAGGCAAGTCCTTCACTTTTCTCTTGCACTAGTCTTCATGAATATCCCTCAGTAATTTTGCAGAGTTGCAGTAGCATTTTAATATCACACACAAAACTATATTTTTTCTTCATGGTTTATGATTGAAAGGTCTAAGTTTAGACCTTTATTGTTATGGTGAGGATTCTGCCCTTATATAGAGCTCCAGCAATAAACTTAATCTAAGATAGGCAATCTGCCCAAAAACCTGGTTCTTCCAGTAATATCCAATATTTACTTGGAATGTTTTGTTTAATAATCTAGAAACAGCATTTCAGGACTTCTGAAATAACTTCAAGGTTTCAAGGTTTAAAGCTACATAAAGGTCATTCATGTTGAAACTTCAGAAATAGTATATAGTTAGGAGAATTCTAAGTAAATATTTTTCTTAGAATTATAATTTATAATTTTGTTTAAAACTGACCATACATGTACAGATGTATTTTTACTCATAACATTTTTAGTCAGTTTAAATAACTTTAATTTCTAGAGAAATCAGAAGACACAGGTGAAAACTGGGCACATCTTTGTAGAGAAGACATAAAACACATTAAATAAAATACATAATATACTTTGATTTCCTTAATACATCTATTTGACTGCTTTCACACATTCTGTTTTTGTTATAGTTTTGCCACAATTTATGTCTCTTTTATTTGTTTTAATTATGCTGCAATTTTCTATACAGTTGGGCCTGTGGGACCATACAGTTTCCAGCCAAAGTATAATGAAAGGACATAGTTTGGCATATGTTTGCCCATTAAACTCTATGGACATGTCGGCGAATACATTTCATATAAAAAATTGTTCAAATTAAAAAAGTCTAATCAGTTTTGTGGCAGTAGAACTTGTGATGATACCAGATTCTTTCGCTTTATCTAATTCAGATGATCCGTAAAAAATTAATTCATGACTTCAAGGCATGTTTTCCATTAAATTAATGTGAAATTTAGTATAAGGAACATAAAATGCATATTGACAAGTTCATATATTCATTAATTAAAAAATTTAATTATTAATTACCAGATGTGCTGTCAACCTTTGTATGCCCTTCTGACAAGAGATGTAAAACCGCCAACTATTAGAAAGAAATGAAACCGAAGAGCAATATTATAATATTTTCACAATATAGCTACCATTTTATATTGTCAAAGTCACTGTCTAAATGCTAAATTATCATAAAGAGAACCACGGGTAAAGAGTCGCAATGTCACCTCCCAGTTCTCCCTTTGCAATCTGTTTGTGGAATTAGTTTTTCAAAAACTAAATCCACAATCAACTGCTGGCTTTGATAGAACGAAACTATAATAAAAAAAAACAGTAGCCGGTCTTTAAAGGGAATGTGTCGCTAGCCATTTTATTTTTTTTAGTTAAACAATTATTATTTAAGTGATTACACATTGTTTTAATTTTTTTAATTTTTTCACAAGTCAGGAAATATTATAAATTAGATTCTAATTTATAACATTTCCATGTTCTGGGCACTAGAGGGAGCAGTTCCCCAAATTGCAGCATGGTCAATGTGGTAAAGCAACCTCATTGCTTTTTGCTGCAAATTTGGGGTAGATACACACTCTCTAGTGTCCTCACACAATCCCCCCTCCCTTATTCTGGCTAGTGCCAGGAGAAGGAGGAGTTTGAATCTTCAAACCTCCTACACTGTGTGCCGCCATTTTCTGAGCGACTGCACAGTGTAGGATGATTAGATACAGTGCTAAGCAGACAGTATAACACAAACAATACGTTTTTTATTATTTTTACAGCATTCACAATGCAGGTTAAATAGCATGATAATGTTATAGTTTGGGTCGTTAAGGGCATGGCAATACCAATTATGGATAATTTTTTTTAAATATGCATTTACATAATAAAGTATTTTTAATTGGGAAAAATTGTGTGCTTATGTTTTTTTGTTATTTTTTATTGCTTTTAAACATTTTATTTCACTTTTTTATTTTTATTAGTTTTACTACAGAACTTAACTATGCTGACAGGCATCCTATTAGGCCCTAATAGGTGTACTAAGATGGCAGACCTGGGGAACATTGTTAAACCCCCAGTTGCCATAGCAAGAGATTGTCACCCTGCAATCTCGTCTCTTTCGGAATGATGGAATGACAGACGGAGCCCCCTACCACTGTCTTACCACTTAAATGCCGCTGTCAGCATTGACTGCAGCATCTAAGGATTTAAATGGCCAGCAATGAAGTTATATCCTAGCCCTGCCGTTAGAGGGTGACGACTATATAATATAGGCGGCACTCACAATTAAAGGTGCGGACACAAGCTACTGTAACCGCACCATCACTCTGTCGTACATTTAAGTAATTTCACGTAATCTACATGGTTCTCATAATGTAAATGTACATCACAGGGCAGAAAGGCGTTAAGACATTAAGATCAATTAGGCTGTTTTCATCCAAATCACTCACTGAATCATGTCTATATTCATACCCTATTTTGCTGAACAGGGTGCATGCCCTGATGATGAATCTGGCTTAGGCTAAATACACCAGGTCGGACCTTGTCCTATAGGAGGCATTCAGAGCCGAGCCCCCTTTTAATCACGGCCCGATAGCTGTGGCATGGTCTGCCTCTGTGGTGAATAATGTTTTTATATATCATCTTTCTGCAAACATTCTGGAAACAATTATTTTCAAACACAATCTAAATATCCAATTTCTTATATAATCATATAATATATGTACACTTAAAGGGTAAGTAGCTAACCTCCTGTTATCAGCTGTCACTGCTGGGGAAACAGAGTCTAACTATACAGTTCCCCTGCAGTTATATTACAGATAATTCTCCAACCATCTAATGCATGGACGTGCCTAGTCCATTAAAACGGGAGCCATTCTTACAAAGTACAGATGTAGCCGTCTTCATCTTGACTTTTAACGCATTAAATACAGTGTCAAGAAACTTTAACATGACTTTTTTAATGGCTTTTGCCGTATGATATCACGCTGCAACATGTTATCAGAGTCCAGATAAAGATAGCTACATCCGTATGTCTACATTCTGGCGCATAGGAGGGGTTTCGAGACGAGACCCCCTCAATGATGCCCAAATGCCCTATTGGGGTCTTGATGAGAAAATCCCTTTAAACGGATAAATAACAGATATAGAGGAAAGCTTCAAAATAATGCATTACAGGGAATTCACTGAAATAAACCAAGCGTCGTGCAACAGATACCACAAGAGCCCAACGAACCCCATTGATTTACTATAGGTTCCGTTGAGGCGTCCATTAATTTGACAGGAAAATCTGATTCCAGGATTGGCCAGGTGTTAAAGGTGGGCGAAGTTATGAAAATAAAAGAAGGGCCAGGTGAGGGATTTGGTTAGATCAGTCTAATTCATCAGCCCCCTCCACTCAGCCAAAGACGGCACTCAAACCAGAATCCAATATTTAGCTATTAGCTTTCTAGCTTGGAAAAAACATTGTTCTAGCTTGCCCACATTATTCCCTTTTTTTATTTCATAGGACTTTTTGATCCCTCCCCCAAAATACAAGCAATTGGCTCTAGGGGCACGTGCACTTTTTTATATCTATTTAATTGTATCAGTCACTTCTACCCAATATCAATACAACCTTAGGGTAGGTTCACACAACTTATTTTCAGGCTGATTTTGGAGCGTAAAATCCTAGTTTTACGCTCCAAAATACACTTGAAATGAGCCTGCAGTTTCCCATTGATTTCAATGGGAAATACACTATGCTGTTCACATGATGTATTTTTACACTGCAGAATTTAAAAAATGCCTCGTAAAAATAAGCCTCATAAAAAGAAGTAGTATGTCAATTCATGATGCATTTTTGGAGCTGATTTTACGTTGACACTACAAAAAAACGCCTAAATAAACGGCTCAAAAAAAGCCCCAAGATAAGCTTCAAATTATAAAAAGCTTCATTTTCAGCTTCAAAAATGAAGTGAAATCAGAGGTAGTTTTCACTTGAAAACAGGTCCATAATTTTCAGCCACTTCTTTTTGTATGTGTGAACATACCCTTAGACATCGCCAGAGCAGTTGAATCAGTTTACCAGTTGCTCCCAAAGTGGAAATGTTTCAGATATTCTGCTATCCATTCTAACTAATTTATCAGGTGTATAATAAAGTCTGAGGGGGAGATTTATTAAAACTGGCATTTCATACGTCAGTCTTAAAATAAAGATAGCTAGAGTAAAATACACTTAATTTAATAAGAGACACACGCCTCTTATTAAATTAGGCGCATCCGGTCCATGCACCTTAAAGGAAAATCTACACAAGCTATAAGCTGGCATAGATTTTATTATGTAATTACCAGTTCAGCAATTCCCAGGGTGGAAGTTTATAAAATTGCTAGGTGAGCGATTCCCCAAAGGCTGCTGGAGACTGTCAGGAATGAGCGTGCAAATAAATCCGCAACCCCAAATCCGTCACAACTCTGATCAACAGAATCTAAGGCTACTCTATGGTTTTCGCCAATGCTCACCGCAAGGCAGGTTGGACTTTGCAGCATAGAACCCAGGTTGTTTTAACAGAGTTCGGTGTTGGATAAGGGGTGCTATGCAGGCAATACCAGAGCAGATAACAATTCTGCACGAGGGTAAACAGAAACTCCAAATCACAAAACCAGTGGATATCAAGGATTGCAGAGGTCAAAACCAGCTGGGAGCAGAAAGTCCAAATCAGTAAGCAAAGGGTAATCCAGAGACAAGCCGAGGTCCAGTTCCAAAAAGTGCAAATCGTCAAAGGTACAGGGTATAGTCAGTATCTTGATCAAACACATGGAGACAAGGAAAATCACAAGCAAACTACACAGAACCAACCCAGATTTAAATACTCCACCCTTCAATCTGATAGGAAGAAAGACAGAGATGTGGAATAGGCTCAACAACAAAAAAACAGAACCACCCAGAAGCTAGACTAGTTGTCATGGTAATTTTAAAGGGACGGATGTTTCCTAACAGATTTCTGCTATACTTTCTGCAAGTTTATGGCATTAATTAAATTAACGTTAATAAATTTCCCCCATGTGTTATAAAAAATCTGTTATGTGTTCTCCCCATGTGTTATAAAAAAAAACTGTTTTACTCTATGTGTCGCATTCAAAGAACCATTGAGGGATCACTCTCAATATCTTATCACACTGATAATCCTTTACTCCTCCAATATCGGGAATTTACTTCTGTCTACTCGAAAAAAATGTTTTTCCTCAAATCGGATTTTAACAATACCCCATAAATTTTCGATAATGTCCCCTTCACATAGTTTTTTTTACATTAATATATCATAGGTTTCAAATGATTGTAAACTCTTTAAAGTCTCCCAGACTACCAATTGTGAAATTTTATACAAACCTCCACTTTCTTAAAATTGGAATCTGGTATTAAATGTAATTTCTCTAAATACATACTTTTCCAAGTGGCATGCAAATTAGTGATCCTTCTACTTCTAAAAGCATTATATAGTTTTCACCAACAAACACATAATGAAGCAGATTTAGAAAAACTGTCTAATAGTAAAATTGTCCTTGTTGCCCATAGCAACCAATCACATTGCAACTATAATTTTTCAAGGAGAGTTTTACTATTAGCCAGTTTTGTTTTTTTTGGACAAACCTGTTTTTATTCAATAAAAGTACAGACAAGAAGAAATAAACAATATACCATGTGCAGCATGATGAATTTACAAACATTCCTGTGAGCGTCTCTAACATATCTTGTGAACATTACAGGAAATACAGGTACGTCTCAAAACAATACAATTGCAGAAAAACAAGGACACAAAAGTGTACAAACATAATAGCATGTACAATAGGGGAAAATGAAGGAAGGGGTAAGAGTACCGAGCAATGCAGTTAGATATTTATTGAAACATATCTGACTTGATATACAGAAGAATCACAACTATGCGGATAGAAACTTCTAGTAAAATATGTAAAATCAGAGTACCCATGACATATATTCTAACCAAGGCTGCCAGACACGTAGAAACTGAGTATGCTTATGGTCTTGCCAGCTGGTCAACTCTTCAAGACTCCAAATCTAATGAACCTTAGCGATCCATTGTATTTTAGATGGAGGAGAAGTCTGTAGCCAGCAGAGTGGAATTAAGTATTTGGCTGCCGCTACTAAGTGTATTGCTAGATGCGCTTTAGAAGGTTTAAATTCCTGTGAGGGTAATGCTAAAGCTATCAATTCTATAGAGAATGAAATATTAGAATCACAAATCTCATTAATCTCCTGACACACCTCTCTCCAAAAATCTGTGACCAGCGGACAATGCAAACATATATGAGATAATGTTCCCATGGCCCCCTGACATCGCCAACAATTTAGAGTCTGATAAACCAAGATAAAACATACGCTCCGGCGTCTTGTACCACCTCGCTAATAATTTATAATGACTCTCTTGCAATTTAATACACGTAGAAAACCCATGTGAATATCTCAGGATTCATTTTTTCTCCTCCTGCTCATTGAACTTCCGATTTAGCTCCGTTTCCGAAGACAAAATGATAGAGGGAGTCGAGGGTGAACCGCTGCTAAGCAATAGAGAGTACAGTTTTGATAATTTGCGTTTTGTCACCGATTTGGCAAGAAGTAGTTTTTCAATGCCACCCAAATCCCTGATCCCTTTTTGAAAGGAGAGGAAAGATGTACAAACATGGTGGACATGATCCAATTGTATGAAGTTTAAATTTTTAGGCGACACCAGAGAATGAAGCTTTGCATAGGAAGGAACCTTATTGTCCTTTAACAAATCTGCATTGGTAACATGACAGAACAAATTCCATATGTCCCCCGGTGGAGAATCCATATATTTGATAGTGTAAGGTATCAAAGAGGCTGGCATTATTGGCGAAGACGTCTGGTAAGTATTAGCTGAATGTTTATAGGAACTCCAAACCGATAAAGTGCCTTTCAATAGAGGGTTTTGGATGGATTTTAAATCCCCATGATCTGGCAGCCATAATAATCGCAAGGAATCCATCCCCAGAGCCATTGTCTCCGCAGATGTGCACCAATTTAAGTCCCCTGGCGATATCAAATCGAACCATCTCTGTAAATGGATGGCCCTGTAGTACACATCAGGCAGCCCCAATCCCCCTCCATCCCTCCTCTGTGATAGCATTTTGTAGGACAAGCGGGACCTACGCTGATTCCACAAAAAGGATGAAAAAAGACGTTTCACTATTACAAAGAAACTTTTTGGAAGGTAAATCGAATCCATGGACTTCACATATAAGATAATCGGCAATATATATGTCTGCAAGAGGTTTTTCCGTCCCATCCAGGACATAAAGGGTATGTGGTATGAAGTAAGTTACGCTGATAATCTTTTTTTTTTTTTTTTTTTTAAATAATTTTTATTGAAAGATTTTTATACATTACAAAAAAAAAATATATATACATATAAGTAACAAACACACAATACTGTTCGTATAAGGCCTCATTTACACGAGCGTAATATACGCGCGTGCGATGCGCGTGCTTTTCACGCGTGTCGTACGCACCTATATTACTCTATGGGGCAGTGCAGACGATGCGTGAATTTTGCGCAGCGCGAGTGCATTGCGTAAAACTCACGACATGTTCTATAATCGTGCGTTTTTCGCGCATCACGCACCCATTGAAGTCAATGGGTGCGTGAAAACCACGCATGCCGCACGGAAGCACTTCCGTGCGAACTGCGTGATTCGCGCAAGAGCTGTCAAAAGGATGAATGTAAACAGAAAAGCACCACGTGCTTTTCTGTTTACAAACATCCAAACGGAGTGTCAAATTAGAGATGAGCGCACCGAACTTCACCGGGTTCGGCCGAACTCGTTTTGACCGAACCCGGCAAAAAAATTTCCGGTACGTGACGTCGGGAGACAATCACTGTCCACGGTGCTGAAAGTGTTAAACTGGTTCAGCACCATAGACAGTGACTTCCGATCACAATATACATGTACGTGTAAAAAAAAACAGAAGTTCTGACTTACCGATAACTCCCGGGTTCTTCCTCCAGTATGACCTCCAGGGATGACAATTCAGTCCAAGTGACAGCTGCAGCCAATCACAGGCCAAGCACAGGCTGCAGCCAATCACAGGCCAAGCACAGGCTGCAGCCAATCACAGGCTGCAGCGGTCACTTGGACTTCCGCGTCATCCTGGGAGGTGGGGCCGGATGACAAGAGAGGGAGGCGTCACCAAGGCAACGGCCGGGAGACCGGACTGGAGGAAGCAGGAAGTTCATGGTAAGTATGAACGTCTTTTTTTGATTCACAGGTTGGTGTATATTGTGCTCGGAACTCACTGTCGAGGGTGCTGATAGAGTTACTGCCGATCAGTTAGCTCTTTCAGCACCTTGGACAGTGACGGGCGTCGACTAGCCTCATCTCTATGATGGCGGCTGCGCGAAAATCACTCAGCCGCGCATCATACACGGATGACACACGGAGCTGTCAAATGCCTTTTGCGCGCGCAAAACGCAGCGTTTTTTGCGCGCGCAAAACGCACACGCTCGTGTAAATCAGGCCTTAGAATGACACTCCATACAAGTAAAACACATCTCAAATTAGCCATTGAAGATCATAATTAAATATAGTATTTTGAGTCCAAGAATTCCATCTCCTCACATTCCGACCATGAAGAACTAAATCAGAAACGAAATATGTTTCATGATAACATTGGCTATTAACCCTTCTAATAATCTCCTGGATAGAGGGGGAAATCGGAGATTTCCAAGATTGTGCGATGACCATTCTAGTGGCTATAAGAATATGGTGGAAAAGTAATCTATCTAGCGGATCTACACTACTGTTCAAAAGTTTGGGGTCACCCAGACAATTTTGTGTTTTCCATGAAAACTCACACTTATATTTATCAAATGAGTTGCAAAATGACTAGAAAATATAGTCAAGACATTGACAAGGTTAGAAATAATGATTTTTATTTGAAATAATAATTTTCTCCTTCAAACTTTGCTTTCGTGAAAGAATGCTCCATTTGCAGCAATTACAGCATTGCAGACCTTTGGCATTCTAGCTGTTAATTTGCTGAGGTAATCGGGAGAAATTTCACCCCATGCTTCCAGAAGCCCCTCCCACAAGTTGGATTGGCTTGATGGGCACTTCTTGCGTACCATACGGTCAAGCTGCTCCCACAACAGCTCTATGGGGTTCAGATCTGGTAACTGCGCTGGCCACTCCATTACAGATAGAATACCAGCTGCCTGCTTCTTCCCTAAATAGTTCTTGCATAATTTGGAGGTGTGCTTTGGGTCATTGTCCTGTTGTAGGATGAAATTGGCTCCAATCAAGCGCTGTCCACAGGGTATGGCATGGCGTTGCAAAATGGAGTGATAGCCTTCCTTATTCAAAATCCCTTTTACCTTGTACAAATCTCCCACTTTACCAGCACCAAAGCAACCCCAGACCATCACATTACCTCTACCATGCTTGACAGATGGCATCAGGCACTCTTCCAGCATCTTTTCAGTTGTTCTGCGTCTCACAAATGTTCTTCTGTGTGATCCAAACACCTCAAACTTCGATTCGTCTGTCCATAACACTTTTTTCCAATCTTCCTCTGTCCAATGTCTGTGTGCTTTTGCCCATATTAATCTTTTCCTTTTATTAGCCAGTCTCAGATATGGCTTTTTCTTTGCCACTCTGCCCTGAAGGCCAGCATCCCGGAGTCGTCTCTTCACTGTAGACGTTGACACTGGCGTTTTGCGGGTACTATTTAATGAAGCTGCCAGTTGAGGACTTGTGAGGCGTCTATTTCTCAAACTAGAGACTCTAATGTACTTGTCTTGTTGCTCAGTTGTGCAGCGGGGCCTCCCACTTCTCTTTCTACTCTGGTTAGAGCCTGTGTGTGCTGTCCTCTGAAGGGAGTAGTACACACCGTTGTAGGAAATCTTCAGTTTCTTGGCAATTTCTCGCATGGAATAGCCTTCATTTCTAAGAACAAGAATAGACTATCGAGTTTCACATGAAAGCTCTCTTTTTCTAGCCATTTTGAGAGTTTAATCGAACCCACTAATGTAATGCTCCAGATTCTCAACTAGCTCAAAGGAAGGTCAGTTTTATAGCTCCTCTAAACAGGAAAACTGTTTACAGCGGTGCTAACATAATTGCACAAGGGTTTTCAAGTGTTTTCTAATCATCCATTAGCCTTCTAACACAGCTAGCAAACACAATGTACCATTAGAACACTGGAGTGATGGTTGCTCGAAATGGGCCTCTATACTCCTATGTAGATATTGCATTAAAAACCAGACGTTTGCAGCTAGAATAGTCATTTAGCACATTAACAATGTATAGAGTGTATTTCTGATTAATTTAATGTTATCTTCATTGAAAAAAAAAAACTGTGCTTTTCTTGCAAAAATAAGGAAATTTCTAAGTGACCCTAAACTTTTGAACGGTAGTGTATTTCCTCCAGATTAATATACAAAATTGCTAAGGCAGGGTCTATCGGCACGGGAATCTGTACGAATTCTGAAATAAGTGCAAATACCCGAACCCAAAGGCCAGACACTGATGGACATGACCACCACATATGTAAAGGGGAGCCTATTTGTCCACAACCTCTCCAACAAAGTTTAGAAGAACCCATGATGATATGCGCTAGTCTGGAAGGTGTTAAATACCACCGCAGGTGAATCTTCCGCATTAATTCAGTATGATTTACACATTTAGAGTGTTTTGCGGCCCAATTTGAAGCTTTAATCCAGGTATCTTCAGGAAAAACTGAACCCAGTTCCCTTTCCCATTTTAACATGTAACTTGTTTTACCCTTACTATCTAAAGCAAGGATCAAATCATAAAATTGTGGTAAACTGTAATGACGGGGTAGAGAGACAGACAGGTTAGCCCTAATCTACCCACCACTCAGTCCCTGCCTACTTGCAACGGCCCGTCCTAGGCGACGGCGTACAACTGGGCATCGGTCCCTACTCTCACTATGTGCACGACAGACAGACAGACAAGGGTACAAAGAAGCTAAGGGAAAAGGGGCAGATGCCCACGGCAACACCGTGAGCAACAAGAGTAGTGAACGAGCCGAGTCAAACCAGGAGTGTACGAGGTACCAAATGCAGAGCAAGAGAGTAGTCAGTAAAGCCAGGGTCAATATGAAGCAGAGGACAAATAGTACAAGCAGCAGCAGCAGAGCCAGGAAACAAGCAGAATCACAGGCAAAGGAGAAGCAGGAAATGAAGGTATAAATAGACAGAGGGCGGGAGCTAGCTCCGTCTGGCCAGGCTGTGATAGGCTCTCCCACTCCTCAGCCTCCCAGCCTGAGTGGTAGACGAAGGTGTCACTCTATCAGACTTAGGAGCAGGTTCAGACTGACTAACCACGGGCGTCGACACAGAAGCTGTGTCTGGCAGATCCTTTACAGTACCCCCCTTTTATGAGGGGCCACTGGACCCTTTCTAGGTGGACCAGGCTTATTGGGGAACCGAAGATGCAACCTCTTGAGCAATACCCCAGCGTGAACATCCTGGGCGGGTACCCAAGTCCTCTCCTCAGGCCCGTATCCTCTCCAATGGACTAGGTACTGGAGGGAGCCTTGGATCATCCTGCTGTCCACAATCTTGGCCACCTCAAATTCTACCCCTTCAGGGGTGAGAACAGGGACCGGAGGTGTCCTCGAGGGAGCCAAGGACGGGGAGTAGCGTTTCAGGAGAGTGGCATGAAACACGTCGTGTATTCGAAAAGACGGGGGCAACTCCAGTCGGAAGGAGACAGGGTTAAGGACTTCAATGACCTTGTACGGCCCTATATACCGGGGAGCAAATTTTTGGGACGGGAC
This sequence comes from Rhinoderma darwinii, assembly GCF_050947455.1. Taxonomy (NCBI): domain Eukaryota; kingdom Metazoa; phylum Chordata; class Amphibia; order Anura; family Rhinodermatidae; genus Rhinoderma; species Rhinoderma darwinii. Next base: position 220,172,988 of record NC_134687.1, read on the forward strand.
TTTAAGGCGCAAATTTTTAGAAGACAGCCACACCAGATCCCCGACCACAAACAAGGGGTTAGGAGAACGTCTACTATCTGCCTGAGTCTTTTGTATGCTCTGGGACGCCTCTAGGTTCTTCTGAACCTGGGCCCAGACTGTGCACAGTTCCCGATGAACGACATCTACCTCGGGATTGTTGGAACCACCAGGGGAAACGGAGGAGAACTGTGGATTAAACCCAAAATTACAGAAAAAGGGGGAGACCCCAGACAAGTTACTGACCCGGTTATTAAGGGAAAATTCAGCGAGGGAAATGAAGGAGACCCAATCATATTGACAGTCAGGGATAAAACACCTTAAATATTGTTCTAGAGACTGATTAGTCCTCTCAGTTTGGCCATTAGTTTCAGGATGGAAGGCCGAGGAGAAGGACAGATCAATCTCCAACTTCCTAAAGTCCGAACAGTACTACTCAACGGGTCTCTTACCCTGACGTAAGGTCACCAGCTGACTCTTGGCAAAGGCAGTCTTGTCAGTCTCAGGAGCAGGTGCAGACTGACTAACCATGGGCGTCGACACAGAAGCTGTCTGGCAGATCCTTTACATAAACCCTTTGAATATCCCTGCCCTTTATGTAAAAATTTGTGGAATGAAGTGAGATTAGTACGTGAGTGAGGAAGTTTCATCGATTGGATACAATGCCTGATTTGCAGATATTGGTTTAAAAAGGTTATGGGAGAGTTGATAAACCTTCTGTAAGTCTTCAAACGTCTGAAAAGTGTCAGAGTCATAAAAATCAGAAATAACCTTCATACCTGCGGCAATCCAAGGGGACATGGAAATATGAGGAATAAAGAGCTCAAGAACAGAAAGTGGAATACATTCTTTCGACACATGAACCCACTTATTTTTGCAAACATATCGTACCCACACCTGTAACGAATCGGTCATAGAAGTCAGAGTAAATTTTGGTACCTTAGCTCCTAATAAAGTTGCTATAAGAGTAGATTTAAATGAAAATTTAGGTTGACTATTCTCTTCCAAGACAGCCCACAAAAAGGGGGTCGTATCATTCCAAAAGGGATATAGTTGGTCTGCAATAGCCACTACGTTATAGGTAACAACAACATTTGGTACACCCATCCCTCCATTTATTTTGCGATAAAGGAGATTCTTAGCTACTCTAGCTCTCTTCTTATTCCAAATAAAATTAATAAATAAGGATTGGAGTGGTGTTGTAATAGAACCTGGAAGGATATATGGAATAGTTCTGCATAGATATAAAAATTTGGGGAGCAAAAACATCTTAACTAATTGAACCATGAAAGATGAAGATTTTCAAATTGTATACAATCCTGTTTAAGAGCACGTTGATAATCTTTTTAAAAGCGGTTGATAATTTAGTTTATAAAGATCCTGCAGCTGACTAGATATTTGAATATTTAATATTTAATACAGTGAGTGGGCCAGGAGAAGGGAGAGTTGTTTTTTAAAACCGGTGCAGCAGTAGATGGCAGGGATATGTTAAGTATTTCAGACTTGCTATAACTAATTCTGAAGTTAGAGACACCCTTATAATCGTCAAAAATATTTTGGAGCCGTGGCAAGGCCTGTTGTGGGTTAGTGACCGTTAGAAGTATGTAATCTGCAAAGGCAGCCACCAAGTGTGTATGTTTCCCTATCTGCAGACCCTTAATCAGAGTATCAGACCTAATCTTTTGTAGGAGCCTGTCACGTAGGGTTCGTGGACCCACTGGGCCCTCACATTCTTGTTGGCCGGGCGATAATGGAGCTCAAACTGGAACCTGGTAAAGAACAGTGACGACCTGGCCTGACGAGGGTTCAGCCGTTGGGCCATCTGAAGATAGGTGAGGTTCTTGTGGTCCGTAAAATGGGGTGGGATGAGCTGCGCCCTCTAGTAGATGTCTCCACTCTTCCAGAGCCAATTTGATGGCCAGTAACTCCCGATCCCCAATCGAGTAGTTGCGTTCTGCGGAAGAGAAGAGCTTAGAGAAATATCCACATACCATTGACTTGCCCTTGGAACCTCTCTGGAACAGGAGTGTGCCAGCACCGACAGAGGAAGCGTCCACCTCCAACGAGAACTGTAGCGAAACATCTAGATGATGGAGGATAGAGGCTGACGTGAAGGCACTCTTCAGGCTATTGAATGCGGACTCTGCCTCAGGAGTCCACATCTTGGCGTTCATGCCCTTTTTAGTGAGGTTAGAGATAGGAGAAGTCTGGAATAAACTGTCTGTAAAAATTGGCGAATCCCAGAAAGCGCTGTATGGCCCTCAAGCCTTGAGGGCGAGGCCATTCCAGGACAGACTTTACCTTTTCAGGATCCATCTTGAGACCTCTATTCGAGACAATGTAGCCTAGGAAGGGTAGAGCATCTTTCTCAAACACGCACTTCTTCAACTTGGCGTACAGACAATTCTCCCTTAACTGCAGCAAAACTTGACGGACATGTCTCTGGTGCGTCATAAGATCTGGAGAAAAAATCAAGAGGTCATCAAGATAGACCACAACAAAAACATAGAGGAGGTCACGGAAAATGTCATTAACGAACTCCTGGAAGACCGCGGGAGCATTACACAAGCCGAAGGGCATTACTAGTTATTCATAGTGTCCATCACAGGTGTTAAATGCAGTCTTCCATTCATCACCCCGGCGAATCCGGATTAGATTCTAAGCCCCACGCAGGTCTAGCTTGGAGAAAATCTTGGCACCACGTATACGATCGAACAATTCAGAGATCAATGGCAACGGATACTTATTTTTCACCGTGATTTGGTTGAGACCCCGGTAGTCAATACAAGGATGCAGGGAGCCATCCTTCTTTTTGACGAAGAAGAACCCGGCTTCTGCCGGGGAGGAAGACTTCCGTATGAAGCCCCTATCCAAGTTCTCTTTAACATAGGCGGACATGGATAGAGACTTTAGCAAGTAGAAAGGATTTACCCTACCACGGGGAAGGGATGCACCAGGAATCAGCTCGATAGGACAGTCATACGCCCGGTGTGGGGGAAGTGTCTCCACCTCCCTTTTGCTGAAGACATCCGAAAATGCAGCATAATGACCAGGCAATCCTGCCAATGACCGAGGCAGAGGAGGCTGAGCCGAACGAATCTGCACCAGGCATCGGCTGTGACAATCAGGGCCCCACTGGAGAACCTCTCCAGAGTTCCAGTCCAGGACTGGGGCATGTAGTCGGAGCCAAGGCAGGCCCAGCAACACAGAGTTAACGGCTTTGGATAGGACAATAGAACGATAGAAGTTCGGAGTGGAGAGCCCCTACTTGGAGCTTCAGCGGCTTGGTCACAGTCATAACTGGGTCTGGCAGAGGTAGTCAATTTACCGATGCAACCATCAACGGTCTCTCCAGAGGGGTAGTGGGTAATTGAAGAAGGTCCATCAGATCTCTACGGATGAAATTAGCAGTGGATCCAGAGTCCAGATACGCAGAGACCTGATGCGTTTTCTCACCGGACACTATGGTGACGGGTATGGACAATTTAGACGGGAGTCCTTCTTTGCCCAACGTTGTCTTTCCTACCAACCCTAGGCTTTGGGGCTTTTGGGGACACAGACGCACAAGATGGCCTCCGAGGCCGCAATAAAGACAGAGTCCCGAAGTGCGTCTGCGTTGTCTCTCCTGGGTAGATAGCTTACACTGGTCCATCCTCACAGACTCCTTAGGAGGATCGGCATCGGAGGACAGCAGGGGTTGCTGCAAGGTAGGGACCGGACTAGGAAGAGCTCCCCCCCCCCCGACTAACCTCTTGGAGCCGTTCTCAGAGCCTTCTATCAATCCGGGCAGCCAAAAGGATGAGGTCATCCAGGGTAGATGGCAGGTCTCGAGCGGCAAGTTCGTCCTTAGTTTTAGGAGACAGTCCATGCCAGAATGTAGCCACCAGGGCCTCATTGTTCCACAACAGTTCTCCCGCCAGGGTGAGGAAGTGGATGCCGTACTCGTCCACAGAGATCTCTCCTTGGCGTAGGTTCAGCAAGGAAGCCGCTGCAGAGGAGACTCGTCCAGGCTCCTCAAACACTGTGCGAAATGTCCGGCGGAACCCCTGGAAGTCACGGTTCTCTGGTCCTTGTCTCTCCCAGATAGGGTTCGCCCATGCAAGGGCCTTGCCAGTAAGAAAAAAGATGATGAAAGCAACCCTTGCGCCATCAGACGAAAATGCCCTAGGATACAGGCTGAAGTGGATCTAGCAGTGGTTCAAAAATCCACGACAGGTACCTGCGTCTCCATCATAGCTATCAGGAAGTGGCAAAGAAAAACGAGGATCACCACTGCCAGGAGGTGTAGTCTGAGGATCAGTACTACCAGTAGGTGTAGTAGGAGGAACGGCAGCTCGTGCTTCCTGCCAACGTGCCAGAATGTTTAAGGCCTGGAGGAGTTGGTCCTGTCGAAACCGGAGGTCCAGCATATCCGTCCGCATCTCTTGTGACGTCATCTTGGTCTTGGATCGACCAGCGGGGTCCATGGCCTGAGCGTACTGTCACGTAGGGTTCGTGGACCCACTGGGCTGTACCGGCTTGGCGGTATGGCAGCTTGCCAACAGGGCGCAGGTCAAGGTCTATAGTTCGTATAGAGTACCTGTGGCAGCTCGGACAGTAGCAAGGCAGGTTCAGCTGGGACTAGGCAGCGGGTAGACATCAGGCGTGGAGTAGCAGGACAGGCGTGGAATACAGCACATCACGACTACAGCTCAGCATGGCACTTGAACAGGATAGCACGGGATACAGGATACGGGATACACTGGGAACTGAAAAACACTGACAAACAACGCTTAGGCACTGCAGGAAGGGGCTGGGCCACTCTTATCATCCAGGGTGCTCATGGGCTAATTTAGCATTAAAGTGTGGTGCGCGTGCTGCCCCTTTAAGAGCGGGCATGAGCGTGCGCACGCACCCTACGGGACCCGGTCGAGGTGAGTGGAAGTGACCGCTTGTCGACCTATGGAGAAGGAGGGGGACAAAACCCCATTGACTCGTATCCGAGCGCATGGCTCATTATATAGCGAGAATATTGCTGTTGTAAATTGCTGCAGAAAAAGAAACTTGTCTAATACTTGTTGCATGAAATCCCAAGCCACTCTGTCGAAAGCTTTTTCAGCATCCGTTCCCATTAGTATCAATGGTATTTTTGAGTGGATAGCATAGTGTATAGAATTCAGCAATCTCATAGCGTTATGTCTACCCTCCCTCCCCCTCACGAACCCCATCTGATCAGGACCAATGAGTTTAGGTAGGAAGTTACCAATTCGAAGCGCCAGGAGTTTAGCCCAAATCTTGAGATCCAGGTTTAGTAAAGAAATCGGTCTATAACTAGCGCAAAGAGAAGCATCTTTCCCCTCTTTCGGTATTATGGTTATGAACGCTTCCAAGGATTGTCTCGAAAAAGGAGTGCCCTGTAAGAGTGCATTACACATGTGAGTTAGGTGTGGTAGTAATATATCCTGAAATTTTCTGTAATAGGTAAGAGGGAAGCCGTCTGGGCCTGGACTCTTACCTGGTGGGAAGTAAGAAACTACACTTGTAATCTCCGCAATAGTGATAGGTCGCATAAGCGCCTCCGCCTCCTCCAGGGACAGAGTAGGTAAATCAATGGACTCCAAAAATTGTTATATTTGTGTGCCCCTCTGAGTACTCTTTGAGCCAGACACATCTTCTTTGATATTATAAAAGGAGGAATAGAATGAAGTGAATTCCTTGGCTATATGAGATGTGGAGGTGCACAAAGCGCCACCAGCCCCCTTAATTCGGGAGATGAAGGATTTTTCCTTTAGTTTTTTTAATTAGAGCAGTCATGAGTTTCCCTCCCTTGTCACCATGCGCATAGATCTTCTGTTTATAATCAAGCAAATTTTTGGCTAACCTCTGGTTCAACATATCTTTTAGTTTCACTCTTAGGGCTTATTTACACGAATTTACATGAGCGTGTATTACGTTCGAGCTACGCGCGTGGAGATCACGCGCGTCGCACGGACTTATGTAAGTCAATGGGGCCGTTCTGACAGGTCGTGATTTTCAAGCAGGGTATGTCCGCTGCGTAAAACTCACGACGTGTCCTATACTTGCCCGTGTTTCGCGCAGCACGCACCCATTGAAGTCAATGGGTGCATGCAAATTGCGCACGGCACACTGAAGCACTTCCGGGTGACGCGCGTGATTCGCGCTACAGTTGTTAAAGACGTGAAGGGAAACATAAAAGCCCCTCCTTCTTTACTGTTTCGTAAAAAAAAACAGAGTGTCATAATGATGCCGGCTGCGCGAAAATCACCATATACAGATGTCACACTGAACTTTTGCGCGCGCAAAATGCAGCGTTTTTTGCACGCGCAAAACGGACACGCTCGTGTGAATCCAGCCTTAAGGAATCCAGTTCCTTTTGAGCCGTTTGAGCTGTCGATCTTTTATGCAGCTTTTCCAATACCGAAATTTGAGACAGTAAGGAGTTACTGGCCTTGATTTTTTCTTTTTTAACCTTAGTACCCAAGGAAACAAGAAGGCCCCTCATATAAGCCTTATGTGCTTCCCATACACACGTGGCTGTGACTTCCTGGGAGGTGTTGGTGTCAAAATAAAACTGTAATTGGTCAGCTAAATAATCTCTATGTGTATCATTGTCTAAAAGAGTATCATTAAGACACCAAGACCATTCCCTAATGGGCAGACCAGAAAGGGATAAAGTAATGCTAACGGGGGAATGATCTGAGAGTGTCATGGATCCAATCCTAACTAACTTCAGAGCCGTAAGCAGACTGTCATGAATAAATATATAGTCCAATCTCTAGTGTGAACTATGTGCTAGAGAATAAAAAGTGAAGTCTCGAGTCGAGGGATAGAGCACCCGCCAAGCATCTACCAACTGTAATCCCTGAAGTTTCCTTTTAATTCTACCTAATGCAGCAAATGATAACGCACACCTACCAGTAGAGGAGTCACTAAGTGGATTCAAAGTGACATTAAAGTCCCTTCCCAAAATAATAGGTCCTTCTGAAAAGACCGTCAAAGCATCGAAAATCTTTTAAAACCATCTCGATTGGGAAGTATTAGGAGCATACAAATTTGCAAGCTTATACATCGCATTACCAATATGTCCTTTTACAAAAAGCTCTCTACCATCAGCGGAGCAATATTATGCAGTAAGAGAGAAAGGTATCTCTTTATGTAATTCAATAGATACTCCTCGCAATACAGAGCTATCTGAACCACTTATTGAAGTAATGAGTTGGCAATTTAGGTATCTTCCCTTCTTTAAATTGTGTTTCTTGGAAAAACACTATAGAAGCTGTAACGGCAGGGGGTAGGGAGACGGACAAGTGAGCCCTAATCTACCCGCCACTCTGTCCCTGCCTACTTGCAACGACCCGCCCTAGGCGACGGGGTACAACTGGGCGGCGGTCCCTGCGCTCAGTAAGTGCACGACAAACATACAAGGAACACAAGCAAGGAAAAGGGGCCGTTGCCCACGGCAACACCGTGAGCAACCAGAGTGGTGAACGAGCCGAGTCAAGCCAGGAGTGTGCGAGGTACAAAACGAAAAGCAGAAGAGTAGTCGGTAAGCCAGGGTCGGTATGGAGCAGGATCAAAAATAGCAGGAGCTGTAGCTGGGCCAGGAACCACAAGGAAGGAAACAAAAGCAATAACAAGCACCGAGGGACAGGAAGTGCAGGCTTAAATAGACCGAGGGCGGGAGCTAGCTGAGTCTGGCCAGGTTACGATAGGCTCTCCCACTCCTAAGCCTGCCAGCCTGAATGGTGGAAGCAGGAGTCAGTCTCAGGGATGTATTCTCAGGTGCTGACTGATTAGTTCTGGGAGTTAACCCCGCAGTGCCTGGCAGATCCTTTACAGTACCCCCCCTTTTATGAGGGGCCACCGGACCCTTTCTAAGTGGACCTGGCTTACTGGGGAAACGCAGGTGGAACCTCCTGACCAATACCCCAGCGTGAACATCCCGGGCGGGTACCCAAGTCCTCTCCTCGGGCCCGTATCCTCTCCAGTGGACCAGGTACTGGAGGGAGCCTTGGACCATCTTGCTGTCCACAATCCTGGCCACCTCGAATTCCACCCCCTCCGGGGTGAGGATGGGAACAGGAGGTCTCCTCGAGGGAGCCAAGGACGGGGAGCAGCGTTTGAGAAGGGAGGCATGAAACACGTCGTGTATCCGAAAAGACGGGGGTAACTCCAGCCGGAAGGAGACAGGATTGAGGACCTCAATGACCTTATACGGCCCAATAAACCGGGGAGCAAACTTCTTGGACGGAACCTTGAGACGCAAGTTCCTAGACGACAACCACACCAGATCCCCGACCATAAACAGGGGGTTAGCAGAACGTTTTTTATCAGCCTGAGTTTTTTGTACGCTCTGGGACACCTCTAGGTTTTTCTGAACCTGGGCCCAGACTGTGCACAGTTCCCGATGAACGACCTCTACCTCAGGATTGTTGGAACTACCAGGGGAAACGGAGGAGAACCGTGGATTAAACCCAAAATTACAAAAAAAAGGAGAGACCCCAGACGAGTTACTGACCTGGTTATTAAGGGAAAATTCGGCGAGGGGAATGAAAGAGACCCAATCAAATTGACAGTCAGAGACAAAACACCTTAAGTATTGTTCTAGAGACTGATTAGTCCTCTCCGTTTGGCCATTGGTTTCAGGATGGAAGGCAGAGGAGAAGGACAGATCAATCCCCAACTTCATACAGAAGGCTCTCCAAAACAATGAAACAAATTGTACCCCTCTGTCCGAAACAATATTGACAGGGACCCCATGGAGACGCAGGATGTGTTTGACAAACAAGGTAGCCAACGTTTTGGCGTTGGGTAGTTTCTTGAGGGGCACAAAGTGGCACATCTTACTGAAGCGGTCCACCACCACCCACACCACCGACTTGCCTTGGGATGGAGGCAAATCGGTGATAAAATCCATGGAGATATGTGTCCAAGGTCTCTGGGGAATGGGCAACGAACGCAGTAAGCCCGCTGGTCGGGACCTGGGAGTCTTGGACCTAGCACAAACCTCACAAGCGGCGACGTAGGCCTTAACGTCTTTAGGCAACCCAGGCCACCAATAATTTCTGGTAATGAGGTGTTTGGTACCCAGGATGCCTGGATGGCCAGATAGTGCGGAGTCATGATTTTCCCTAAGTACCCTTAGCCGGAATTGCAGGGGAACAAACAGCTTGTTCTCAGGAAGGTTCCCGGGAGCTGCACCTTGATCAGCAGCAATTTCAGAGACTAAATCAGAATCGATCGAGGAAATGATTATACCTGGAGGCAAAATACAAGCAGGATCTTCCTCCGAAGGAGGGCTGGCCATGAAGCTACGCGACAGTGCATCAGCCTTAATATTTTTAGACCCAGCCCTATAGGTAACCAAAAAATTGAATCTGGTAAAAAATAACGCCCATCGAGCCTGTCTCGGGTTTAGCCTCCGGGCAGATTCTAGGAACACCAGATTCTTGTGGTCGGTAAGGACCGTTACCTGGTGCCTAGCCCCCTCCAGGAAGTGGCGCCACTCTTCAAATGCCCATTTAATGGCTAAGAGTTCGCGGTTGCCAATATCATAGTTACTTTCAGTTGGCGAAAACTTCCTGGAGAAGTAGGCACAGGGGCGGAGATGGGTGAGGGACCTGGTACCCTGGGACAAGACAGCCCCCACTCCCACCTCAGATGCGTCAACTTCCACGATAAATGGCTCCATTTGGTTGGGCTGAACCAGCACCGGGGCCGAGACAAAGCACTTCTTAAGGACCTCAAAAGCCTGGACAGCCTCAGGAGGCCAGTGGAGGAGATCAGCACCTTTGCGAGTGAGGTCCGTAAGGGGCTTAGCGATGACCGAGAAGTTAGCAATAAATCTCCTGTAATAATTAGCAAACCCCAAAAAACACTGTAACGCCTTCAGGGAGGCAGGTTGGACCCATTCCGCCACAGCCTGAACCTTGGCGGGGTCCATGCGGAATTCATGAGGAGTGAGGATTTGACCCAAAAATGGAATCTCCTGTACCCCAAACACACATTTTTCGGTTTTGGCAAACAGTTTATTTTCCCGAAGGACCTGGAGCACCTTCCTGACATGCTCCACGTGGGAGGACCAGTCCTTGGAAAACACCAGTATGTCATCAAGGTACACTACCAGAAAAATCCCCAGGTAATTTCTCAAAATCTCATTTATGAAATTCTGGAAGACCGCAGGGGCATTACACAACCCAAAGGGCATGACGAGGTATTCGAAATGGCCTTCGGGCGTGTTAAACGCAGTCTTCCACTCATCCCCCTCTTTGATGCGGATAAGGTTATACGCCCCCCGTAGATCCAATTTAGAAAACCATTGGGCCCCCTGAACCTGATTAAAGAGATCCGGAATCAAAGGAAGGGGATACTGGTTCCTTACCGTGACCTTATTCAGGCTACGGTAGTCAATGCATGGCCTAAGACCACCATCCTTCTTCCCCACGAAGAAGAAGCCAGCTCCTACCGGAGAAGAAGAGGGACGAATGTAACCCTTGGCCAGGGATTCCTGGATATACACTCTCATAGCTTCACGTTCGGGACAAGAAAGATTAAATATCCTACCCTTAGGAAGCTTAGCTCCTGGTACCAATTCGATAGCGCAATCGTATTCTCTATGAGGAGGTAACACTTCGGAGGCCTCCCTAGAGAAAACATCAGCGAAGTCCTGAACAAACTCGGGTAGCGTATTCGCCTCCTTAGGGGGAGAAATAGAATTAACAGAAAAACATGACGTACAACATTCATTACCCCATTTGGTTAGCTCCCCAGTATTCCAGTCAAACGTAGGATTATGCAACTGCAACCAGGGAAGACCTAGCACCAAATCGTACGATAATCCCTGCATCAACAGTACAGAGCATTGCTCCAAATGCATGGAGCCAACAAGGAGTTCAAAAACAGGGGTATGCTGTGTAAAATAACCATTAGCAAGAGGAGTGGCGTCGATACCCACTACCGGGACAGGTTTAGGCAAATCAATAAGAGGCATAGCAAGGGACATAGCAAATTCCACAGACATGATATTAGTAGAGGACCCTGAATCCACGAAAGCACTGCCGGTAGCAGACCTACCACCAAAAGAGACCTGAAAGGGAAGCAAGATCTTAGTACGTTTCATATTTACGGGAAATACCTGTGCGCCCAAGTGACCTCCCCGATGATCACTTAGACGCGGAAGTTCTCTGGCTGCAACCTTACGCTTAGGACAGTTGTTCACTTGATGCTTGTCGTCCCCACAGTAGAAGCAGAGACCATTCTTCCTGCGTAATTCTCTACGTTGTTGGGGGGACACGGAGGCCCCGAGTTGCATAGGTATCTCTGAATCTTTCGGGGAGGAACGAAGCAACGGAGCTTCGGGAGGCATCATGGCGGAGTCGGAGGAGAAAACACATAAACGTTCACGTTGTCGTTCCCTGAGACGTCGGTCAAGTCGTATCGCTAAAGCCATAACCTGGTCTAGGGAGTCAGAAGAGGGATAGCTAACTAGCAGGTCTTTCAGGGCATTCGACAGACCCAACCTAAACTGGCACCTTAAGGCAGGGTCATTCCACCGAGAAGCTACGCACCACTTCCGAAAGTCAGAGCAATACTCCTCAACAGGTCTCTTACCCTGACTTAAGGTCACCAGCTGACTCTCGGCAAAGGCAGTCCTGTCAGTCTCGTCATAAATAAGTCCGAGAGCAGAAAAGAAACAATCAACGGAGGAAAGTTCAGGGGCGTCAGGAGCCAAGGAGAAGGCCCACTCTTGGGGCCCTTCCTGGAGCCGGGACATAATTATACCCACCCGCTGGCTCTCAGAACCTGAGGAATGAGGCTTTAAACGAAAGTAAAGCCTACAACTCTCCCGAAAGGAGAGAAAAGTCCTCCGGTCCCCTGAGAACCGGTCGGGCAACTTGAGGTGGGGTTCAAGAGGTGCGGTGCGGGGAACTACCAGGGTAGCATCAGGCTGGTTGACCCTCTGAGCCAGGGCCTGGACCTGTAGGGAGAGACCCTGCATTTGCTGAGCCAGGGTCTCACGGGGATCCATAGTGGTGTCAGGGACCAGGGGTAGACTAGGTATGGGCTTGTTATTATGTAACGGCAGGGGGTAGGGAGACGGACAAGTGAGCCCTAATCTACCCGCCACTCTGTCCCTGCCTACTTGCAACGACCCGCCCTAGGCGACGGGGTACAACTGGGCGGCGGTCCCTGCGCTCAGTAAGTGCACGACAAACATACAAGGAACACAAGCAAGGAAAAGGGGCCGTTGCCCACGGCAACACCGTGAGCAACCAGAGTGGTGAACGAGCCGAGTCAAGCCAGGAGTGTGCGAGGTACAAAACGAAAAGCAGAAGAGTAGTCGGTAAGCCAGGGTCGGTATGGAGCAGGATCAAAAATAGCAGGAGCTGTAGCTGGGCCAGGAACCACAAGGAAGGAAACAAAAGCAATAACAAGCACCGAGGGACAGGAAGTGCAGGCTTAAATAGACCGAGGGCGGGAGCTAGCTGAGTCTGGCCAGGTTACGATAGGCTCTCCCACTCCTAAGCCTGCCAGCCTGAATGGTGGAAGCAGGAGTCAGTCTCAGGGATGTATTCTCAGGTGCTGACTGATTAGTTCTGGGAGTTAACCCCGCAGTGCCTGGCAGATCCTTTACAGAAGCCTTCTCTTTTTTCAACAGCGTCAATACATGGTTCCGCTTATTCGAGGAGTTCAAACCCCTGAAATTATAAGTAACTATATTAATTTCAGCCATAATATTTCAGAGTTGTCAGATCCGTGCACCAACATCATCCACTGTAGCATTGTAGAGGTTATTATGAATAGAAGGGGGTGGGAAAACGAGGGAACACAGAGGACATACAGGGAAAAGAACTTATGTACATAACAAAAAGAGAATGCAGCCGGAAACCAAGAATCAAACCTCTATCAGGGAGCCCTCGACTCTCAGACCCTGGGGCAAGCAAAGAAGCCTGGCTCAAGTATAGCACGTCGCCAGTTATCATGATAAAATACAACATGTGTATAGTATTGAGGTAACCATTACTGAACCAAGACTGTGATAAAGAGTGTGGGGAACGGAGAAACATTTACCCTGAACTGATACCTGACCTAGAACCACTATATCTAAATACATATTGTTAAAGCACAATACAATATCAGAATGAAAAAGAAAAACTGATGCATTATGTGAGGGAATTCCCAAACAACTAGGGTATCCCTAGGAAGGTTATACTCAAGTATAGTCCTTATCTTCAACTCTTGCTTGAGCTTTCTTGGGCCTAGGAGATCTCAGCTTTCCCACCGTCGCCCATGGAGTGAGCTGTGGTAGATTCGGCAGACATAGGTCAGCATGAGCAGGCATCCAAGAGGGAATAGCCGTAGGACCAATACCTAGTTTTCCCAAGCATCTTGCAAATCTTCGGGCTTATGTATTCCAATTTTTTTTGCCATGTTTCAATATGGCTAGACCAAAGGGATACATCCAATTATATGAGATCCACATGTCCTGAAGTTTGAGTAGTAAGGGATGCATCATTCTGCGCTTCGACAGAGTGGATGCCGCTACATCTTGAAATAGTTGAACCTTCACACCTTCCAGCAAAATATCTGCACGTGCTTTGTTTGCTTGTAAGATGGCCAATGTGTCCACAAAGCTAAGTAATCCACAGACAACGTCTCTAGGAGGGTCCGACCCTTTCGGTGCAGGACGCAATGCTCTGTGAATCCTCTCAATAACAATGGCAGAAGCCCGTTCCTGACCCAGCTGGTCCATAAACAGCTGCATAGCCACCATGTGTAATGCCTCAGACACAAAGGATTCAGGTATGCCCTTGAATCTAACGTTCTTTCGCCTGCTTTTATTTTCCTGATCTTTTAGGAGAGTCATCACACGATTTAGTTGAACCTCCTGCTGTTGTACCTTGTGGCTCAATGAGTCACAGAAGCTGACCGAGTCCGTGACCACAGACTCCAAATGCTCCACGCGGTTGCCAATATGGCGGACATCCGCCTTGATGTCTGAGAGGTCCTTCATCATCGGCGTAAGCGCTTGCAAGATAGTTTTCTTAAGGTAAGCACGAGAAATTGGGGCTTTCTCAGTGCGCGAGGCTGTAGAAGCAGAAGCAGTCTCTTGATCACTGTCCTCCTCCGAGTCGTCTTCCGGTCTCGTCTCTGGGATGGTATGCGGCGCCATTTTAGGTTTGCGGGCCTGGCTCTGAGACGGTTTCTTTTTTAAGAATTTGTCCAGATCGGCCTGACCTTTGTGGGTTTTCAACGTCCCCTGTTCCCTTTTATCGGTCTTTCCAATTTTGACCATGTCGGTCGTTGTGCCTTGCTATTTCAGTGGTCGTAGGTCGTGTGTGTGAGGAGCTGAAGAACTAAGCTGCCATCACTCTCCGCGGTCAGGCTCCGCCCCCACTATTAGCCAGTTTTGATAAATCTGCCCCATAGTGTCTTGTGCATATAAAATTCTTTGTGTTCCCTTTCTGTTAACTGTCCTGATTCAAGTCCTGAAAATGCATTCATACATTAAACAAATTCCAAAACTTTAATATTGTAATCATGCTGGTTCCACCCTACCAGGAATTGTAACTGACTAGCCACACAAATATAATTTTAGATTAGGGATAGCAAGACTACCTTTTTTTCTCCTTAAAGAGGCTCTGTCACCAGATTTTGCAACCCCTATCTGCTATTGCAGCAGATCGGCGCTGCAATGGAGATTATAGTAACGTTTTTATTTTTAAAAAACGAGCATTTTTGGCCAAGTTATGACCATTTTTGTAGTTATGCAAATGAGGCTTGCAAAAGTCCAAGTGGGTGTGTTTAAAAGTAAAAGTCCAAGTGGGCGTGTATTATGTGCGTACATCGGGGCGTTTTTAATACTTTTACTAGCTGGGCGTTCTGATGAGAAGTATCATCCACTTCTCTTCAGAACGCCCAGCTTCTGCCAGATCACGCTGTGACGTCACTCACAGGTCCTGCATCGTGTCAGACGAGCGAGGACACATTGGCACCAGAGGCTACAGTTGATTCTGCAGCAGCATCAGCGTTTGCAGGTAAGTAGCTACATCGACTTACCTGCTAACGCCGATGCTGCTGCAGAATCAACTGAAGCCTCTGGTGCCGATGTGTCCTCGCTCGTCTGACACGATGCAGGACCTGTGAGTGACGTCACAGCGTGATCTGGCAGAAGCTGGGCGTTCTGAAGAGAAGTGGATGATACTTCTCGTCAGAGCGCCAAGCCAGTAAAAGTATTAAAAACGCCCCGATGTACGCACATAATACACGCCCACTTGGACTTTTACTTTTAAACACACCCACTTGGACTTTTGCAAGCCTCATTTGCATAACTACAAAAATGGTCATAACTTGGCCAAAAATGCTCGTTTTTTAAAAATAAAAACGTTACTGTAATCTACATTGCAGCACCTATCTGCTGCAATAGCAGATAGGGGTTGCAAAATCTGGTGACAGAGCCTCTTTAAATTTCAGGAATATTTGTTGCATCCTCGCCCTCTCAAGACCTAAGGCAACAAGGTCATATTTAGCAAAGCTATTATTTTAGTCATTGACCACTTCAATCGTCTCCATATTTTTATTTTTTGTTTTCTTATTTTCTGACGATGAACGTTTAATTTTTTATACTCCTTAATATTGTTTTGATACCACAATATCTGAAACTGCCTAAGTAGGATAATGTTGGATGTCCTATTTCCCATTCAAAGGATTGATTATACATGGAAACATAGACCAATCTATTGTTTGGCCTGAGAACATACTAAACTCTCAAATTATCTTAAAAACTTGATTTATGTATTGCTCTGTGCTCCTTAAAAAAAAAAAAAAAAAAAAATCATCTGCATATAATAATTGTCTACACCTGAACTCCCCACTTAAAAAACCCTAAATGTCCTAGTTTTTCCTTATGGGGCTATATTACTAGTGCAAAGAGCAGCGACAAGAGTGGGCATCAGTGCCTCGTGCCACTCTCCAATGAAAACAGCTCTAAGGTTCTTGAGTTCACTCTTGCCCTAGGGTTTTTATAAAGTCATTTTGTCCACGCAATGAATCTTAGTCCCATGCCAAAATGTCTCATTACTTCAATCAGGAAGGGACACGTGACACGTTGAAAGACCTTGTTGGCATCCGAGAATATTATCAAGTTGTCCTGCCTCCTATCATTCTCCCATCGCAATATGAACTACAATTTTTAGCAGATTTCGATCCATCTGACTTATTTGGCATTAGTCCTTAATGATTTGTTTGGACCATGAGAGGTAATCACTTTCAGTAACCGATTAGCTAACAATTTTGCCAATAGTTTTGTGTCGACATTCAATAATGAAATTGGACGATATGAGTCTGGAGGTAGACTGTCTCTCTTTTTTTATTTTTTTTTATTTAAGAATATTATGAGCTTCTTACGGGATTGCGATGATTCTCTCTATATCTAGTAAGAGGCTTCCAATAATATTGCTTCTGATTGTCTTCTATTATTGTACTATCCATATCTAAATGGATCTACTCTGGGAGACTTACCACAGAATGTTTCTTTCCCTTTCATACTATCCTTCCATCTTATTAGGTCAATTGAAAATTTCAATAAATACAGTTGAAAAAAAAGTATATTATTAGCTTCTGCCATTGATATTGGAAGAGCTGCCTTCTCATATGAAGCGTTACATAGTGACAGAAGTTCATTCAAAAGAGTACCCTGGTATTGCTTATATATTTCGAACGGTAATCCCTCCAAACCTAAGGATTTATGATTTGGAGAAGAGCTTAGGGCCCTTCCAAGTTCTACCTCTGATATCAGAAAATCTAAGAATTCCAACTGCTTCAAAGAAAGTTCAGCAAAGTCTATTTTTTTCACTTATTAACATGTAATCTATATAAACACTGGAAGTATTCTTTACAAATGTTCAGTATCTCTATTGGGTATAAATAATAAAGATAGTATTCTGACTGACCTTCTACATTCCAAGAAAACCAGCAAGAATCCTTGCAAGAGTCTTTCTACAGAGTACCTCCTTATACCTATCATGGGTCTCCTGCCGTCTAATCAATCAGATTTCATCTCCCTTTTTAACAAACTTTGATTCTGTTTTATCTACCTCATTCCCAAACTTCATTTCCTGTTTCCTAGGGTACTTCTTAATGTTTGAAATTACTTTAATAAGTATAACTCTAAAGTATGCCTTCCTCATATGTCATATTATGAGGGGAGAAGCGGAATTCCGATTAATTTCAAAGAATCTTTTTCATTCATTCTCAATGTTCTCATGTTTTTTAATACTTGGCAGCTGTTATAGCTTTTGCTCCCTGCCTGCCCTCCCCTCCCTGCCTGCCCTCTGCTCCCTGCCGCTGGCATCTTATACTTATCTGCTTTCGGGGTCTTCTTCCTCCTGATAGGTGCTGCTCCTCTTCTCCAAGCTCTGCTCTGGGTCTTAGAGCTCATTTGCAGACTCTCGTCTACTAAAAGGTTACAGCACGCCAAAGTATTTCACCCAGCTTCCCTGGGTATTAAAGGCTATTTAAGGCATAAGGCAATTGTTTTTTATTTTCTTTATACAGAGCAGCTGTATCTAGCGCTATTACCTGAATCCGTCAGTCCCGTGGACCCAGGAATTTCAGGGCCCCATACAGCTAAATTGTCTGGGCCCCCCTACCGTGGCACCGCCTGTTAACGGTACTCCGTCCAGCACTATATCATGCTACCCCTTCATTTCTACTTGCTCTCTATGAATCGTCGACACAGATGTAGCGCAATTCAGAGTATTGCAGCTTTCTCACATTCACGTAATTGTGAGAAGGCTGCAATACTGTGAATCGCCACTACATCCGTGTCGACGATTCACAGTGAGCAAGTAGAAATGAAGGGGAAGCAGCGCTCGGACCGACCCATAAACTATTGATGGCCTATCCTGAGGATAGGCCATCAATTTTTAGGGACTGGAAAGCCCCTTTAATAGGAACCTTTTCATTTTCTACCCCACAAATAATTTTTTTTCCCGTTTCCTAGTACATTATACGGCAAAATAAATGGTACTACGAAAAACTACAACTCGTCCCGCAAAAATCAAGCCCTCATAATACTATATCGACGGAAAAATAAAGACGCTATGGCTTCTGGAATGTGGGGAAGAAAAAATTTAAATCTGAAAAAGGGCTGCGGCGGGAAGGGGTTAACACATAGTCATTTTATCTCAGACAAATCCTTTAATTGTGAAAAACACCAACATTTAGCGAAAAATTGAAAACATTTGCATTTCTCTAAATTTAAATGTATCTGCTTGTAAGACAGATATTAATACCACACAAAATAGTTGCTAATTAACATTTCCCATATGTCTACTATAGATTGGCATAATTTTTTTGAACATCCTTTTATTTTTCTAGGACGTTACAAGGCGTAGAACTTTAGCAGAAATTTCTCACATTTTCAATAAAATTTCAAAAGGCTATTTTTTCAGGGACCAGTTCAGTTCTGAAGTAGCTTTGATGGGCCTATACAATACAGAACCCAATAAGTCACCATTTTAAAAACTGCACCACTTAAAGTATTCAAAACAGCATTTAGAAAGTTTCTTAACCCTTTAGGTGTTTCACAAGAATGAAAACAAAGTAGAGGTGAAATTTACAAATAATTTTTTTTTTGCAGAATTTTTTGCATATTTAATAAAAAAATGTCTGTAACACAGAAGGTTTTACCAGAGAAACGCAACTCAATATTTATTGCCCAGATTCTGCAGTTTTTAGAAATATCCCACACGTGGCCCTAGTCTGCTAATGGACTGAAAAACAGACCACAGAAGCAAAGGAGCACCTAGTGGATTTTGGGGCCTTCTTTTTATTAGAATATATTTTAGGCACCATGTCAGGTATGAAGAGGTCTTGTAATGCCAAAACAAAGGAAACACCCCAAAAAAGACAACAAAGAAACACAACATTTGTAAAGCAATTTTTCCCCAGTACGGCAATACCCCATATGTAGTCATAAACTGCTGTTTGGGCACACGGCAGGGCTCAAAAGAGAAGATGCGCCATTTGGCTTCTGGAGGACAGATTTTGCTGGATTGGTTTCTTGACACCATGTCGCGTTTGCAAAGCCCCTAAGGTACCAGTACAGAGGAAACTACCCAAAAGTGACTCCATTTACAAAACTACATATCTAGGGGTGTAGTGAGCATTTTGACCCCACAGGTATTTCATAGGTTTTATTAGAATTCGGCAGTGAAAATTAAAAAAGAACCTTTTTCTTCAATAAGACATAGCTTTAGCTAAAGAAAACAAAATTAATTTTCTCAACAAATGAAGGAAAAAAAAGAACCCCAACATTTGTAAAACAATTTCTCCTGAGTACGGCAATACCCCATATGTAGTCATAAACTACTGTTTGGGCACACAGTAGGGCTCAGAAGGGAAGGAGCGCCATTTGGCTTTTAGGCTGGGTTCAAACTGAGTTTTTTAGTTGTTTGCAGGAAGAAAATCTGCCTCAAAATTCCGTTTGAAATCAATGGGAGGCATTTTCGGTTGTTTTTTGGCACATTTTACGACGCGGTTTTCGCGTCAAAAAACTCAGTGTGAACTCCCCCTTAGGCTATGTTCACAGTTTTCTGCAGGCGGAATTTCTGCCTCAAAATTCCGTTTAGAAGTTTGAGACAGATTTTCCTCTCCCTGCACGCCGATTTTCGCGTCGTTTTTCGCCCGCGGCCATTGAGCGCCGCGGGCATAAAATGCAGCTACATATGATTTCTCTGCCTCCCATTGATGTCAATGGGATGTCAGAGGCGTAAACGCCCGAAGATAAGACGCCTCCGCCTCCCATTGAAATCAATGGGAAGCATTTTCGGGCCGTTTTTGACGAGTTTTGCGGCGCAGTTTCCGCGTAAAAAAAAACTCGTCAAAAAACTCTGGGTGAACATAACCTAAGAGTGCAGATTTTGCTGGATTGGATTACAATTTTTCCCTAGATATGCCATTTCAGTGGCAAATATGTTGTGCCTAGCTAGTACCACTGGAGACACACACCCCAAAAATTGTTAAAAGGGTTCTCCAGGGTATGGCGATGCCATATATGTGGAAGTAAACTACAGTTTGGGCACACAGGGCTCAGAAGGGAGGAAGCTCCATTTGGCATTCGAAGCGCGATTTTGCTTGGTAGTAGTTTTGTTTGAGTATTACTGGTATTTCAGTTTATAATGTGGGGGTACATGAAAGCTGGGTGGAGTATATCAGGGGCATAGTCAGGTGGTATGATAATGGGATTTAAAAAATACGATAATCCATAGACGTGTGTTACGCTGTGAATCAATAATTTCTGAACATACCAGTGTCGCACTGATAAATGGTGTATTTTCTTATCCCCTTTTGGTCCCCTTTTTACCTTTGCAGTTTGGGGAATTTTGCTGGGAAAGTGTTATCCTGGTATAATACGGGCACCCTCACTTCTAGCAGATATGTTTGGGCCCTATCCTTCCTGGTTCCCTAACTTTAGGGCCTTGATAAATCGCCTCTTGAAACAGAAGAAATGTACCCCTCGGGCCTGCACAAAAGCATATTTTTCTTTCCTGACTTATTGGAGCGTTAACTAATTTTATTTTTTCATAGACTTGGTATGAGTGCTGTATTTTTGCGGGTCGAGCTGTAGTTTTTATTGGTACCATTTTGGGGTATATGCTTCTTTTTGATCACTTTTTATCCTATTTTTTGGGAGGCAAGTTGACCAAAAGACAACAATTCTAGCAGTTTTTTTTATACAGCGTTGACCGTGCATTATAAATTACATGTAACTTTTCTCTGCGGGTCAGTACGATTCTGGTGATACTAAATTTATAGCACTTTTTTATGTTTTACAACTTTTTTTACAAAATTACTTTTGTAAAAGGAATATATTTTTTCTGTCTCCATGTTGTGAGAACCATAACTTTTTAATATTTACGTTGACGGAGCTGTATGAGTGCTTGTTTTTTGCGAGACGAGTTATAGTTTTTATAGGTACCATTTTTGGATACATGCGACTTTTTGATCACTTCTTATTCTAATTTTTGTAGGGCAAAGTGACCAAAATCCAGAAATTCTGTCATTGTTTTTTACATTTTTTTTTTCACGCCATTCCCCGTGTGGAATTAATAACAAAATATTTTTACAGTTCAGGCCGTTACACTCGCGGCGATACCAAACATGTATGGTTTATTTCTTTTTTTTAATAATAAAGGACTTGATAAGGGCAAAAGTGTGTTTGTGTTTTATTTTATTACTTGAAAGTTTTATTATATGTTTTACAACTTTTTTCTTCACTTTTTTTTACACAGTTTTTTACATTTTGTTTTAGTCCCACTAGGGGACTTGAAGGTCGAACTGTAAGAATTTTTTTTCTAATACATTGCACTACCTATGTAGTGCAATGTATTAGATCTGTCTGTCATTCACTGACAGCAAGCCACTTCCGTAATGGCAGAGCAGGAAGCCATTGTTAGGCCTTCTGTTGCCATAGCAGCAGTCGGGAGCCCTTCGATCGCATGGCAGGGCTGCCGATATGCTACCAACCTCTAAGATGCAGCGATCACATTCGATCGATGCATCTAAGGGGTTAATGGCAGGGATCGGAGCTAGCTCCAGTTCCAGCCATTACAGGTGAATGTCAGCTGTAACATACAGCTAACACCCACCGCTGATGACGCCAGCTCAGCTCCTCAGCCTGCGCCTTCTTGCCGCCGGCCACGGAAGCCTTTTAGGCCCCGTCTCCGAATTTCATTGCTGGGGTGCCGATGAGCTGCAGACCCCTTAAATGCAGCGATCAATTTTGACTGCTGCACTTAAGGGATTAATGCTGGGGATCGGAGCTAATTTTGATCCCCGCCATTACAGCAGGGTGTCATCTATAACATACAGCTGACACCCTGGGATGGTGCCTCCGACTCAGCTTCTGAGCCGGTGTCTACCATTTGTCGTATGGATACGGCAAAATGCGGGACGCACTGGCTTTCCATGACGTATCGATACAACAAATGTTGGAAAGGGGTTAAGGGCCCTCCCCTTTTTATGCTTGTTGCCAGAGCAATTTAGTTAATTTAAGCTAATCTTGTCTGTTTCTGCTATATCATTCTTGGAATTACTGGGTTTGACCTCTGCCTGTATCCTTTGACCATCCTTGCCTGATGCCTTCCCTGACATCTTGCTAGTGACCGATCATGAAAACCTTGCTGCCTGCCCTGACCTTTTGCTATACCTAACCACACTCACTTGCACTTCACGTGTTACGTTGGCTATCACCAAAGGAGACCACTTTAGGGATAGCAACCAGAGGTTCCCGTGCAGAAAATTCCAGATACCAGTTTAGGGGATAAGGATGAATAGCAGGGGTTCCCTTAGACTCCGCTCCCAAGTTTAGCCATACGTCAAAACCCTTGGTGGCAAAGACGGCTCACACCATCCTCTGCTGGCACCGTGACAGATAATCCTAGAGGCACCATGAAGGAAGTCAATTCGAGCTTATCCTGTTTTCTTTGATGTACTGTACGTGATTTATAACTAGTGTTTCAGACCATTCTCCCTTGCATGTAGTAATAAAGACATAGCTCCCAACCGTCCCGTGGGACAGTCCCGGTTTTTCACCGCTTTCCCGCCGTCCCGGGCAGTCTGAACCATGTTCTGCCCTGCCCCGGACCCTCCCTGTTGCCAGCCACGCCGCCCCCCCCCCCCCCCCCCCACAACGATGCTGCCCATCTATCTATATATCTCATAGCTCCCAACCGTCCCGGATCTGGCGGGACAGTGCCGGTTTCTCACCGCTGTCCCGGCGGTCTAAGAAATGTCCCGCTGGGCACTGTGGTGCCCCAGACACTCCCTGTCGCCAGCCACGCCCCCCCAACGACGTTATACCTGCGCCCAGCTGGATCACGTTACTATGACGCTCGGCGTAACAGCGTTCTGCCTATAGCCAGGGAGCAGAGCATCACTGCACCGAGTGGAGCAGAGGAAAATAAAACAGACCCAGGAGGACAGCCGTGAGTAGAGAGTAAAAACAATTTAGTGCCTGGGAACACGTGACATAATTTTATGATTTTAGAAACACTAGTGTCTCCAGGCACATTCATTTTATGGTGTAGCTAAACGTTTAACAAACTTCTGACATGTCATAGTGGTGGGGGTCCGAGCACTGAGACCCCCACCAATCACCAAAATGAAGCAGCTGAAGCGCTCGTGTGAGCGCTCAGCCGCTTCGTGTCTGTTCGGCTTTTTCCGGAAATCAATGTATCGGAGTACGGACTCTTATACATCGGCTTTCCGGAAAAAGCCGAACAGACACGAAGCGGCTGAGCGCTTCAGCTGCTTCGTTTTAGAGATTGGTGTGGGTCTCAGTGCTCGGACCCCCACCAATCCAAACTTCTGACATGTCACTATGACATATCAGAAGTTTGTTAAACGTTTAGCTACACTTTAAATATACCTCCTACTCCTGGGACCCCCGCCGATCAGAATTTTTGAAGAGGGTGCAGCACTCGTACGAGCGCTGCTTCCCCTTCGTTATTTCTTGCTCACTGTGAATCTTCGACACAGATGTAGCGGCGATTCACAGAATTGCAGCTTTCTAACATTAAAGTGAATTGGGAGAAAAGGCTGCAATACCTGTGAATCGCCGCTGCATCTGTGTCAGAGATTCACAGTGAGCAAGAGAAAACTGCCATTACCAAGGTGCTAATAAATTATTTAAAAAAACACAGACACATAAGAACATATTTTTTATTGTAATAAGAACTCCCCCACAGAACCCTCTTTGACCATTTTATTTTAAAAAACTTTAGATCATCGAAGTAGTCCAACGAATCTACGACGTGGTCCAAACAGTCCAGTGGAAGCTGCAAAACAAAAAAAATAAGGTTAGTAATATGAAGAATAAAAAAACGTTTACTCACCTCCAGCGACTTCTGTCTTCTTTCCTGCGCTCCGATAGAAACTAAACGTCAATGAAAAATAATTCCCATTCATGTAACTCTGCTACCTGTCAGCTGAAAAGTCATCCACCATAGGGTTACCCTCTTGACTTTCATTGTTCTCACCCTTTTGGTTTTCCTGCTGCTGCTGCTGCCATGATGAGCAAATGTTATATCCAAGTTAGGAAAAGTAACACAAAGACGATATAACCTGACCCATAATATCTGTGATATCCAGACAGTCTAGAGATCCGCAGTGAGAATGTGCGCGCGTTATTTGAACAAGGATGATTTATAGAGGCTCTGTCACCACATTGTAAGTGGCCTATATTGTACATGATGTGAACGGCGATGTAATGTAGATTACAGCAGTGGTTTTTATTTAGAAAAACGATCATTTTTGACGGAGTTATGACCTATATTAGCTTTATGCTAATGAGTTTCTCAATGGACAACTGGGCGCGTTTTACTATATGACCAAGTGGGCGTTGTGGAGAGAAGTATATGACGCTGACCAATCAGTATCATACACTTCTCTCCATTCATTTACACTGCAGATAGCGATATAGCTAATAAAGCTAATATAGGTCATAAATCCGTCAAAAATTATTGTTTTTCTAAATAAAAAACACTGCTGTAATCTACATTACAGCGCCGATCACATCGTGTACAATATAGGCCACTTATATTGTGGTGACAGAGCCTCTTTAACACCTTCCCGACCGCCCACTGTCTTTTGACGTCAGGCGGTGCAGGTGCTTAATCTACAGAGACGTCTTTTGGCGTCGCTGTAGATCAGGCTGATGTAACTTACAGCTCCTGATCTTAGAGCAGCCTCCTGAACACAGCTGGGGTCGGCAAACATTCGGACCCCAGCTGTTTAACCCTTTGATTACCGCGATCCGTGACCGCGGCATGATCAAATGGAATTCCCCTCTTTGATTGCATCGCCGGGATTCCGGTGATGCGATCAAACACCGGGGAATCCCTCTGCAGTCAGCCCTGGGGACCTACAAAGGACCCCAGGGCTGTCTGTTTCGTTTGCCTGGTGTTCGGGCACACTATGTGCTGCCCGATCAGCAGCCTGTGATACAGTGCAATGTATTAGCATACATACATTACAAGTAAAAAAAAAAAGTTACAAATAAAGTTATCCCTTGTTGTGATTAAAAAAAAAAGTAACCAAAAAAATAAATAAATAAATAAATAAAAGGTCCCAAAAAGAGTCTTTATTTTGCATAAAATACATTTTATTGCCCCTACACTAAATAAAAACAAAAAACCTACACATATTAGGTATCTACACGACTGTAATAACCTGAAGAAATAATCTAATGGGTTATTTAGCATGAAACGTGAATGGGATAAAAAAGAAAGAAGAAAACTATGGCGAGAATCGCATTTTCCTATATCGATGCTGTAAAAAAAATTTTTACCCCCAAACTGTGGGGGAAAAAAATACTATTTCTCTCGCATAAAACAAGGCTTCATACAGCCACGTCAAGGAAAAAATAAAAAAGTTATGGCTGCTGAAAGGCAGAGAGGCAAAAACAGAAACATTGAGCTGGTCATTAAGGTCTTTACAGGCCCGGTCATTAAGGGGGTAATGTGCTTATGCGGGATATTGGGCGTGGTTAGGGAACGTGGCTTAAAATGTCCCTCTTTTCAAAAGTTGGGAGGTATGATAAAGATACCCTAATAAAAGTAAGCTTAGAATGCTGAATGGCCCAAAGAATTTTCCATTTTGGTAGCTGTTACAAAGTGCACACTGTATAAAAAGCAGTGTTCCTCCCAGCTGGCTCCATGACTCATATACAAGAAAAATACTATGGACCCAATAACATGATCCCTCTAAAGCCTGATTTTACATACAGCATGTTATCCCCCTACCACCAACTGGAAGTATGAATGGCAACACCCATGACCTTACAGTTTTATAAATCTTTTGACTTGTCATAGCGACATCTCAGTAGATATCTGTGAGGCTCCATGAGCTGGGACTCACACTAACCATTAAAACAAAGGGACCTCTGATGATCTTCTGACCCCCGTACTCTTCGGTTTTTACCTTGTAGATCTTAGTAAATGTTTATGGCGTTCCATAGAAATTAGAATCTAATCAGATTCCATAGAATCAGACTGTAATTCGTCACCACCTTTTGTTTGGATATCCAGAGATATTTACGCTAAACGCTCTGAGGGGGCAACAATTTCACTTTAGCAGTCGATGGATCTGAAAGCTCATGATACATCAAGATAAATAATCAGGTCACTTAAAATATCACAGAACTTCAGAATGTTTTCTGTTTCATCTGCAGATGGCGCTGTGTACCCACAATTACTGCTTTGGAAGAACAAACTTTAGAACTAATTGAAATACTGTACATTTTTTTAATTCTATTTTTTGTTCTAAATAGAACCTAATTGTATGTAAGCTACAAACATGGTTCATTGACCTGATGACCTTGAAATAATAAACAAAATGCAGAAGGTTTAAACATTTAACTAATGCTATATTCACACAACAGTGAAAAAAATGTCCATTAAAAACTGATCAACTGTCACTTTTTCATGGCCATTTTGCATCAGTGTGTCTCCAAATTTTCATCCATTTCCAGTCAGTCTGTCAGTTATTAATGGCCGTTTGACATCCGTTTTGCATCCGTTTTTCATGGCCGTTAAAAAAACCGGATGAATTTCATTGGTCAGGCTTTTTTTGTCCCAACCCCCTAAAAACACCCAAAGTAAGGACACATGTTCACCTAGACACTATTTAAAGCCTCCCTGTAGATGATGCCACACACCTCCCTGTATATGATGCCACACATCTCCTGTATATGATGCCACACACCTCCAGTATATGACGCCACACACCTCCCTGTATATGATGCCACACACCTCCCTGTATATGATGCCACACACCTCCCTGTATATGATGCCACACACCTCCCTGTATACGATGCCACACACCTCCCTGTATATGATGCCACACACCTCCCTGTATATGATGCCAAACAGACCCCCTGTATATGATGCCACACACCTCCCTGTATATGATGTCACACAGACCACCTGTATATGATGCCACACACCTCCCTGTATATGATGCCACACATCTCCTGTATATGATGCCACACACCTCCCTGTATATGATGCCACACACTTCCTGTATATGATGCCACACACCTCCTGTATATGATGCCACACACCTCCCTGTATAATATGATGCCACACACCTCCCTGTATATGATGCCACACAGACGCCCTGTATATGATGCCACACACCTCCCTGTATATGATGCCACACAGACCACCTGTATATGATGCCCCACACCTCCCTGTATATGATGCCACACACATCTCTGTATATGATGCCACACGCCTCCCTGTATATGATGCCACACACCTTCCTGTATATGATGCCACACACCTCCCTGCATATGATGCCACACACCTCCCTGTATATGGTGCCACACACCTCCCTGTATATGCCACACAGCCCTCTGTATATGATGCCACACAGCCCCGATGTAGATGATGCCACACACCTCCCTGTATATGCCACACAGCCCAGAGGCGTAGCTAGGTTCTCCTGCACCCGGGGCAAAGATTCAGATTGTAGTAGATAATGTAGTAGTGCAAGGCTGGATTCACACGAGCATGTTCGTTCCGTAATGGACGGAACGTATTTCGGACGCAAGTCCCGGACCGAACACACTGCAGGGAGCCGGGCTCCTAGCATTATAGTTATGTACGACGATGCCTGAAAACATGATTATAGTATGGGACAGTTGTCCTAGCGTCGTTCAGAAACCCCCGACAAGCACTGGCATCTCCATCGAACCGAGAGGGCAATGGCAGCGAGAACCGAGGATCCGGACAGCAACTGCCAGGAGGAGTAACAGGAGGATCGGCTTGAAGGACTTGCATAAAGGCAGGAAGAGAAACAACTAGCGTCCCTAACTGCTGCGCCATAGAGTCCACTGCCACGAGGAGCTGATCCTGCCTAGCTCGGAGATCCAGCAGATCTGCCTGCATGGTGTAATGTCAGGATGGGGAGACAGACAGGTGAGCCCTAATCTAAAGGAATGAGGGGCAGTTGCCCACGGCGACACCGTGAGCAACAGAGTAGTGGACGAGCCGAGTCAAACCAGGAGTGTACGTGGTAACAAATGCAGAGCAGGAGAATAGTCAGTCAAGCCAGGGTCAATATGAAACAGAAGTCAATGGTAACAGCAGGAACAGCAGAGCCAGGAAACAAGAGAATCACAGGCAAAGGACAAGCAGCAAATGAAGGTATAAGTAGACCAAGGGCGGGAGCTAGAACCGTCTGGCCAGGCTGCGATATGCTCTCCCGCTCCTCAGCCTACCAGCCTGAGTGGTAGCAGATCGGTTCACTCTAGCAGACCTAGGAACAGATGCAGGCTGATTAACCACGGGCGTCGACACAGAAGCTGTGTCAGGCAAATCCTTCACACATGGCTTGGGAGGGTGCCAAGCCCTTGAATTGACCAGCGGAGTCCATGGCCAGAGCGTACTGTCACGATGCGGGGCGTGGAGCCACTGGGCCGTACCGCGTAGAGGGATGGCAGCTGGCCAAACAGGTAAGTACAGAATTCAATTAGTTCAGCGAGGGTACCTGAGGCAATCGTAGGCAGCAGCGAGGCAGGCACGTCCAGGACCAGGCGGTGGGAAGTCGTCAGGTGAGGCGTAGCCGATCAAGCGTAGACTGTGGCACAGCACGGCAATAGCACAGCACGGCACTAGAACTAGGTAGCACGGAAACAGGATACGGGAAACAACGCTGGGTAACAAACAACGCTCTGGCAAAGAACAAGAGGACAGAGCCCTTTTTATAGCC
Organism: Rhinoderma darwinii; assembly: GCF_050947455.1. Taxonomy (NCBI): domain Eukaryota; kingdom Metazoa; phylum Chordata; class Amphibia; order Anura; family Rhinodermatidae; genus Rhinoderma; species Rhinoderma darwinii. The sequence goes on from NC_134687.1 coordinate 220,201,785, forward strand.
CAGGGCATCCTGGGCTAGATTGCAGACTTCCTGCAAAAATGTGCGCACTGGCCGGAGACACTCGAAGTACGGAAGTGAGTGCCGGCGCCTCACAGGAGGACGACGCTGCCGCGAGATAAGATGTCCATTGCCACGGCCGTCGAGGTTAACGACCGAACGACGGACCGTGGCCATAGACGTTACAATATTGTACTATAGTTCCTCGACATGGCTTGATTATTCTGTAGCTTACGCAATCACAAAAATAAATTAAAGGTTAAAAAAAGTATTGCTGGATAGAACAAGGCCTCATGCTTTGATATTGTTCTTCACCGACTTGTAATATTTTGACATTTTGACATATATACAAGATACAGTGCATTCGGAAACTCTTCAGACCATTTCAGTTTTTTTACATTTTGTTATGTTGATCCTTGTGCTAAAATAAAAAAAAATTCAAGTTTTCCCCATCATTCTGCACTCAATACCCCATAATGACAAAAGTGAAAACATTCTGTTAGTAATTTATTAACCCCTTCCCGTCTTAAACAACTTTCAGATTTTAATTTTCGTTTTTTCCTCCCCACATTCCAGAAGCCATAGCGTCTTTATTTTTCCGTCGATATAGTACTATGAGGGCTTGATTTTTGCGGGACGAGTTGTAGTTTTTCGTAGTACCATTTATTTTGCCATATAATGTACTAGGAAACGGGAAAAAATTATTTGTGGGGTAGAAAATGAAAAAAACTGAGATTCCTCCATGGTTTTTTGCGCGCCGTTTTTACGGAATTCACTGTGCAATTAAAACAACATGTTAACTTTATTCTGTGGGTCAATACAATTACGGTGATACCAAATATATATATTTTGCGTCGCCAAATTCCGAGAGCCATAAGTTTTTTATTTTTCTGTCGATTAAGTGGTATGAGGGCTTATTTTTTGCGGGATAAGCTGTAGTTTTTAATAATACCATTTTGGTGTACATGCGACGGTTTGATCACTTTTTATTTCATTTTTTGTGGGAGATTAGGTGACCAAAAAATAGACATTCTGGCGTTTACAATTTTTATTTTTTTTACGGCGTTCACCATGCGGTTTAAATAATGATATATTGTAATAGTTCAGACATTTACGGACGCGGCGATACCAATTATGTTTATTTATTTATTTTTTTACTATGCTCTAGGGGGAAAATGGGAAAAGGTTTTTTTTTAACTTTGAATTTTTTTATTTTTTTTTTACACAAAAACTCATATTTACTTTTTTTATTAGTCCCCCTAGGGGACTTCAACCAGCGATCGTTAGATCGCTTGCACGATATACTGCAATACTAATGTATTGCAGTATTTCGTGATTCTGACAGGCAACTATTAAGCTCTGCCGGATGCAAGGCTTAATAGGTGTACAATGATGGCGGACCTGGGGGCATTCATTAAGCTCCAAGGCAGCCATAGCAACCATCGCCCCCCCCCCCCCCCCCGCGATTGCATTGCGGGGGGCGCGATGAGCTGTTAGAGGGGGTCGCCCCCCTCTTTCTGACGATTTAAATGCTGCGGTCAGTATTGACCGCAGCATTTAACGAGTTAAACTAGCGGGATCGCGCTCAAGCGCGATGCCGCTAGTTACTCTGAAGTGTCGGCTGTAACATACAGCCAACACCGGCATCGTATGGAGCTAGCTCACTGCGTGAGCCCGCTCCATACTTCCCCTACCCGACTTTGGCTTATGGATACGTCAAATGTCGGGAAGGGGTTAAAAAGGGGTTAAAAAGGAAAAACTAAATCCTTGCATTGGCATAAGTATTCAGACCCTTTACTCAGTACTTAGTTAAAGCACCTTTGGCAGCTATAACAGCCTCCAGTCTTCTTGGGTATGATGCCACAAGGTTTGCACACCTGTATTTGGGCATTTTCTGCTATTCTTCTCTGCAGATCCTCTCACGCTCTGTCAGGTTGGATAGGGACCGTCAGTGGACAGCCAGTTTCAGGTCTCTCCAGAGATGATCGATTGGGTTCAAGTCAGGGCTCTGGCTGGGCCACTCAAGGACATTCACAGAGTTGTCCCTAAGCCACTCCTGTGTTGTCTTATCTGTATGCTTAGGGTCATTGTCTTGTTGTAAGGTGAACCTTCAGCTCAGTCTGAGGTCCAGAGCACTCTGGATCAGGTTTTCATTAAGAATATCTCTTTACTTTGCTCCATTTATCTTTCCCTAAACCCTGACCAGTCTCCCTGTCCCAGCTGCTGATAAACACCCCCACAGCCTGAGGCTGTCACCACAATGGTTCACTGTAGGGACGGTATTGGGCAGGTGATGATAAGTGACTGGTTTCCTCCAGACATGACGCTTAGAATTCTGGCCAAAAAATTAAATCTCTGTTTCATCAGACCACAGAATCTTGTTTCTCACAGTATGAGAGTCCTTTAGGTCATTTTTTGCAAACTGCAGGCGGGCTTTCGTGAATCTTTTAGTGAGGAGAGACTTCTTTCTGTCCACTCTGCCATAAAGCCCACATTAAAAGTGCTGCAGTGATGTTTGACCTTTTAAAAGTTTCCCCCATCTGCACACAGGATCTTTGGAGCTCAGCCAGGGTAACCATTGGGTTCTTGGTCACCTCTCTTACCAATATTCCAACAACGACCCCACCGTATAAGTGAGATTCCAAATCCTGAAAACGTAGGGAGTTTCAGATGTGGGACAAAAACATGCCTGTGCTGCCGGACTATTGGTAATAATGTAACCAGCTTCCACTCTCAACAAACAACAAAATGCTTCAAAATCAAGAACAAACTAAACTATCAGTCACAGTTTGTGATTTATTTAATAAATTGTAACTGCGGCATACAGTATGTAGGCAGAACCATCCAGTCACTTCACAGTCGTCTCAATGAACACAAGTCAAACTGCTACAATAAATTTATTTTACACAGTGTTTCCAAACACTGTACAACTATGCACGAAGGGAATTGTAACTGTTTCTCCATCCTACCTATAGAACAAATAGATGAAAACCACCCAGACCGCTTTAATTTTTTTGTGTAAATGTGAGGCCTTGTGGATTTATAAATTGAGCACACTGGTACCGTTAGGCCTGAACGAAGTTACAGAGACTATTATTTAACCTTATTATTTAACCTTGTTTTCAGACCTGATAGAATTTGTATCATCATAACTCATCTCCCCATTTAGGATTTAATTATTAGACTTTGACCAGTTATTGTATACATTTATTACTATTTGTTTTTTTTTGTTTTTGTTTTTTTATCAAGCATCATTTTACATCTGCAAATCTCATTTAAATCCTAAATTCCACAACTGGCCTCATATGCTCAATCTGATCTGACCAGTATTAATTATTGAAGAGTCTTATTTACATATCGGTACTGTTATATTTGCCGCCCGATATGTAAATAAGACCCTGAACTGTCAATGGGGCGTTTCTATCTAACTAAATGGCAAGGGGGCGTGATGCCTTAGATCTAATACTGTCCAATCAGCTATGGACAGTGTCAGGGCGGAGAGATCACGCCCCCTTGCCATTTAGTTAGATAGAAACACCCCGTTGACAGTTCAGCGGCTTATTTACCTATCGGGCGCCAAATATAATGGCACCAATATGTAAATAACGGAGGACGTTAGAAAAATAATTCCAAGTGAGACCGTGTTTGTGAAGCCTTGCCCATTACATGCTACACTCAGCTACACATGTATGGGCAGGTGAAAGGTTCTCTTTAAGGGCTTATTCAGACGAACGGGATATACGTCCGTGCAACGCGCGTGATTTTCACACGCCTTGCACGGACCTATATTAGTCTATGGGGCAGTGCAGACAGTTGCGTGATTTTTACGCAGCATGAGTCCGCTGCGAAAGAGTCACGACATGTCCGTTCTTTGGGCGTATTTCGCGGATCACGCACCCATTGAAGTTAATGGGTGTGTGAAAAGCACGCATGCCACACGGAAGCACTTCCGTGGGACCTGCGTTTTTCACGCAACAGCTGTCAAACTATGAATGAAAACAGAAAAGCACCACGTGCTTTTCTGTTTACAAACATCCAAACGGAGTGTCATAATGATGGCGGCTGCGCGAAAACCACGCAGCCGCGCATCATACGGGGCTGCCACACGGAGCTGTTAAGTGCCTTTTGCGCACGCAAAACGCCGCGTTTTTTGCGTGCCCAAAACGCACACGCTCGTGTGAATCCGGCCTAAGGTTGTTCTTAAGAGTTTTTTAGATATATTTATGGATGTATATATATATATATATACTTATTGTCAAATTCACAGTTGTACAAGAGCATGCACCTCTTCGTAGTCTAAATAGACACTTAACCACATAATATGAGTGACAAACAACAAGCTTTTTTATACTTACCATTTTGGTCTGTTCTCACGGACAAATACATCAATGTTGTCAGAGCTCGTTTTGTCAACATGCCGACCAATTGTTTCACCCATTCAGTCTGCCGTTGTCCCTTTAGCTGTGCAGACCTAGTGGGACAAAACATCACTGGTAAATATACCCTAACCCACTCTGGTTTAACATTTAATTTCAACTTTACCACTGCTGCTATACATTACATACGACTAGTAAAACTCCTAGCCTAAACCGCAATACAATGCGCTGAAGCGTCAGGTTGCTATGCCAACCGTTCCGTCTGCTGATTTAGTCTGCCGCTGTCACTCTAGCTCTACAAATTTAAATCTACATGGTAAATTAACCAATTGTTATTCCAAATTTCGTTTAATACACTTCACTAGACAACCACTATATATAAATAAAGATATTTTATTAGTGGAAATGAGTTCCAACAATACCTACAACCGGGATCGCAACTTAAGATCTGCTTCACAGCAGACCAATGTATGTACACAAACGATTTTTCCCCTCTATTAATAGATCACTTTCATTTTGGACACCTTAAGATATAATATTAATGAGGTATATACAAATATAGAGAATACATACATTGTACTAATAATCTGCTACAAGCGATGCATCGCTCAGATTCCAGTTTGATTGCCAGGTCTGTGACCTTTGACCCCTATTCGATAATGCTTGTCCTATATAAAGCATGCTATTTCTACCATTGTTGTATTTGTATTTTATCTGATGAAGAGGCCGGTCTGGCCCCGAAACGCGTTGTTTTATTATATACAAATAAATCTCCTTGTATTTCCTCTTGATCTTTGTCAATCTGTTTGGAAAACAGAGTTTGTTTCATCCAGTTGCGCCAGAACAAAGGATCCGATACCCCTAAACCCCGTTCTACCATTTCCCGCTGCAGCTGCCCCCCGGCCACTTCCTGAATATAAGGTCGGGTGCCGGGCCGATTCTAGCCTTTCGCCTGAGGTGAAAATTGAAATGGCGCGCGCCCCCCCCCATCCACCAAAAAAAACATAAGAAATCCAAGTAGCCAACCTCTATTGGATTACTCACACAAATAAATAGTAAATTTAAACAAAAAATGAAAACTATGTAAAAAAAAAACGATCGTTGGACTACTTCAATTATCTACATTTAAAAAAAAATAAAAATGGTGAAAGAGGGTTGCATGAGGGAGTTTTTATTTCAATAAAAAAAAATTCTTATGTCTGTTTTTTTTAATGCTTTATTAGCGCCTTAATAATGGCCGCTGTCTGATTGACAAAGTTCCATTACTAAGGCAGGACTTAATATTAGCCGGTGAAAAGACTAGCGCTAACCCACCACTATTACCCCGGTACCCATCACCAACAGGGGTAACGGGAAGAGCCAGGTACGATCCAGTACTCAACCATCTGTAGCAATGGTCGGACATCGGGGCAGCCGCAGGCTGGCGTTATCAGGCTGGGAAGGGACAAAAAACGTGGCTCTTCCCTCCCTGGTAATGCTAGCCTGCTGCTGCTGTTGCTTTATTGTAGCTGGCTGGTTATGAAAAATTGGGGGACCCCTTGTTCTTTTTTTCAATCATTTATTTATTTTACAACAAAAAAATGACGGGTCCGGTCCCCCCCATTTTTCATAACCAGACAGATACAATAAAGCAGCCACAGCCTAGGGTGGGAAGGGCCACGGTTTTTGTCCCTTCCCAGCCTGATAATACCAGCCTGTGTTCGCGCCAGTACCCGAACATCACTGCAAATGGTTGGGTACTGAATTGTACCCGGCTCTTCCCGATACCCCTGGTGGCGGTGTGTACCGGGGTAATAATGGGGGGTTAGTGTTAGTGTTAGCCTTTTTACTTGCTAATGCTAAGCCTTGCCTTCGTAATGGGTGTCGTCAAACAGACAACTGCCATTACTAAGGTGGTAATAAAGTACTAAAAAAACACAGGGGCATAAAAACATTTTTTATTGAAATAAAAACTCCCCCACACAACCCTCTTTGACCATTATATTTTATTTTATTTAAAAAAAAATAAAGCATAAATCATCAAAGTAGTCCAACGAATCTCCGACTTAGTCCAAACGGTCCAGTGGAACCTGCAAAACAAAAATTAGCAGAATGAAAAAAACTTACCGGCAGCAGTCTTCTGTCTGCTTTCTTCTCCCCTGCGCCGCAATAGAAACTAGACGTCAATGTACTCTAATTTCTATTGTGGTGCACAGGACCTAGAGATGCACCAGAAATATTAATAGATATTAATAATTCTGGCGCATCTGGGAGGTCCTGTGCCAGAAAAATCTAACGCAGGGACCCCTAATAAAAATGATAACACCTTTCCTTCAGTGGCGTAACTACCACTGTAGCAGCCATAGCGGCTGCTACGGGGCCCGCGGCATGAGGGGCCCCCCCATGACCGGAGGCTCTGTTAGCAGCCGCTATGGCTGCTACAGCGCGACGTCACTGAACACTATGGCAGAGCAGGGAGGTATCTCGCCGCTCTACCATTAAAAGGGTTGTTCCTATAAAACACAGGATACGGGATATATATATGTGATTGCTGGGACCCCTATAAGAAACCTCGGATTTCCGGGGTCTGTGGAACACCGGTCGCGCATGCATGACCTGCACTCCTTTCAATTTTATTGAGCTGCCGGACACAGACCCCGGTAGTCCGAGGTTTCTCATGGAGAACTTCGAGGGACTTTCAGCGAGACTTTCAGCAATCACACATGTATCCCCTATCCTGTGGATAGGGGATACATGTGTTTTGTAGGAACAACCTCTACATGTGTTTTGTAGGATAAACAATTTGCTACAGGCCGTTTTTTGGGGGGAAGGGGGGCTGGGGCTGTATGGCCTTATCTACATGGGGGGCTATATGGTTCTATATACAGGGGGGCTGTATGGTGCTATATACAGGGGGGCTGTATGGTGCTATATACAGGGGTCTGTATGTTACTTTATACAGGGGGGCCGTATGGCGCTATATACAGGGGGGCTGTATGGCGCTATATACAGGGGGCTGTATGGCGCTATATACAGGGGGGTTGTATAGTGCTATATACAGGGGACTGTATGGTGCTATATACAGGGGGGCTGTATGGTGCCATATACATGGGGGCTGTATGGCGCTATATACAGGGGGCTGTATGGTGCTATATACAGGGGGGCTGTATGGTGCTATATACAGGGGGTTGTATGGCACTATATACAGGGAGGGGGCTGTATGGAGCTATCTACAGGGGGCTGTATGGTGCTATATACAGGGGGGCTGTATGACCCTATCTACAGGGGGGCAGTATGGCGCTATATACAGGGAGGGGGCTGTATGGCGCTATCTACAGGGGGCTGTATGGCGCTATCTACAGGGGGGCTGTATGGCGCTATCTACAGGGGGCTGTACGGTGCTATATACAGGGGGCTGTATGGTGCTATATACAGGGGGCTGTGTATAGCGCTATCTACAGGGGGCGCTGTGTGGCGGAATCTACAGGGAGGCACTATCTACAAGGGGGGGTTGTGTGGCACCCAGGGGAGGGGGGGCCCCAGTCAAAAGTTTGCTATTGGGCCTAGTCTTTCCTAGTTACGCCGCTGCTTTCCTTTAAAGGGTAACTAAACTTTTAAAAAACGTATGAGATTTCATAATGACATGTCAGAAGTTTTGGTTGGAGAGGGTCTGTGCCCTGCTATATACAGGGGGGCTGTATGGCGCTATATACAGGGGGCTGTATGGTGCTATATACAGGGGGGCTGTATGGTGCTATACACAGGGGGGCTGTATGACACTATATACAGGGAGGGGGCTGTATGGCGCTATCTACAGGGAGATGTATGGCGCTATATACAGGGAGGGTGCTGTATGGCGCTATCTACAGGGGGCTGTATGACGCTATCTACAGGGGGCTGTATGGCGCTATATACAAGGAGGGGGCTATATGACGCTATGTACAGGGGGGCTGTATGGCGCTTTCTACAGGGGGGCTGTATGGTGCTATCTACAGGGGGGCTGTATGGTGCTATATACAGGGGGCTGTGTATGGCGCTATCTACATGGGCGCTGTGTGGCGGAATCTACAGGGAGCCACTATCTACAAGGGGGGGTTGTGTGGCACCCAGGGGAGGGGGGGCCCAGTCAAAAGTTTGCTATGGGGCCCAGTCTTTCCTAGTTACGCCCCTGCTTTCCTTTAAAGGGTAACTAAGCTTTTATAGTGACATGTCAGAAGTTTTGGTCAGAGGGGGTCCGTGCACTCAGAACCTCACCGATCGATAAAACAAAGCTGCCGAAGTGCTCAGGTGAGCGCTGAGCTGCTTAGTTTCTGATCTGCTTTTCTCGGTGCGGTGTACGGGCTTAATAGAAAGTCTATGAGTCCGTACACCAACTGGTCAGCTTTCTGAGAAAAGCCTGATCAGAAACGAAGCAGCAGAGCACTCACCCAAGCACTTCTGCAGCTTTGTTTTAGCGATCAGTGTCTCAGCGCTCGGACCCCCACCGATCAAAACTTCTGACATCTCAGAAGTTTTTATAACGTTTTGTTACAGTTGAAGCAGTTAAACACCCCTTGAGGCATAATAACTACTAAGGGCGCTATGGGGGAAATTATACTGCAAGGTGGGTCTGAGCGTCTGACTGCTGAGGGCTCTATGGGGAAGGATTATCATGTGCTCAGCCTCCTGCCCCCACCAATTTAAAAGTGATTGGCCGAAGCTGGGAGGGAGTTATACTGCAAGCCCTCAATAGTTACTATACTGCAAGGGGGGCTGTCTGAGCGTCTAATTAACTTGGGGAAATTACCCCCCACAGAGCCCTCTGCAGTCAGTTAGACGCTCAGACCCGCCCCCCCCCCCCCATGCAGTATAGTAACTACTTAGGGCTCTATGGGGGGGGATTATTCTCCCCCACAGAGCCCTCTGCTGTCAGCAAAATGCTTAGAGCCCCCCTTGCAGTATAACCCCCTCCCCTACCGTCGGCCAATCACTTTTAAATTAGTGGGGGCAGGAGGCCGAGTAAAAAATCGGCGCTCTGTCAGCCTCCCCTTTTAAATCACAGGCCGCACTGCTTCTCTTACTGACCTACTCCTCTCTGGCGGTGTGTGCTGCGTGCAGCGTCAGTGAGGAGGAGTGTGCTAGCAGACGTGCACCTATCATGCTGCACGTCTGATAAATAAGTGCTGCCTTACCCTGCCCCCCCCCCGCGGCGCCCCTCCCCGCAATGACACATAAAGCCTGTGCTGGGATTATAACAGAAGTAGCTAGGTGGCGCCGCCTAACGCAGCAGGCTCACCTTGCCTCATGACAGGTGCAGCCCTGGTCGGGAGTATGAAAACGGCAAAGCTCGTAACTCCTATAGTAGTGAATGGCAGTTACAGAAGCAGCGTAGCATGCGAGCTACGCTATTTCCGTAACTACCATTTCGTTTTATGGGACTTACGGAAACAGTGTAACTCAGCGAGCTACGCTGTTTTCGTACTCCCGACCATATAGTCAGGAAATGGCTCGGAGGCAGCTGCAGCAGAAAGAGGTAGAACGGGGCTTAGGGGGCCCCATTCTAGAGATCGGTGCGGATGCCAGAGGTGGACCCGCATCTATCTGACATTTATTACATATCCTGTGGATATGTCATAAATGTCTGATGGGAAAACCCCTTTAATGTAAAATGTTATTACCCATTCTTTATAAAGCATAAACATATTCTACAGCACTTTACATTAGTTCTTGCTCCAGTGGAGCGGAAAATCTAATGTCCAAAGTAGGGCTACTTTATCTACCAGTTTTTAGATTGTGGGAGGAACTCCAAGAAAACACGAAACAAGGCTCTAAGGCAGCAATGTTTACCACTGTGCCATTATGCTTCTAGTTTTTGATGTTTTTGTTGTTTTTTTAAGCCAAAGCCAGAAAGGAATCCAAGAGGAAGGAAAAGTATAAGGAAAGGACTTATAATTCTCTTATCTTTTGTATCCACTCTTGTGTATGGCTCAAAAACTGCACCCAAAACAGCCACAAAAACTACATATAGTATATATTTAGTACAAAAATAATTGTAGCCTTCAAATTGTTATGCTTAGGCTTCCATAAATGTATTCCCTTATGCGTTTCAATTGCTGCCTACACATGTATTAATAACTGATACACTTAAGGGAAGATTTACACATTAGGATTACAAATTATTTCTCTGAAAAATGATTTTTTTATTTTTTCCAATGCAGGAGTGTTTGGCTAAGCATTCTGATTAATCAGTTATTTCACTGAATGTACCTACATAGAGCCGACCAGCCAGTAATGTAATACATCTCCAGCTTCTAGTAGTAATTAATTCTAAAGATCATTAGATCCCATAAACTGTAGGAGATATACAAAAGAGGCCCCTTAGTGACTAAGCCTGTTTTGGCCTTAAAGAGGCTCTGTCACCACATTATAAGTGCCCTATCTGCTACATAATGTGATCGGCGCTGTAATATAGATAACTGCAGTGGTTTTTATTTAGAAAAATTATCAATTTTATGACCTATTTTAGATTTATGCTAATGACTTTCTTAATGCCCAACTGGGCGTTTTTTAGCTTTTGACCAAGTGGGCGTTGTAAAGAGAAGTGTATGACGCTGACCAATCAGCATCATACACTTCTCTCCCTTCATGTACTCAGCATATAGTGATCTTGCGAGATCACGATGTGCTGTCACTTACTCACACATTAGCATTACTGAAGTGTCTTGAGAGTGAATAGACATCGCTTCCAGCCAGGACACGATGTCTATTCACAATCCCGTAACTTCGGTAACGTTTGTGTGGGACTTAATGACAGCAAACGTGATCTCGCGAGATCACGCTGTAAATTACAGGCTGGAAGCGATGTCTATTCACTCTCAAGACAATTCAGTAACGCTAATGTGTGAGTAAGTGACAGCACATCATGATCTCGCAAGATGACTATGTGCTGAGTAAATGAACGGTTCCGTTCTGAACTGGTTTTGAGGGCCTTATATACTATAAACCTTTATAAATCACCCCATTTTAAAAACTGAACCACTCAAAGTATTCCAAACAGAATTTAGAAAGTTTCTTAAAGAGGCTCTGTCACCAGATTATAAGTGCCCTATCTCCTACATAATCTGATCAGCGCTGTATTGTAGATTACAACAGTGGTGTAAAGGATCTGCCAGGCACAACTTCTGTGTATACGCCCATAGGTAATCAGTCTGCACCTGAGTCTATGTCTCTCAGACTGACTCCATCTTCCACCACTCAGGATGGCAGGCTTAGGAGTGGGAGAGCCTATCGCAGCCTGGCCAGACGGAGCTAGCTCCCGCCCTCTGTCTATTTATACCTGCCTTTCCTGTTCCTCCTTTGCTTGTGATTCTTCTCGTGTGGTTTCCTGGCCCAGCTACAGCTTCTGACTATTTGATCCTGCTCCATACTGACCCCGGCTTACTGACTACTCTCCTGCTCTGCGTTTGGTACCTCGTGCACTCCTGGTTTGACTCGGCTCATTCACCACTCTTGTTGCTCACGGTGTTGCCGTGGGCAACTGCCCCATTTCCCTTAGCTTTGTGTACCCTTGTCTGTTTGTCTCGTGCACTTACTGAGCATAGGGACCGCCGCCCAGTTGTACCCCGTCGCCTAGGGCGGGTCGTTGCAAGTAGGCAGGGACAGAGTGGCGGGTAGATTAGGGCTCACTTGTCCGTTTCCCTACCCCCATCATTACATAATCACAAGCCCTTATACCTAGTCTACCCTGGTCCCTGACACTACTATGGACCCCCTTGAGACCCTGGCCCAGCAAATGCAGGGTCTCTCCCTACAGGTCCAGGCCCTGGCTCAGAGGGTCAACCAGCCTGACGCTACCATGGTAGTGCCCCTCACCTCACCCCTTGAACCGCACCTCAAGTTGCCTGACCGGTTCTCAGGGGACCGGAAGACTTTTCTCTCCTTTCGGGAGAGTTGTAGGCTCTACTTTCGCTTAAAGCCTCACTCCTCAGGTTCTGAGAGCCAGCGGGTGGGTATAATTATGTCCCGGCTCCAGGAAGGGCCCCAAGAGTGGGCCTTCTCCTTGGCTCCTGACGCCCCTGAACTTTCCTCCGTTGATCGTTTCTTTTCTGCTCTCGGGCTCATTTATGACGAGACTGACAGGACTGCCTTTGCCGAGAGTCAGCTGGTGACCTTACGTCAGGGTAAGAGACCTGTTGAGGAGTATTGTTCTGACTTTAGGAAGTGGTGCGTAGCTTCTCGGTGGAATGACCCTGCCTTAAAGTGCCAGTTTAGGTTGGGTCTATTGAACGCTCTGAAAGACCTGCTAGTTAGCTATCCCTCTTCTGACTCCCTAGACCAGGTTATGGCTTTAGCGGTACGACTTGACCGACGTCTCAGGGAACGACAACTTGAAAGTTTTTGTGTTTTCCCCTCTGACTCCCCCATGATGCCTCCCAAGGTCCCGTTGCTTCGCTCTTCCACGGAAGACTCGGAGATACCTATGCAACTCGGGGCCTCCGTGTCCCCCCGACAACGTAGAGAGTTCCGCAGGAAGAATGGTCTCTGCTTCTATTGTGGGGATGACAAGCATCAAGTGAACACCTGTCCTAGGCGTAAGAATAAGCAGCTGGAAAACTTCCGCGCCTAAGTGATCATCGGGGAGGTCACTTGGGCGCACAGGTATTTCCCGTAAATATGAAACGTAATAAAATCTTGCTTCCCTTTCAGGTCTCTTTTGGTGGTAGGTCTGCTACCGGCAGTGCCTTCGTGGATTCAGGGTCTTCTGCTAATATCATGTCTGTGGAATTTGCTATGTCTCTAGCTATGCCTTTGATTGATTTGCCTAAACCTGTCCCGGTAGTGGGTATCGACTCCACTCCTCTTGCTAATGGTTATTTTACACAGCATACCCCTGTTTTTGAACTCCTTGTTGGCTCCATGCATTTGGAGCAGTGCTCTGTACTGTTGATGCAGGGATTATCGTCCGATTTGGTTTTAGGCCTTCCCTGGTTGCAGTTGCATAATCCCACGTTTGACTGGAATACTGGGGATCTTACCAAATGGGGTAATGAATGCTTGACGTCATGTTTTTCTGTTAATTCTATTTCTCCCCCTGAGGAGGTGAACACGCTACCTGAGTTTGTTCAGGACTTCGCTGATGTTTTCTCTAAGGAGGCCTCCGAAGTGTTACCTCCTCATAGAGAGTACGATTGCACTATCGAATTGGTACCAGGAGCTAAGCTCCCTAAGGGTAGGATATTTAATCTTTCTTGTCCCGAACGTGAAGCCATGAGAGAGTATATCCAGGGATGCCTGGCCAAGGGTTACATTCGCCCCTCTACTTCTCCGGTAGGTGCTGGCTTCTTCTTCTTAGGGAAGAAGGATGGTGGTCTTAGGCCATGCATTGACTACCGTAACTTGAATAAGGTCACTGTAAGGAACCAGTATCCCCTTCCTTTGATTCCTGATCTCTTTAATCAGGTTCAGGGGGCCCAATGGTTCTCTAAGTTTGATCTACGGTGGGCGTATAACCTTATCCGCATCAAAGAGGGGGATGAGTGGAAGACTGCGTTTAACACGCCCGAAGGTCATTTCGAATACCTCGTCATGCCCTTTGGGTTGTGTAATGCTCCTGCGGTCTTCCAGAATTTCATAAATGAGATTTTAAGAGATTACCTGGGGGTATTTCTTGTAGTGTACCTTGATGACATACTGGTGTTTTCCAAGGACTTGTCCTCCCACATTGAGCATGTCAGGAAGGTGCTCCAGGTCCTTCGGGAAAACAAACTGTTTGCGAAAACCGAAAAATGTGTGTTTGGGGTACAGGAGATACCATTTTTGGGTCAAATCCTCACTCCTCATGAATTCCGCATGGACCCCGCCAAGGTCCAGGCTGTGGCAGAATGGGTCCAACCTGCCTCCCTGAAGGCGTTACAGTGTTTCTTGGGGTTCACTAATTATTACAGGAGATTTATTGCTAACTTCTCGGTCATCGCTAAGCCTCTCACGGACCTCACTCGCAAAGGTGCTGATTTCCTCCACTGGCCTCCTGAGGCTGTCCAGGCTTTTGAGGTCCTTAAGAAGTGCTTTATCTCGGCCCCGGTGCTGGTTCAGCCCAACCAAATGGAGCCATTTATCGTGGAAGTTGACGCATCCGAGGTGGGAGTGGGGGCTGTCTTGTCCCAGGGTACCAGGTACCTCACCCATCTCCGTCCCTGTGCCTACTTCTCCAGGAAGTTTTCGCCCACTGAGAGTAACTATGATATTGGCAACCGCGAACTCTTAGCCATTAAATGGGCATTTGAAGAGTGGCGCCACTTCCTGGAGGGGGCTAGGCACCAGGTAACGGTCCTTACCGACCACAAGAATCTGGTTTTCCTAGAATCTGCCCGGAGGCTAATCCCGAGACAAGCTCGATGGGCGCTATTTTTTACCAGATTCAACTTTTTGGTTACCTATAGGGCTGGGTCTAAAAATATTAAGGCCGATGCACTTTCGCGTAGCTTCATGGCCAGCCCTCCTTCGGAGGAAGATCCTGCTTGTATTTTGCCTCCTGGTATAATCATTTCTTCTATTGATTCTGATTTAGTCTCTGAAATTGCAGCTGATCAAGGTTCAGCTCCCGGGAACCTTCCTGAGGACAAGCTGTTTGTTCCCCTGCAATTCCGGCTAAGGGTACTTAGGGAAAATCATGACTCCGCACTATCTGGTCATCCAGGCGTCCTGGGTACCAAACACCTCATTGCCAGAAACTATTGGTGGCCTGGGTTGCCTAAAGACGTTAAGGCCTATGTCGCCGCTTGTGAGGTTTGTGCTAGGTCCAAGACTCCCAGGTCCCGACCAGCGGGCTTACTACGTTCTTTGCCCATTCCCCAGAGACCTTGGACCCATATCTCCATGGATTTTATCACCGATTTGCCTCCATCTCAAGTCGGTGGTGTGGGTTGTAGTAGACCGCTTCAGTAAGATGTGCCACTTTGTGCCCCTCAAGAAACTACCCAATGCCAAGACGTTAGCTACATTGTTTGTCAAACACATCCTGCGTCTCCATGGGGTCCCTGTTAATATTGTTTCGGACAGAGGGGTACAATTTGTTTCATTGTTTTGGAGAGCCTTCTGTAAAAAGTTGGAGATTGATCTGTCCTTCTCCTCTGCCTTCCATCCTGAAACTAATGGCCAAACTGAGAGGACTAATCAATCTCTAGAACAATATTTAAGGTGTTTTATCTCTGACTGTCAATTTGATTGGGTCTCATTCATTCCCCTCGCCGAATTTTCCCTTAATAACCGGGTCAGTAACTCGTCAGGGGTCTCCCCCTTTTTCTGTAATTTTGGGTTTAATCCACGGTTCTCCTCCGTTTCACCTGGTAGTTCCAACAATCCCGAGGTAGAGGTCGTTCAACGGGAACTGTACACAGTCTGGGCCCAGGTTCAGAAGAACCTAGAGGCGTCCCAGAGCGTACAAAAAACTCAGGCTGATAGAAGACGTTCTGCTAACCCCTTGTTTATGGTCGGGGATCTGGTGTGGTTATCGTCTAGGAACTTGCGCCTTAAGGTCCCGTCCAAGAAGTTTGCTCCCCGGTTTATTGGGCCGTATAAGGTTATTGAAGTCCTCAATCCTGTCTCCTTCTGACTGGAGTTGCCCCCATCTTTTCGAATACACGACGTGTTTCATGCCTCCCTCCTTAAACGCTGCTCCCCGTCCTTGGCTCCCTCGAGGAAACCTCCTGTTCCCGTTCTCACCCCTGAGGGGGTGGAATTCGAGGTGGCCAAGATTGTGGACAGCAAGATGGTCCAAGGCTCCCTCCAGTACCTGGTCCATTGGAGAGGATACGGGCCTGAGGAGAGGACTTGGGTACCCGCCCGGGATGTTCACGCTGGGGTATTGGTCAGGAAGTTCCACCTTCGTTTCCCCAATAAACCAGGTCCACTTAGAAAGGGTCCAGTGGCCCCTCATAAAAGGGGGGGTACTGTAAAGGATCTGCCAGGCACAACTTCTGTGTATACGCCCATAGGTAATCAGTCTGCACCTGAGTCTATGTCTCTTAGACTGACTCCATCTTCCACCACTCAGGATGGCAGGCTTAGGAGTGGGAGAGCCTATCGCAGCCTGGCCAGACGGAGCTAGCTCCCGCCCTCTGTCTATTTATACCTGCCTTTCCTGTTCCTCCTTTGCTTGTGATTCTTCTCGTGTGGTTTCCTGGCCCAGCTACAGCTTCTGACTATTTGATCCTGCTCCATACTGACCCCGGCTTACTGACTACTCTCCTGCTCTGCGTTTGGTACCTCGAGCACTCCTGGTTTGACTCGGCTCGTTCACCACTCTTGTTGCTCACGGTGTTGCCGTGGGCAA
Source organism: Rhinoderma darwinii (assembly GCF_050947455.1). Lineage (NCBI taxonomy): Eukaryota > Metazoa > Chordata > Amphibia > Anura > Rhinodermatidae > Rhinoderma > Rhinoderma darwinii. The sequence continues at coordinate 220,218,447 of NC_134687.1, forward strand.
CTGCCCCATTTCCCTTAGCTTTGTGTACCCTTGTCTGTTGGTCTCGTGCACTTACTGAGCGTAGGGACCGCCGCCCAGTTGTACACCGTCGCCTAGGGTGGGTCGTTGCAAGTAGGCAGGGACAGAGTGGCGGGTAGATTAGGGCTCACTTGTCCGTTTCCCTACCCCCATCATTACAAGTGGTTTTTATTTTGAAAAACTATCATTTTTTACAAAGTTATGAACAATTTTAGATTATGCTAATTAGTTTCTTAATAGACAACCGGGCGTGTTTTTACTTTTTACCAACTGGGCGTTGTACAGAGGAGTGTATGATGCTGACCAATCAGTGTCATACACTTCTCATTGTTCCAGCCCATTGTTACAGTGTGATTGTGCAGTGGAAGAGGCTGGGCTGGAACAATGATAACTGTATAATGCTGATTGGTCAGCGTCATACAATTCTCTTCACAACGCCCAGTTGGTAAAAATTAAAAACACGTCCAGTTGGTCATTAAGAAACTAATTAGAATAAATCTAAAATTGCTCATAACTTGCTCAAAAATTATCATTTTTCAAAATAAAAACCACTGCTGTTATCTGAATTACAGCGCCGATCACATTATGTAAGAGATAGGGCACTTATAATATGGTGACAGAGCCTCTTTACCCTTTAGACGTTTCACAAGAATTAAAGCAAAGTAGAGGTGAAATTTACAAACGTCATTTTTTTTGCAGAAAATCAGTATTAATCCATTTTTTTTCTGTAACACAGAAAGTTTGTACCAGAGAAACGCAACTCAATATTTATTGCCCAGATTCTACAGTTTTTAAAAATACCCCACATGTGGTCCTAGTGAGCAACTGGACTAAAACACAGGCCTCAGAAGCAAAGGAGCACCTAGAGGATTTGAAGCCTCCTTTTTATTAGAATATATTTTTACAATAGATAAAGGAGAAAAAGAACCCCAACTGTAATGACGGGGGATAGGGAAACGGATAAGTGAGCCCTAGTCTACCCGCCACTCTGTCCCTGCCTACTTGCAACGACCCGCCCTAGGCGACGGGGTACAACTGGGCGGCGGTCCCTGCGTTCAGTAAGTGCACGACAAACACGACAAACATACAAGGGAATACAAGCAAGGGAAAGGGGCAGTTGCCCACGGCAACACCGTGAGCAACAGAGTGGTGAACGAGCCGAGTCAAGCCAGGAGTGTGCGAGGTACCAAACGAAGAGCAGAAGAGTAGTCAGTAAGCCAGGGTCTGTATGGAGCAGGATCAAAATAGAAGGAGCTGTAGCTGGGCCAGGAAACCACACGAAAAGAATCACAAGCACCGAGGGACAGGAAGGGCAGGCTTAAATAGACCGAGGGCGGGAGCTAGCTGAGTCTGGCCAGGTTGCGATAGGCTCTCCCACTCCTAAGCCTGCCAGCCTGAGTGGTGGAAGCTGGAGTCAGTCTCAGGGATGTAGATTCAGGTGCTGACTGATTAATTATGGGAGTTAACCCCGAAGCTGTGCCTGGCAGATCCTTTACAGTACCCCCCCTTTTATGAGGGGCCACCGGACCCTTTCTAAGTGGAACCACCTGACCAATACCCCAGCGTGAACATCCCAGGCTGGTACCCAAGTCCTCTCCTCGGGCCCGTATCCTCTCCAATGGACCAGGTACTGGAGGGAGCCTTGGACCATCTTGCTGTCCACAATCTTGGCCACCTCGAATTCCACCCCCTCAGGGGTGAGGACGGGAACAGGAGGTCTCCTCGAGGGAGCCAAGGACGGGGAGCAGCGTTTAAGGAGGGAGGCATGAAACACGTCGTGTATACGAAAAGACGGGGGTAACTCCAGCCGGAAGGAGACAGGATTGAGGACCTCAATGACCTTATACGGCCCAATAAACCGGGGAGCAAACTTCTTGGACGGAACCTTGAGACGCAAGTTCCTAGACGACAACCACACCAGATCCCAGACCATAAACAGGGGGTTAGCAGAACGTTTTCTATCAGCCTGAGTTTTTTGTACGCTCTGGGACACCTCTAGGTTCTTCTGAACCTGGGCCCAGACTGTGCACAGTTCCCGATGAACGACCTCTACCTCGGGATTGTTGGAACTACCAGGTGAAACGGAGGAGAACCGTGGATTAAACCCAAAATTACAGAAAAAGGGGGAGACCCCTGACGAGTTACTGACCCGGTTATTAAGGGAAAATTCGGCGAGGGGAATGAATGAGACCCAATCATATTGACAGTCAGAGACAAAACACCTTAAATATTGTTCTAGAGATTGATTAGTCCTCTCAGTTTGGCCATTGGTTTCAGGATGGAAGGCAGAGGAGAAGGACAGATCAATCTCCAATTTCATACAGAAGGCTCTCCAAAACAATGAAACAAATTGTACCCCTCTGTCCGAAACAATATTGACAGGGACCCCATGGAGACGCAGGATGTGTTTGACAAACAAGGTAGCCAACGTCTTGGCATTGGGTAGTTTCTTGAGGGGCACAAAGTGGCACATCTTACTGAAGCGGTCTACTACCACCCACACCACCAACTTGCCTTGGGATGGAGGCAAATCGGTGATAAAATCCATGGAGATATGTGTCCAAGGTCTCTGGGGAATGGGCAACGAACGCAGTAAGCCCGCTGGTCGGGACCTGGGAGTCTTGGACCTAGCACAAACCTCACAAGCGGCGACGTAGGCCTTAACGTCTTTAGGCAACCCAGGCCACCAATAGTTTCTAGTAATGAGGTGTTTGGTACCCAGGATGAATGGATGACCAGATAGTGCGGAGTCATGATTTTCCCTAAGTACCCTTAGCCGGAATTGCAGGGGAACAAACAGCTTGTTCTCAGGAAGGTTCCCGGGAGCTGAACCTTGATCAGCAGCAATTTCAGAGACTAAATCAGAATCGATCGAGGAAATGATTATACCTGGAGGCAAAATACAAGCAGGATCTTCCTCCGAAGGAGGGCTGGCCATGAAGCTACGCGACAGTGCATCAGCCTTAATAATTTTAGACCCAGCCCTATAGGTAACCAAAAAATTGAATCTGGTAAAAAATAACGCCCATCGAGCTTGTCTCGGGTTTAGCCTCCGGGCAGATTCTAGGAAAACCAGATTCTTGTGGTCGGTAAGGACCGTTACCTGGTGCCTAGCCCCCTCCAGGAAGTGGCGCCACTCTTCAAATGCCCATTTAATGGCTAAGAGTTTGCGGTTGCCAATATCATAGTTACACTCAGTTGGCGAAAACTTCCTGGAGAAGTAGGCACAGGGGCGGAGATGGGTGAGGGACCTGGTACCCTGGGACAAGACAGCCCCCACTCCCACCTCAGATGCGTCAACTTCCACGATAAATGGCTCCATTTGGTTAGGCTGAACCAGCACCCGGGGCCAAGATAAAGCACTTCTTAAGGACCTCAAAAGCATGGACATCCTCAGGAGGCCAGTGGAGGAGATCAGCTCCTTTGCGAGTGAGGTCCGTAAGAGGCTTAGCGATGACCGAGAAGTTAGCAATAAATCTCCTGTAATAATTAGCGAACCCCAGAAAACACTGTAATGCCTTCAGGGAGGCAGGTTGGACCCATTCCGCCACAGCCTGAACCTTGGCGGGGTCCATGCGGAATTCATGAGGAGTGAGGATTTGACCCAAAAATGGTATTTCCTGTACCCCAAACACACATTTTTCGGTTTTGGCAAACAGTTTGTTTTCCCGAAGGACCTGGAGCACCTTCCTGACATGCTCAATGTGGGAGGACCAGTCCTTGGAAAACACAAGTATGTCATCAAGGTACACTACAAGAAATACCCCCAGGTAATCTCTTAAAATCTCATTTATGAAATTCTGGAAGACAGCGGGAGCATTACACAACCCAAAGGGCATGACGAGGTATCCGAAATGACCTTCGGGCGTGTTAAACGCAGTCTTCCACTCATCCCCCTCTTTGATGCGGATAAGGTTATACGCCCCCCGTAGATCAAACTTAGAGGACCATTGGGCCCCCTGAACCTGATTAAAGAGATCAGGAATCAAAGGAAGGGGATACTGGTTCCTTACAGTGACCTTATTCAAGTTACGGTAGTCAATGCATGGCCTAAGACCACCATCCTTCTTCCCTACGAAGAAGAAGCCAGCACCTACCGGAGAAGTAGAGGGGCTAATGTAACCCTTGGCCAGGCATTCCTGGATCTACTCTCTCATGGCTTCACGTTTGGGACAAGAGAGATTAAATATCCTACCCTTAGGGAGCTTAGCTCCTGGTACCAAATCGATAGCGCAATCGTATTCTCTATGAGGAGGTAACACGTCGGAGGCCTCCTTAGAGAAAACATCAGTGAAGTCCTGAACAAACTCAGGTAGCGTGTTCACCTCCTCAGGGGGAGAAATAGAATTAACAGAAAAACATGACGTCAAGCATTCATTACCCCATTTGGTAAGATCCCCAGTATTCCAGTCAAACGTGGGATTATGCAACTGCAACCAGGGAAGGCCTAAAACCAAATCGGACGATAATCCCTGCATCAACAGTACAGAGCACTGCTCCAAATGCATGGAGCCAACAAGGAGTTCAAAAACAGGGGTATGCTGTGTAAAATAACCATTAGCAAGAGGAGTGGAGTCGATACCCACTACCGGGACAGGTTTAGGCAAATCAATCAAAGGCATAGCTAGAGACATAGCAAATTCCACAGACATGATATTAGCAGAAGACCCTGAATCCACGAAGGCACTGCCGGTAGCAGACCTACCACCAAAAGAGACCTGAAAGGGAAGCAAGATTTTATTACGTTTCATATTTACGGGAAATACCTGTGCGCCCAAGTGACCTCCCCGATGATCACTTAGGCGCGGAAGTTTTCCGGCTGCTTATTCTTACGCCTAGGACAGGTGTTCACTTGATGCTTGTCATCCCCATAATAGAAGCAGAGACCATTCTTCCTGCGGAACTCTCTACGTTGTTGGGGGGACACGGAGGCCCCGAGTTGCATAGGTACCTTCGAGTCTTCCGTGGAAGAACGAAGTAACGGAACCTCGGGAGGCATCATGGGGGAGTCAGAGGAGAAAACACAAAAACGTTAAAGTTGTCGTTCTCTGAGACGTCGGTCAAGTCATACCGCTAAAGCCATAACCTGGTCTAGGGAGTCAGAAGAGGGATAGCTAACTAGCAGGTCTTTCAGGGCGTTCGACAGACCCAACCTAAACTGGCACCTTAAGGCAGGGTCATTCCACCGATAAGCTACGCACCACTTCCTAAAGTCAGAGCAATACTCCTCAACAGGTCTCTTACCCTGACGTAAGGTCACCAGCTGACTCTCGGCAAAGGCAGTCCTGTCAGTCTCGTCATAAATGAGTCCGAGAGCAGAAAAGAAAAGATCAACGGAGGAAAGTTCAGGGGCGTCAGGAGCCAAGGAGAAGGCCCATTCTTGGGGCCCTTCCTGGAGCTGGGACATATTATACCCACCCGCTGGCTCTCAGAACCTGAGGAGTGGGGCTTTAAGCGAAAATAGAGCCTACAACTCTCCCGTTAGGAGAGAAAAGTCTTCCGGTCCCCTGAGAACCGGTCAGGCAACTTGAGGTGGGGTTCAAGAGGTGAGGTGAGGGGCACTACCATTTTAGCATCAGGCTGGTTGACCCTCTGAGCCAGGGCCTGGACCTGTAGGGAGAGACCCTGCATTTGCTGAGCCAGGGTCTCAAGGGGGTCCATAGTAGTGTGGGGGACCAGGGTAGACTAGGTATATGGGCTTGTGATTATGTAATGATGGGGGTAGGGAAACAGACAAGTGAGCCCTAATCTACCCGCCACTCAGTCCCTGCTTACTTGCAACGACCCGCCCTAGGCGACGGGGTACAACTGGGCGACGGTCCCTACGCTCAATAAGTGCACGACAGACAGACAAGGGTACACAGAAGCAAGGGAAAAGGGGCAGTTGCCCACGGCAACACCATGAGTAACAAGAGTGGTGAACGAGCCGAGTCAAACCAGGAGTGTACGAGGTACCAAACGCAGAGCAGGAGAGTGGTGAACAAGTCGAGTCAAACCAGGAGTGTACGAGGTACCAAACGCAGAGCAGGAGAGTAGTCAGTAAGCCAGGGTCAATATGAAGCAGGGTCAAATAGTTCAAGAAGCTGCAGCAGGGCCAGGAAACCAAACGAGAAGAATCACAAGCAAGGAGGAACAGGAAAGGCAGGTATAAATAGACAGAGGGCGGGAGCTAGCTCCGTCTGGCCAGGCTGTGATAGGCTCTCCCACTCCTTAGCCTGCCATCCTGAGTGGTGGAAGATGGAGTCAGTCTCACAGACATAGAAGCAGGTGCAGACTGATTAGCTATGGGCGTTGACACAGAAGCTGTGCCTGGCAGATCCTTTACAATAGTATTATAGTTTGGGTTGTTGCGGACGCAGTGATACCAAATATGTGTACTTTTTTTAACGTTTTAAATGTTTTCCTATAATAAAAGACTTATTATAGGAAAAAAGGCAGTTTTTAATTTTTTAACTTACAACTTTAATTTTTACACTATTGTTGAACATTTTTCTAACTTTTTTTTTTTGTCCCACTAGGGGACATGAAGACCTGCACCTCTCAACTTTATTCTAATACATTGCGCTACCCACGTAATGCAATGCATTAGAGTAGTCAGCTATTCACTGACAGCAAGCCTATGCTCCGGGCGGGGCCTAATAGGCTTCGGTACGTGGCAGACCAGGAGACCACCGCTGCTGGCCTCCGGTTGCCATAGCAACGATATTGGCATCCTTGCGACCACATCGCAGCGATGCCGATCTCCTGGAAACTACTAAGATGCCGCGATCGCTTTTGATCGTGGCATCTAAGGGGTTAAAGGCAGAGAGCGGAGCTAGCTCCGTTCCCTGCCGTTACAGCAAGCCACCGTACTTGGCAGACAGGAGACCATTGTTAGGCCTCCTGTTGCCAGCAGCCGATTGGCTAGCATGGCTACCCGACTCTTTTAGCCCGGTAACCATGCTGTGATGCTGTGATTGGTCAGTCACTACTGACTGACTAATGACAGCGATCGCAGGCGGCGCCGCGATTCTTCCCTGGACGAGTCCCAGTGACTATCGGCTGTCTGTGACAGCCGATATCAGTGTTCTGTCACCATGTCTTTTGACATTCAGTGACAGCTGGTCCTGCGTGTCTCTGACAGGCAGGATCCACCTGTAAACTATCACATCTACGTTATGAACTTAGATGTGAAAGTTTATAGGTGGATCCTGCGTGTACAAGACAACCAGAACCCGCTATGACTGAACCTGTCAGGTCTGATGGATTCAGTGAATAGCGCTAGATACAGCTGTTAGAGCAGCTGTATCTAAAGGAGTAAAACTAATTTTTAAGTATTTGTAAAGTTGTACCAAACACACTGATACACCTTTTTATATTGTCTGGACATCAATTTACAATGCATTTGGAAAGTCTTCAGACCAGTATAATTTTTTCACATTTTGTTATGTTGAGGCCTTGAGCTAAAATAAAAAAAATTAAGCTTTTCCCCATCATTCTGCACTCAATACCCCATAATGACAAAGTAAAAACAGAATGTTAGTAATCTCTGCTAATTTATTGAAAAGGAAAAAATAAAATATTGCATTGACATAAGTATTCAGACTCATTACTCAGTACTTAGTTGAAGCACCTTTGGCAGCGATAACAACCTCCAGTCTTCTTGGGTATGATGCCACAAGGTTTGCACACCTGTATTTTGGCAATTTCTGCTATTCTTCTCTGCAGATCCTCTCACGCTCTGTCAGGTTGGATAGGGACCGTCAGTGGACAGCCAGTTTCAGGTCTCTCCAGAGATGTTCGATTGGGTTCAAGTCAAGACTCTGACTGGGCCACTCAAGGACATTCACAGAGTTGTCCCTAAGCTACTTCTGTGTTGTTTTGGCTGTGTGCTTAGGGTCATTGTCTTGTTGGAAGGTGAACCATCGGCCCAGTCTGAGGTCCAGAGCACTCTGGATCAGGTTTTCATTTAGAATATCCCTTTACTTTACTTTACTATTCATCTATCCCTCAACCCTGACCAGTCTCCCTGTCCCAGCCACTGGAAAACACCCCCCCCACACACACACACACACACACAGCATGGTGCTGCCACCACCATGCTTCGGCGTAGGGATGGTATTGGGAGGGTGACGAGCAGTACCTGGTTTCCTCCAGACATGATGCTTAGATTCGAGGCCAAAAAGTTCAATCTCTGTTTCATCAGACCACAGAATGACTACATGTCATTTACCAGTTTTATATAAATACATCCGTATACATAAACTCATGATACAATATAGATCCATAAAACTCCTATTGAGATCGATAAATAATTTGGATCTTATAATTTTGGTCTTATGAAGTGGAGATAAATTACAATCCAAATACGCATTATGAAATAAGTGAACCTAATTCCCTTTTAGGCTCTCACCTACTGTATATTCATCACATTTACTATAAAGTATGCCTAGCCACCAGAATAAAATAACATAACTGTACTCCCCTCTAAGTCTCAGCAGGAAGGTTTTATCTCCAAGATAATAGGAACTTCCCTGTTAACATGCCACGAATAAGGATGTGAACCTAACCAAAAAGCATCGGTCTAAACAAACAACAGAACCTGCTCACACAATCAATTTACTTTACCTAATATATGCACCCCACCTAGAATGTACAGAAATGCCTCTAGTGACAGCACGGCACATTGGATACAGTTAGGCAGAGCGAGTCTTCTCAAGGCTCCTCCCATAGCCCTGACGTCGAAGGGAATGGGAGGGACCTTTGCACTAGTTACAGTGCAACCCGTCAGGCCAATCATCCCCATCTACATCACACTGGGGAAGCCGGTCTCCGACTGCTATGATTGGCTCCGACGGACGAGCCCCCTGCAAGGGGGAGAGACTTGCTGAACGTGCCGAGCCTCACGATAGGCTCATGCATTACAAGGGGGGTGGACACTCCACCATATATATCGTGGAGCGTTCTGCCGCCAACTGCGGCTAGCAAACTGGACCGACGTTAGACAAGACAGGATGTCTCTTAATGCATTGTACGCTAAAAATTAATAAACAATATCTAACAACTGCAGGCCCCTGAGGAATTGCGGCAGATACCGTTGACAGCAATGAAAAGCGTAGGGCATATTCTGTGAGTGACTGGTATGAGGTATCAGCCCTTATAAGGGCTTATCAGCTGGCAGCAAATACATGCTGGTTTACATCCTAATACAGCACAGCCAGTTAGGTTAATAATCACGGCATCCTCACGGACCACCGTGATAATATAGGTGTTAAGCCCTTAGTCAGATGCAGTAGTCAGGGAACAAACTCTGACTGCATGGACGAGGCTAAACCAATATACCAACGGGGCGACTACCCCTGCTGGTAAGAGAGCCTATATCCTGATTATAGTAGAACGATTTGGAATAATAAAAATAAAATAAAAAATTATAAAATTATTATAAAATATCACTATATATATATATATATATATATATATATATATATATATATATATATATATATATATATATATATAAATCCAAAAATATCAAATCCATTACTAGACATCTGAACTGTATCCGGACCAAATAAACTATAGGTTTATCTTGTATATACACCTCGGCTAATCACCAAGTCACAGAGTCAATAGTGGCAATGTAAGTGCAATAGCACTAGAAAAAAGTAAAAATATTATCACAATCTGCATTGTTTATTAACACAGGTAGGTTGTTTTTGAATCAAATACAATGACATCGCTACCTATTTACAGTCCATATCCCTAAAGATATGAATCAGTGAGACCACAGAATCTTGTTTAACACAGTCTGAGTGTCCTTTAGGTGCATTTTTTGTAAACTCCAGGCGGGCTTTCATGGGTCTTTTACGGAGGAGAGACTTCTTTCTTGCCTCTCTGCCATAAAGCCCAGATTAGTGGAGTACTGCAGGGATGGTTTACCTTCTGAAAGTTTCTCCCAACTGCACACAGGATCTTTGGAGCTCAGCCAGATTGACCATTTGATTCTTGGTCACCTCTCTTACCAAGGCCCTTCTGCCCCAATTACTTAGTTTGGTGGGGATGCCAGCTCTAGGAAGAGGCCTAGTTGTTCCAAACTTCTTCCATTTAAGAATTATGGAGGCCACTGTGCTCTTGGGAATCTTTCAGTACCCTTCTCCAGATCTGTGCCTCGACACAATTTTGTCTCTAAGCTCTACAGTCATTTTTATCCTCCTCTTGGCTTGGTTTTTGCTCTGATATGTATTGTCAGCTGTGAGACCTTATATAGCCAGGGGTGTGTCTTCCAAATCATGTCCAATCAAATGAATTTACCACAGGTGGACTCCAATCAAGGTGTAGAAACATTTCAAAGATGAGCTAGAGGAATGGGAGCCTCCCAGAGCTAAATTTCAAGTGTCATAGCGTAGGGTCTGAATACTCATGTCATTGCAAAATTTGAGTTTCCCATTTCTAATAAGTTTGCAAAAATGTCTAAAATTCTGTTTTCACTTTGTCATTATGAAGTATTGAGTGATAAACGATGGGGTTAAACGTGACATTTTTTTATTTTAGCACAAGGCCTCAACATAACAAAATGTGAAAAAAGTGAAAGAGTCTGAAGACTTTCTGAATGCACTCTAGCTGTATTCGACTGTCTATGTGAACTAACAGTATAATTTTAAAGCGCACCTCCACTTTAAGTAAAAAACTATTATAGTGCAGGAGTGTGCACTTTAATCATTTTTCTGAATCACTGGTATTACTGATTTTGCTTCTAGCAGCAGGGTAAAGTCAGTGCTGCCAGCTGCTTATAACTCTTCTCGTCTCCATTGCTACCGTATGCAAAACGGCCATTAGCACTGTAGGACTCTATAGAACTAACGCCCGTTCTGGATAGCGGAGCCAAGGAGACGAGCAGGGTGCTCGGTTTCCCACTGAAGAGTTATCAGCAGCCGGTAGCATGAAACATTACACAGTCTGTGCTGCTGCTAGATGCAAAATCGGTACTACAAGTGATTTAGTAAAACGATTATAGTGCAGACTCCTGCAGTATATTAGTTTTTTCCTGAAAGTGGCGGTACGCTTTAAGTGTATAAATGTCACATGAGCTCCCATAATATATTGTTCTCTGGTAACAGAAGTCCAGCACAATTCTGAATTTACTTTTTGTCTGTCCAGCCCAAAAAAATCATGTCATTAAAAAGTGGTACATAATAAGTAAGGCAAACAATTTACAAAGTTACTAAAATGTTATGGTCAAGTAAGTCTTTATTATTATCATTGCACCGAAACATCATAGTACTAGCAATATAATAAGGAAAATGCAAGTTGTACACACCATCTTACTTATATCAAACATGTCACTCAAAACTACATACCAGTGCAAATTTTATGTACATTTTAAATAAACACATGTAACTGACAGATATGCCTAAAATGGAGCCAACAAGAAAGGTTAGGACAAAGGACAAGACAACAGACGAGACGAAGGAAACTTAAACCAAAGGTAAAGGAGTTGGCCTAAGGATGGGTGATGGGTGGATGTCCAGAAATTCAAATCAGACATGTTCATGCAAATCAAGAGTTCACAATCCAACTAGCGTAGAACAGAACTAGGACCAAGGTAGTGCAAACAACTCGGCCTGCATTGATCTATTAGTCTCTGCTACAAGCATACTTTCCATTCTCATAATGAAATTAAGTATCCGCTTATTAAACTATCGATGTGCTTCCTGTAATTTCTTAAACCTGGGAATTACAAGTCTAACCACCATCACAAAGTGGTGTAAAACACCCTTTTTGGCTGATTTGATTTGACCGAGGTCACAATAAAAGGAGGGCAGTCTCCAGAGACTTTAGTTGAAAATAGCCTATTATATAGATCAAAAATGGCTTTCTAGAGGGGTTGAATCCCAGAACAGTTCCATCAGATATACTCCATGGTTTCTATTGCCGAATGACATCTCCAGCACAGGGGAGGAATGGATTGGAAGAATTTACGAAGCCTATCTGATGTGCAAGAAGGAAGAGAGTATAGGTCCTCTTACACGGCCCATCCTGGGTCGTGTAAACAAGCGCCGATCAACGAGACAGCTCGTTGATCGGCGCTCTTTTCACAAGGAGCTAGTATGGGGACGAGCGCTCGTTACGACCTTGTTCGGTGCCCTCCTGCTCTGCCGTCTATTCCCGACAGTGCTTCGTAGACTATGAGTCAAAGACACGCCCACTGTTCTTGGATTGGCCACAGCTGCTTACGTGAGCAGCTCTGGCCAATCCAATAACAGAGAGCATGTATTACAGTCTGAGGAGCGCTGGAGAAATTCAACCTGAAAAAAACAAACAAAAACCACGTTTCTGCAGCCACCTCCCTCTGCTAGGCGCCCTAGGCACTGCACCCCCAGTGCCTAGTGGCAAATACGGCCCTGGGAGTGTGAGGTCTTAGATACTAGTCCTCTCCACAGCCATTCCTTCAGGGAGGACGCTATACAGCAGTGGGACTCAATATCTCTCTTCCATAATTTGATATTAATTGTAGTAATAGTTCCACATAGAAGAAAACTAGAATGCAATTTCTCTGTACACATTTATATTTAACTAATTAAAAGAAATAATATATAGGTTTCCAATACTATAGAAAAGTATTTGCTACAAATTTAATGGAAATCAATAAGACCAAAGTAACTGATAAAATATTCTTGCCAACCAATTAATTCAATTGCTTGGAACAGAATTATATTTAAAAAAAATCTGAAATGTGATAATGTGAAAAAATAATTAAAGCTTTGTCTTTGAACTTAAAAATCAATCAAAATTGTCTTTTGCAATTTGTAACATTCTACAAGAAAAAATTTACTCACTGGGACTAACCTTCATTAATTCTTATTGATCTATTTAATTTATGTAGTGCCAACAAAATGGGACTACAGGATTTCAGGAGGGTATAGGGTTAAATTAAAAAGGAATTGTGTAAGATTAATTACAGAGGGCTCACACAATTACCATTCTCTTTAACCCCTTCCCGCCACAGCCAGTCTTGGCCTTTTGAACGTGGCATGTTTTGTTTTTTTTGCTTTTTTTTAACCTCGCCTTCTCAGAATCATAACTATTATTTTTCCATCGACGCAGCTGTATGTGGGTTTGTTGTTTGCGGGATAACTTGTAACTTTTTAATAGCACCATTTCGAGGTACATGTAATGTATTGAAAAAATTGTGTAATGTTTTTTGGGGGAGGAATAAAAAAACAGCAATTCCACTATATATATAGGGATAACAGGAAAGCACCCCATGTTAGATACACTATATACTTTTTGCTCAGTGAGCTTTATGGGGATTTACTATAATGTACTATTTTTTTTAAATGTCATTCCTCGCTTTATAAGTTGTTTGGACTTATGTCTGTTTTTAACTTGTAATCAATATTTATATTTTTTTTATATTGGCATTAGCTGCATCTACTCTTCTATAGGTTTTATATCTTATTTGATGCTGCCATTGACTAGTGTGTATTAGGGCTTATTTAGATGAACGTGTAATACGTCTGCGCAACGCGCGTGATTTTCACACGTGTCGCACGGACCTATGCTTGTCTATGGGGCAGTGCAGATTGTCAGTAATTTTTGCGCAGCGTGAGTCCGCTGCGTAAAACTCACGACGGGTCCCATATTTCTGCGTTTTTCGCGCATCACGCACCCATTGAAGTCAATGGGTGCGTGAAAATCACGCGCACCACACGGAAGCACTTCCGTGGGACGCGCGTGATTCGCGCAACAGCAGTCAAAAGTATGTTTGCAAACAGAAAAGCAACACGTGCTTTTCTGTTTACAAACATCCAAACAGAGTGTAATAATGATGGCGGCTGCGCGAAAATCACGCGCAGCTGTTAAGTGCCTTTTGCGCACGCGCGCTTGTGTAAATCCCCCCTAAAAGGGAGGATAAATTGCCATTTAGCTATAGACAGTATTTGTTTTGCTATTTATTTCCCTCTTAGGGCATGACCACACGTGGCGGATTTCCTCCGCAACTGTCCGCATCAATGCCGCACAGAATCTGCGTTGCAGATTCTGCTGCGGATCTGCACAAAATGTGCAGTACATTGATGCGGACTAGCTGCTGCGGACTGCGGGAAAAGTGCTTCCCTTCTCCCTATCAGTGCAGGATAGAGAGAAGGGACAGCACTTTCATACTTACCGGCCGTTGTCTTGGTGACGCGTCCCTCCTTCGGCATCCAGCCCGACCTCCCTGGATGACGCGCCAGTCCATGTGACCGCTGCAGCCTGTGCTTGGCCTGTGATTGGCTGCAGCCGTCACTTAGACTGAAACGTCATCCTGGGAGGCCGGACTGGAGACAGACGCAGGGAGTTCTCGGTAAGTATGAACTTATATTTTTTTGACAGGTTGCTGTATATTGAGATCGGTAGTCACTGTCCCGGGTGCAGAAACAGTTACTGCCGATCGCTTAACTCTTTCAGCACCCTGGACAGTGACTATTTACAGACGTCTCCTAGCAACGCTCCCGTCATTACGGGAGCCCCATTGACTTCCTCAGTCTGGCTGTAGACCTAGAAATACATAGGTCCAGCCAGAATGAAGAAATGTCATGGTAGTAAAACGAATACGCTCCGCAGCACACATAAGATCTGCGGACTTCATTGCGGAATTTTGACTCTCCATTGAAGTCAATGGAGAAATTCCGCCATGAGTCCGCCACTGCTCCGCAACAGACAGAGCATGCTGCGGACACCAAATTCCGCTCCGCAGCCTATGCTCCGCAGCGGAATTTTACGCCTCGTCTAAACGAACACTGCTAAATTAAAGTGTAAGTCAATGGACAAACGGCTCCGCTGCGGATTAACGCTGCGGAGTGTCCGCAGCGGAATTTAAGTGAAATTCCGCCACGTGTGAACCCGCCCTTAAGCGATCACTTTTTGGTTTAATGAAACTTCTTATGAGTACTGTCTCTTCTTCCGGATTTACGCTCCTTTTGTTAAGGCTCAGATGCCATCCATTCGCATGCACACATCTTATAATATGCCAAGATGTTATATATAATGGAAGCGACACATGGTCAGATATTTGTGCCATTTAAACAAGTAGACAGATAAGTGTGCCATGCAGAGGGTGCTAAAAAGTAATTCTGATGATTAGAAGTGCACTCCATTTCTCAAAGAGATTGACAATATATTGTAGGTCTGTAGGCGATTGCCACCCCTCTGCTGTGCTCAGAGGGGTAACTTAAAGCTCCGGGGCCCCAACGTAAACTATGTAACAAGACCCCATACCTACCATGTACCATTTATAAGACTGGTGTCTTGAAACCGGGCTCTTTGAAAATCAGGCAGGCCATATCTGCATACGTTATATACCAACACTTCTTAAAGAGGCTCTGTCACCAGATTTTGCAACCCCTATCTGCTATTGCAGCAGATAGGCGCTGCAATGTAGATTACAGTAACGTTTTTATTTTTAAAAAACGAGCATTTTTGGCCAAGTTATGACCATTTTTGTAGTTATGCAAATGAGGCTTGCAAATGTCCAAGTGGGTGTGTTTAAAAGTAAAAGTCCAAGTGGGCGTGTATTATGTGCGTACATCGGGGCGTTTTTAATACTTTTACTAGCTGGGCGTTCTGATGAGAAGTATCATCCACTTCTCTTCAGAACGCCAAGCTTCTGCCAGATCACGCTGTGACGTCACTCACAGGTCCTGCATCGTGTCAGACGAGCGAGGACACATCGGCACCAGAGGCTACAGTTGATTCTGCAGCAGCATCAGCGTTTGCAGGTAAGTAGCTACATCGACTTACCTGCTAACGCCGATGCTGCTGCAGAATCAACTGAAGCCTCTGGTGCCGATGTGTCCTCGCTCGTCTGACACGATGCAGGACCTGTGAGTGACGTCACAGCGTGATCTGGCAGAAGCTGGGCGTTCTGAAGAGAAGTGGATGATACTTCTCATCAGAACGCCCAGCTAGTAAAAGTATTAAAAACGCCCCGATGTACGCACATAATACACGCCCAGTTGGACTTTTACTTTTAAACACACCCACTTGGACTTTTGCAAGCCTCATTTGCATAACTACAAAAATGGTCATAACTTGGCCAAAAATGCTCGTTTTTTAAAAATAAAAACGTTACTGTAATCTACATTGCAGCGCCTATCTGCTGCAATAGCAGATAGGGGTTGCAAAATCTGGTGACAGAGCCTCTTTAAGTTGCACCAAATATATAATGTATACTGCTATTTTTTGTTACATATAACAAACCTCCTGTGACTAATGTGACAAATGTAAAAACCTTTCAAGGGTATATTCAAATTCAGTATTAATGAATCCAATCTTCTTGATTGAGTGTACCGTAATGTAGAAATGCAGGTACGTAATCACTTTTAGTAGACAGCATCTACATTATGTGATTAATCAGTTCTTCATTATCCAGGAATTATTTTTTTCATACTTAAAGTTTATTTTTGCCACTTTTAGGTTTGATCATTTAAATGAAACAAAAACATATAATGAAATAGAGTTGTTTTAATAAGCAGTATAATAACCATGGTACGTTTACAGAATAATAATACTGATGGGGTTGTAATACAACTAACTGCAGACTGACTTATCTACTGTTTCACAAACAGAAAAGTGGAAAATGCTATGAATCAAAATAATAAAAGAAAATAGCAAATATGCCATGTATTACATGGTGCAAGTCATAGAGTTAGGCTATGTCCACACAGGACAGATACGTTGCGTAAAAGCACACAGCGTATCCGCCCTGTGCGCCACAGGGAATTGCGGATGAAAAACCGGACTATATTTTGGTGTGGTTTTTCATCCAAAATGTCTGCTGCGAAAAATTGCACATAAAAAAAAAGTTTCATACTTAATTAGCCATGGCGATGTTTCATCCCACGTGACCGCTGCAGCATGTGATTGGTTGCAGTGGTCACATGGGATGAAAGATCATCCCAGGAGGCCGGCCTAGGCAAAGAAGCACAGAATTATGGGTAAGTATAAGATATTTTTTTTCCTGAGTTCCATTTTTTTTAAGGTGGAATTGCAAAAAATGCAACATCTGCTATTTCTTGCAGGTTTTACCTCCCCATTGAATTCAATGGGGAAAACTCGCAAAAAATAAGCAGCGGTTACGCAAATACAATTGACATGCTGTGGATTAAAAAACTGCACCGCAGGTCAATTTCTGAGCATTTTTCCACTCAGTATTTACGCAGTGTGTGGATGAGTTTAATAAATCTCATTCACTCTGCTGCTACTGTATTATGTGGAATAAATAATTTGCGGAAAATCTACAGTATTTACGCTACTTGTGAACTCACTTTTAAGGGGATACAAACCAAGCAATTAATATAGTGGAAGTGATGCTATAATCCCCAATTTCTGCATGGTTTTAGAATGATCCTGCAAGTATAAGGCTCAGTTCACACATGGTGGATTTCCAACGCGGATTTTACCCTTTGCAATGCAAAGGGTGATATCTGCGTCAGATCCGCAACAAAATCTGCGACAAATCCACAACGTGTGAATTTACCCTAACTTTATAATCCACATTTGTGCGTTCTCTATTAGATTTTCTACCCATTAAGGCCTCATTTACACAAACCTGATATACGTCCGTGCGACGCGCGTACTTTTCACGCGGGTCGCACAGACCTATACAAATCTATGGGGGCATGCAGACAGTCCGTGAGTTTTGCTCAGCGTGAGTGCGCTGAAAAAAACTCATGACATGTTCTAAATTTCTGCGTTTTTCGCGCATCACGCACCCATTGAAGTCAATGGGTGCGTGAAAACCACGAAGGTCGCACGGAAGCCCTTCCGTGCGAACTGCGTGATTCGCGCAAGAGCTGTCAAACTCGTTTACAAACATCTGTTTACAAACATCCAAATGGAGTGTCTTAGAGATGAGTGAACCGAACTTCACCGGGTTCGGCCGAACTCGTTTTGACCGAACCCGGCAAAAAAATTTCCGGTACGCAACGTCAGGAGACAGTCACTGTCCAGGGTGCTGAAAGAGTTAAACTGGTTCAGCACCCTGGACAGTGACTTCCGATCACAATATACATGAACGTGTAAAAAAAAAAAAAAAGAAGTTCTGACTTACCGATAACTCCCGGATTCTTCCTCCAGTCTGACCTCCCGGGATGACAATTCAGTCCAAGTGACAGCTGCAGCCAATCACAGGCCAAGCACAGGCTGCAGCCAATCACAGGCTGCAGCGGTCACATGGACTGCCGCGTCATCCAGGGAGGTGGGGCCGGATGTCAAGAGAGGGATGCGTCACCAAGGCAACGGCCGGGAGACCGGACTAGAGGAAGCAGGAAGTTCTTGGTAAGTATGAACGTCTTTTTTTTATTCACTGGTTGCTGTATATTGTGATCGGAATTCACTGTCGAGGGTGCTGAAAGAGTTACTGCCGATCAGTTAACTCTTTCAGCACCCTGGACAGTGACTGACGTCGACTAGCCTCATCTCTATGATGGCGGCTGCGCGAAAATCACGCAGCCACGCATCATACACTGATGACACATGGAGCTGTCAAGTGCCTTTTGCGCACGCAAAACGCTGTGTTTTTTTACGTGCGCAAAACGCACACGCTCGTGTAAATGAGGCCTAAAACTGAGCATGCAAGCCGACACACACACACACACACACACACACACACACACAAATATCCATCTTTTTCAACCTTATTTTCGGCGGACATCGCAAATGTCAAAATTGTCCATTATAGCCAACATTTAACCCTTTCACGACCAATGACGAAAATGAACGTCATGGTCGGGTGCTAGTTCCCGCACCATGACATTCATTTTCGTCAGTATTTCAAACTGTCACTCTGTGTAAACACAGAGTGACAGGCACGCGCTGACAGCTGTCCTAGACATTAGTCTCGCCGGGCAGCGGACCATCGCCGCTGCTTTCGGCAATTAACCCCTTAAGTGCGGTGACGGATTGCCGTCGCCGCATTTAAGTGGTTTGAAGCACATCGGCAGCCCCCACGACGTGATCGTGGGGGCTACCGATGCTTGTCGCGGCAATCGGAGGTCAGACAATGACCTCCGGGTTGCCATGTACGGAAGCCTCGGAGGAACAGCCTCCGGCCGTTCCTCCTCGGCTTCCTGTCAGAGTGACAGTTACGTCACAATGGCAGTTAGGCTGGGTTCACAAGACCTATTTTCAGGCGTAAACGTGGCGTATTATGCCTCGATTTACGCCTGAAAATACGGCTACAATACGTCGGCAAACATCTGCCCATTCATATGAATGGGTTTGCCGACGTACTGTGCAGACGACCAGTAATTTACGCGTCGTCGTTTGACAGCTGTCAAACGACGACGCGTAAAATGACTGCCTCGGCAAAGAAGAGGTCAATGAAGAGCAGCTCAAGATTTACGAGCGTCACAGACGCCTCGCATAATGCGAGGAGGAGCTTTTACGTCTGAAACGAGGCAGCTGTTTTCTCCTGAAAACAGTCTGTCTTTTCAGACGTAAAAGCCTCTCATCGTGTGCACATACCCTTAGAGCACATTACACTGCGTGTGTAGTGTAATGTACTCTAGCAGCGATCAAAGCTGCAAGTCTCAATGTCCCCTAGTGGGACAAGTAAAAAAAGTAAAAATAAGTAATAAATGTTTTTAAAAAAAAGTGTAAAAATGAGTTTTTAAGTTCTATAAACACAAAATGCTTTTTTTCCCTATAATAAGACTTTTATTATAGAAAAATAATGAACACGTTAAAAAAAGTACACATATTTGGTATCACCGCATTCGTAACGACCCCAACTATAAAACTGTAATGTCATTTTTCCCGCACGATGAACACCCCAAAAAAAATCAATAAAAAGCTACGACAGAATCGCTATTTTTTTGGTCACCACCGCTCCCTAAATAAAGAATAAAAAGTGATCAAAAAGTCGCATGTTCCCAAAAATAGTACCAATAAAAACTTCAATCCGTCCCGCAAAAAACAAGCCCTTACACAGCTTTTTTGACTAAAAAATAAAAAAATTATGTCTCTCAGAATATGGTGACACAGAAAATATTTTTTTTTATAAATAAGTGATTTTATTGTGCAAACGCTAAAAAAAAGGACCAAACCTATATACATATGGTATCGCCGTAACCGTACCAACTCGCAGAATAAAGTAAAAATTTCATTTATAGCGTACGGTGTACGCCGCAAAAAGAAAACCTAAAAAACGGTGTCAGAATTCCTGTTTTTTGGTCAGGATTGCAGAAAAAATTTAATAAAAAGAGATTTAAAAAAAACGCATGTACCCCAAAATGGTACCAATGAGAACTACAGATTGTCCCGCAACAAATAAGCCCTCACACAGCTCCGGTGGTGAAAAAATAAAAAAGTTCTGGCTCTCAGAAAATGGCGATGCAAAATGTGCAGTGTTCCAAAATCGGTTAACATCGGGCGCCATTTATCAGTGCGCAACCGGCCACACATCTATGAATTATTATTTATTTACCGCATTATTATACCCTCTTATGATGCCCTGATGTACCCCGCACAGATTACATATGCCCCCACAGTATAAACTGAAATATAAGCGAAACCCCAAACAAAACTACTATCAAGCAAAATCTGCGCTCCAAAAGCAAAATGGCGTCCCTCCCTTCTAAGCCCTGCAGCGTGCCCAAGCTTAACGTTTTATGAGGTATTTGTCTTCTGTGGCACAAACTAGGCACAACATATTATGCACTAAAATGGCATATCAGTGGAAAATTGCAATTTTCACTTTGAACCATCCGCTGTGCACTAACCCCTTTGCGCACTATGACTTAATTGCCCGTCATGGTGCGGGGGTTGATGTATGGAGCCGGCTCACGCGCTGTGCCCGCTCCATACGCTGCGGGTGTCAGCTGTGTATTACTGCTGACACCCGGGACTAGCGGACAGGTACAGCGATCGCGCTGTTACAGAAGCCTGTAAGAATAACAATATACTTCAATACATTAGTATTGCAGTGTGTTGTACCAGTGATCCAATGATCACTGGATCAAGTCCCCAAAGGGGATTGATTAATAAAATGTGTAGAAGAATTATAGTTATTAGTAGTGAGAATTTTTTATTTTTTTTTTAAAGTAAAAAAAAACAAACACCTTTTCCCATTTTTCTTCTAAAGTACTGTAAAAAAAAAGATCAAAATTGGTATCGCTACGTCTGTAAAAGTCCGAACTATTACAATTTGCACAGAGAACACCTTAAAAAAATGTAATAATTGAAACGCTGTTTTTTTTTTTTTGTCACCTTAGCTCTAAATAAAATGTAATACAACTTTTGAATCACTTTTTATGTACCAAAAAATGGTACCAATAAAAACTGCAGCTCCTCCCGCAAGAAATAAGCCCTCACACCACTCTATTGATGGAAAAATAAAAAAGTTATGGCTCTTGGAAAGCGGGGAGTGAAAATCTAAAATAAGAAAGCAAAAAATGGATCAGTCCTGAAAGGGTTAATTCATTTACAATGAAAAAACGTATGACCACAAGTGGGGTATTTCTGTACTCGGGAGAAATTGCTTTATAAAAAATGGTTGTTTTTTTTTCCGCCTTTATCCCTTGTGAAAATGGCGCTCCTTCCCTTCTGAGCCCTGCTGTGGGTCCAAACAGGAGTTTATTACCACATATGGGGTATTGTCGTAATCAGGAGACATTACTTTACAAATGTTCGGGTGCATTTGCTTCGTTATTCCTTGTAAATATTAAAAATTTATATGTTGTTTCAGAAAAAAAGTACATTTTAATTTTTACAGACTAATTCCAATATATTTAGCGAAAAACCTGTGTGGTCAAAATGCTAACTATACCCCTAGATAAATACCTTAAGGGGTGTAGTTTTCAAAATGGGGTCGTTTATGGGGAGTTTCTATCGTTCTGGCAGCTCAAAGCTTCTCCAAATGTACAGTGGGGCCTAAAACATTTTCAAGCAAAATATGAGTCCTGAAAGCCTCCGGGTGCTCCCTTCCTTTGGGGCCCTGCCGTGTGTCCAAACAATGCATTAGGGCCACAATGTGGGTATTTTTGAAAACAGGTGAAAGAGGGTGATAGATTTTGTGGTGTGTTTCTTCATTCTCATGTTCGCTTTACAAAGAAATCGGTCTTCAAACTGATACTTTTATGAAGAAAGTTAAATTATTTATTTTTTCACCTGTTATGCATTAAATTTAGCAAAAAACTGTGGGGTCAAAATACTTATTATACCCCTAAATAAATACCTTATGGGTTCTAGTTTTCTAAATGGGGTCGTTTACGGGGAGTTTCTATCGTTCTGGCAGCTCAAAGCCTCTCCAAATGTACAGTGGGGCCTAAAACATTTTCAAGCAAAGTATGAGTCCTGAAAGCCTCTGGTTGCTCCCTTCCTTTTGGGCCCTGCCGTGTGTCCAGGCTGCGCATTAGGGCCACAATGTGGGTATTTTTGAAAACAGGAGAAACAGGGGGATAGATTTTGTGGTGTGTTTCTTCATTCTCATGGTCGCTTTACAAAGAAATCGGTCTTCAAACTGACACTTATGAAAAAAAGTGATTTTTTTTTTTTCACCTGCTATGTATTAAATTTAGCAAAAAACTGTGGGGTCAAAATACTTACTATACCCCTAGATAAATACCTTAAGGGGTCTAGTTTTCTAAATGGGGTCATTTGTGGGGGTTTCCATCACTCTGAGACCTATGAGCCTCTGAAAACCTGGCTTGGTGCAGGAAAACAAAATGTACTTCAAAATTTATAAAATTATTATTCCATTTGTAAGTCCTCTAAATTGCTGAAAATTTATTTTATTTTTTCAAAAGTGCTGCCAAAATAAAGTAAAGAGATGGAAATATATATTTAATTTAAAAAATTGTACAGTATGTGTGTACATATGTGACATATTGCAGTTAAAAATAGGTAAAAATTGTGATTTTTACAAAATTTCTTCCATTTTTCTATTTTTTAATTCATTTCCGCAAATTGAATCAGTCTACGTTTACCACTAAAATAAAGTACAACATGTGACGAAAAAACAATGTCAGAATTACTTGGATATTCAAAACTTTCACAGAGTTATTCTCTGATAAAGTCAGACATACCAGATTTGACAAATCTGGCTTGGTCATTAAGGTACAAACAGGCCCGGTCATTAAGGGGTTAAATAATGTCTGTGGATGTTTTTAAGGCATTTCAACCAAAGATCGATAACATGGATTAAAGAAGTCCACTAAAAATGTGTTTAGCAAGAATTTGCTATATCCACCACAATCAATTGTTCTTTAGTAGCAGCAATGGGGTAACACATGTCACACCCCACACAAATTAAATACATAAAATAAATAAAGAGCCAACACAAATAACTCAGTGGAGCTATAGGCTGCAGTGTTAAAAGGATACACTACTAACAAATACCCCAACTTAGAAAGGGAGGATTTGAAGGCTTATTGTCTTTTTGCTTCTCCTGACTTGTCATGTAGCACTTCACCAAATAGTTAAGGCTAGGTATGACCCCTGCTTAGACAAAGAGCTGAAAACTTCTCCTTCAATTTGCTGAAGAAACTTCAAGAACCTTATTCCTGAAAATACCTGGTTAGACCATTAGTAAACATGGGGGAGATCCTGACAAAATTTTAGCAGAACACCATTAAAAGAAAGGGGGCGTTTTGTCATGAAAGAGACTAAGGGCTTTTTTTGACTCTATTCCTATGAGCATTAGTGGTTAATGGTATAGACTTGAGTACATCTTCTATAACCATTTTTTATTTAAGAAAAAAAAAAAGACTTAGGCCCCATTCACACGAACGTGTTTTTGCGGCCGCAATTCCCCCAAAAATCCACGTGAGAATTGCGGCCCCATTCATTTCTATGGGGCCATGCACACGACCGTAGTTTTTACAATCCGTGCATGGCCCTGGAGCCCGCACCGCAGAAAGAACGGACCTGTCTTATTACGGCCGTGTTCTGCGGTCCGGGCTCATTAAAAATAATGGCAGCGGCCATGTGAATGTCCCGCGATTTGCGGGCGGCTCGCGGCTGACAGTCCGCAGCCGGCCGACCCGAAAATCACGGCCGTGCACACGGCTACGGTCGTGTGCATGAGGCCTAATTACACAGGCAATTGATCTGCAGTTCACATCTCTGGATCACTCTCAGTAATCAGGTCTGAGTATAAAGATTCCAGGTTGCGCACATATAGACTTAGGGCTCATGGACACAGTAGAGTTGTGCGAACGGAGCCTTTATGGCAGTGCATGAAGATTGTGCAGCTCCCTCGTATGGAGCCATACAGCCTCTGTGTTGCTGCTGTACAGACTCAGTGCCGTATGTATGGAGATACATCCATACATACAGTGCGCAAAGCTTCTAGGCTAGAATACCTCAGTTCATATAGAGTTCAAGGAATGGCACATTTTTTTTCTCTCTCAGATTCTACGTGAAAACCTTCTGTATGCCTAGGTATGAAATCGGAGATATACGGATGTACAGTAAGTCCCCATACACTTGCATTATTGTTCCATACTACTCAGAGGTTGGATGGAGCTGTATAATACTGCTGTGTACATGAGCCCTTACATTAATTGTAAAGTCTGCCCACCATAACGGATTCCTTTTAAGCTAAATTGCCTCATAGTGATTAGAATTTCTATTTACCCATCGGCTAGCCAGGACCTAGATTTTGTACTTTTCCAACCAGCAGTATTTGTAGCACCATGGACTATGATTCCACCATTGTATTACTATCTGCCTCTGATCCAGTAAGCCAAATTCATAGCAACTCAGTGAAACCTAAACTAGTTGGAGACCTCAATTCAGAATCTTACCTGTTTTCTATAGTGATGACACATCAACTGGTCCCCACGGTCAAGTGACCTGTCGTAGACGACATGTCATCACATACAGGAGATAGCAGGCATTGAGGATCAGAGGAGAATTGTGCCACTGTACTCTAGTATACTGTAAAGGTTTTTTTAGTTTCCCATTTTGAAGCTATTGTCCCATTTTAATTGATATTTGCCAAGAAAACCAGATAAAAAAATTACACCTGACCTGCTGGCTTTTCTATAACTTGTCCTAAGCAGTATTTATTTTGTTCAAGCAAATGCCAGCACACTGAACAACGTCCCACTGCCAGCAGGCACACAGAGGAAGTGGTTCATTAAAACAGCACGCCGGTAAAATATTTTTTTTCTTTGTCCCCTTTTGAAAAGTACACCCGGTAAAAGGTAGTGCAGGTAATCCTCTTACCAGTTGATTTAAATACCCGAACCATCTTCTCTACTCCGGGCAGCCGTTATGTCGCGTTACTCGCAATGTGACTGTCCGAGTCCTACAGCGTCTACTGTGTGGACCCAAAGTCACTTCTTCATGCATTCCTATGAGACTCGCATTGAGCGTCTCATATGAATGCATAGTGAGAGTGACTTCTGATTACACATAACAGACGCTGTAGGACAGTCACAGTGTGGGTCGCTTGACACAACAGCGGCCTGGAACAGAGAACTTAATTCATCAATAAAGCACCCGGTAGGAGGATTAACTGTTCTACCTTTTACAGAGTGTACTTTCCAAACAGGAGCAAGATAAAACATTGTACCTTTTGGTAACGCCTCTGAGATTTGATTGTGGTGCTACCAAAAGACATGTCCTGTAGTGAATACATACATCAAGTAACAACTCCTACATTAGCTGTACCATACAAGCATTCATTGGCAAGCCACCTAAAGCATTACAGAGAATGAGGCTTTGGTAACTCTTCAACCTATCACAACACAGAGGAATTACCGAAAGGCTCTCCCTGCAACGAATATACAGAGATGAGCCACACTTCTGTGCAGCTCATATACATCTTTGTACCATTACGATGAACCGGTCCACAGAACCCTGGCACAAAACCCCTAAACTCACTTTAGGAACCAGTACTTTACACAATCAATAACACACCTTTGACTAGGGCCGGCCTTAGGGGTGTGCGACCTGTGCCATTGCACAGGGCACATCACTCCAGCAGGTGGAAGGGGAGCGCTGTGCTGGTTCCCTTCCCCTGCTTGTGTTTTGAGAAGCACCTGGGCCCGGCAACTCAGCAGCTTCCTTTCCGCCCAGGCGCTTCTTCTCTCAGTGGCGTCGCTACCGCTATAGCAGCCATAGCGTCTGCTAGCAGCGACACCAGGCATGAGGGCGCAGCCGCTGAGGCTACAGCAGTAGCGACGTCAAGTTCAATAGTATCTGCGTCCTTAGGACGCAGATACTATTGAACACTATAGCAGAGCAGAGAGGTATCTCCCTGCTCTGATATCTAAAAGTCCAGTGTGCCATGATAGCCCTCCAGGGGTGCCGCGACACTCCTCTGAACCACTGCCACGGCAGTGCTTTCTCTCCTCCTCCTCACAGCGCGAAGTGCACATCAAAAGGAGATTTTTTGCAGCCCCCTTGTAGATAGCACCCCCACCTCTGTAGATGGTACCCCCCACCTGTACATAGCGCCACTGAACTAGCTCCCTGAAGGAGCGGGATCCCCTTGTGACTGGGGGATATGGACAGTGACATCATGGGCAACTCCTGAAGTGGAATCCCCGTCCACAGCGTTGCTGGCGCGGTGGACAGTAATTCGGCTCCAGGTGAAGCTCCTGAAGGAATTTTGAGGCAGATTTTTTCTGCCTTCCAAAAATTGCTGTGTGAACATAACTTAAAGAGTGTAGTGCTTGTTTTTAGCCGTTTTTTGTCTTTCTCTAAACAATTTTTGGTAGGGGTGCCCTAAAGGAAATTTTTCCAGGAGTGTCCAGAGTCCGAAAAGGTTGGAAAACTCTGTACTAGGCTACAGGCCACTGGATCACGCCGGCCTACGCAAGGATCCAATCATTAGCGTTGTGGAGCAGCTCCATTCATTGTGGGAACGGGGCCTAGGTGAGTACAAATTTTTTTGTTTGGGGGCACAGTCTCCAAGAGGGAGGTGGGGGGGCAGTATGCCACTATTTACAAGGGGAGGTGGGGGCACTGTCTACAAGAGGAAGGTGGGGGCAGTCTACAGTCTACAAGGGGGAGGTAGGGAGGTGTATGGCACTGTCTACAAGGGGAGTTGGGGGGCTATATGACACTGTCTACAAGGAGGTGGAAGCTGTATGGCACGGTCTACAAGCGGGAGGTGGGGGCTGTATGGCACTGTCTACAAGGGAGAGGTGGGGGGCTGGATGGCACTGTCTACAATGGGGAAGTGGAGGCTGTATGGCACTGTCTATAAGGAGGTTGGGGCTGTATGACAGTCTACAATGGGAGGTAGGGGGCTGTATGACACTTGCAGCGTCATCCTCCTGTGAGGCGCCGACACTCATTTCCGGATATCGAGACTGTCTTCGGAGGGCGCGCGCGCATGGCCTTAACGGGCTAGTGCGCGCATAATTGTAGGAAGTCTGCTCTGGGCTATAAAAGGGGCTCTGCCCTCTTGTTCCTTGCCAGAGCGTTGTTTGTTACCCAAAGTTTGTCTTGCTAATGGTCCCCTAGTGTCTTCCAGCTTCCTAGTGTTCCCTGTTCCTGTATTCTGTTCCCGTACTGTCCTGGTCTAGTGCCGTGCTGAGCTGAGCTATTGCAGAGTTGTGCTGCGTTCCACGCCTGTTCTGACTACGCCATGCCTGACATCTACCTGACGCCTGGTCCCTGCCATGCCTGCCTTGCTGTCTACATTGCCTCAGGTAACCTCTCTGAACTATAAACTCTGTACTTTACCTGTTTGGCCAGCTGCCATCCCGCTACGTGGTACGGCCCAGTGGGTCCACACCCCGCATTGTGACAGTATGCTCTGGCCATGGACTCCGCTGGTCAATTCAAGGGCATGTCACCCTATCAAGCCATGCAGGTGGATCTGCAGGATCTCCAAGCAAGACAGGACCAAGCAAGCTGCTTCTCTTCCTGCCTCTATGCAAGCTCCACAGATCCTCCTGCTACACCTCCTGGCAGTTCCGGCTCGGATCCTCGGTTCTTGCTGCCATTGCCTTCTCGGTTCTATGGAGACGCCAGCACGTGTCGAGGGTTTCTGAACCAATGCTACATTCATTTTACCCTGCACGACCGATTTTTTTCGTCGGACGGAACCAAGATCGCCTTCACCGTGTCTCTACTTGCCGGCAGGGCCCTGGCATGTGCAAACCCTATCTGGGAACGTCAACGACCCGAGACCCAAGACTTCCAGGGGTGCGTGCGGTTATTCCGGACTGTTTTCGAGGAGCCAGGGCGAGTCTCGTCGGTAGCTACTGCTATCTTCAACCTTCGCCAAGAGGACCCCTCCGTGGGCGAATACACCATCCAGTTCCGGACCCTGGCAGGAGAACTATTCTGGAACAATGAGGCCTTGGTGGCATCCTTTTGGCATGGCCTATCGTCCGAGATCAAGGACGAACTGGCCGCTCGAGATCTGCCACCTGCCTTGGACGACTTGATTCTGCTTGCCACTCGGATGGACATAAGGCTGAGGGAGAGATCTCATGAACTTCGTCAGGAGAGACGGTTTCCTAGACTGGCGCCCAACTTCCAGCAACCCCTCTTGCCTCCTTCTAATGTTTTGCCCGAGATTCCGATGCAAGTGGATCGGCTAAAATTGTCCGTCCAGGAGAAGCAGCACAGGCGCACCTCTGGACTCTGTTTATATTGCGGCCTCACTGCCCATGTCGTGCGTCTGTGTCCTCACAATCCAAAAAAACCCCAGAGCCTAGGTTTGGTTGGAGAGACAACCCTCGGCGTCACTGCATTTAATCAAGAATTCTCTCCCAAACTGTTCATTCCCGTAACCAACACTACTGGCGAGAGGTCCCATCCGGTCTCTGCCTACCTGGACTCTGGCTCTGCAGCCAACTTAATCTGCCAGGACCTTGTGAATCTTCTTCAGTTGCCTACTGTTCTTCTGGAAAGGCCGTTAATCATTGCCTCGGTAGATGGACTGCCATTGCCTGACCCAGTTGTGTCTGTGACCAATCCATTAAGGCTCCAAGTACACAGTGGAGCTCTCCATGCTAAGTTCATCTCCATGTTTGTCCTGTCCAAGGTTGTCAACCCCGTGCTGCTGTGGTTGCCTTGGCTCCGTCTACACGCCCCAGTCCTAGATTGGAACTCTGGAGAGGTTCTCCAGTGGGATCCGAAGTGTCTTGACCGCTGTCTGGGTCATATCCAGCCACTACATTCTTCTCTGCTTCAGTCATTGGCAGGGTTGCCTTCTTGTTTTTCTATGTTCTCCGATGTCTTCAATAAAAAGGTAGCTGAGACCTTGCCGCCACACCGAGCATATGACTGTCTGATCGACTTGGTTCCTGAGTCATCTCATCGCGGTAGAGTGTACCCTCTCTCCTTGCCAGAGACCCAGTCTATGTCGGCCTACATTAACCCCCTAATGACCGGGCATGTTTGTACCTTAATGACCAAGCCAGATTTGTCAAATCTGGTATGTCTGACTTTATCGGAGAATAACTCTGTGAAAGTTTTGAATATCCAAGTAATTCTGACAATGTTTTTTCGTCACATGTTGTACTTTATTTTAGTGGTAAAAGTAGACTGATACGATTTGCGGAAATTAATTAAAAAATAGAAAAATGGAAGAAATTTTGTAAAAATTATCATTTTCCCCTATTTTTAACTGCAATATGTCACATATGTACACACATACTGTACAATTTTTTTAATTAAATATATATTTCTATCTCTTTACTCTATTTTGGCAGCACTTTTGAAAAAATAAAATAAATTTTCAGCAATTTAGAGGACTTACAAATTGAATAATAATTTTATAAATTTTGAAGTACATTTTGTTTTCCTGCACCAAGCCAGGTTTTCAGAGGCTCATAGGTCTCAGAGTGATGGAAACCCCCACAAATGACCCCATTTAGAAAACTAGACCCCTTAAGGTATTTACCTAAGGGTATAGTAAGTATTTTAACCCCACAGTTTTTTGCTAAATTGAATACATAGCAGGTGAAAAAAAAATTTATTTCACTTTTTTTCATAAAAGTATCAGTTTGAAGACCAATTTCTTTGTAAAGCGACCATGAGAATGAAGAAACACACCACAAAATCTATCACCCTGTTTCTCCTGTTTTCAAAAATACCAACATTGTGGCCCTAATGCGCTGCCTGGACACACGGCAGGACCCAAAAGGAAGGGAGCACCCGGAGGCTTTCAGGACTCATATTTTGCTTGAAAATGTTTTAGGCCCCACTGTACATTTGGAGAGGCTTTGAGCTGCCAGAACGATAGAAACTCCCCATAAACGACCCCATTTAGAAAACTAGACCCCATAAGGTATTTATTTAGGGGTATAGTAATTATTTCGACCCCACAGTTCTTTGCTAAATTTAATGCATATCAGGTGAAAAAAAAAATAATTTCACTTTTTTCATAAAAGTATTTGTTTGAAGACCGATTTCTTTGTAAAGCGAACATGAAAATGAAGAAACACACCCCAAAATCTATCACCCTCTTTCTCCTGTTTTCAAAAATACCCACATTGTGGCCCTAATGCGTTGTTTGGACACACGGCAGGGCCCCAAAGGAAGGGAACACCCGGAGGCTTTCAGGACTCATATTTTGCTTGAAAATGTTTTAGGCCCCACTGTACATTTGGAGAAGCTTTGAGCTGCCAGAACGATAGAAACTCCCCATAAACGACCCCATTTCGGAAACTAGACCCCTTAAGGTATTTATCTAGGGGTATAGTTAGCATTTTGACCACACAGGTTTTTCGCTAAATATATTGGAATTTAGTCTGTAAAAATTAAAATGTACTTTTTTTCTGAAACAACATAGAAATTTTTATTATTTACAAGGAATAACGAAGAAAATGCACCCCAACATTTGTAAAGCAATGTCTCCTGATTGCGACAATACCCCATATGTGGTAATAAACTGCTGTTTGGACCCACAGCAGGGCTCAGAAGGGAAGGAGCGCCATTTGGATTTATGATTTTGCTGGAATGGTTTTCGGTGCCATGTCGCATTTGCAATGCACTGGAGGGACCAAAACAGTGGAAACCCACGAAAAGTTACCCCATTTTGGAAAAACCTTCAAGAAATTTTTCTAGGGGTATAGTGAGCATTTAGACCCCACGGGTCTTTTGCAGAGTTTATTGGAATTAGGGCGCGAAAATTAATATCAACATTTTTTCCACTAAAATGTTGCATTTTCTCATTTTCACAAGGGATAAAGGAGGAAAAAAACAACCATTTTTAATTTCTCCCGAGTACGGAAATACCCCACATGTGGTCAAAAGTTTTTTCATTAGAAATGAATTAACCCTTTCAGGACTGATCCATTTTTTGCTTTCATATTTTAGATTTTCACTCCCCGCTTTCCAAGAGCCATAACTTTTTTATTTTTCCATCAATAGAGCGGTGTGAGGGCTTATTTCTTGCGGGATGAGCTGCAGTTTTTATTGGTACCATTTTTTGGTACATAAAAAGTGATTCAAAAGTTGTATTACATTTTTTTTTTAGAGCGAAGGTGACAAAAAAAATAAAATAGCGATTTTGGCGGTTTCAATTATTACATTTTTTTAAGGTGTGCACTGTGCAAATTAAATATTGGTATATTGTAATAGTTCGGACTTTTACGGACGTAGCGATACCAATTTTGTTCATTTTTTTACATTACTTTAGAAGAAAAATGCGAAAAGGTGTTTTGTTTTTTTAACTTTAAAAAAAATAATTCTCACTACTAATAACTATAATTCTTCTACACATTTTATTATTCAATCCCCTTAGGGGACTTGATCCAGCAATCATTGGATCACTGGTACAATATACTGCAATACTAATGTATTGCAGTATATTGTTATTCTTACAGGCTTCTGTAACAGAGCGATCGCTGTACCTGTCCGTTAGTACCGAGGGGGCCTGCTGTAATACACAGCCGACACCCGCAGCGTATGGAGCGGGCTCAGCACGTGAGCCGGCTCCATACATCAACCGCCGCACCATGACGGGCAATTAAGTCATAGTGCGCAAAGGGGTTAATGCGCAGCGGATGGTTCAAAGTGAAAATTGCAATTTTCCACTGATACGCCATTTTAGTGCATAATATGTTGTGCCCAGTTTGTGCCACAGAAGACAAATACCTCATAAAACGTTAAGCGGGTTCTCTCAGGTATGGCGACGCCATATGTGTGGGCGCAAACTGCTGTTTGGGCACGCTGCAGACCTCAGAAGGGAGGGACGCCATTTTGCTTTTGGAGCGCAGATTTTGCTTGGTAGTTTTTCTGTTTTGGGTTTCGCTGGTATTTCAGTTTATAATGTGGGGGGCATGTGTAATCTGTGCGGAGAACATCAGGGCATAATAAGAGGGTATAATAATGGGGTAAATAAATAATAATTCATAGATGTGTGGCCGGTGTCGCACTGATAAATGGCGCCCGATCTTATCCGCTTTTGGAACACTCTGCACATTTTGCATCGCCATATTCTGAAAGCCAGAACTTTTTTATTTTTTCACCACCGGAGCTGTGTGAGGGCTTATTTGTTGCGGGACAATCTGTAGTTTTCATTGGTACCATTTTGGGGGACATGCGATTTTTTTTGATCACTTTTTATTCAATTTTTTTTGCAATCCTGAGCAAAAAACAGGAATTCTGACACCGTTTTTTAGGTTTTCTTTTTGCGGCGTTCACCGTACGCTATAGGTGACATTTTTACTTTATTCTGCGTGTTAGTACGATTACGGCGATACCAGATGTATATAGGTTTGGTCCTTTTTTTTAGCGTTTGCGCAATAAAATGACTTATTCATAAAAAAAAAAATTTCTGTGTCCCCATATTCTGAGGGCCATAATTTTTTTATTTTTTAGTCAAAAAAGCTGTGTAAGGGCTTGTTTTTTGCGGGACGGATAGAAGTTTTTATTGGTACTATTTTCGGGTACATGCGACTTTTTGATCACTTTTTATTCTTTATTTAGGGAGCGGTGGTGACAAAAAAAATTGTGATTCTGTCGTAGTTTTTTATTGATTTTTTTTGGGGTGTTCATCGTGCGGGAAAAATAACATCATAGTTTTATAGTTGGGTTCGTTACGAACGCGGTGATACCAAATATGTGTACTTTTTTAACGTGTTCATTTTTTTGGTATAATAAAAGTCTTATTATAGGAAAAAAAGCATTCAGTGTTTATAGAACTTCTAACTTTTATTTTTACACTTTTTTTAAAACATTTTTATTACTTTTTATTACTTTTTTAACTTGTCCCACTTGGGGACACTTAGTCTTGCAGCTTTGATCGCTGCTAGAGTACATTACACTACACGCGTAGTGTAATGTACTCTGTCATTGTGACGGGACTGTCACACTGACAGGAAGCAGAGGAGGAACGGCCGGAGGCTGTTCCTCCGAGGCTTCCGTACATGGCAACCCGGAGGTCATTATCTGACCTCCGATTGCCGTGACAAGCATCGGTAGCCCCCACGATCACTTCGTGGGGGCTGCCGATGTGCTTCAAACCACTTAAATGCGGCGACGGCAATCCGTCGCCGCACTTAAGGGGTTAACTGCCGAAAGCAGCGGTGATGGTCCGCTGTCCGGCGAGACTGATGTCTCAGCTGTCTAGGACAGCTGTCAGCGCGGGTCTGTCACTCTGTGTTTACACAGAGTGACAGTTTGAAATGCGGACGAAAATGAACGTCATGGTGCGGGAACTAGCAGCCGACCATGACGTTCATTTTCGTCCTTGGTTGTTAAGGGGTTAAAGAGAATCTGGAGAGGGGCTTCATTCGTAAATCCTCATCCCCGGCCGGAGCTGGGTTCTTCTTTGTCAAGAAGAAGGATGTATCGCTACGACCTTGCATAGACTACCGAGGGCTCAACCAGATCACGGTGAAGAACAGGTACCCACTGCCTTTGATTTCTGAACTGTTTGATCACATACGGGGGGCAAATTTTTTTTCTAAACTGGACCTGCGGGGGGCCTACAATCTGATCCGGATTCGTCGAGGTGACGAGTAGAAGACTGCTTTTAATACTCGTGATGGGCACTACGAATACCTAGTTATGCCCTTCAGCCTGTGTAATGCCCCTGCGGTGTTTCAAGAATTTGTCAATGACATTTTTCGTGATCTCCTCTATGTTTGCATTTAGATTTTTTTCCCCAGATCCAGTAACTCATCAAAGTCATGTCCGCCAGCTGTTGCTTCGTCTAAGGGAGAATCATCTTTACGCCAAGCTGGAGAAGTGTGTGTTTGAGAAAAAGACTCTATCCTTCCTGGGCTACATCATCTCCGATCAGGGCCTCAAGATGGACCCTGAGAAGGTAAAAGCTGTCCTAGAGTGGCCACGCCCCCAAGGCTTAAGGGCCATACAACGCTTCCTGGGATTCGCCAACTTCTACCGGCTGTTCATTCCTAACTTCTCATCTTTAACTGCTCCCATCTCTACCCTCACTAAAAAAGGTATGAATGCCAAATTGTGGACTCCTGAGGCAGAAGCCGCATTTGAATCCTTAAAAAAAGCCTTCACATCAGCCACTATTCTTCACCACTCTGATATATCCCTACAGTTTTCATTAGAGGTGGACGCTTCCTCTGTTGGTGCTGGTGCACTGTTGTTCCAGAGAGGTTCGAAAGGCAAGACTGTGGTATGTGGCTATTATTCCAAGCTGTTTTCTTCTGCAGAGCGCAACTACTCGATTGGGGATCGGGAGTTACTGGCCATCAAGCTGGCTCTGCAGGAGTGGAGACATCTACTGGAGGGCGCAGTCCATCCTATCCTGGTCTTCACGGATCACAAGAGCTTGACCTACCTACAGACGGCCCAGCGGTTGAATCCTCATCAAGCCAGGTGGTCGTTGTTCTTTGCTCGGTTCCGGTTCGAACTCAGCTACCGACCTGCCGACAAGAATGTGAGGGCCTACGCCTTGTCTAGGCCATTTGAAACTGAGGACACTGAGGAGTCTCCACAGAATATTATTGACCCTTCCTGCATCTTCTCTGTGAATCCCTTGCAAGTTAGAGACATTCCTCCGGTAAGGACTTTTGTGCGTTTGGCCCAGGTGCCTGCAGCTGACGCTACCTTCAGGGACTTTCTGCAAATATGGCAACAGACCCGATTTTCTATCCTGCTGGCAGTGGACCGCATGAAGAGAAAGGCAGATACAAGAAGACGGGCCCCTCCACAGTTTCTTCCTGGTACAAAGGTGTGGTTGTCTTCAAGGAATATCCGGCTGAGGGTGACGTCCTGCAAATTTGCTCCTAGGTTCCTCGGACCCTTCAAAATCCTGCTACAGATCAACCCGGTATTTTACAAGCTGCGGCTGCCTCCTACCCTCAAGATTCCTAACTCCTTCCATGTCTCCTTGCTAAAACCCATGGTCCTGAACTGCTACTCCAGGACTCCTAGTTCTGCAGTGATCCCTGGAGGCTCATCTGGGACTTTTGAAGTAAGGGAGATTCTGGGAGGAAGGATGTTTTATTTAGTGGATTGGAGGGGGTTCAGTCCAGAAGAGAGATCTTGGGAGCCAGAGGAGAACCTCGATGCTCCTGTCCTCATGAGGAAGTTTCTCTCTCGCTCTGGTCCCAAGAGGAGGGGGTGTAAGAGGGGGGATACTGTAACATCTATGGCCACGGCCCGTCGTTCTGACTTACCCCTCGACGCCCGTGGCCATGGACATCCAACTTGCTTGCAGTGTCATCCCCCTGTGAGGCGCCGGCACTCACTTCCGGATATCGAGACAGTCTCCGGAGGGCGCGCTCGCCCGCACGTGCATGGCCTTAAAGGGCCAGTGCGCGCATAATTGCAGGAAGTCTGCAATCTAGCCCAGAATGCTCTGGGCTATAAAAGGGGCTCTGCCCTCTTGTTCCTTGCCAGAGTGTTGTTTGTTACCCAAAGTTTGTCGTGCTAATGGTCCCCTAGTGTCTTCCAGCTTCCTAGTGTTCTCTGTTCCTGTATCCTGTTCCGTACTATCCTGGTCTAGTGCCGTGTTGAGCTGTTGCCGAGTTGTGCTGCACCTCCTTACATCTCCTCCCTCATCTCTGTCTACCACCCTACTCGGGCTCTACGTTCTGCCAACGACCTTAGATTAAAATCCTCCATAATCCGAACCTCCCACTACCGTCTCCAGGATTTCTCTCGTGCTGCACCCGTCCTCTGGAATGTGCTACCCCAGACAATCAGATTAATTCCCAATATCCACAGTTTTAAACGTGCCCTGAAAACACATCTATTTAGACAGGCCTATAACATTCCCTAATCTGACTCCTTTCCATGGCCCTCCTTCTAGATTAGTCATCAGAATAAGATTCCCTCACACTCCTTCTCTTCATGTCCGTCATACACGGATACTGGCTGGTGACCGGCTCATGCAGCTTTATGTTACCACCGCATGTGTATAAAAATGGCCGGACTATTGTACAGAACAAACACTGTTACACTTTGTGTCTCCCTTATGTCCTCATAGATTGTAAGCTCTTGCGAGCAGGGTCCTCACTCCCCAGGTTTGAATTGTAAATGAACTTTGTCACTATGTAATGTCTGATATTGTTTGTTTCATGTTCCCTCTAAATTGTAAAGTGCTGCGTAATATGTTGGCGCTATATAAATAAAGATTATTATTATTATTATTATTACCTGCCGCCTTGTCCCTGGTGTATCCTCTCTGAACTATAGACTCTGTATTTTACCGGTTTGGCCAGCTGCCATCCCGCTACGCGGTATGGCTCAGTGGGTCCACACCCCGCATCGTGACACCTAATGTCGGCCCTGCCTTTGACTGCTCC
This sequence comes from Rhinoderma darwinii, assembly GCF_050947455.1. Taxonomy (NCBI): domain Eukaryota; kingdom Metazoa; phylum Chordata; class Amphibia; order Anura; family Rhinodermatidae; genus Rhinoderma; species Rhinoderma darwinii. Next base: position 220,255,136 of record NC_134687.1, read on the forward strand.
ATTTTAATGACATCCATTTACTAAAATGACTGATGTACTTGAACTCTAATCTCTGAATGTAGCAGACTGCAGAACTTTGAAGTGAGTTTTAGAGTTAAACTTCACAGTTAAATCCATTATGGATCCTTCACAGTATAATCATTTTAGAGAAAAACAATACTAATTGCTCAGTAATAACTCACTAATAACTTATACATTTATTTCTCCAAGCAAATTAAAAAATTTCTCTTTTCTAAAGTAATGCAAACTAACTTTATCCGAAAATCCAGATGGCACATGTCAGGAAGTTAACCCCATGCACCCTGACCAACAGGATGAAACATTCAAACATTTGTCCACAAAGAGTAATGTACCAAATAATTACTCAGGAAGATGTAAAATGCTCAATAAATGTCCAATAATTACCCACCGAGGTCTTATATTCTGGTAAGAAAAGTGATGTAGATGGCTTCTTGGTACAGTAATTAGAGATACTGCACATTACACAGGTTTTATTAGCTAGAATTGAAATTATACCTAATGTTCTGAGCACCAGGGCTGTTTGTATTGTATTTGTAGTAAACTATGGTACAGTATCTCATAATAGTACTAACGTCAATAAAATGCAATAATAACCTGCAAGACTATGTCGTTTCAGTTAGCACCAGGGTCAACGTCATTTTACTTCTACGTAATAAAGTATATAGCTCTTGCATGTCCCCACTTTGTTCTCCAGTTTTGCATAATCTCGTGTACTTCTGTGCTGGGCACCAGGGTTGTTGGTTTCTTGTACTCATGAGCAGGGGCGGATTAAGGGTACCATGGGCCCCGGGCACTTTTTCAGGTCTGGGTCCCCCCCCCCCCCCGAACTCCGAAGACGCTGTACCGTATATATTTGCAGATTTCTGTTTAGGCAGCCACAGATCTGGCACGGTTTGAATTTAGCTGTAAAAGCAGAATGAGCCATATAGAAGAAAGCAGAATACTTAGAGACACTGAAGCGGTCAGGAGCTTTATAACTTTTTTATTTTTACATCAATGGACTGGTGTGTGAAGGATTATTTTATATAATAATATAATAGTTTTATAGGATTATTTTATATAATAATATAATAGTACTATACACTGTGCCCCTGAATATAATAGTACTATACACTGTACTCCTGAATATAATAGTACTATACACTGTACTCCTGAATATAATAGCACCATACACTGTCCTCCTGAATATAATAGCACTATACACTGTACTCCTGAATATAATATTACTATACACTGTGCTCCTGAATATAATAGTACTATACACTGTGCTCCTGAATATAATAGTACTATACACTGTGCTCCTGAATATAATAGTGCTATACACTGTACTCCTTCTAATTCACTGTATTTTAACGATATATATTGTGCTCCCACAAATATGAACATTTGAAAATTCACTGAAGTGATAAATGAGTAAAATGTATAATTTTTATTTCATAGCTATCTAAAAACAGGGGTACAATCACCACTGTGAAAAGCCCAACCGTGTATTTAAAAACGTATTAAACACAATACTCCCAGTCCTAGTTCGTTTGCGAACCCTTTGTGACTGGGTATGTAAACAGAGATATCAAAATATGGAATCAGCGTATAACATTGGTAAAGCAGTGGTTTGGACCCTCGTTCACACAGGAGCCTGCGTTAACCGCACCAGATTCTCCCAATGTACAGATGCACAACAATGTCACTGCCCCCTACGCAAAATTCCCTCACTTCACCCGACCCTACGGGTTTCTATACTTATCATCAGGGGTCTGTCAGTCTGGCCAGGATGCCAGCGATATATCTTCAGCAGCAGGTATTCTACTGCACAACACGGAAGCATGCACGCATAGATGTCAGCGGCATGCTTCACTCTGGGACTCTGAGTCGCTATGAACTGAATACTCCGCCCCCTGGCTCCGGCAGCATACATCAAACAGCCAATCACACTGGCCCAGCGCATCCATGATGCTCAACCATGTGACTCCCGGCTGTCAGCTGACATACCCAGAAGTAACAATGTAAACAACACAGAGCATGCTGACTCAATGGGAGGCTGTAGAAGTACCTGTTTGCTACACAAAGCCTCATGCTATTCAAGGATGGAGTATAACACTATTAGGTTGGATATATGTTGCGGATCAGCTCAGGACCGCAATTGGACTACCACGATAGGAGCACCTACCCTGAAAATACATAATATATGGATGGAAGAACGACGTAATTGTAAACCTCACATAAAACATATGACACACTCTTGGACTCAATTGCCATACCTACTACTTATTGATTGATATATTACAAGTGACTACACTGGGACTAGGAATGCATTACCATACCCCCACCCAGAGGACCAAAAAAGCCCTATGACTTGATATGGATTGTATATAAAATAAAACAGGTATAAATTGTTTACTCGTTTAAACCTTCAGGATGTACGCAAGCCAGTCTGTAGATCCATTGGGCCTCTTTACGCAGAATGAGGTTATCCCAATCCCCTCCCCGTTTAGGAGGACGTACCAATTCAATTGCCTGAAATTGTAAACATTCTGCCCTGCCTTGATGTTTTGCATGCACATGTTTTGATATGGAAGTATCTCTTTCATTTGTAACACTCCAACATGTTCCCTAATCCGGCGCCGAAACTGCCGTATCGTCTTGCCCACGTAATTCAGTGGGCACGGACATGTGATTAAATAGACAACTCCAGCCGTTTTGCAGTTCACAAAATCTCGGATATCATACTCAACCTTGGTGGTAACACTTTTGAATTTTTTTCCACTTTGAATGAAATCGCAGGCTCTACAACTACCACATCTGTGTGTACCCGGTATCTGCCTGTCTAACCAAGTACCCTTTTGGATTATTGGATCAAAACAACTCTGCATCACCCTATCCCTGATGTTTTTACCTCTACGGAACGTGACTGAAGGCCATTGTGTTATCTGATCCGCCAAGTCCGCATCGGCTCCTAGGATACGCCAATACCTCTTGAGGATTTCCATGATCTCAGATTGTTTGGAGTCAAAAGTACCTATGAGCCTAGTGACCCTTTCCTCTTGACGTTGTCTAGGGACTAAAAGGCTCTGCCTATCTGCATCCCTCGCTCCCTCATAGGCCTTTCTAATTACCCCCTTAGGGAAGCCCCTCTCCTTCAATCTGTTTGTGAGGTCATGTGCCTGTGAATCAAAATCGTCCATTGAACTACAATTTCGGCGTACTCTCATGAATTGGCCTCTGGGAATCCCACGTTTGAGGGGATAAGGGTGACAACTGTTCCATTGTAGGAAACTATTGGTTGCTGTCTCCTTTCGGTGTACTTTAGTACGTATTGTGCCTTCCTTAGTTTTAATTACCTTAAGATCTAAAAAAGATAATTCCTGATCACTGATCTCACATGTGAACCTGAGCCCTAAATCGTTTGTATTAAGGGCTGCCACAAAATTATTGAATTCCTCCACTGTGGAATTCCAGAGCAACAACACGTCATCAATATATCTAATCCAGATACCTATTGATGAAGTCCACTTGACAAATTTATCCCCAAAGACCACTGTCTCTTCCCACCAACCAAGAAACAAGTTTGCATACGTGGGAGCAGTGGGACTCCCCATTGCTGTACCACGTTGCTGATGAAAAATACGGTCTTCAAAGATAAAAACATTCCTTTCTAACACAAAGTGTAATAATTGCAAAACAAGCTGGTTATGAGCCACATATTGAGTGCCCCTAGATTTTAGAAAGTATTCCACTGCTTCACAGCCAAGTCTATGTGGAATGGAGGAATACAAAGCCTCCACATCCAAACTCGCCAGAAATGTATTTTGTTCCAAAGTGATACCCTCAATTTGTTTTAAAACATCCATGGTATCACGTACATATGATGTGAGACCTAGCACAAACGGACGCAGCACCTGGTCTATATATGTACTCACATTCTGGGTTAGATTATTAATACCTGATACAAGAGGTATTGGCGTATCCTAGGAGCCGATGCGGACTTGGCGTATCAGATAACACAATGGCCTTCAGTCACGTTCCGTAGAGGTAAAAACATCAGGGATAGGGTGATGCAGAGTTGTTTTGATCCAATAATCCAAAAGGGTACTTGGTTAGACAGGCAGATACCGGGTACACACAGATGTGGTAGTTGTAGAGCCTGCGATTTCATTCAAAGTGGAAAAAAATTCAAAAGTGTTACCACCAAGGTTGAGTATGATATCCGAGATTTTGTGAACTGCAAAACGGCTGGAGTTGTCTATTTAATCACATGTCCGTGCCCACTGAATTACGTGGGCAAGACGATACGGCAGTTTCGGCGCCGGATTAGGGAACATGTTGGAGATGTTACAAATGAAAGAGATACTTCCATATCAAAACATGTGCATGCAAAACATCAAGGCAGGGCAGAATGTTTACAATTTCAGGCAATTGAATTGGTACGTCCTCCTAAACGGGGAGGGGATTGGGATAACCTCATTCTGCGTAAAGAGGCCCAATGGATCTACAGACTGGCTTGCGTACATCCTGAAGGTTTAAACGAGCAAACAAATTATACCTGTTTTATTTAATATACAATCCATATCAAGTCATAGGGCTTTTTTGGTCCTCTGGGTGGGGGTATGGTAATGCATTCCTAGTCCCAGTGTAGTCACTTGTAATATATCAATCAATAAGTAGCAGGTATGGCAATTGAGTCCAGGAGTGTGTCATATGTTTTATGTGAGGTTTACAATTACGTCGTTCTTCCATCCATATATTATGTATTTTCAGGGTAGGTGCTCCTATCGTGGTAGTCCAATTGCGGTCCTGAGCTGATCCGCAACATATATCCAACCTAATAGTGTTATACTCCATCGTTGAATAGCATGAGGCTTTGTGTAGCAAACAGATACTTCTACAGCCTCCCATTGAGTCAGCATGGTCTGTGTTGTTTACATTGTTACTTCCGGGTATGTCAGCTGACAGCCGGGAGTCACATGGTTGAGCATCATGGATGTGCTGGGCCTGTGTGATTGGCTGTTTGATGTATGCTGCCGGAGCCAGGGGGCGGAGTATTCAGTTCATAGCGACTCAGAGTCCCAGAGTGAAGCATGCCGCTGACATCTATGCGTGCATGCTTCCGTGTTGTGCAGTAGAATACCTGCTGCTGAAGATATATCGCTGGCATCCTGGCCAGACTGACAGACCCCTGATGATAAGTATAGAAACGCGTAGGGTCGGGTGAAGTGAGGGAATTTTGCGTAGGGGGCAGTGGCATTGTTGTGCATCTGTACATTGGGAGAATCTGGTGCGGTTAACGCAGGCTCCTGTGTGAACGAGGGTCCAAACCACTGCTTTACCAATGTTATACGCTGATTCCATATTTTGATATCTCTGTTTACATACCCAGTCACAAAGGGTTCGCAAACGAACTAGGACTGGGAGTATTGTGTTTAATACGTTTTTAAATACACGGTTGGGCTTTTCACAGTGGTGATTGTACCCCTGTTTTTAGATAGCTATGAAATAAAAATTATACATTTTACTCATTTATCACTTCAGTGAATTTTTTATACACTGTACTCCTGAATATAGTATTATATACTGCGCCCCTGAATATAATAGTACTATACACTGTACTCCTGAATATAATAGTACTATACACTGTGCTCCTAAATATAATAGTGCTATACACTGTACTCCTGAATATAGTATTATATACTGCGCCCCTGAATATAATATTACTATACACTGTACTCCTGAATATAATATTACTATACCCTGTGCTCCTGAATATAATAGTGCTATACCCTGCGCTCCTGAATATAATAGTGCTATACCCTGCGCTCCTGAATATAATAGTGCTATACACTGCGCTCCTGAAAATAATAGTGCTATACACTGCGCTCCTGAATATAATAGTGCTATACCCTGCGCTCCTGAATATAATAGTGCTATACCCTGCGCTCCTGAATATAATAGTGCTATACACTGCGCCCCTGAATATAATAGTGCTATACACTGCGCTCCTGAATATAACAGTGCTATACACTGCGCTCCTGAATATAACAGTGCTATACACTGCGCTCCTGAATATAACAGTGCTATACACTGCGCTCCTGAATATAACAGTGCTATACACTGCGCTCCTGAATATAACAGTGCTATACACTGCGCTCCTGAATATAACAGTGCTATACACTCCGCTCCTGAATATAACAGTACTATACACTGCGCTCCTGAATATAATAGTACTATACACTGTGCCCTGAATATAATAGTATTATACACTGTGCTCCTGAATATAATAGTACTATACACTGCACTCCTGAATATAATAGTACTATACACTGTACTCCTGAATATAATAGTACTATACACTGCGCCCCTGAATGTGTGTGTGTGTGTGTGTGTGTGTGTGTGTGTGTGTGTGTATAGGAGACAGCATATTTATAGCACTACGACCCTATAAACTATGGATAGGATTAGATACAGTGGCTTAGCACTGTATCACACATGATAGGATTAGATATAGTAGCTCAACAGACAGTATCACACATTATAGGATTAGATAAAGTAGCTCAACAGACACTATCACACATGATAGGATTAGATACAGTGGCTCAGCAGACAGTATCACACATGATAGGATTAGATATTGGGACCAGCTCGCTGACATTGCGGTTCCAGCGCTGGACCCAGAAAAGGTAAGTATAAAAATTGTTTTGCTTTTTTATGTGTTACTAATTATTTTTGTGTGTTTGTGTTATTTTACAGGTTCGGTTGTTGGACTACGTCGGATTCGAGGACTACTTCAATGACATCGTTTTTTTTATTCTCAATAAAATGGTTAATGAGGGTGTGTTTGTTTTTTTTATTTCAATCAAATATATTTTCTATGTCCTTGTATTTTTTTAAACTTTATTATTACCGCCTTATTAATAGCTGCTGGCTGATTGACAACATCCATTACTAAGGCGGGGCTTAATGTTAGCAGGCGCAGAGGCTAACACTAATCCCCATTATTACCCCGGTACTCAACGCCACCAGTGGTACTGGGAAGAGCCGGGTATGAACCAGTACCCGACCATCTGTAGTGATGGTCGGGTACTGTGTCAGCCACAGGCTGGTACTATCAGCCTGGGAAAGGCCAAAACCAGTGACCCTCCCCCCCTGGTAATGCTAGGCTGCTGCTGCTGTTGTTGTATCTGGCGGGGTCCCACCCATTTGTCATAACCAGCCAGATACAAGGAAGCAGCAGCAGGTTAACAATAGCAGGGGGGGGGAAGGGCCACAGTTTTTGGCCTTTCCCAGCCTAATAATACCAGCCTGCGACTGCCCCATTACCCGACCATCGCTACAGATGGTCAGGTACTGGATCGTACCCGGCTTTTCCCGACACCCCTGGTGGCGGTGGGTACCGGGGTAATAATGGGGTTAGTGATGGCCTCTGCAGCGGCTAACACTAAGCCTCGCCTTAGTAATGGATGCTGTCAATCAGCCGGCGGCCATTACTAAGGCGGTAGTAATAAAGTTTAAAAAACAAAGACGTAGAAAAAATATTTTATTGAAATGAAAAACACCCACACAACAGTCATTAACCATTTTATTGATAATAAAAACGGCATCATCGAAGTAGTAATCGAATCCGACCTAGTCCAACGACCGAACCTGTAAAAAAACACAAACACAACAAAAACGATTAGTAACACATGTGGTAGGCTTAGCTACAGGGCACATGTGTGATACTGTCTGTCAAGGAAAACTTAGATACAGGGTCCAGCAGACAGTAATCTTATACAGTACATGTGGTAGGCTTATATACAGGGCCCATCAGACAGGATCACACATGGGCCATGTATCTAAGCCCACCATGTGCTTATGTAAGATGCTTAGATACAGGGCCCAGCAGACAGGATCACACATGGGCCATGTATCTAAGCCTACCATGTGCTTATGTAAGATGCTTAGATATAGGGCCCAGCAGATAGGCTCACACAATCTGTGATCCTGTCTCATGGTGTAAAGGATCTGCCAGGCACAGCTTCGGGGTTAACGCCCATAGATAATCAGTCTGCACCTGCTTCTATGTCTGTGAGACTGACTCCATCTTCCACCACTCAGGGTGGCAGGCTTAGGAGTGGGAGAACCTATCTCAGCCTGGCCAGACGGAGCTAGCTTCTGTCCTCTGTCTATTTATACCTGCCTTTCCTGTTCCTCCTTTGCTTGTGATTCTTCTCGTTTGGTTACCTGGCCCTGCTGCAGCTTCTTGTACTATTGTCCTTGCTTCATATTGACCCCGGCTTGCTGACTACTCTCCTGCTCTGCGTTTGGTACCTCGTACACTCCTGGTTTGACTCGGCTTGTTCACTTCTTTTGTTGCTCACGGTGTTGCCGTGGGCAACTGCCCCTTTCTCCCCCTAGCTCTGTGTACCCTTGTCTGTCTGTCGTGCACTTATTGAGCGTAGGGACCGTCGCCCAGTTGTACCCCGTCGCCTAGGGCGGGTCGTTGCAAGTAGGCAGGGACTGAGTGGCGGGTAGATTAGGGCTCACTTGTCTGTCTCCCCACCCCTGTCATTACATAATCACAAGCCCATACCTAGTCTACCCTGGTCCCTGACACCACTATGGACCCCCTTGAGACCCTGGCTCAGCAAATGCAGGGTCTCTCCCTACAGGTCCAGGCCCTGGCTCAGAGGGTCAACCAGCCTGATGCTTACATGGTAGTCCCCCTCACCTCACCTCTTGAACCCCACCTCAAGTTGCCCGACCGGTTCTCAGGGGACCGGAAGACTTTTCTCTCCTTTCGGGAGAGTTGTAGGCTCTATTTTCGTTTAAAGCCCCACTCCTCAGGTTCTGAGAGCCAGCGGGTGGGTATAATTATGTCCCGGCTCCAGGAAGGGCCCCAAGAATGGGCCTTCTCCTTGGCTCCTGACGCCCCTGAACTTTCCTCCGTTGATCTTTTCTTTTCTGCTCTCGGACTCATCTATGACGAGACTGACAAGACTGCTTTTGCCGAGAGTCAGCTGGTGACCTTACGTCAGGGTAAGAGACCTGTTGAGGAGTATTGCTCTGACTTTAGGAAGTTGTGCGTAGCTTCTCGGTGGAATGACCCTGCCTTAAGGTGCCAGTTTAGGTTGGGTCTGTCGAACGCCCTGAAAGATCTGCTAGTTAGTTATCCCTCTTCTGACTCCCTAGACCAGGTTATGGCTTTAGTGGTACGACTTGACCGACGTCTCAGGGAACGACGACTTGAACGTCTTGATGTTTTCTCCTCTGACTCCCCCATGATGCCTCCCGAGGTTCCGTTGCTTCGTTCCTCCCCGGAAGACTCGGAGGAACCTATGCAACTCGGGGCCTCCGTGTCCCCCCAACAACGTAGAGATTTCCGCAGGAAGAATGGTCTCTGCTTCTACTGTGGGGATGACAAGCATCAAGTGAACAACTGTCCTAAGCGTAAGAATGCAGCCGGAGAACTTCCGCGCCTAAGTGATCATCGGGGAGGTCACTTGGGCGCACAGGTATTTCCCGTAAATATGAAACGTAATAAAATCTTGCTTCCCTTTCAGGTCTCTTTTGGTGGTAGGTCTGCTACTGGCAGTGCCTTCGTGGATTCACGGTCTTCTGCTAATATCATGTCTGTGGAATTTGCCATGTCTCTAGCTATGCCTTTGATTGATTTGTCTAAACCTGTCCCGGTAGTGGGTATCGACTCCACTCCTCTTGCTAATGGTTATTTTACACAGCATACCCCTGTTTTTGAACTCCTTGTTGGCTCCATGCATTTGGAGCAGTGCTCTGTACTGTTAATGCAGGGATTATCGTCCGATTTGGTTTTAGGCCTTCCCTGGTTGCAGTTGCATAATCCCACGTTTGACTGGAATTCTGGGGACCTGACCAAGTGGGGTAATGAATGCTTGACGTCATGTTTTTCTGTTAATTCTATTTCTCCCCTGAGGTGGTGAACACGCTACCTGAGTTTGTTCAGGACTTTGCCGATGTTTTCTCTAAGGAGGCCTCCGAAGTGTTACCTCCTCATAGAGAATATGATTGCACAATCAATTTGGTACCAGGAGCTAAGCTCCCTAATGGTAGGATATTTAATCTCTCTTGTCCTGAACGTGAAGCCATGAGAGAGTATATCCAGGAATGCCTGGCCAAGGGTTACATTCGCCCCTCTACTTCTCCGGTAGGTGCTGGCTTCTTCGTAGGGAAGAAGGATGGTGGTCTTAGGCCATGCATTGACTACCGAAGCTTGAATAAGGTCACTGTAAGGAACCAGTATCCCCTTCCTCTGATTCCTGATCTCTTTAATCAGGCTCAGGGGGCCCAATGGTTCTCTAAGTTTGATCTACGGGGGGCATATAACCTTATCCGCATCAAAGAGGGGGATGAGTGGAAGACTGCGTTTAACACGCCCGAAGGTCATTTCGAATACCTCGTCATGCCCTTTGGGTTGTGTAATGCTCCCGCGGTCTTCCAGAATTTCATAAATGAGATTTTAAGAGACTACCTGGGGGTATTTCTTGTAGTGTACCTTGATGACATACTTGTGTTTTCCAAGGACTGGTGCTCCCACATTGAGCATGTCAGGAAGGTGTTCCAGGTCCTTCGAGAAAACAAATTGTTTGCGAAGACCGAAAAATGTGTGTTTGGGGTGCAGGAGATACCATTTTTGGGCCAAATCCTCACTCATCATGAATTCCGCATGGACCCTGCCAAGGTCCAGGCTGTGGCGGAATGGGTCCAACCTGCCTTCCTGAAGGCGTTACAGTGCTTCCTGGGGTTCGCTAATTATTACAGGAGGTTTATTGCTAACTTCTCGGTCATCGCTAAGCCTCTTACGGATCTCACTCGCAAAAGGTGCTGATCTCCTCCACTGGCCTCCTGAGGCTGTCCAGGCTTTTGAGGTCCTTAAGAAGTGCTTTATCTCGGCCCCGGTGCTGGTTCAGCCCAACCAAATGGAGCCATTTATCGTGGAGGTTGACGCGTCCGAGGTGGGAGTGGGGGCTGTCTTGTCCCAGGGTACCAGGTCCCTCACCCATCTCCGTCACTGTGCCTACTTCTCCAGGAAGTTTTCGCCCACTGAGAGTAACTATGATATTGGCAACCGCAAACTCTTAGCCATTAAATGGGCATTTGAAGAGTGGCGCCACTTCCTGGAGGGGGCTAGGCACCAGGTAACGGTCCTTACCGACCACAAGAATCGGGTTTTCCTAGAATCTGCCCGGAGGCTAAACCCGAGACAAGCTTGTTGGGCGTTATTTTTTACCAGATTCAACTTTGTGGTTACCTATAGGGCTGGGTCTAAAAATGTTAAGGCTGATGCACTGTCACGTAGCTTCATGGCCAGCCCTCCTTCGGAGGAAGATCCTGCTTGTATTTTGCCTCCAGGTATAATCATTTTCGCTATTGATTCTGATTTAGTCTCTGAAATTGCGGCTGATCAAGGTTCAGCTCCCGGGAGCCTTCCTGAGAACAAGCTGTTTGTTCCCCTTTAATTCCGGCTAAGGGTACTTAGGGAAAATCATGACTCTGCACTATCTGGCCATCCAGGCATTCTGGGTACCAAGCACCTCATTGCCAGAAACTATTGGTGGCCTGGGTTGCCTAAAGACGTTAAGGCCTACGTCGCCGCTTGTGAAGTTTGTGCTAGGTCCAAGACTCCCAGGTCCCAACCAGCGGGCTTACTATGTTCTTTGCCCATTCCCCAGAGACCTTGGACCCATATCTCCATGGATTTTATCACCGATTTGCCTCCATCTCAAGGCAAGTCGGTGGTGTGGGTTGTAGTAGACTGCTTCAGTAAGATGTGCCATTTTGTGCCCCTCAAGAAACTACCCAATGCTAAGACGTTAGCTACCTTGTTTGTCAAACACATCCTGCGTCTCCATGGGGTCCGTCAATATTGTTTCTGATAGAGGGGTACAATTTGTTTCATTGTTTGGAGAGCCTTCTGTAAAAAGTTGGAGATTGATCTGTCCTTCTCCTCTGCCTTCCATCCTGAAACTAATGGCCAAACTGAGAGGACTAATCAATCTCTAGAACAATATTTAAGGTGTTTTATCTCTGACTGTCAATATGATTGGGTCTCATTCATTCCGCTCGCCGAATTTTCCCTTAATAACCGGGTCAGTAACTCGTCAGGGGTCTCCCCCTTTTTCTGTAATTTTGGGTTTAATCCACGGTTCTCTTCCGTTTCACCTGGTAGTTCCAACAATCCCGAGGTAGAGGTCGTTCATCGAGAACTGTGCACAGTCTGGGCTCAGGTTCAGAAGAACCTAGAGGCGTCCCAGAGCATACAAAAAATTCAGGCAGATAGAAAACGTTCTGCTAACCCCTTGTTTATGGTCGGGGATCTGGTGTGGCTATCGTCTAAAAATTTGCGCCTTAAGGTCCCGTCCAAGAAGTTTGCTCCCCGGTTTATAGGGCCGTACAAGGTCATTGAAGTCCTCAATCCTGTCTCCTTCCGACTGGAGTTGCCCCCAGCTTTTCGAGTACACGACATGTTCCATGCCTCCCTCCTTAAACGCTGCTCCCCGTCCTTGGCTCCCTCGAGGAAACCTCCGGTCCCTGTTCTCACCCCTGAGGGGGCAGAATTCGAGGTGGCCAAGATTGTGGACAGCAGGATGGTCAAAGGCTCCCTCCAGTACCTGGTCCATTGGAGAGGATACGGGCCTGAGGAGAGGACTTGGGTACCCGCTCGGGATGTTCACGCTGGGATATTGGTCAGGAGGTTTCACCTTCGCTTCCCCAGTAAACCAGGTCCACTTAGAAAGGGTCCGGTGGCCCCTCATAAAAGGGGGGGTACTGTAAAGGATCTGCCAGGCACAGCTTCGGGGTTAACGCCCATAGATAATCAGTCTGCACCTGCTTCTATGTCTGTGAGACTGACTCCATCTTCCACCACTCAGGGTGGCAGGCTTAGGAGTGGGAGAACCTATCACAGCCTGGCCAGACGGAGCTAGCTCCCGCCCTCTGTCTATTTATACCTGCCTTTCCTGTTCCTCCTTTGCTTGTGATTCTTCTCGTTTGGTTTCCTGGCCCTGCTGCAGCTTCTTGTACTATTGTCCTTGCTTCATATTGACCCCGGCTTGCTGACTACTCTCCTGCTCTGCGTTTGGTACCTCGTACACTCCTGGTTTGACTCGGCTTGTTTACTACTCTTCTGCTCTGCGTTTGGTACCTCGTACTCTCCTGGTTTGACTCGGCTTGTTCACTTCTCTTGTTGCTCACGGTGTTGCCGTGGGCAACTGCCCCTTTCTCCCCCTAGCTCTGTGTACCCTTGTCTGTTTGTCTGTCGTGCACTTATTGAGCGTAGGGACCGTCGCCCAGTTGTACCCCGTCGCCTAGGGCGGGTCGTTGCAAGTAGGCAGGGACTGAGTGGCGGGTAGATTAGGGCTCACTTGTCTGTCTCCCCACCCCCGTCATTACACATGGGCCCTCTAAGCCTGCAACATCGTAGGCTTAAAGGGATTGTCCAGTCCCTAAACAATGATGGCCTATCCTCAGGATAGGCCATCAATAGCTGATGGGTCAGGATCCGTCTCCCGGGACCCACCAATCACCTGATTTGAAGAGGTCGCAGCACTCGTACGACAGCTGCTTCCCCTTCATTTCCCTTACTAGCTCACACTGTGAATCGCCGGCACCGATTCACAGTGTGAGCAAGTGACCGGAATGAAGGGGAAGCACCAGCTCTCGTACGATTGCTGCGGCCCCTTCAAAACAGGTGATTGGCGGGGGTCCTGGGAGTCAGACCCCGCCAATCAACTTCAAGCAGACAGGGTTATGAAACTTACCCTGCTCTTCAGCCGCGGCGGATGTCCTGACTCTATCCAGGACCAGGATGCTGTGCGCGGCGCATAGCGTTGTGACGTCATGCGCTGCGCACCGGAAACAGGAAGGGAACTACTGTAGTTATTATAGTAACGGGCCCGCGGCTCCAGTTACTATAGTAACTATTTATCAATGTAGTGCGGCCCCTATAGCTACGCCACTGGTTGGGTGAGAGGTCCCGCTTCACTCCGGTTCTCTGGACCGGCTGTAATTTTAACAGCCGGTAAGGGAGAAGCGGGGAGAACTGGGCCCCCTTCCAGCCCCGGGCACTTGCCCAGATTGCCCTCATTATAATACGCCCATGCTCATGAGAGCTATGAAGTTTGCAAGGCGCATTACTTGTCATTTCAGTTTACTGTCAACAAGGTGATGTGACAGTTATGCCCTTGAAGGTGTGTACTTGGAAATATCGATCAACGTCATTCAGGGGTGGATGCAGAATTAAATTCTAGGGGGTGGCAGAAAAATAACAGTGTGCAATGCTTGCCGCAGCAAATTCTGCTTTCTTTGGCCACTCCACCGCCACTTCCTTAAAGGGGTATTCCACTACTGGATAACTGATGACTCATCCACCAGATAGGTCATCAGTACATGATCTGTGGGGGTCCGACACCGGGACCCCGTACCGTTTAGCCACACCAGCTGCCTCCGGGCACCGGACGTCCATGCCGGAAGCCGATAGCTCTGGTCATGGCATAGCGGCTGTCACGGTCTGTGGACCCACTAGGCCGCACCGCCGTAGCAGGGAGGCAGCTGGCCAAGCAACAGAGCACCCAATCAATACAAAGTCCCGCTCTAGGGTTCCTGAATAGTACAGACAGTGGCTGAGGCTTTAGCACGGATGGACATGGGTGCAGCAGGTTACGCCAGACGTGGCGGATAACACTGGACATGGCAGATGACACTGAACGTAGCAGAAGACACTGGACGTGGCAGATGACAGCAGGTGCAGTAGGACACGACTCCAACACTAACAGGCTCAGGAACAAGAACACAGCACGGGATACAGGTAACAGGGCACGGGTAACAACGGGAACAGGATAACACTAAGGGACCATTTGCAAAACATGGGAATACTAACAACGTTCTGTCAATGAGCAAATGGGCAGGGCCCTTCTTATAGTCCAAGGAATCATGGGCAAATTGATGATGATGATTCCCATGTGTGCACCCTATGGGACACAGCGGATTGGAGCGGAAGTCAGCGCTGGTGTCTCCTGGGAAGGAGATGCGAGCCCGCGCTCACAGATCCATGGCTGCAGCCGCCAGGGGTGAGTAAACCCAACGGTCCACGGCCATGGACGCTACAGTATCCCCCCTCTTACGTCCCCTCTTCTTGGGGCCAGAGCGAGAAAGAAACTTCTTAATGAGAGCAGGGGCTCTGAGGTTTTCTTCCGGCACCCCAGGACCTCTCCTTAGGACCAAACCCTCTCCAGTCCACCAAATAGAAAGTCTGTCCTCCTAACCTTTTGCAGTCCAGGATCTCCCTCACCTCAAACTCATCGGATGAACCACTGGGAGCAACTGCAGGACTGGGAGTCTTTATGTAGCGGTTCAGGACCACTGGTTTCAGGAAGGACACATGAAAGGAGTTGGGGATTCTGAGTGTAGGAGGCAGCCGAAGCTTGAAAGAGACAGGGATTATCTGTTGTCGTATCTCAAAAGGTCAGAGGAACCTGGGAGCAAACTTGTATGAAGGCACCTTTAAACGAATATTCCGTGAGGACAGCCAGACTTTGGTACCTGGAAGATACTGAGGTGGATCTCTTCTTTTTACATCAGTTATTCGCTTCATGCGATCCACTGCTAGCAAAATAGAGGACGGGGTCTGTAGCCAGATTTGCAGAAAGTCCCCAAATGCAGAGTCAGCAGTGGGTACTTGAGATGTAGCCAGCACAGGAAGAGGGACCTAGGATGTTGACTGTATACAATGTAGAAAGGTGTGGAAGTGGTGGACTCACTTGTGTGGTTGTTATACGAGAATGAATTCGGCCCATGGAAGAAGCTGTACCCAGTTATCATGCTGCATGTAGATGAAGTGGCGGAGATCATTTTCCATGATCTGGTTAATACTCTCGACTTGCCCATTGGACTGGGGGTGATAGGATGAGGAAAAGTCCAATCTCACATCCGGGAGTTTACAGAGTGCTCTCCAGAATTTTGAGATAAATTGAACCCCCCGATCAGACACGATGTAAAGGGGCAAGCCATGCAAGCAGAAGATGTGCTGAATGAAGAGACTCGCCAGTCGGGGAGCAGAAAGTAAGCTGGTCAGCGGGATAAAATGTGCCATCTTCGAGAACCGGTCCACCACCACCCAGATAGTGTTGCATCCTGCTGAGGGAGGAAGGTCTGTGACAAAGTCCATTGCAATGTGCTGCCAGGGGACATTAGGTACAGGCAAAGGCTGGAGCAGGCCGGCAGGCTTGGAGTGAGCAACCTTGTTAGTAGCACCCACCGTGTAGGAAGAGACAAAGTCCACAACATCTTTGGGTAGCGTGGGCCACCAGAAATGATGAGTAATCAGATCTTGGGCTTTATGAACACCAGCGTGCCCAGCCAGTTTAGAGCTGTGTCCCCAGCATAGAATTATTCTCCTGTCTGCCAACCGAACAAAAGTCCTCCCCGGAGGGATGTCTCTAACCTGCAAAGGATTGGCAGCGACAAGGCATGACGGGTCTCAAATGACCTGGACAGGGCATCGGCCCTCACATTCTTTTCAGCGGGATGGTAGTGGAGCACAAATTGGAAACGGGTAAAGAACATTGACCACCTGGCTTGATGGGGGTTTAGTCATTGGGCCGACTGGAAATAGGGGAGGTTCTTGTGGTCGGTGTAGATCAGGATGGGGTGGGTTGCGCCCTGTAGCAGATGTTTCCACTCCTCCAGAGCCAATTTGATGGCCAGTAGCTCCCGATCCCCAATAGAGTTGTTGCCCTCTGCAGAGGAAATAAGTCTCGAGTAACAGCCACATACTACTGCCTTTCCTTTGGAACTCCTCTTGAACAGAAGTGCACCTGCACCAACAGAAGAAGCGTCCACCTCCAATAAGAACTGTCGAGACACGTCAGAATGTTGGAGGATCGAGACTGAAGTGAAGGCATTCTTGAGGCTATTAATTGCAGATTTTGCCTCTGGAGTCCACACCTTGGCGTTCACACCCTTCTTGGTAAGAGTAGAGATGGGAGCCATTAGTGATGAGAAGTTTGGGATAAACTGCCGGTAGAAGTTGGTGAATCCCAAAAAACGCTGTATGGACCTGAGGCCTTGAGGACGCGGCCATTCCAGAACGAACTTTACTTTCTCAGGATCCATCTTGAGACCTTGATCCGAGAAGATGTAGCCCAGGAAGGGCAGAGAATTATTTTCAAAGATGCACTTCTCCAGCTTGGCATATGGACGATTCTCCCTTAATCGCAGTAGAACTTGACGGACATGCCTCCGATGAGTCGTCGGATCTGGGGAGAAAATAAAAATATTATTCGAGATAGACTACAACACAGACATAGAGAAGATCTCGGAAGATATCATTGACGAATTCCTGGAAGTACGCGAAAGCGTTACACAGTCCAAAGGGCATTAACAGTTATTCATAGTGCCCGTCTCGGTTGTTGAACGCCGTCTTCCACTCGTCATCTTGACGGATTCGGATCAAACTATAAGCCCCATTGTAAAGGATCTGCCAGGCACTGCGGGGTTAACTCCCAGAACTAATCAGTCAGCACCTGAGAATACATCCCTGAGACTGACTCCTGCTTCCACCATTCAGGCTGGCAGGCTTAGGAGTGGGAGAGCCTATCGTAACCTGGCCAGACTCAGCTAGCTCCCGCCCTCGGTCTATTTAAGCCTGCACTTCCTGTCCCTCGGTGCTTGTTATTGCTTTGGTTTCCTTCCTTGTGGTTCCTGGCCCAGCTACAGCTCCTGCTATTTTTGATCCTGCTCCATACCGACCCTGGCTTACCGACTACTCTTCTGCTTTTCGTTTTGTACCTCGCACACTCCTGGCTTGACTCGGCTCGTTCACCACTCTGGTTGCTCACGGTGTTGCCGTGGGCAACGGCCCCTTTTCCTTGCTTGTGTTCCTTGTATGTTTGTCGTGTTTGTCGTGCACTTACTGAGCGCAGGGACCGCCGCCCAGTTGTACCCCGTCGCCTAGGGCGGGTCGTTGCAAGTAGGCAGGGACAGAGTGGCGGGTAGATTAGGGCTCACTTGTCTGTCTCCCTACCCCCTGCCGTTACAAAATAACAAGCCCTTACCTAGTCTACCCCTGGTCCCTGACACCACTATGGATCCCCGTGAGACCCTGGCTCAGCAAATGCAGGGTCTCTCCCTACAGGTCCAGGCCCTGGCTCAGAGGGTCAACCAGCCTGATGCTACCCTGGTAGTTCCCCGCACCGCACCTCTTGAACCCCACCTCAAGTTGCCCGACCGGTTCTCAGGGGACCGGAGGACTTTTCTCTCCTTTCGGGAGAGTTGTAGGCTTTACTTTCGTTTAAAGCCTCATTCCTCAGGTTCTGAGAGCCAGCGGGTGGGTATAATTATGTCCCGGCTCCAGGAAGGGCCCCAAGAGTGGGCCTTCTCCTTGGCTCCTGACGCCCCTGAACTTTCCTCCGTTGATTGTTCCTTTTCTGCTCTCGGACTTATTTATGACGAGACTGACAGGACTGCCTTTGCCGAGAGTCAGCTGGTGACCTTAAGTCAGGGTAAGAGACCTGTTGAGGAGTATTGCTCTGACTTTCGGAAGTGGTGCGTAGCTTCTCGGTGGAATGACCCTGCCTTAAGGTGCCAGTTTAGGTTGGGTCTGTCGAATGCCCTGAAAGACCTGCTAGTTAGCTATCCCTCTTGTGACTCCCTAGACCAGGTTATGGCTTTAGCGATACGACTTGACCGACGTCTCAGGGAACGACAACGTGAACGTTTATGTGTTTTCTCCTCCGACTCCCCCATGATGCCTCCCGAAGCTCCGTTGCTTCGTTCCTCCCCGAAAGATTCAGAGATACCTATGCAACTCGGGGCCTCCGTGTCCCCCCAACAACGTAGAGAATTCCGCAGGAAGAATGGTCTCTGCTTCTACTGTGGGGACGACAAGCATCAAGTGAACAACTGTCCTAAGCGTAAGGTTGCAGCCAGAGAACTTCCGCGTCTAAGTGATCATCGGGGAGGTCACTTGGGCGCACAGGTATTTCCCGTAAATATGAAACGTACTAAGATCTTGCTTCCCTTTCAGGTCTCTTTTGGTGGTAGGTCTGCTACCGGCAGTGCTTTCGTGGATTCAGGGTCCTCTACTAATATCATGTCTGTGGAATTTGCTATGTCCCTTGCTATGCCTCTTATTGATTTGCCTAAACCTGTCCCGGTAGTGGGTATCGACGCCACTCCTCTTGCTAATGGTTATTTTACACAGCATACCCCTGTTTTTGAACTCCTTGTTGGCTCCATGCATTTGGAGCAATGCTCTGTACTGTTGATGCAGGGATTATCGTACGATTTGGTGCTAGGTCTTCCCTGGTTGCAGTTGCATAATCCTACGTTTGACTGGAATACTGGGGAGCTAACCAAATGGGGTAATGAATGTTGTACGTCATGTTTTTCTGTTAATTCTATTTCTCCCCCTAAGGAGGCGAATACGCTACCCGAGTTTGTTCAGGACTTCGCTGATGTTTTCTCTAGGGAGGCCTCCGAAGTGTTACCTCCTCATAGAGAATACGATTGCGCTATCGAATTGGTACCAGGAGCTAAGCTTCCTAAGGGTAGGATATTTAATCTTTCTTGTCCCGAACGTGAAGCTATGAGAGTGTATATCCAGGAATCCCTGGCCAAGGGTTACATTCGTCCCTCTTCTTCTCCGGTAGGTGCTGGCTTCTTCTTCGTGGGGAAGAAGGATGGTGGTCTTAGGCCATGCATTGACTACCGTAGCCTGAATAAGGTCACGGTAAGGAACCAGTATCCCCTTCCTTTGATTCCTGATCTCTTTAATCAGGTTCAGGGGGCCCAATGGTTTTCTAAATTGGATCTACGGGGGGCGTATAACCTTATTCGCATCAAAGAGGGGGATGAGTGGAAGACTGCGTTTAACACGCCCGAAGGCCATTTCGAATACCTCGTCATGCCCTTTGGGTTGTGTAATGCCCCTGCGGTCTTCCAGAATTTCATAAATGAGATTTTGAGAAATTACCTGGGGATTTTTCTGGTAGTGTACCTTGATGACATACTGGTGTTTTCCAAGGACTGGTCCTCCCACGTGGAGCATGTCAGGAAGGTGCTCCAGGTCCTTCGGGAAAATAAACTGTTTGCCAAAACCGAAAAATGTGTGTTTGGGGTACAGGAGATTCCATTTTTGGGTCAAATCCTCACTCCTCATGAATTCCGCATGGACCCCGCCAAGGTTCAGGCTGTGGCGGAATGGGTCCAACCTGCCTCCCTGAAGGCGTTACAGTGTTTTTTGGGATTTGCTAATTATTACAGGAGATTTATTGCTAACTTCTCGGTCATCGCTAAGCCCCTTACGGACCTCACTCGCAAAGGTGCTGATCTCCTCCACTGGCCTCCTGAGGCTGTCCAGGCTTTTGAGGTCCTTAAGAAGTGCTTTGTCTCGGCCCCGGTGCTGGTTCAGCCCAACCAAATGGAGCCATTTATCGTGGAAGTTGACGCATCTGAGGTGGGAGTGGGGGCTGTCTTGTCCCAGGGTACCAGGTCCCTCACCCATCTCCGCCCCTGTGCCTACTTCTCCAGGAAGTTTTCGCCAACTGAAAGTAACTATGATATTGGCAACCGCGAACTCTTAGCCATTAAATGGGCATTTGAAGAGTGGCGCCACTTCCTGGAGGGGGCTAGGCACCAGGTAACGGTCCTTACCGACCACAAGAATCCGGTGTTCCTAGAATCTGCCCGGAGGCTAAACCCGAGACAAGCTCGATGGGCGTTATTTTTTACCAGATTCAATTTTTTTGTTACCTATAGGGCTGGGTCTAAAAATATTAAGGCTGATGCACTGTCGCGTAGCTTCATGGCCAGCCCTCCTTCGGAGGAAGATCCTGCTTGTATTTTGCCTCCAGGTATAATCATTTCCTCGATCGATTCTGATTTAGTCTCTGAAATTGCTGCTGATCAAGGTGCAGCTCCCGGGAACCTTCCTGAGAACAAGCTGTTTGTTCCCCTGCAATTCCGGCTAAGGGTACTTAGGGAAAATCATGACTCCGCACTATCTGGCCATCCAGGCATCCTGGGTACCAAACACCTCATTACCAGAAATTATTGGTGGCCTGGGTTGCCTAAAGACGTTAAGGCCTACGTCGCCGCTTGTGAGGTTTGTGCTAGGTCCAAGACTCCCAGGTCCCGACCAGCGGGCTTACTGCGTTCGTTGCCCATTCCCCAGAGACCTTGGACACATATCTCCATGGATTTTATCACCGATTTGCCTCCATCCCAAGGCAAGTCGGTGGTGTGGGTGGTGGTGGACCGCTTCAGTAAGATGTGCCACTTTGTGCCCCTCAAGAAACTACCCAACGCCAAAACGTTGGCTACCTTGTTTGTCAAACACATCCTGCGTCTCCATGGGGTCCCTGTCAATATTGTTTCGGACAGAGGGGTACAATTTGTTTCATTGTTTTGGAGAGCCTTCTGTATGAAGTTGGGGATTGATCTGTCCTTCTCCTCTGCCTTCCATCCTGAAACCAATGGCCAAACGGAGAGGACTAATCAGTCCCTAGAACAATACTTAAGGTGTTTTGTCTCTGACTGTCAATTTGATTGGGTCTCTTTCATTCCCCTCGCCGAATTTTCCCTTAATAACCGGGTCAGTAACTCGTCTGGGGTCTCTCCTTTTTTTTGTAATTTTGGGTTTAATCCACGGTTCTCCTCCGTTTCACCTGGTAGTTCCAACAATCCTGAGGTAGAGGTCGTTCATCGGGAACTGTGCACAGTCTGGGCCCAGGTTCAGAAAAACCTAGAGGTGTCCCAGAGCGTACAAAAAACTCAGGCTGATAAAAAAACGTTCTGCTAACCCCCTGTTTATGGTCGGGGATCTGGTGTGGTTGTCGTCTAGGAACTTGCGTCTCAAGGTTCCGTCCAAGAAGTTTGCTCCCCGGTTTATTGGGCCGTATAAGGTCATTGAGGTCCTCAATCCTGTCTCCTTCCGGCTGGAGTTACCCCCGTCTTTTCGGATACACGACGTGTTTCATGCCTCCCTCCTCAAACGCTGCTCCCCGTCCTTGGCTCCCTCGAGGAGACCTCCTGTTCCCATCCTCACCCCGGAGGGGGTGGAATTCGAGGTGGCCAGGATTGTGGACAGCAAGATGGTACAAGGCTCCCTCCAGTACCTGGTCCATTGGAGAGGATACGGGCCCGAGGAGAGGACTTGGGTACCCGCCCAGGATGTTCACGCTGGGGTATTGGTCAGGAGGTTCCACCTGCGTTTCCCCAGTAAGCCAGGTCCACTTAGAAAGGGTCCGGTGGCCCCTCATAAAAGGGGGGGTACTGTAAAGGATCTGCCAGGCACTGCGGGGTTAACTCCCAGAACTAATCAGTCAGCACCTGAGAATACATCCCTGAGACTGACTCCTGCTTCCACCATTCAGGCTGGCAGGCTTAGGAGTGGGAGAGCCTATCGTAACCTGGCCAGACTCAGCTAGCTCCCGCCCTCGGTCTATTTAAGCCTGCACTTCCTGTCCCTCGGTGCTTGTTATTGCTTTGGTTTCCTTCCTTGTGGTTCCTGGCCCAGCTACAGCTCCTGCTATTTTTGATCCTGCTCCATACCGACCCTGGCTTACCGACTACTCTTCTGCTTTTCGTTTTGTACCTCGCACACTCCTGGCTTGACTCGGCTCGTTCACCACTCTGGTTGCTCACGGTGTTGCCGTGGGCAACGGCCCCTTTTCCTTGCTTGTTTTCCTTGTATGTTTGTCGTGTTTGTCGTGCACTTACTGAGCGCAGGGACCGCCGCCCAGTTGTACCCCGTCGCCTAGGGCGGGTCGTTGCAAGTAGGCAGGGACAGAGTGGCGGGTAGATTAGGGCTCACTTGTCCGTCTCCCTACCCCCTGCCGTTACACCCATGCAAGTCTAATTTTCAAAAAAATCCTGGCTCCTTGTATACGTTCAAACAGTTCGGACATAAGTGGCAATGGGTATTTGTTCTTGACCGTGATCTGGTTGAGACCACGGTAGTCAATGCAGGATCGAAGAGATCTGTCTTTCTTTTTAACGAAGAAGAACCCGGCCCCCGGCCGGGGAGGAAGATTTTCGTATGAAACCCCTCTCCAAATGCTCCTTGATATAGACTGACATGGATTGAGTCTCTGGCAAGGAGAGAGGATATACCCGTGAGCGGGGAAGAGAGGCATTTGGAATCAGTTCAATGGGGCAGTCGTAAGTCCGATGTGGGGGCAGCGTCTCAGCCTCCCTCTTGCTGAAGACATCCGCAAACTGAGCAAAATGAGGGGGTAATCTTTCCAATGACTGAGGCAGAGGAGGCAGATTGATCTGCAACAGACAGCGATCGAGACATTTGGAACCCCATTGGAGAACCTCTCCGGAATTCCAGTCCAGGACTGGGGCATGTATTCGAAGCCAAGGCAGACCCAGCAGAACAGGATTGACGGCTTTGGGCAAAACAAGAAACTAAAACGGTTCTGAATGAAGGACTCCAACTTGGAGCTTCAGCGGCTTGGTCTCAGATACAGTCGGATCGGGCAGAGGCAGTCCATTCACCGAGGCAATAGCCAAAGATGTCTCCAGAGGAACTGTGGGCAACTGGAGACGATCCACTAGATCCTTTTAGATGAAGTTTGCCGCGGACCCGGAGTCCAGATAGGCAGAAACCCGGTGCGTCTTCTCGCCAGACACTATGGTCACAGGAATGGTCAGCTTGGAATTGAATCTTTTATTTGGTACCGTTCCGTCTAGGGTTGTCTATCCAATCAATCCTAGTCATTGGGGTCTCTCTGGCCTTTGGGGACACGAACGCATAACATGGCCTCCGAGGTCGCAATACAGAAGTCCTGAAGTGCGTCTGCGCTGTTTCTCCTGGGTAGACAATTCGGCCCGGTCCATCTGCATAGGCTCCTCTGGTGGGACGACTGAAGAGGACAGTAGGGATTGCTGGAAAAAAGAAGACAGCCTAGGAAATCCTCTCTCCCAGAGAACCTCTTGGGAACGCTCCCGGATCCTCATGTTAATGCGGGTGACTAGTAGGATGAGATCGTCCAGGGTAGGTGGCAGATCATGAGAGGCCATCTCGTCTTTAATTCCAGAAGACAGTCCCTGCCAGAATGTGGCCACCAAGGCCTCGTTGTTCCAGGTTAGTTCAGCAGCCAGGGTACGAATCTGAATAGCATACTCTTCCACATAGAGATCTCTCTGGTGTAGGGTCAGCAGGGATGCAGCAGCAGAACAAACTCTCCCAGGTTCTTCAAATATCGAACGGAAAGTCTGTAAAAAGCACTGCAAGTCACGGGTCTCTGGTCCCTGATGTTCCCACAGAGGATTTGCCCATGTTAGGGCTTTGCCAGTAAGGAGAGAGATTATGAAGGCAATCCTAGTGGCATCAGAGGAGAAGGCCCTGGCATGTAGTAGTAATAACAAGGAAAAAGGGGAATGGGAGGAAACCTCCAGCTCACCAGCTTCACACTCCTGTATCGCCAGGATCAGACGTGACGGCCCACGGCAGGTAACTGTAGCAAAAAGAAGGAATGATCCAGCGATGTGTGATAAAAGTGGGGGAAACTCTGTTCCCACTTTATTGGAAAAATCAAACCACGAATGATACAACGAAATGAACGAACACCAGGAGGATGACAAGGTGGTGGAATTGGCACGATATAAAGCCTACGCGTTTCAAGCACTTGAAGTGCTCTTACTCATGGCTCTTCCTGGCATGTAGTCTGTAGTGGATCGGGCACGGATTCAGAAATCCCCTGCAGGACCTCGTGTCTCCATCATAGCGAGGAGGTAGCGGCAGGAAGCATAGGGGATCGGCACTTGTACAGACAGGAGGTGCAGCAGGAGGAACAGCAGGAATAGGTGCGGTGACGACTGTGGCTTGAACAACCCGCCGATGTGTAATGGCGTTCACCGAAAGGAGGAGTCGTGACTGAAGGTCTTGCATCTCTGCCAGCATGGCTTATATCGTCAAGGTCTCAGGTTGACCAGCGGGGTCCATCGCCTGAGCATACTGTCACGGGCTGTGGGTATGTGGACCCACTAGGCCGCACCGCCGTAGCGGGGAGGCAGCTGGCCAAGCAACAGAGCACCCAATTAATACAGTCCCACTCTAGGGTACCTGAATAGTCCAGACAGTGGACGAGGCTTTAGCACGGATGGAGGTGGGTGCAGCAGGTTACGCCAGATGAGGCGGATGACACTGGACGTGGCAGATCACACTGGACGTGGCAGAAGAAACTGGACGTGGCAGATGACAGCAGGTGGAGTAGCACACGACTCCAACACCAACAGGCTCAGGAACAAGAACACAGCACGGGTGTAAAGGGTTTGCCTGACACAGGTTCTGTGTCGATGCCTGGGGTTAATCAGCCTTCATCAGCTCCAAGGTCTGCTAGAGTGACGCGATCTGTTACCACTAAGGCTTGCAGGCTGAGGAGAGGGAGAACCTATCACAGCCTGGCCTGACGGTTCTAGCTCCCGCCCTTGGTCTATTTATACCCTTACTTGCAGCATGTTCCTTGCCTGTGATTCTCTTGTTTCCTGGCTCTGCTATTCCTGCTATTTTCCTGATTGACCGCTGTAACTTTTTGACCCTGGCTTGCCTGACTATTCTCCTGTTTTGCTACTACGTACTCTCCTGGTTTGATTTGGCTTGTTCACCAATGCCTGTTGCTCGCGGTTTTCCGTGGGCAACTGCCCTTACTCCCCGTTGCTTCTGTGTGCCCTTGTCTTGTGTTGTCTGTCTTTGCACTTACTGAGCGTAGGGACCGTCGCCCAGTTGTACGCCGTCATTTAGGACGGGCCGTGCAAGTAGGCAGGGACTGCATTGCGGGTAGATTAGGGCTCACCTGTCGTCTCCCCACCCCGTACCATTACAATGGGATACAGGAAACAGGGCACGGGTAACAACGGGAATAGGATAACACTAAGGGACCATTTGCAAGACTGACAAGGGAATACTAGCAACGCTCAGGCAATGAGCAAAGGGGCAGGGCCCTTCTTATAGTCCAGGGAATCATAGGCTAATTGATGATTCCCATGTGCGCGCGCAGGCCCTTTACGGCCGGGCACGAGCGTGCGCGCACTCCCTACGGGACACAGTGGACCGGAGTGGAAGTGAGCGCTGGCGTCTCCTGCGAAGGAGATGCGAGCCAGCGCTCACAGATCCATAGCTGCGGCTGCTGGGGGGTAAACCCGACGGTCCACGGCCATGGACGCTACAGCGGCCTAGCTGCAGTACTGCTCCTATTCAAGTAAATAAAAGCACGGCCTGCATGCAAAGTACGGAGCCAACTGCTTCTGGCTCCATACACTGCATAATGTGCCAGAACATCCGGTGCCCGCAACCCACTGGAGCAGCTGATCGGTGCAGAGTTCGGGTGCCGCACCCGCACCGATGATATACTGATGACCTATCTGGTGGATAGGTCATCAGTTATCTGGTAGTGGACAATCCCTTTAAATATGTAAATCACACTATCAACAACAAGAGGAAAATTAAGGTGGAACAAAGAAAAACATACGGTCAAGGATAGGCGTACACTCCGTTTTCAGTCAGGAACAAGTGTACATTACTACTATACAAGCAACAATATAAACAATAAGGCCATGTTCAGAAGTGCCGAAATTTTTCCGCTGCAAATGTTGCTGCAAATTCGTGGCAATTATGCAACAAATCTGCAGCAACATTTGCATGTTTTACAGGTAAGTCAGATGTTGCGGATATCACAGCGGATTTTTACTGCAGATTTCACCCTTTTTAAAATCTGCAGGGACGATCCGCTGCTTCTCCACAACAGACACGTGCACGCTGCGGTGTGAAAATTCTTCTAGGCAGCCCAAATTCCGCACTGTTATTTTTCACAACATCTGAACAAAGTTACCTAAAAATGTATAGAAACCAATGGAAAAAAGGGCTGGGGCAGATTTCCACTGTCCGCAGCAGAATTCAAAAGCAATTCCGCAACGTCTGAACATGCCCTAATACTGCCTGTAACATCAATGGCCGCGGACAGTCGGGATTACTCACCCCTCGACTGCCGCAGCCATGGTCTTGTGAGCGCTGGCTCGCATCTCCTCACCAGGAGACGCCAGTGCTCACTTCCGCTCCACTCTGTTGTGTCCCGTAGGGTGCGTGTGCCCGGCCTTGAAGGACCTGTGCGCACATAGATAAAACATCAGTATTTAGCCCATGATCACCCTGGACTATGAGAAGGGCTCTGCCCTTTTACTCCTTGCCTGAGCGTTGTTTGTATTCCATTGTTAGTCTTGCAAATGGTCACTTAGTCGTATCCTGTTCCCAGTGTACCCGTGCCATGCTACCTGTATCCCGTGCTGTATTTGTTCCTGTGTCCTTTATACTGTTAGTCGTGTTGTGCCATCTACCACTTCAGTTGTGTTACACCACGTGTGGTGTCATCTGCCACGCTTTGCATCATCTGCCGTCAAGATCCCATCTGTGCCTAAGCTACTGCCATTGTCTGGACTATTACAGGTACACTTATGCTGGACTTTGGATATACTTGGTACACTGTTGTTTGGCCAGCTACTATCCCGCTATGGCGGTGCGGCCTAGTGGGTGCACATACCCACAGATCGTGACAGTACGCTCAGGCCATGGATCCTGCTGGTCAACCCAAGATCGCAACGACGTGACAAGCCATTCTGACGGAGATGCTTGACCTTCGGTCACGACAGGACCAACCCCTCCAGGCGGTGAACATTATTGCGCATTGGATGTATACGCAAGCTGCAACCTTCCCGGCACCTGCTCTTATTGCTCCTGCTGCTCCTCCTAATACACCTCCTAGCAGTAGAGATTCGCTATGCTCTCTGCCACTGCCCCCCCCCCCCCAGTTACGACAGAGACGCGAGGACCTGCAGGGGATTTCTGAATCAGTGTCAGATTCACTTCACTCTACATGCCAGTGCATTTCCTTCTGATGGCGCAAGTGTCTCATTTATAGTTTCTCTCCTTACTGACAAGGCCCTGGCATGGGCGAACCCCATCTGGGAACGACAGGGGCCAGAGACCCGTAACTACGGTGTTTCCTATGGACTTTCCGCACTGTATTTGAGGAACCTGGGTGAGTCTCTTCAGCGGCTGCATCCCAGCTGACCCTTCGCCAAAGAGACACCTCCGTGGGCGAGTACGTCATTTAGTTCCGTACCCTGGTGGCAGAGCTGATCTGGAACAACGAAGCCTTAATGGCTACATTCCAGCAAGGTCTTTCCTCCGATATCAAAGACGAGCTTGCTGCTCGAGATCTACCCTCTACCCTAGATGACCTCATCCTGCTAGCCACCCGGATTGACATGAGGATCCAGGAACGGTCTCAAGAGAATCACAAGGTCAGGAGATTGCTCAGGCTGGCTCCTACATTCCAGCAACCCCTGCTGCCCTCATCAGCTGTTCAACCAGAGGAGTCTATGTAAATAGACCATCTCAAGTTGTCTGTGTAGGAGAAACAGCGCAGACGCACTTAGGGACTCTGTCTGTATTGCGGCCTCGGAGGCCATATTGTGCATCTGTGTCCCCAAAAGCCTAAAAAGCCCCAGAGCCTAGGATTGGTTGGAGAGGCAACCGTAGAAGGAAAAGGACTAAATAAGAAACTCTCTCACAAATTGTCCATTCCCGTGACCATCGTGGACCTACCTGGACTCCAGGTCCTCGGCAAACTTCATCCAATAGGACTTAGTGGATTAGCTCCAGTTGCAGACGGTTCCCTTGGAGACACCCCTGGTTGTTGCCTCGGTGAATGGACTTCCTCTGCCTGATCCCATAGTGTCCGAGACCAAGCCACTGAAGCTCCAAGTGGGAGCACTTTATACTGAGCAGACTACCTTTCTTATTCTGCCCAAAGCCATCAATCCCGTGTTGCTGGGCCTGCCCTGGCTACGCCTTCATGCTCCGGCCCTGGACTGGAAGTCTGGAGAGGTTCTCCAATGGGACTCCAAATGTCTCCACCGCTGCCTGCTACAGGTTCGTCCTGTTCTGCCTCCTATGTCTCAGTCGTTGACAGGACTACCTACTCATTTTGCGCAGTTTGCAGACGTCTTTGGCAAGAAGGAGGGTGAGATGCTTCCCCCACACCGGGAGTACGACTGCTTGATTGAACTGGTTCCTGATGCCTCACCTCCCCGTGGTCGTGTATACCCCCTCTCCTTGCCAGAGACTCTGTCGATGTCAGCCTATATCAAAGAGAATCGGAGAGGGGTTTCATACAAAAATCCTCCTCTCCGGCTGGTGCCGGGTCCTTCTTTGTAAAGAAAAAAGACGGATCTCTTCGACCCTGCATTAACTACCGTTGCCGCTGATCTCGGAATTCTATGATTGCATACGAGGTGCCAAGAGCTTCTCTAAACTAGACTTGCGTGGGGCCTACAACCTAATCCGAATCCGTCAAGGTGACGACTGGAAGACGGTATTTAACACTCAAGACGGGCACTATGAATACCTGGTGATGCCCTTCGGCCTGTATAACGCTCCCGCGGTCTTCCAAGAATTTGTCAATGATATCTTCCGAGATCTCCTCTATGTCTAGATCTATGTAATATATCACCAAGCGATTAGTACAGTGGAGCAGGTCAGAACTCAGAGACAAGAGTCCAAAATCTTTATAAATACAAAATCTAACTCATAAGTCTCAAAGTTCTATGCTGTAACAGACATGTCCGGAGAGTGGACAGCTTCTCTATAAATCCAGTTACTCAAAGGTGACGTCATCTCTGATTGTAGACGTTCTCTTTCCTTTTCTACTTCATCCGGCCCAGACCGCTATGACGAATTCTCCTGGCGGCTGCAGAGTTTGCTGTTCTAACATCTTTTGCCCCTCACTTCTGCAGCTATCCCTAGCATCTATAGCAAAACAAATAAATTCAGATCAAAGACCAGACACCTAAATTAGACTCCCTAAATTTTGCAGACCCCAGAACAAAAGCTCTTTAGCTTCAGGCGCTGCTCGCTGCACACTATGTCCTGAGGACATACAGCATCATGACGTTGTGTGCGCTAACGCACACTATGACCTCATGGTGTTCAGCATTAGGACCCAGAGGGACAGCGCAGTGGTCTAGGGGGCAACTGCCCCCAACGTTCCCACCCCCCAAATTCTGCCCCTGACTTTATTGCATTCTATATTATTGTATCGTCCGTGGCAGAATTAATTTAGTTAAGTGAACTATGCCGTACATCAAGGGTCAGCAACGTATGCCACCGGTGCCGCACTCGTCACGTGGGCATGGTTCGCTGGTACACTTCCCTCTTCCGGTGTAAAAAAGTAAATAAATAAAAAAAAGTCCAAAAAAAAAAAAAAAAGAGTCATTATTTTGCATCAAATATATTTTATAGTCCCTACACTACACATTTAGCGTGAAAAGTGAACAGGATAAAAAAATGAACAAGAAAAACTATGCAGAGAATCGATTTTTCTTATATTCACGCCGTAAAAATAAATTTTTTCTACCTCCAAACTATGGAAAAAAAAAGAAAAGTTCTCCCACATAAAACAAGGCCTCATACGGCCACATCAATGAAAAAATAAAAAAGTTATGGCTGCTGAAATGCAGAGGTAAAAACTGAAAAATGTAGCTGGTCATTAAGGGGTTAAAGCACCCAAAAATTGGACTATGGTGTATATCATGGGGAAATGATAAAAAAAAAAACACTCTAAAATAGTTTTTTACAATTTGTTTTGTAATTTTGCTGCTGTTCTTTTGCCACGTTTTTCTAGTTTAAAGTTCAAGTTTTAAGTCTGAACTTGACCTGAAACTTTTACTTCATGTTCAGTTTTGACACATTATTTTAAAGCTTTGACACATTATACACTCAACATTGAAATTGCAACACCAAGAAGGGCAAGCCGCAAGGTTATGCAAATCGAGGCAGTAGCAGGTGTCGCTAAAATCTGCAATATGATCACATTTTTAAGCGCCTAGCCCCAATCTGTGGCATGTGGAAAGGGAATAAAAGCCAGATTGAAAGCAAAGTTTTTTAGTCACATGAAACATCAAAAATAAGAACAAGAGGTGTGGGATGAATGTGTGATGTGATTGTCGACGTGCCAGTTATCGCCACTTGTCGCAAACGGAGAGGGACAGAATCCTTGAACCGAGACCTTGGTTTATCACTCCGGCAGATCGCTACGCACCTGCGCCGAGATGTCAGCACTGTT
Source organism: Rhinoderma darwinii (assembly GCF_050947455.1). Lineage (NCBI taxonomy): Eukaryota > Metazoa > Chordata > Amphibia > Anura > Rhinodermatidae > Rhinoderma > Rhinoderma darwinii. The sequence continues at coordinate 220,286,290 of NC_134687.1, forward strand.
AAATGATGCGTGTCCAAGAGGTTGGGAGAACAACAACGGACGGCAAAGACAGCAAGAGGTGCGTGGAGTCAAAACCATTTCTTTGGCGGAATCAATAGCGTACTCGACTGCGCTATTGTTTCCGCAAAAAAATGCAAACCTTACGGAATGGAGACAAACAGAAACCATTTCCAGCTGAAGCATTACCATTGAAATCAATGGTAATGCATACGGAAAGCTATGTATTCCGTTCATGGGTTCCCCTGACGGAAAGGTTTAACGGAACCCATGAACGGAAGCCCGACACAGATGTGAATGAAGCCTAAGGGTATATTCACACGGCTTATTTACGGACGTAATTCGGGCGTTTTACGCCTCGATTTACGTCCAAAAATGCGCCTCGATAGCGTTGGCAAACATCTGCCCATTCATTAGAATGGGTCTTACGATGTTCTGTGCACACGGTCATTTTTTTTACGCCCCGCTGTCAAAAGGCGGGGCGTAAAAAAGACGCCCGCGTCAAAGAAGTGCCTGTCACTTCTTCAAACGTATATGGAGCCGTTTTCCATGGACTCCATGGAAAACCAGCTCCATTTAACGTCCGTAATGGACGCAGCAAAAAGCGCCTCAACATGCCATTACGGCTGAAATTACGGAGCTGTTTTCTCCTGAAAACAGCCCCGTAATTTCAGCCGTTACGGACGCTGCCGTGTGAACATACCCTTACATGTCTATCAATCTTGTGATCTCCACAATTTCAAAACTTTTCCTTCTTGTCGTTGCAATTTTAATGTTGAGGAGTGTAAATACAGTGTGTGTGTATATATATATATATATATATATATATATACACACACACATATACAGTGCATTCAGAAAGTCTTCAGACCCTTTTTACTTTTTTCACATTTTGTTACGTTGAGACCTTGCGCTAAGATAAAAAAAAAAACGTTTCCTATCATTACGCACTCAATACTCCATAATGACAAAGTGAAAACACTCTGTTAGTAATCTCTGCTAATTCATTGAAAAGGAAAAACTAAAATGTTGCATTGACATAAGTGTTCAGACCCTTTACTCAGTACTTCGTTGAAGCACCTTTGTCAGCGATATCAGCCCCCAGTCTTCTTGGGTATGATGCCACAGGATTTGCACACCTTGATTTGGGGATTTAATGCCATTCTTCTCTGCGGATCCTCTCAAGCTCTGTCAGATTGGATGGGGACTTTCGGTGGACAGCTATTTTCAGGTCTCCTCAGAGATGTTATATATAACTGTGCAAAATTAAGAGATCATCCTTTTCCAAAAAGCAAGCCATCACAGCAGTCAACTGATGCAACTGAACCCCCAGGGGGAGCTGCAGACAGTCACACATTGCAGGACATAATCACCACAGGAGACAACCCCTTTAAATGCAAATTAATTGTTCTTTAGCATCACTAAAAAACAGACATTTAGGCCGGATTCACACGGGCGTTGCGCATCTCGAACGTGAAAAACTGCATCCGTGCTCTGCGCTGCGGGACTAGAGTCTATGGAGGGATGCATGAAGCGTGAAAAAAATAGGACGTCCTATATTCGCACTGACCCTTGAAACAATGGCCGTGTGAACGGCCACATTGAATTATATAGGTCCGTGTGAATTAGGCCTTAAAGAGGCTCTGTCACCAGAAGCTGGGCGTTCTGAAGAGAAGTGGATGATACTTCTCGTCAGAAAGCCCAGCTAGTAAAAGAAGTAAACACGTCCCGATGTACGCACATAATACACGCCCAGTTGTACTTTTACTTTTCAACACGCCCAGTTGTACTTTTGCAAGCCTCATTTGCATAAATACACAAATGGTCATAACTTGGCCAAAAATGCTCGTTTTTTAAAAATAAAAACGTTACTGTAATCTACATTGCAGCGCCGATCTGCTACAATAGCAGATAGGGGTTGCAAAATCTGGTGACAGAGCCTCTTTAAGAGAAAAGCATGCAAAAGCCACAACAACTAAATATAAAACGTTATTAGTATTTTGTGTCTACCCGTTGCCATTATTACAGCTTTATTTCCTAACTTCAGTTTTAGAAATTAGGCGCATTTTTCTGATGATCCAAGTAATTCAAAACACATTTAATGATGTTGAGGTCTGGGCTCTGTGGTGGGCAGTTCATTCTCCGGAGAACATTTTTAGCTTCTTAAGTGAGTATATCTTGATCTTTACAGGTTGGGGTCATTGTCTTGCTGAAGAATAATTATTTTTCCCATTCAAAAGTTTTCATAGGGTATTGTAATTGAGCCCTTCCGTATCTTGACCTAATAGTATGTCAAGGGCTTCCGGTGGTTGTTGCACCTTGAGGCCCCACGCACACAAACTTATTTTTTTCCTCCCGTAAATACTGGTGTAAATACGGGTCCGTTGTCACCAGTATTCCACCCGTATTTACGGACCCATTTTCCCTGCACTAATCGGCAGCCCCTTCTCCCTATCAGTGCTGGATAGAGAAGGGGCAGCCCTTTCGGGCAGAATTTCCACAGCGATTGAAAGTAAAAGAAGTTCATACGTACCCCGGCAGTTGTCTTGGTGACGCATCCCTCTTTTGACATCCAGTTCGACCTCCCTGGATGACGCAGCAGTCCATGTGACCGCTGCAGCGGTCATATGGGATGAAACGTCATCCCGGGATGCCGGACTGGAGGAAGAAGCAGGGAGTTCTTGGTAGTCACTGTCCCGGGTGCTGAAAGAGTTACTGCCGATCAGTTAACTCTTTCAGCACCCTGGACAGTGACTATTCCCTGACGTCACCTAGCAATGCTCCTGTAATTACGGGTGCACACACGTAAAAGCCCGTAATTATGGGAGCCCCATAGACTTCTATGGGCCTGCCCGAGCCGTATTTACGGACTGAAATAGGACATGTTCCATATTTTTCAACGGCCCGGGCACGTTTCCGTAAGCAAGCGGGAAGGTACCCGTGGCCAATAGAAGTCTATGGGCCCGTAATTACGGGCGTTTTTACGTTCGTGTTAATGGGGCCTGATAAAGTATTTGTTCAAGGTAATCGCGCAAGGTAATCACGCAAGCAATGCCAATATACCCACGCGATCACCGGCGGGGGGATGGCTAGAAGCACTGAAATTCTTCTAGGAGGTGAATACAGTCCAATATCTGCCATTCTATGGGCATTTTTTTGTCAAGCAAAAAAAAAAAAATCAACAGGAATTTTGAGACAGATTTTAAATTTTCCGGTGTATTTGCCATTTTTTTTTCATGTGTTTTTTCACGTTTTCTTTTTTGCCATTGAATATAATGCAAAAACCATGGGCAAAAATGAACATTGAATATTTTTTTCTGTATTACATTGATTTCAATGGGATGTCAGAGGTGGAAACCGCTCAAAAAAAAAAAAGACTCTGCCTCCTATTGAAATCAATAGGGGGCGATGTGAGGCGTCAAAATCAGCGCCAAAAAATGCTGTGTGAACTACCCCTATATTGCCAGCAAAGTGTTATCAATTTTACTATGGTTTTGTTTTCTTTCTTTTATTATCTTATATTTTATTAATTTTGTTTAATGCCATTTAATGCATATTTTTACATATATCTGTAAAAATGTTTACAAGTGTATACTCTAACATACCCACAGTTTTGTACATTGCAAGGCATGTCTTTTTGGAATATATTTTAACTGGTTCCTGACCGCTGGCTGTGTTTTTATGGCCGGCGGTCAGGGTCCTTAAAACTCGAGCCATTGACTTTTTACGGCTCAGGTTTTAACTTGCTGCCCGAGCGATCGGGCAGCTGAATGTCGGGTCTCCGGCTGTCAGTGACTGCCGGGGACCCTGAGGAGAGGATAGAAGCAGCTTTCGCTGCTTCTGTCTTCTCTGATCACTTGTACACAGCGCTCAATGAACGCTGTGTATAGGAATAGAGGCAGTGGCTGCGCCACTGTCTCTATTCCTCCCGGTGATCATGTGACTGGTCACATGATCGCCAGGTGCCATTACGGACAGACTGCTGCTGGTTCTTACTAGACCCAGCACCGCCCTATTAGTGACAATCGTCACCATGAGAGGGCTGATTTCCCTGTAACTGGGGCTGCTGTGCAGCTCCATTTACACTGGAAAAGCATGGTGTAAAAGAAAGAAAAAAAAAATATAAAGTTCCCCAAAGGTCTTTTTTGACCTTTGAGGGACAGACTATAGTAATAAAAAAATAGTAAAGTAAAGTGCAAAAAAAAAATTAAGAATAAATACACATAAAATACCCACGCCAAAAAAAAAAACGCTCCCCCCGCCAATCATTGTTGTAATGCTAGCGCTGACCCAATTACCCTAATATAGACATGTAATATATTAAAATTTACGGTAAACAATGACGATTACAAATAAAAAGTCTAATTTAGGGTAAAACTATGTTATTACCAAAATAAATAGCTGAAACGTAAAAAAGCTTATTTTTTTACTATTATTTTCAAACTTAATGAATAAAAATTCTAAAATAGCAAAAAGGATGTGTATAAAAACGATAAAAAAAAGAAACCTGCATTGTCTACGGCAAAAACGTCGCAAAAATCACGTCGTTAGTCCAACAAATAAAAAAGTTATAGCCATTTAACGAACACGTGCTAAAAAGGGCTAAACGGTGTCTGGTCCTGAAGGCTCAAAATAGCCCGGTCCTGAACTGGTTAAAGGTTTTTGAGTGAGATATATAAAGACTGGCATTTCACATGCCATTCTCAATATAAAGATTGCTGGAGAAGGATACATCTAATTTATTAAGAGGCGCACATCTCTTAATAAATTAGGTGCATCTCTGTCTGTCCGTTCTGGGTAAGTATGATTTTTTTGGTTTTCCGTAGTTGCCATTTTTGCGGCGTAATTGCTGCGAAGACGCCACAAAAGTCGCAACACTTGGCTTTCTGTTGCGGGTTTTGCATCCCCATTGAATTCAATGGGGAAAAACCGCAACGGGAAATCTACAAAAAGGCAGCATAAATTGACATGCTGTTGAATGAAATTCTGCATCGCAGGTCAATTTATTAATGTTTACACTGCGCTTTTTTCCCCCAGCATGGGCATGAGATTTTCTGAATCTTATCCACTTTGCTGCTACTGTAAATGCTGCAGAATTTCCACACAGAATTCCGTTGCGGAATTCAGCAGTGTTTACGCAATGTGGGAACCCGGCCTTAGATTTCCTTCTTGCTTTCTTCAGAATTTTATGGTGAATTCTAAGGCCTTATTCAGACGAACGTTGTATATGTCTATGTGTTGTCCGTTATAAAAAGCCGGACAGCACACGGACCTATGCAATTCAATAGGGCTAATAAGACATCTGGGATTTTTCATGCAGCCTGTTTCCGTTGTGTGAAACTTACTGCATGTCTTATTTTGGTCCGCATTTGCGGACCACACCGCCCATTGAAGTCTATCGGTGCGTGAAAATCTTTGACAGCACACAGACGTCATCCGTGTGCTGTCTGTGTTTCACGCAGCTGTTGCTAAAGAGATGTTGAAAAAAAAAAATGTACACCATTACTGACATTAAAGGGAATGTGACGCTAGAAAATGTTTTTTTTTTTTTAGTTAAACAATTAGTGTATAGGTGATTAAACATTGTTCTAATTTTTTTAATTTTTTTCACGAGTCAGGAAATATTATAAATTAGATTCTAATTTATAATATTTCCCAGTGCTGGTCACTAGATGGAGCAAATCCCAAAACTGCAGGCATTGCATGTGGTAAAGCAACCACATTGCTTTATGCTGCAAAATTTGAGAAAACTCACTCACTCTAGTGAGCTCTCAGAATCCCCCCCTCCTTTACCCTGACTAGTGCCGGGAGAAACGAGGGGATTGAACGGTCAAACCTCCTACACTGTGTGTCGCCATTTTTTGAGCTAACACACAGTGTAGTAGGTTTACATACACTAGTAAACACACAGTAAAACACTTACATACACAGAAATAACTTACCTGCTCCAGTCGCCGCCGCTCCCTCTGGTCCGTCCGCTCCGTCTGCTACCGCCGCTCCAAGTGCACAAGTCCGGAAGCCGCGACCGGAAGTAGTAATCTTACTGTCCGGCCGCGACCTCCGGTCTACAGGAAAATGGCGCTGGACGGCGCACAGTTAAACTTGGACTGTGTGGGAGCGGCGCATGCGCCGTTCCCACACAGACGGCGTACAGCATAGTGGATGGAACGGGCCCCGTTCGCATTTACTATGGGACTGTAGCTCCCGTATTCCATGTCTGTATGTGTCGTTAATCGACACATACAGAAATGGAAAAAAAATGGCAGCCCCCATAGGGAAGAAAGAGTTCAAAAATAAAAAAAAGTAAAAACACAAACACACAAATAAATATAAAAGTTTTTAATAAAACACTAAAATCAAACTGATGTAAAAAAAAAAATTTTCGTGACACTGTTCCTTTAAAAACTGATGGCACACGGAGCTCAAATGCATTAAATAGGGTCCGTACTTTAAAAACGGAAACGGACACGCTCGTCTGAATCAGGCCTAAGGGTAAGCTCACACTGAGGTTTTTGTCAGGCTGGAAAAAAAAACTGGGGCGTTTTTTGGCACTCATTCCGATGTGGTTTCCACATCAAAATCAATCTGTGCTATCATATATAGCATCAGTGCGCAGAGCGTGACAGAGCGTGGTCTTGTTTACTGATGCTTAATGTTTTCTGGAATTTACCTGTATTACAGTGCATCAATGTAACTAATACATGAGATTCTTTATGTTTGGATTCGTAAGAAAAATTTTACAAAAGTTCAATAAAAATGTATTGATAAAAAATAAAAAAAATCTGCAGCAAAAAAACTCTGTGTGAACTGGGACTAAATCTTGGGTACTGCCATAATTCGACCTACTAATTTTTTTTTTTAAATCAAACAACTGTTTATTAGATTTTGACAACACACGATAAACATTTGGTACATACAAAACAAAATTTTCTCTTTTAGTATAATATACGAAATGTTAAATACTTTTGTGTCAAAAAAGACAAAAGTATAATAGGTATGATACCTTTATTGGCTAACCATAAAAGTTCTATATGCAAGCTTTCAGAGCGCAAAGGCTCCTTCTTCAGGCAGTTTACAAATGTATAATATACAAAATGCAGGCATAGCTCACCTAGACCTCCATCATAGTACTTTTATACCATATCCCTCCCTCGTTTCTTTCCACCCAATCTCATCAGAGAATTTTTCAAACCTCTATCTGCCCCCTCATCTCGCACTCCCTACCCTATGGTGATAGACTTCTATATTTTCCAGTTGTAGGCCATCCATTGCAACTTAGAGTGAACCCCTGTCCCTTCCCCTCCAAACCAACCATCCCCTACCCCCCGCAGTACCCCCTTCTTTCGAATGCACTTCCGGTTAACTATCTCAAAACTTTATACATTCAGAACAAAAGCCCTTGCGGAACTACCTTGAGGAGTCTCCTACTGACTTGCCGTTCCATAACTGTGTAACCATTTACCCCATTGTTTATCATATTTGTGTATTGCCCCACGTTTCATATATATCCATTGTTCCAAAGATACCGTATGGTTAACATAACTCACTAGCTCAGACATTCCCGGGGGATCCGCTTGCAACCAGTATTTTGCGATCAGCTTCCTTGCATGGTATAATAACTTTTTAATAGACAGTAATTCAGCTCTATCTTCTCCCTCCCCCCATACATCCCAGAAGAAATATCTTAGGGTCCATCGGGAAATCTCTACCATACACTCTCGTTACCATTCCTCTAACCTCCCCCCAATATCCGTTTAGAATTGGACAACTGCAGAACATGTGCTTCAAGTCTGCTCTATCTGACGAACATCTTGGGCACTCCATCGTTGGTCTAAGCCTCATTTGCCATAACACCTTGGGCGTCCTATACACCCTATGCAGGAGAAATAATTGTGACCTCCTATGTGCTACACTAATGGAGAGTATTTTTGGCGATTAAAGTATCTCCTCCCATTCATCATCCGTCAAAGTCCCCACATCCCCTTCCCATTTGCTTTTGATCTCCACCAGAGGATCACCCAGGAATTTGGACAGCAACATACCGTACAGCAAAGATATAAGCCCTTTTGTGTCTCTCGCCCCCAATACCTGCTTCACGACCCCCATATTGGAGCATCTCAAATCCACAGATCTAGCTTGGGCTTGTGCAGCATGACGCAATTGAAGGTACTGGTAGAACAGCCTATGCGGGAGTTCAAACTCCTCCTGCAATTGAGAGAACAACTTGAGAATTCCTCCTTCGTACAGTTGGCATACTAATCTGATCCCTTTTTGTTCCCACTCCTGAAATCCTTCCAAGGTATTAAATTCCCATAAGTATGGGTTGTCCCAAATTGGCATGTAATTTGAGCACCCCGAAACTCCCAATAATTTCTTGCACCTTATGTTTCAATAACAAGGTCGGTTTTCCCCTCGCCTCCCTCCTCAATTTATGGGACTCCATTGCTTCCAACATATCAGTGCGCTGGCCTAAATAAAACAACAATTTCCCACTAGAATCCGACTCGTCCCTATCCTTCCATCCCTTAACCCCTTCCCGCCATTTCACGTACAGTTACGTCATGGGAGATGGCCTTTTCCCGCATCTCCACGTAACTGTACGTGAAGGAGATGAAGCTGGCTCAGGAGCTGAGCCAGCGACATCACCGCCGGGTGACAGCTTTATGTTACAGCTGGCACCCTGAGGTATCGGCCAGGACCGGAGCTAGCCTCCGATCCAACCGATTAACCCCTCACATGCTGCGTTCAATAGAGATCGCAACATGTGAGGAGTTTATAGCCACCGGCGCCCCAGGAACGTGATCGCTGGGTTGCTGGTGGCTGCAAAGGCGATCGGAGGGCTAATACTTACCTCCCGGTCCGCCAGTAACGGAATCCTCCTATGCCCCGTCGTCGGCGGGGCCCAGGGGGCTTCCGGTACCTTCGGCAAGATGGCGCCGCCTCAGCTTCCGGCTCAGGATCTGAGCCGGCGTCATCAGCAGTGGGTGTCCGCTGTATGTTACAGCGGACACCCCGATCTATCGGCAGGAACCGGAGCTAGCTCCGAGTCCTGCCATTAACCCCTTCAATGCAGCGATTCAATGCAATCGCTGCATCAAAGTGGTTTGTATGTAATCGGCAGCCTTGCCATGCGATGGCAAGGCTGGCGACTGCTACTATGGAAACAGGATGCCTAACAATGGCTTCCTATCTGCCATTACATTAGCCGATTAGGCCCCGCCCGGTGGCGGAGCCTGATCGGCTTGCTGTTAGTGAACAACTGACAGTTCTAATACATTGCACTACATAGGTAGTGCAATGTATTAGAACATCAAAAAAACAGTTGGACCTTCAAGTCCCCTAGTGGGACTAAAGAAAAGTGTAAAACAAAGTGTAAAAAAAAGTAAAAATAAAAGTTGTAAAAAATACAATAAAAGTTTCAAATAATAACACAAAACACAATCGCCCTTTTTCCCTTATCAAGTCATTTATTATTGAAAAAAATAATAAAGCCATACATATTTGGTATCGCTGCGACCGTAACGACCTTAACTATAAAAATATTATGTTATTTATTCCGCACAGTGAACGCCGTAAAAAAAATAACTAAAAAATACTGACATAATTGCTATTTTTTGGTCAGTTTGTCTTCCAAAAATTGAAATAAAAAGTGATCAATAAGTCGCATGTAACTAAAAATGGTACCTATAAAAACTATAACTCGTCTCGCTAAAAACAAGCCCTCATACAGCTCTGTCAATGAAAAATTTAAAACCGTTATGGCAAGGACCCTGCTCTAGCATCATCGTACCGACCAATCTCGTTAATTAATTTGGACCTGAAGTTGATGTCTAAAATAATGGCAGATAGACTAGCCTTCATTCTCCCCAGATTAATTTCCCGTAGCCAGGTGGGCTTCGTCAAGGGCCGCTCAGCAGTGTCAAACATACGGAAGATTCTGAGTGTTCTAGACGACGTAAATCTTAATACTTCTGCTCATCCATCTCCAGCGATCCTTACCGTGGATGCCGAAAAAGCTTTTGATATGGTGGACTGGGGATGGTTGGGTAGGACTTTAGATTCCATGCATATAGTGGGCCCTTTTCGCACATACTTGTCCGCACTTTACACAGAACCGTCAGCACGGGTATACACTCCTGGTTTCCTGTCACCCCCTATTCCTCTATTTAAGGGCACCAGACAAGGTTGCCCGCTTTCCCCTCTTCTTTTTAACATTGCCCTTGAACCTTTTATTAGGACATTGGAGGCTGATGGGGATATTCATGGTATAGCGGTAGGCTCGACAGTAGTTAAGGTGTCATATTTTGCAGATGATGTATTGGTCTTTTTATCAGACCCGCTTAGGGATCTTCCTCGGGTTTTTGACCTGCTGAGGGCTTTCGAGGCCTCCTCCGGGTTTAAGGTGAATGTGGCGAAGTGTGAACTCCTAGATTTGTCTCGTACACGAACCTCATCTAACTGGTCCACTCTAAACATCCCGGTGACCATTGCCAAAAGTTCAATCAAATATCTGGGAATCCATATAGGCCGTACCCCAGACTCTATATATACTCTCAACTACCCTCCCCTGTTGTCTAAATTGGTTAATGAATTAACGAGGTGGCGCAGCTTGCCATTATCTTTTATGGGAAAATGTCATTTACTTAAGATGATAAGCTTTCCCAGATTGCTGTACCCGATGCAGACTGTACCCCTTCTCCTTAGACACACTGATATTTTGAAACTTAATGCAGCCTTTACTTCCTTTATTTGGTCTTAAAAACGACCAAGGATAGCGCTGAGGAAGCTTATGTTACCCAAAGACCAGGGGGGCCTTAATTTCCCAGACCTCCATAGGTACAATTTAGCATGCCTGGCTCGTCACGGGATAGACTGGTTGCAGCAATCTAACTTCTATTCCAACTATTCCCTAGAGGCAGGAGTGGTGTACCCGCAGCAGTTGTCATCATTACTGCATACTGCTTTTGGTATGCTTCCTGACAATGTGAGACGACGCATATTATTACGAGATACTATAATGGCATGGAAGTCCCTTAGGTCTTCATTTGGGCTACCTCAGCGTCTATCCCCACACATGAATCTATGGGGACACCCGGGTTTCTCGCAGGGGAGAGAAAACTCAGATTTTCGGCATTGGCGTGCTTTGGGAATCACAGCACTTAGGCACATTCTACACCCTTCTGAAAATCGTGTAAGGAGCTTTCAGGAATTGGTAGATACTTTTAATGTCCCTTTGCATCATCATTTAGCTTACTGTCAGCTACGCTCTTTTATACGCTCCCTAAGTCGAGATGTGACACAGGCGTGTTTGGAAAACCCCATTGATTCTATGATTGGTTCTCCTCCAGCTAAAACCTCCTTATCACTTCTGTATAAAACATTTCGGGACCAACAGGGGAGGTCTACGGCAGCACTTCTGTTTAAAGCATGGAACAGAGAGTTCCCGGTCTCAGAATTATCTCAACAAATTTTGGAAGGGTGGTTAAAAGTGAGAAAAGCGGTAGTAAATGAGCTATGGCGTGAGACACATTTTAAGTTTATACATCGCGCTATCTATTGTTTCAATATTCCCCCACATCCAAATGCGCCAGATAGATTGGAGGCTTGCCCAAGATGTGCCACTCCCAAAACCGATCTTCTGCATGGAATATGGAAGTGTCCCAAACTCGTTCCGTATTGGTACCACAAGCCCTTCATGTATTTTTGCTGATTGCTAAAAGATGCTTATTGGCACAATGGCTTACGCCCCTTATACCTCCACTTACAGATCTAATGTACCAGATGAAGAAGGGTATACATATGGATAAGTTAGATATAGAGCGTACACCGGAAGCTAAAGCTTCCAAATTTTTCCAGAAATGGAAGACCTTTATCTGCAAGCATTATCAACAAAGCGAGATTGTGGAATTGATGGCACCATTTCATTACACGTCCTGGTATTTGACAAGAGCGGTTGTGGGGACGTTAGGTAACTTGGTGCCTCAGTGAAGGTCTATTGCAAGGAGGGGGGGTACACGAAGCTTGACCATGTAGATATCTATGATTATTAGATCTGATGTCCAAATTTCGAATATTGGTTTCTATTGAAGATTAATTGAAAACTGATGGGCCCCTGAGCTATGGTGGGGGGGGGGGGTTACGTTTGATTGTTTAGTTACTTTGGTCTAATGTTATTTGTAACAACAAGTACCTCAATGCACATCGGTGATACTGTGAATGTTGTAGAATATTGTATTCTCTGCCATATCTTATGCAATATGTTGCTGTTATTGTACATCTCCTTTTCTCATGGATAAATTTTGATATATAATATTTGATTTTCATTTTTGTAATAATGTTATAAAACTCAATAAAATTTGTTTACAAAAAAAAAAAACGTTATGGCTCTCACAACTTGGCGACAGAAAAAATCCATTCTCTTTACAAAAGTTATTTTATTGTGCAAAAAGTTGTAAAACATAAAAAGTGCTATAAATTAGGCATCATCGGAATCGGACTGACCTGCAGAATAAAGGTAACATGTAATTTATAACGCATGGTGAACGCTGTATAAAAAGAACTCAAAAAATATGCCAGAACTGCTGTTTTTTGGTCACCTTGCCTTCCAAAAAAAAAAGGATAACAAGTGATCAAAAAGTCGCATGTACCCCAAAATGGTACCAATAAAAACTACAGCTCGTCACACAAAAAAAAACAGCCCTCATACCACTACGTCTATGAAAAAATAAAATTAGTCAAGGCACCAATAAGCCAGGAAATAAAAATATGCAGTTGTGCCGGCCCGAGGGGAACGTTTCTTCTGTTTCAAGTGGCGAATTATCAAGGCCCCTAAAATTAGGGAACCAGGAAGAGGAGCGCCCAAACATATCTGCTGGAAGTGAGGGCGCCCGTATTATACCAGGACAACACTTTCCCAGAAAAATTCCCCAAACTTCAAAGGTGCGGAGTGCGGAACAAAAGGGGAATAAGTAAAGACCATTTATTAGTGCGACACCAGCCTGTGCAGAAAGGACTGTGTCACAGCATAACACACATCTATGGATTATTTTATTGTTTTTTTTTACCCCACTATACCACCTGACTATGCCCCTTATATACTCTGCCCGCCTTATATGTACCCCCACATTATAAACGGAAACACCAGTAAGACTCCAAACAAAACTACTACAAGCAAAATCCACGCTTCAAAAGCCAAATGGCGCTACCTCCCTTCTGAACCCTACAGTGTGCCCAAACAGCAGTTTACTTCCACATAAATGGCATCGCCATACCCGGGAGAACCCTTTTAACAATTTTTGGGGTGTGTGTCTCCAGTGGCACAAGCTTGGCGCCACATATTGGCATATCTATTGAAAAACCATTTTCACGCTGCAACATCGCGTGCACACCAATTTCTGCCAATCACCTGTGGGGTTAATATGCTCACTACACCCCTAGGTGAATACCTTGAGGGGTGTAGTTTCCAAAATGGGGTCACTTCTGGGGGGATCCACTGTTTTGGTCCCACAGGGACTTTGCAAATACGACATAGCGACCAGAAACCAATCCAGCAAAATCTGTACTCCAAAAGCCAAATGGCGCTCCTTCCCTTCTGAGCCCTACTCTGTGCCTAAACAGCTGTTTATGACCACATATGTGGTATTGCCGTACACAGGAGAAGTTGCTTTACAAGTGTTGGGGTGCTTTTTTTCATTTATTTGTTGAGAATATGAAACATTTTCAGCTAAAACTACGTCTTATTGAAGAAAAAGGATTTTTTTTATTTTCACTGCCCAATTCTAATAAAATCTATGAAACACCTGTGGGGTCAAAATGCTCACTACACCCCTAGATGAATTTCTCAAGGGGTGTAGTTTCGTGAATCGAGTCACTTTTGGGGAGTTTCCACTGTACTGGTACCTTAGGAGCTTTGCAAAAGTGACATGGTGTCAAGAAACCAATCCAGCAAAATCTGTACTCCAAAAGCCAAACGGCACTCCTTCTCTTCTGATCCTTGCCGTATGCCCAAACAGCAGTTTATGACCACAAATGGGGTATTGCCGTACTCCAGAGAAGTTGCTTTACAAATGTTGGGGTTCTTTTATTCCTTTATTTGTTGAGAAAATGAAAAATGTTGAGCTAAAGCTACGTCTTATTGGAAAAAAAGGATTTTTTTTATCTTCACTGCCCAATTCTAATAAAATCTATGAAACCCCTGTGGGTTCAAAATGCTCACTACACCCCTAGATTGATTCTTCAAGGGGTGTAGTTTCCTAAATGGAGTCACTTTTTTGGTGTTTTCACTGTTTTGGTCCCTTAGGGGCTTTGCAAATGCGCCGTGGTCTCCGCAAACCATTCCTGCTAAATTTGAGCTCCAAAAGCCAAGTGGCGCTCTTTCGCTTCTAAGCTCCGCCGTGTGTCCAAACAGCCGTTTATGACCACATGCGGGGTATTGTTTTACTCGGGAGAAATTGCTTTACAAAAGTACTGGTGCATTTTCTCCTTTTAGTCCTTGTGGAAATTAGAAAAAATTAGCTAAACCTACATTTTCTTTGAAAGAATGTAGATTTTCATTTTCACGGCCTACTTCCAATAATTTCTGCAAAAAAACTGCTGGGTCAAAATGCTCACTATACCCCTAGATAATTTCCTCAAGGGGTATAGTTTCCAAAATGGGGTCACTTTTGGGGGATTTCCACTGTTTTGGTGCCGCAAGCGCCTTTCAAACCCGACATGGAGCCTAAAATATTTTCTAATAAAAAGGAGGCCCCAAAATCCTCTAGGTGTTCCTATGTTTCTGAGGCCTGTGCTTCAGTCAATAAGTGCACTAGTGCCACATGTGGGGTATTTCTAAAAACGGCAGAATCTGGGCAATAGATATTGAGTTGCGTTTCTCTGGTAAAACTTTCTGTGTTACAAAAAAAATAGATGAAAATGAATTTCTGCAAAAAAAAAAAAGAAATTTGAACATTTCACATCTACTTTGCCTTAATTCCTGTGAAACATCTAAAGGGTTAAGAAACTTTCTAAATGCTGTTTTGAATACTTTGATGGGTGAAGTTTTTAAAATGGGGTGACTTATCGAGGGTTTCTAATATATAAGGCCCTAAAATCCACTTCACAACTGAACTGGCCCCTGTAAAAATAGCCTTTTGAAATTTTCTTGAAAATGTGAGAAATTGCTGCTAAAGTTCCAAGCCTTGTGATGTCATAGAAAAATAAAAAGGATGTTCAAAAAACGATGCCAATCTAAAGTAGACATATGGGTGATGTTAATTAGCAACAATTTTGTGTGGTATTACTATCTGTCTTACAAGCTGATACATATAAATTTAGAAAAATGCTAATTTTTCGCTAAATTTTGGTGTTTTTCACAATTAAATACTTAATGTATCGAGTAAATTTTGCCAGTAACATAAAGTCCAATGTGTCACGAGAAAACAATCTCAGAATCGCTTGGATAGGTAAAAGCATTCCGAAGTTATTACCACATAAAGTGAAACATGTCAGATTTGAAAAAATTGGCTGTGTCCTGAAGGCCAAAACAGGCTGTGTCTTGAAGGGGTTAAAGTGTTGCAGTTGAGCCGCCAAATAATATATCCAAGCATTTGGTAGAGCCAAGTCTCCCGTTGGTAACTGTAATTTTTTCAATTTGATCCTAGGAATCCTCCTTTTCCATACCAAATCTCTGAACAAGTTATGTATCCTCCTGAACCAGTACTTAGGCAACCACACTGGGGCATTATACACAACATAGAGAACCTGAGGCATAAGAATCTTTTTCTTTTTTTTTTTTTTTTATCGGTCCCAAAAAATTTTATTTATCAAGTTTGCGCGACCTAAAGCCGAAAGCGGCAGCCCAAGCCAAATTTTTGTCTTATCTTTCAGTTTTTCTAACAGTGGTGTAAAGTATCTGCCAGGCACAGCGGGGTTAACGCCCATAGGTAATCAGTCGGCACCTGAGTCTATGTCTCTGAGACTGACTCCAGCTTCCACCACTCAGGCTGGCAGGCTTAGGAGTGGGAGAGCCTATCGCAGCCTGGCCAGACTCAGCTAGCTCCCGCCCTCTGTCTATTTATACCTGCCTTTCCTGTTCCTCCAGTGCTTGTGATTCTTCTTGTGTGGTTTCCTGGCCCAGCTACAGCTCCTGATTATTTGATCCTGCTCCATACTGACCCTGGCTTACTGACTACTCTTCTGCTCTGCGTTTGGTACCTCGTACACTCCTGGTTTGACTCGGCTCGTTCACCTCTCTTGTTGCTCACGGTGTTGCCGTGGGCAACTGCCCCATTTCCCTTAGCTTTGTGTACCCTTCTCTGTTTGTCTCGTGCACTTACTGAGCGTAGGGACCGCCGCCCAGTTGTACCCCGTCGCCTAGGGCGGGTCGTTGCAAGTAGGCAGGGACACAGTGGCGGGTAGATTAGGGCTCACTTGTCCGTTTCCCTACCCCTATCATTACAAGTGGCTTCACATTCAAAGCAACAAATTCCTGTACCCTCGACAAGACCTTAATTCCCAGGTATTTAAATTCCTTCACACAAGGTATATTTATCCCCCCCACCACCAGCGGCGCACTCAGACGTAAGTGGCAGCAGTACCGACTTATTCCAGTTAATTTGTAGTCCAGAAAATCTACTAAACCTTTCCAGTACAGTCATAACCACCGGCAACGACCTTTCCACCCCTCCCAAAAACAACAGAATATCATCAGCATATAATGCTATACGCTCCTCCAAGTCACCATATCTAAACCCTTCTATACCCGGATGTTGTCGCACTACATTCGCCAAAGGCTCGATCACCAAACAACAGCGGGGAAAGTGGGCACCCCTGACGCGTCCCCTCCCCAGAGCAAAAGAATCCGACATCATTCCATTAGCTCTAATTCTCGCTACTGGCTCCTTATATAGCAATTCTACCCATGTAATACAATTCCTCCCAAATCCAAACCACTACAGAACAGCCCATAGTTATCCCCACTCCACACTATCAAACGCCTTAGCGGCATCCAAAGATATAACTGCTCTAGACCTCTAAGACTGCGTATCTCCAGTATCTGCCTGTATGTTCAGGATCAGTCGCCTCAGATTAACCGCCATGGATTTTGATGGCATGAACCCCGACTGATCCGGATACACAACTGTAGTCACTACTTTTGTCAGCCTGGTAGCTAAGATGTTTGCTAAGATTTTTATATCCGAAGTCAACAGGGATATTGGTCGGTAAGAGTCAGGTTGTGTCCGGTCCTTCCCATCCTTAGGAATAACCACTATTGCGGCTTCGTACATAGTGTGCGGCAGACGCCCCCTCGCAAAACTATCCTGGAACATCTCCAGTAACCCAGGCAAAAGCTCACCCCGCATGTTTTGTATAATTCCGCAGGTAGTCCATCCATCCCTGGAGCCTTTTCATTTGCCATAGAATTCACCGCTTGCTGCAGTTCCTCTAGAGTTAATGGTGCCTCCAGCATCTCCCTATCCTCCTCCCTCAAAGTAACCCACGTCATGCCTTCCAGATATTCCGTCAAAATAGCCTCCGAATAGTTTACTCTGGAGCGATACAAATCAGTATAGAAGGATATTATCACACCCAGTATACCTCCTGTTTCCCCAACCAGTGTCCCATCATTATCCTGCAATTGATGAATAAACGCTCCTTCCCGCGCAGGTCTAGCTATAGTAGCTAGCAGTCTACCCGTCGTCTCCCCCTCTTCATAATACTTTTGTTGCATAAAGAGCCTTTTATTAGCCGCTTGTTCCATCAGATGCTCCCTTTAGTAATTATTATTTTTTTTTTTTTAAAACATCATTTTTATTAAAAAAATTTCACATTTTGTACAAACATTTCACAAAAAGAAAAATTTGCGATGTCAATGAACAGCTCGCAACAGCGAGTATAACAGAAGCAAATTAAGTACATACATACATGCATGGCATATCGTTTTGCATTTGTTTAAACAACCAACGTGACTTCCCCTATTCCTGGTCACGACTTAGGTCCTAAAAGAGTGGCTCCTCCCCCTCTATCCCCTATCTACTACTAGACTGACTGTAGTTGTAAGCCTCCTAAAGTGCCAGCCAGGAGCTGTGTATGATACCACGCTGTGTGTCTAAACGGCGCAACAATTTCCACCACCTCATTCGCTGTGCATTGCGTTTCTATAAATAGCTGCCATTTAGCAAACAGCTTTTTGGTTACCGTTTCTTTCCTTCTTTCTACCTCCACTCGTTCAAGGGCTAACAATTGTTTCAAGTGGGACACGATCATATCGATATCCGGTGTATCAGCTTCTAGCCATTTGCATAGAAGGCATCTCAAAGCCACCAACAAAACTGTGTGCACCAGGGGGGGGGGGAGGGGATCTCGTTCCACCAGCCACCTCTACCTCTGGCGGTCTCGCCTGATGGAACAGCAGCGCTTGGGGCGTCATTGGAAGGTTTGCTTTCCAATAATCTGAAATATAGTTATGTATCATTATCCAGTACCGTTTAGTGTGAGCACAACCCCATACTCCGTGCCACAAATTCGTCAGGGGGGTATTGCGTGATGCGATCGGGGAAGGACTATGAAGGCAGAATATTGAAGCCATATATAGCCGTATGCATTAATTTGAAATAGGTTTCCCTCCAGCTCTCATTAATGACCACCTTCCGTACCGTCTTCCATCCCCCCAATATGGTTTCTCCTATTGCCGGATCATGCGTCCACCGTTCCCAGACTTTGAACATTACCCGTTGTTGCGGGCGGGCAAAATATCCCCCGAGTGCTCTATACAACCGCGCGATAGTCGCCCGAAGAGCCACTGGGCCAATGACCTCATCTAACATATGAGTGGTGGCCTCCTTATTTAAATCTCTAAGCCTAGAGGTACAGAATGATCGCACCTGGAGGACTTGTAGGAAATTAGCGCTGTCCTCTGAGGTATTGAATTTAGCCCTGATTTCCGATCCGGTTAACCATCTCCTTTCCTCTGTATGCATCAGGTCCCCTGCATTGCTAATACCTGCATTCTCCCAAGAGGCAAATATGTCTCTACTGTCTACTCCCGGTAAAAATTCCGGGTGCCCACACAACGGCATGTGCTTGGATAGCAGGTAAGGCAAGTCAAAAATTTTACGGACTACTTTCCAGGCTAGGACTGTATCTCTCAGAACAATGGATGTTTTGAGACGGCACGGAAGAGAGGCCACACGACAATGCAACAAGGCCTTTAAGCTCCAGGGCGAGGCATACTCCCCCTCTAGCTCGAAGTTGGAATAATGACTTGTTTCATGAAGCCAGTCCACTACATGTCGAAAGAGGCACACCACATTGTAGCCCCTAATATTGGGAAATTTCAGCCCCCCCTCATGCTTGTCCCTCATGAGCTTAGTGAGTGCAATGCGAGGCCTCTTTCCCGCCCATATGAATTTAGTAAATGCCGAATTCAGCTTGGATACGTCCCCATGTTTCAGTAAGAGTGGGAGTGTTTGAAAGGGGTATAGCAATCTGGGGAAACTGACCATCTTAATCAGGTGGCACCTCCCCAGAAGGGATATCGGTAACTGGCCCCATCTGTTAAGTTCCGCCTGCATTTTTTTAAACAGTGGCGGGTAATTTAAGCCATACAAGGTTTCAGGTGCCTTCCCTATCTTAATTCCCAGATAAGTGATTCATTGTTTCACCGGAGATATCCCACATCCCAAGGATTGCCAAAAGATCCCAGGTAATGATTTGCCCAACTCCAGCAGTTCGCTTTTAGCTACATTTACTTTGTATCCCGAGCATTGCCCAAAATCCTGCAAAAAGCGAAAGACCGGCATTAAGTGTTCTTGAGGATTTGACATAAACAGAATAACATCATCAGCGAACAAGGCCAGCTTGACCGCCAAAGACCCCACCTGGATACCTTCGAACACTGCCGACTCTTCCAGAAATCTAGCCATTGGTTCGAGTGCTAGATTAAATAAAAGTGGCGACAAGGGACATCCCTGCCTGGTCCCTTTATACAGCTGGAAGGGAGCCGACAGAAATCCTGAAGAATAGACACGCGCTTGGGGATTAGTATAGACCCCCTTCAAAAAGTTCCGAAAGGCTCCCTGGACATTCATCTTGTCTAACACCATCCCCAGCCATTCCCACTGTATGTTATCAAACGCTTTCTCTGCGTCTAGCGGTAAGAGTGCCGGCCGGGTACCTGGCCGGGGATCGTGTTGGACTGTTTCTAATACTGTTAACACCTTACGCAGATTAGTCACTGCTGCCCTGCCCCTTACAAAGCCCACTTGAGATTTTCCCACCAATGTCGGTAGATACACTGCTAAACGATTGGCTAAGATTTTTGTAAGTATTTTCTGGTCTTGGTCTATCAATAATATTGGTCGATAGGACCCCGGATCCAGAGGGTCCTTCCCCTTTTTGGGCAGCACCTTTATATGTGCGATTTTGGCTTCCCCTGGTAGCGTACCGGTCTGTAATGAAATGTTATAGTATTCCACCAAGATGGGGCTAATTTCTTCTCTGAGGGACTTATAAAATTCACCCGTGAACCCATCCGGCCCAGGGGCCTTCCCGTTAGATAAGGTCCTGATGGTATCCGCTATCTCTGCCTCCGTGATTTTTGCACTCAGCAGCTCGTTCTGCTCCTGCGTGAGTCCAGGCAGCTTTACCTTCTCCAAAAATTCCTTTCCTTTTTGGGTGTCGACTGGCGTGTCTGAGTACAGGGCCTGATAATATGTACGCAGTATGGTGTTTATGGTTTTTGGATCCACTGTGGGAAGCCCTTTGGCGTCTTTAAGGGTTATGATGTGTGACTGTGTATACCTCCCCTTCGCCAATCGTGCTAGTAATTTGCCCGCCTTATTACCGAAACGCATAAGGTCCGCATCAAATTGAGACCGATAAATACTTTCTCTTTTGTCTAGCCATTGATCATACTGTCGCTTGGCTTCCCTCCAAGCCTCCCCCAGAGACGCTGATGGAGATTGTAAAAACGCCGTGTATGCGCACCTTAGTCGGTCGCTCGCCGTCTTATACCCTTCGGTGGTTTTACGTTTAAGATTGGCCAAGAATTGTATGATTTTCCCGCGAATTACCGCTTTAGCTGTCCGCCAGTATAACGACGGGTCCGTACGGTGTGATGCATTATCCCCGTCAAATTCCGTCCACCAGCCCTTTAGCTTTTGTACAAAGCCCTCATCCGCCACCAGAAAGGAGGGGAACCGCCAAATAAAATCCAGTCCCTTAGCTACCGTGTCTGCCAAAGTAATTGTGACTGGGGAGTGGTCAGAGATGACCATATCTTCTATTGCCGCGTCACGTAGCCGGCGGGAGAGAGCGTCGTTCACAAGTAAGTAATCAATGCGCGACCACGACTGATGTACGTGAGAAAAGTGTGTGTACTCACTCGCGTCGGGGTGTAAACTCCTCCAAGCATCTGTGAGGGCCGTGTGCCTCAAAAAATCTGACAAGATCCTATCCCTCTGTCTCTGCAAAATGGACCCAACACTTCTATCTTCCCTAGTGGACCTTGCGGTATTAAGATCTCCCCCTAGCACCAACAGCTTAGTGCGATCCTGCTGGAGTTGGGTTTCCAATTTACCAAAGAATTCTGCATTGGCCGCATTAGGCCCATAAAAATTATGGATGCTAATAGTTTCCCCTGCATGCTCCATTACTAGATGTATCCAACGACCCTCATCATCACGCTCCTGGGACACCACCGTAGACGCAAAATTTTTGTGCACCAATATTATCACTCCCGCCTTACCGTCTCTTGCGGCCGAGCCATAAACTTGACCCACCAAGAACTTTTGTAGATATTTAAATTCAGATTCGGTCAGGTGGGTTTCCTGTAACAGGGCTACATCCGGACGTAATCTCTTCATATGTCGTAAGAGTTTGGTCCGTTTCTGTGGGGATCTAAGCCCCTTAACGTTCCATGAGACTATTTTCATGTTATTGGGCTATGTCTAAGGTGAGCTAAGGTGTCCAAAAATCGTGACCGAGTCGGGATGTCAGAGCCATCTTTCCCTAAGTGCCATGCATGAACATTTAAAACTTGGCCAAACCCCGGCCTAGAAAACAAAACTAAAATCAAACTCAAAGCCTTCAGACTTTGTTCATAAAAACTTGAAAACCTTGAAAAAACGCCTGTGACAAGGGCAGTCATCTTCCTCGTGCACATTGACGTCAGAGACTTCACTTTTTTCTGTTGTGCACCAACACGTACCTCCCTCCCACCCCCTCCCATACCTGCATAGCAGCAATTTCCAACCGACCTAGCCATGCCGGCCCCTCCTTGCCCAGCACTCTCTAACCACCAATACCCGATCCGATAGCAACGGGTCCACCCCCAATTTCCGCTCCATTCGCCACGTAGCATTCAGGACTGATCAATGTTCCACGTCAAGGTTTCCCCCAGCAACCCTCCATTTGTCCCTACCAAGACTTCCCCTCGTTTTTAACTCCATTAGTCCTAGCCCCACTCATCAGAGAGACCCTCCTCGTAAAGATGCCCACTCGAAGAGCCCCACCTACTAACGAGCATGGACTGCATAACCTTGAAAACCAGCTCAAGCTCAAACTCAAGCCCCTAACAGTGCAACTACGTTATTACATCAGCAATATTATATATTATAACGACATTATAACGGCATTATAACAGTAAGGTAATATATCAGAATGCATACAGTTTGGCATGAAAAACATTTGGCCACATACTGAAATATTGTATTGATAAACACACTAACGTGTGCCACCATCAAGCCATATCATTCTCTGCTAATATCTGTAATTACTGTAAACTGTAAACTTATCTGCTTAAGATCAGAGCCTGCAATTGGCCTACCGCGTCCTCAGGACCCTCGCCTAACGTATGAGGGGATCAAACGAAAAAACATTAGTCCTCAATCTTCCTTCTTCAGTCCGAGGACGCGGACCTGGAATGATCACACGGATGTCTCTGCGGCTTTGGAGACGCACCTCTGCTTCAGTCCAAGTTCGCTCCATATCCGAACGACTCCCTCCGACTTCTCTTGACTTGTGGCGTGGGCTGTGGTCTGGAGTGCGTCGCGCCTCGTGCCGGGGGCAGCTTCCACATAGCTCTGCCACAGCCTCCTCCGCTTCCTTTGCTGTGGCGAACATCTTGGCCCGCCCGTTTGCCTGGAACACTTGTAAAATAGCCGGATGCTGTAGGTTAAAGTGCACTTTCGCTTGAAACCGCTCCATACAGATCTTGCTGAAGGTTCGCCTACGTTTCGCTACCTCCATAGAATAATCCTCAAAAAGTACCACTTTCATGCCCATTATCTCCAAGGGCCGGGATCTGCTTCGATATGCCTTCATCATTGCCACCTTGTCATTATAATCCAGCAGCTTAAAGATGACTTGTCTGGGGCGAAACGAACTGCTGCTGTTGTCTGCTGGTGGGAGATTTCTTGGGTCCGGTCCCACCCTGTGTGCCCTCTCCACCCGGCATGGACGTGGGAGACCCAATGCTGCCGGCAGAGATCTCTCGCATATACGTTGCAGCTCAGAAGGGACCACCGTTTCCTTCAGGCCCACTATTCGCAGGTTACTCCTCCTGGATCGGTTTTCCAGGTCCTCCACCTTGTCCCCCAACTGTGTAGTACTGGATAGCACCGTTTTAAGCTTGGACTGTAGGCGCTCATTCTCATCCTCCAGCAGTGATACACGTTGCTCCAATTCGTTAGTCCTGGAGGTTACTTGTGCCAGGTCCGCATGCATGCAGTTGAGCGACTCTTGCACCGTTTTTTCCAGCGCTTTTTGCAGGTCGGGGGCTATGCGTTTAGCCACTTCATGGGCTAATGCTATATAATCCACAGGTCCTTGGTTAGAAGCAATTATGGGCTCTGCTGGGCTTGGAATCAGTGATTGGGACTGAGGCCGTAGCTGTTCCTCCTCCTGTGAATACAGCAGGGGAGCAGTGGTGGGAAACGCCGCCATCTTACCTCCCCTGTTTACTCCTACGTTTAGTTCATCCATGGCTGGCTTATGTGCGCTCCTGAGGAGGTATCGGTCCATGCATGTGTGCAGGGCCGGTGTCTGTCAGCCGGTTGTCGCCACCGAAGTGGCTTTTGCAGATAAGCAGGCTAGTTGGGAGCGGGAGCTCAGTCACTCGCGTCCTGCATCGCCAGCGCCGGAACCGGAAGTTCCTTAGTAATATTTGGGCGACCTTCCACTGAGCTAACGTGTCTGCCGTGTTATTTACGATATGTCTTTCCTCCGTCAATGTTTATGGCCGTGATCTCCTGTATATACACACCCCTCTTATATACGCCTTCATAGCATCCCATAGGACATCGGTAGGAACCGTTCCTTTATTAAAATCAAAATATTCCCGCAGACTCGTAGCTATTTTGTCCTCCCCACCCTCCATTCTTAACCCTCCCACCTGCGGACTAGTTCTGATCTTTAGCAGGGAGTGATTAGACAATGACCGCGGCAAATACTCCACACACATAACTCCCAAACTGTTACTAAACACCAGATCTATTCTGGATAACAAGCCATATGTAGATGACACACAAGAATATTGCGTATTAAAAGGGCCACTTTGCGCGCCACACATCCGTAAGACCAACACATATACTTCCCAAATTGTGTCAGATCAGTGTCCCCCACCCCCACTCCCTTCGGGAACTCATCCCGCCCCTTGTCCATAATGTTGTTGAAGTCTCCCATCAATAGTCGGGACCACAGGCTGGCCAGCCTCTCCAGCACCTCACGTATAGGAACTACGGAGTACGGGGGAGGCACCTACATTACCATAATAATACATTCCCAATTAAATCGTTTTACAATGTACCCCAACATATCTGCCCTCCCCATCACTGAATGAACCCAAACAGCTAAAATGTACCTGGACCAGGAGACTAACCCCCCTTGAGTATGTGGAATGGAAGGAGTGAAAACAGTGTCTAATCCAAACCCTATGCGCCTGTTGCGCCGTATCATTGGTAAGATGCGTCTCCTGTAATCCCATCACACCAGCAGATTGCCCCTTCAGGAAATAGATTATGGCCCGGCGTTTTGTTGCCTCCACCATACCGCTCACATTCCAGGACAAGAAATTTACCCTACCTCCTAACCAGTCATTGCATTTATCTGACAGTGGCAGTTACCGCGTAATTCAGTGAAGCCCATAGCGTACTGCGACCCAAACTCCCCCCCCCCCAAAAAACATTCCCTTCCCCCCCTCCACCACCCAACCCACCCAACTTTCCATAAACTTACCCTCCTAAGAGGGCCAGGGCTGGCGAAAAAACCTCCACCAGTATGCCATTTCAGCTTCCCTATGAGGGTATGTGCACACGAGGTCATTACGTCCGTAATTGACAGACGTATTTCGGCCGCAAGTACCGGACCGAACACAGTGCAGGGAGCCGTAATGACCTCATGTGAACATACCCTCACAGTGCAAAAATACATGAGAAGTATCCACTCAATCATTTCACACAATGTATCCCTAGGAGCCCGACTCCTCCCGCCACCTTAATACAATATACCGGGTTATTTCTTTGTTTCACAGAACTATACAACACTTAACTGTCATCCCTGTCACCCCTCCCAGCATCAGGGAAAGAAAGACCGCATCCCCAGATCTTAAAAGCATACCATTATATATAACATTGCCTTATTTCTCCCTTGCGGTGCTTCCCCTTCCCTCAGTAGCAGAGTCCCCTCAGGGACCATCCATCCCAGGATCACGCAGCAGCTTTTCAAGGTAAAACGGCTCCTGATTTCCAGACGTTTTTTAAGCCACTCGCGATTTTCGCAGTGTATTTTATAGCCGTTTTTGGAGCTGTTTTTCGATAGTCAATGAAAAACGGCCCAAGAAGTGACATGCACTTTTTTTTTCACGGGCGTCTTTTTACATGACGTTTTTGGAAAACAAAGCGTAAAAAACGCCCCGTCGGAACAGGACACCGTATTTCCCATTGAAATCAATGGGCAGATGTTTGGAGGCGTTCTGCTTCCGTTTCTTCAGCCGTCTTTTGAGGCGTAAATGCCCCGAAATACGCCAGAAAACACTCCGTGTGAACATACCCTTACATATACAGAGAGAGGAGAAAGTGACATCATTTTGTGAGTTAAAAGCTGCAGACAGTTGCATCCATAGAGAGAGAAAATAATACTGGAGGATACAAATTCCCATCTGTAAAATGCAAATCTACTGCTCAGAGTAAAGCTAACAGCAGCAATTTTTTGCTGCTCAAATATTGATTTTTGCATCCTTAATTTCAATTGCATTCTGTTGTTCGGTTACATTAGAAACAAACACACATAAAACTATTTTCTTCTGAACGGTGTGTTTTATAAAACAGTGTGAACCTACAGGATAGTGATAATGAATGACGTACACATGCAGCAGTATTGATGTCTAAAACAAACCTGGCCGAACAATTTGGAGCTGTATATTTTATAAAATGTAAGGATGGGTTCACACACCCTATTCATGGACGTAATTCGGGCGTTTTAGCCTCGAATTACGTCCGAAAATACGGCTCATAAGCGTTGGCAAACATCTGGCCATTCATTAGAATAGGTCTTACGATGTTCTGTGCCGACGGTCAATTTTTTTACGCCCCGCTGTCAAAAGGCGGCGCGTAAAAAAAGACGCCCGCGTCAAAGAAGTGCCTGTCACTTCTTCAGACGTAAATGGAGCCGTTTTCCATGGACTCCATGGAAAAACAGCTCCAATTACGTCCGTAATGGACGCAGCGAAAAGTGCCTGCACATGCCATTACGGCTGAAATTATGGCGCTGTTTTCTCCTGTAAACAGCTCCGTAATTTCAGCCGTAACGGACGTTGCCGTGTGAACATACCCTTATCAACCTGCTATATAAATGAAAAAAAAATTGAAGGGAGTTTACAAACCAGATTTCCCCCAATTATGATGTAAAGCTCTCTTCACACTTCATTTCTTTCTTTAGGTTCAGGACATATGCCGTAAAAAATCTCTGGATGTATGTGCTGAATGTAAAACCAACATATGCAAGTGCATGCCATATCTTCTGCATACGTTGTCCACAGGACAACTCTGTGAAAATTGTATATAGCGCAGTCTAATTTTATTGTATTTTTTGCTGTGACTGACTGTATAGGAAAGCGCAGCACATACGCCGAACATTTCCGGGCACATACACAGAATGTACCCACCGAATGCGGTGTGCCTTAGTGACCCATATGCCTGTAATGATCACTAACCTTTGTATACATCAATAGTACAAGCAAATTAAAAAAAAACTCTAGAAAGAGCCAGGACATTACGGCGTCCTGACTGGGGTCTGTGACGGCCAGGGAGTGGACCAGTCCAGTCACCTGACCTCACGTCAGTGACATGAGGTCAGATGACTCAGGTCAGGGGGACAGGTCCACTCCCGTGCTGCAGCCTCCCTGCATCTGCCTGTGCTCTGCCGAGAAGCAGAGAGGAAGCTCCGCCCACACACAGCCCGTCCTGACCTGTTAGCAAGGAGACATGGTGAGTGTGTGTTTAGTGTGTAATGTGTGTCTCTGTGTTTGTATGTGTATATGTTACAGTGTGTGTGTGTGTGTGTGTGTGTGTGTGTGTGTGTGTGTGTGTGTGTGCCTCTGTATGTGTTTGTCTCTTACATCTACTACATTATCTGTCCTCAGAGAGTTATCACTGTGTTATCTGTGGTGTTACATAGAACTGCAGGGAACATCTACTACATTATCTGTACTGTGTGTTAAATTACAATCTCAGCTCTGCTACACAGTACAGATAATGTAGTAGATGTTACCTGCAGTCCTATGTAACACCACAGATAACACAGTGATAACTCTGTGAGTACAAATAATGTAGTAGTGTTACCTGCAGTCCTATGTAACACCACAGATAACACATTGTGCTAAATTACAATCTCAGCTCTGCTACAATGTGTTATCTGTGGTGTTACATAGGACTGCAGGTAACATCTGCTACATTATCTGTACTCAGAGAGTTATCACTGTGTTATCTGTGGTGTTACATAGGACTGCAGGTAACATCTACATTATCTGTGCTGTGTACATATGTGCCTGTGTGGGTATATATGGGTCTGTTTGTGAATGTGTCTTTGTGCTTCTATATTTGTGCCTTTTATGTACATGTATATGTTCCTGTCTGTGCATTTATCTGTGTGTGTGTGTGTGTGTGTGTGTGTGTGTGTGTGTGTATATGTTCCTGTCTGTGTATTTATATGTGTGTGTATGTGTGTGTGTGTACGTCTATATATTTACCTGTATGTATATATTCCAGATGTGTGTATGTATATTTGCCTGTATGTCTAAATATCTGTCTTTATGTATGTACAGTATATATGTTCCAGCGTGTCCATATATGTGGTTCATTTTTGGTTTGTGTAGGGGCGGCAATAGAGAGTCCCGCACAGGGTGCCATCCAACCTAAGGCCGGCCCTGGCTGTCACCGACCCTAGTCAGAAGAAACTTTGCCGCTGCCTGCGCCGAATGACCTCTTCGGCTCCTCCGGTAAGTCACACCAGGCAGAGCGGAGAGTGGTAGGCTACCGCTCACCGCTCTGTTGACAGTGTGGCGCTAAGTACAAGGGGGGGGAGTGTGGCACTATCTACAAGGGGGGCTGTGTGGCACTATTTACAAGGGGGGCTGTGTGTGGCACTATCTACAGGGGGCTGTGTGTGGCACTATCTACAGGGGGCTGTGTGTGGCACTATCTACAGGGAGCTGTGTGTGGCCTCTTTAATATATTTTCTTTTAATTTATTTTTATGTTAATTACATTATAGAACTATATCGCTTGTAAAATGTAGAAATGCTTTTATACTCGAGTTACATTAAAAAAATTGTGAACAAAAAATTACATCTCATTGATTGGTAGGGAAAGAAAACATGGCGAGGGGGAAGGAGATGTCGGGAAATAAGTTGGGGGGGGGGGCGCCAATCTGAATCTTTGCCCCGGGTGCAGGAGAACCTAGCTACGCCTCTGCTAATGCTGCTTCTGAGGGTGTGCTACAAAGAGATTGGGGAGAAGGATGTTCTCTTCTCGTCTGCTGTATATGGGAGCCGAAATTATAGCAGTTAGGCTCCACCCACTAGCTCAAGGAAAAGCTGAGAATTAGAGATAGATCCTGCAGAGGGGAAAACTAGAAAACTACTCAAAAATGCAGAATACAAGTCACATAATGGTCAGAAACAGAGTTTTCCCCTCATGTAAACACATATGACAGCTTATTCTGAAAATTCACCTTTTAGGTGCGCTTTAAACCTCAATGCAATGTAATGCTTCTGAGAATATCTCTATAAGGCTAGGTTCACATTATGTTTGACTATCCTTTTCCAACATTCGTTTGTTTTTTCAAATGCATCCGTTAGCGGATCCATAGGTTTTGGTTATGGTTAAAAGTGTGAATGGAATGTGACAAAGATCCTATGATCAGCACACTCCTGTTTTTGTTGGCCAATGAACAGTAAAGAAGAATAAATGATCATGTAGAGGTCAACTGCATAATCAATAAAAAAGCTAATCACAGACACCGTAGTAAAGATCAGAAAAGTGGATGATTTGCTCACAGCAACCAATCAGATAAGGCTATGTTCACATCCCATTTTTTAGCCTACGTTTGACCTAATATGCCAGGAAAAGCTCCGGACGTACCGATTAAATATAGGCTGTGGCGGATAACTTGACATTGTGCCGTGACTAAGGACAGGTGATCTGTCGGAAACGCGTAGGCTTACCGCTGACAACCATCCTTACTCCTAGTGGATTTTACTTTTGTCTGAAATAAAGTTGGAATATTACTTCCTTTTAATGAAACAGTGCTGGATCAAATTCTTCAGTTTCTGCTGCGGATAACTTGACTAATATGGTATTCGTTGAATGGATACCTCAAACTCTCATGACCCATCTGGTAAACGGGTACCAATATAGCTATAATATAGTTAGGCATCCGTTTAATGAAATCCGTCACTCATACACTATAATGGAGTTAGTTTAACGGATACATCATAAACTCTCATGACCCTTTTCATGATGGATCCGTTAAACATAAACCATAACGCTCCATGCACACGACCGTATTTTATCCCTCCCGTAAATACTGGCCCTAAATACGGCTCCTTTGTCACACGTTTTTAACACGTATTTACGGACCCGTGCCCGTAAGTACGGGTCCGTTGTCATCCGTATTCCACCAGTATTTACGGACCCGTAAAAAAAGGGGGGCTGGAAATGATGTCACAATCATGTCCAAACCCCTTAAAAGGGTCACATGATCGCTCAGACGCCATTTTCTCTGCTTCTCCTTATTCAAAAATTGAAATCCCCTGACGTCGCCTAGCAACGCTCCCGTAATTACTAGACTTCTATGGGCCTGCCCGTGCCGTAATTACGGCCTGAAATAGGACAAGTTCTATATTTTTCAACGGCCCCGTGCACTTCCCATACGCAAACGGGACGGTACCCGTGGCCAATAGAAGTCTATGGGCTCGTAATTACGAGCGTTTTTACGGTCGTGTGCATGGGGCCTTATAGTCTATGTCTAAGAGTACACGTTTAACATATACGTTTTTTTACTAGACTCCTCTGCATGGAGTAGCGTAATCTGCATATGTACAACTTCCAGATAGAGGCCAAAAAGACAGTTTTTTTGGTCTCCATCTGACAATGGAGCCCTATGGACATGTTTAGCGGTTACATCTGGCGCTTTCCTGATGTACATGCTAAACAAAAAACGTGATGGGAACATGGCAGCATCTTTTATTTTCTAAGATCCACTGGAAAAGTGAAAACTGTATTCTGATAGGATGCTCACTTGTCTAGTCCTCTCAGGTGTTGGTCTCTAAGGGATCAAGTGCAAAGAAGTCTGTGACTTTCCATTCCTAAAGTTTTTAGGGAATTTGTCTGCCTTTTTGGGGGATTAAGAAATCTACCCTTTTATTGTGTGAATTTCAAGATCTGGTTGGGTTAGAAATGATTGATAATAATTGGCACAGCTATTTTACAAAGGCTTTACTTTTATAAGGTATATAGATCCTACACAGTGTGAAGTCATTGCGCACAATGGCATGCGAAAGCTCGCATCGCATGTATGCCCTCCAATTATACCCATTATGATGGCATAGTACCAAAGTCTATACTGCCAATGTTCCTGTCACTACGGCTTGTTTCACTGGTTCCTTTACCTTCACAGTCATGGACGTTGGCGACATGTCGCCACGCTGAGACTTCTGGCTGGAATAAGGGGAATTTGTGGCAGGTACAATACTGCACTGTCTTTTCATTTGTTGGAGGGTATAGAAGCTACAGTATTGGAACTTCTGCCCCATTAAGTCATACCACACTCTTCTTCCTTCACCTGCACGACTGCTGTTATTCCCTCCATTACTGGCTGCTGTGTCACTCAGTACCTAGGTTAGTGGAGCGGAGGAGCAGCTCCTGCCACATGTACCTCACTGTCCTCATGTTTCCCGGCTCATGTACTGCAGCTTTCATCCATGTTACAGACTCTGAACTTAGCAGCATGAATAAGGGATCAGGTTGCTCCCGTGTCACGTGACGTGGTGGAATCTCTGCCATCATCGCTGCCTGGGACTTCTATGAGGGAGGGGATGTACGGGCGTCCATAGTACGTATGATACACTCATATATGCACAGCTGTCCGTTTTCTAAGAATGAACCAATACTACTTCCTCTTATGGACTCTCCCGCCACATAGCAGTCAATAGGTATTTCCACTTCCCAGGGAGGTGAGTGTACACTTGCCCTGCGGACTGTGCGCTCCCGCCGCCTCACACTCAGTGAGGAGAGCATGTGTAGCTGCAGGGCACGTCTCCCCTGACTCCTTCTAGTAAAGGCACACGCCTCCCCTGTATGAGGAGGGCTGGCCAGTGCTGTCCCAGTCTCCTGAGGCGACGAGTTCTTCTTTCTGGGGCAGTCAGTCCCTGGAGAGGGAGGGGAGAAGAGTGCAGGGAAAGTTGAGAGCTGGAGGAGGAGTCCATCCCAGAGTGTGCCCGGCTAGTGCTGCTGCTGCTGACAGACATATGTCCAGGGCCACCTTGCAGCAGCTCCACCTGATCAGAGCACAACTTTACCCGCACCTCGCACATCGTCATTCCCAGGCAGCGCTATACACAGACGTGGGATTTCATAGCTTTTCTATTCCTGGATCTCTACAGTGAAATGCTCCGGGAGATTGCTGTGAATGAGCTATCGGCAGCACTAGCATTCTGCTGACACCATGGACAGAGACCCCGAGGACCTGTGACTTGTGCACAAGGATGAACTCTCATGGTCTATTGACCGCACTATCTGACCTTTGGATCTTGTCTGGTGGATTAATTATTTCCACAATGGGCTGGAACAGGAATCCGATCCTAGTGATTCTGCTGGGATTTACAACCTTTTTTACTCACTCAGAAGGTCAGTACCCCCGAGATATATATATATATATATATATATATATATACACACACACACTGTATCTATATTTCATGGACCTGACTGCAGGTAGCATATAACTTTCCATGTAGATGAGCACTTCCCTTGCTGCTAGCCAATTCCCCATAGACTTATGTTGTGTAGTCAGATAATGTAGACTCAGCTTGTTATGTCTATACACAGATCATGTTTTATATATATATATATATATATTACACAGTGGGGAATTTATCGATGGAATTACTCTAGTCTTCTGGTGTATTTGCATTGAGAATAATGGGGCTGATTTATCTAAATGGTACAAAGTAAAATTGGAGTAGTTGCCTATAGCGACCAATCGTATTGCTCCTTCCATCTTAAGAAAAGCTTCTAAAAAAAATGAAAGGTGAATCTGATTGGTTATCATAGGCATCTACTCCACTTTTCCTTTGCTTTTAGTTTGGGAAAAATCCCCCCTATTACGTTAGATACTGACGCCATATTTATCGAGCTCCCGGCATTTTTGTAATTGCTGGAAAATGGGGGCATGGCATTGAAGGCTGGGTTACAAAAGATTTGCCATGGAAAGGTGGCAGTGATCTGCGTCAGGTACTGTCTGTCATCGCTCAGTAGCTGCGCCATATTCCTCAAAAGGCGTGCGCTGTATATGGGGCGCAGGGTAGTATGCAAATATTTGTAAGGCTATGTTCACAAAAAGTGATGACAACCATATACCCAAACTGTATGCAACGGTATTGCATACGTCTTCCAGTGTAAAAGAAAAAAATAATAATATTTGGTATATATCTTTTAATTATTTTTTTTTTGCATACAGTCGTCTGGAAAGGGTAGTCAACTATGCTTCTCAATTCAGCAGAAAAACTGTATACCGAGATACTCTTTGGCTAATAGATGTCTATATACACATTAGATGTAGCCAAGCAGTGTCATTATATCAAAGTGTGCCCAATTATACTATACAAGAAAAGTGACTGCCAGGTCCGACCGTGTGATGTCACCTAGTACACGAGACTATATGACATCTCTAGCTGCTGCACAAAATAACAACTGAAAAACTTGGGAATGTGTCCTGTTTTCAGCATTGGCAGAATGAGGGTCAATACTGAGAAGTGGGCGCTTCGCATGGTACAACGGCACGCTAGCTGCGCCAATCTCTTTACTTAGCAATTTCTACACTTTACTGCTGTGACTCCATTGAAATGACATGTCGGACTGCAGTTCCCAGCAGTATACCACAACTTTATTTACCTGGATGAGTCACTTAAAGGCAATGTGTTGCCAGAAAAACATGTTGTTTTTTTTTAAATTAAACATTTAGTGTGTGGGTGATTAAACATTGTTCAAATTTTTTTTATTTTTTTCACGAGTCAGGAAATATTATAAATTAATTCTAATTTATAATACTACCCATTTTTGGTCACTAGATGGAGCTATTCCCAAAATTGCAGCATTGCAACATTGGGTTAAAAGCCCTCACTCTAGTGAGCTCTCAGCATCCCCCCCTCCTTTATCCTGGCTAGTGCCGGGATAAACGAGGGGTTTGAACGGTGTAACCTCCTACACTGTGTGTCGCCATTTTTTGAGCTAACACACAGTGTAGTAGGTTTACATACAGTAGTAAACACACACAAACACGAACATACATTGAAATCTCTTACCTGCTCCTGCCGCCGCGGCTCCCTCCGGCCCGTCCGCTCCGTTTGCTGCCGCTGGTCCAAGTGCACAAATCCGGAAGCCGCGACCGGAATTAGTAATATTACTGTCCGGCCGCGACTTCCGGTCCACAGGAAAATGGCGCCGGACGGCGCCAATTTCGAATTGGACTGTGTGGGAGCGGCGCATGCGCAGTTCCCACACAGACGCCGTACACTGAAGTCAATGGGACGGGAGCCGTTCGCAGTCCCTATGGGACTGTGGCTGCCGTATTCCATGTCTGTATGTGTCGTTAATCGACACAGACAGAAATGGAACAAAAAATGGCAGCCCCCATAGGGAAGAAAAAGTGTAAAAATAAGAAAAAGTAAAACACAAACACACAAATGAATATAAATGTTTTTAATAAAGCACTAACATCTTTAACATATAAAAAAATAATTTGTGATGACACTGTTCCTTTAAAGTCTAAGATTCTATCGGATAGCAGTTATCCCCAATATCCCACTCCCTTCCCCTCAATGGCCCACAAGGGTCCACATAGCTAAGATGTGGGGAGCTGTATG
This sequence comes from Rhinoderma darwinii, assembly GCF_050947455.1. Taxonomy (NCBI): domain Eukaryota; kingdom Metazoa; phylum Chordata; class Amphibia; order Anura; family Rhinodermatidae; genus Rhinoderma; species Rhinoderma darwinii. The sequence goes on from NC_134687.1 coordinate 220,320,907, forward strand.
GTGGGGTCCTGTTATCTAACCCTCTTTCTGTCACTATAGGTGGCGCTAGAGAGACTTTTCTTTCTTCTGCAGGAGAGCTAGTTGAGATGAAGGAAAACGGAAGATATTAGCTTTGTGGGGTTAATGATTCTTATGTGTTTACTACAATGTTTCATCCATGTGTCACCGGTACAAGAACAACTAGAACATCTGTATGGGGGTCTGGACTCTGGCAAAGAATAAATGTCCGCTTCCTGGGACATTGTGAGACATTGTGAGAATGGGAGGGTAGTGGGATATCGGGGTGAACGGTTGTCAAACATGAATATTCCATTTTTAGTAGTTAGGCTTTAGAGTAGCTTATGTAGGTAGATTGATCTTCTTCGTTTATATTACTATTGTATGCTATATTTACTATTGCTTGTGGGGTACTCATTATTCTATTTGCCACTATAACAAGTGCTTTGATTATGCGTAAAACAACATTTTTATAACTTGTCATGTGCCAGTTCACATGCCAGTCTTTTAACTAGTACACTGACCTTTTATACACGTCTGTGAACTACCATCCGCATTATTTGGGTACACTCCCTTATAGACCTATCTGGCAACGTCATTTTTGACTTTTTATTAAGAACAACTTTGGACAGCGCCAGAGTCATTGTCCGGTTTCACTAGAGCAACCATTAGTAATGCTGGCACAAAACTGATTGTAATCTGACATGTCAGGATGTGTACCACTACGTTTACAATTGATTGATGAAATTAAAGGGGTAGTTTAGATTGTATCCAATAAATTTTCCCTGCGTACTTGGTTAAAATGGTATTGCCAAAGACTATATCTAGGGATCAGAGCTGTGTGTCGGGGACAATGTTCCATAGACTTCTCTAAGGGATGGTTAGAAAAGACATCTATGTATGTGTTGCCACTGTCATGGACCAGCATATCTAAAAGAACTGTATGTACACACTGATGGCGCTATAAAAGTTATAACACGTTCTTATCCAATTAAAGGAGCTGATCTTGAGGACCCTGGCTATGGGTAGGTGGCAGTGCTTGTTTCTTTACACATGCTTGTCTGTTAGGGCATGAACTTTGTACTTCTTCTCTGTAGAGCAACCTTAGGTCAGGATCACACACAGCGTTTTGATGCAGTTTTTGGATCAGTTTTTTGAACCAAAGCAAGAAACTGATCCAAAAAGAAGGAAAGGTATACAGAAAAGACTGATGCATTTCCTTTAATTTCTGTCCATTCCTGTTATTGGCTCAAAAAACGGAGCCAAAAGCTGCATCAAAACTGTGTGTGATATTCTGGCCTTAAAGGGAATGTGTTGCCAGAAAAACATGTTTTTTTTTTTTTTAATTAAACATTTAGTGTGTAGGTGATTAAACATTGTTCAAATTTTTTTTTTTTTTCACGAGTCAGGAAATATTATAAATTAGATTCTAATTTATAATATTTCCCATTGCTGGTCACTAGATGGAGCTATTCCCAAAATTGCATTGCAAAATTGGGTAAAAAGCCCTCGCTCTAGTGAGCTCTCAGCATCCCCCCCTCCTTTATCCTGGCTAGTGCCGGGATAAACGAGGGGTTTGAACGGTCTAACCTCCTACACTGTGTGTCGCCATTTTTTGAGCTAACACACAGTGTAGAAGGTTAACATACAATAGTAAACGTACACAAACACGAACATACATTGAAATCTCTTACCTGCTCCTGCCGCCGCGGCTCCCTCCGGCCCGTCCGCTCCGTCTGCTGCCGCTGGTCCAAGTGCACAAGTCCGGAAGCCGCGACCGGAAGTAGTAATCTTACTGTCCGGCCGCGACTTCCGGTCCACAGGAAAATGGCGCCGGACGGCGCCAATTTCAAATTGGACTGTGTGGGAGCGGCGCATGCGCAGTTCCCACACAGACGGCGTACATTGAAGTGGATGGGACAGGAGCCGTTCGCAGTCCCTATGGGACTGTGGCTGCCGTATTCCATGTCTGTATGTGTCGTTAATCGACACATACAGAAATGGAACAAAAAATGGCAGCCCCCATAGGGAAGAAAAAGTGTAAAAATAAGAAAAAGTAAAACACAAACACACAAATAAATATAAACGTTTTTAATAAAGCACTAACATCTTTAACATATGAAAAATAAATTTGTGATGACACTGTTCCTTTAAAGAGGCTCTGTCACCAGATTATAAGTGTCCGATCTCCTACATAATCTGATCAGCGCTGTAATGTAGATATCAGTGGTTTTTATTTTGAAAAACGATAATTTTTGAGCAAGTTATGAGCAATTTTAGATTTATGCTAATGAGTTTCTCAATGACCAACTTGGCGTGTTTTTACTTTTTACCAACTGGATGTTGTACTACAGAGGAGTGTATGATGCTGACCAATCAGTGACCAATCAGCGTCATACACTTCTCATTGTTCCAGCCCAGCTTCTTTCACTGCACAATCACACTGTGCTGTGGATCATGCTGGGCTGGAACAATGAGAAGTGTATGACACTGATTGGGGGTCACTGATTGGTCAGCGTCATACACTCCTCTGTACAACGCCCAGTTGGTAAAAAGTAAAAACATGCCCAGTTGGTCATTATGATAGGGCTTCACACCGATTTTGGCAGCAACACGTGTTGCGCTGCCAAAGATCGTTGTGTTATCGCTGTGTCACATGGCATGCATTTCTGTAATGTGAGGGTGGCTGTTGCCAGGACTTCATAGTCGCTAGAAATCCTTCAAGTTTGAATTTATTGCGATGGTTGCGTCAACTTGGAGGTCGCAACGCAGCCACACTCACTTACATTACTGCGATGCATGCAGCGCTACACTGCGATAACACAGCGATCTTTGGCCGCACGATCTATGTTGCAGCCAAAGTTGCCGTGTAGCCATAGCCTTAATGATGACTGACTGAAAAATTGATTTCAAGGCGGAGTTCACACGGGGCAGATACGCTGCGTAAAAGCACGCAGTGTATCCACCCTGTGCGCCGCAGGAAATACCAGTCGAAAAACCGCACCAAACACCGGTGCAGTTTTTTGCCCGGAATGTCCGCTGCGGAAAACTACAGCACTTAGCCGGCCTGATAGCAGGTTGGCCTCCAGTAATTGGCTGCAGCGGTCACATGTGATGAAACGTCATCCCAGAAGGCCGGCCTGAAGGAAGAAAGACTGACTCCTGAGTAAGAATATCATTATTATTTTTTTTTCTGAGTTGCGTTCCGAATCGCTGCGGACCCGCCGCCAAAAAATGCAACAACTTCTATTTGTTGCGGGTTTTACCTCCCTATTGAATTCTTTAGGGAAAACCTACAAACAAATAAGCAGCGTTTACGCATATACAATTGACATGCTGTGGAATAAAATTCTGCACCGCAGGTCAATTTCTGAGTGTTTTTTCCGCTCCGTATTTATGCAACGTGTGGATGAGATTTGTGCTATCTCATCCAATTTGCTGCTACTGTATTTGCTGCGGATTTAACCCAACAAATTCCGTTGCGGAAAGTCTGCAGTATTTACGCAATGTGTGAACTGACCCTTGATGGAATTTGTTGCTGCTTGAAAAATGTATTATTATTGTGGCTTGTAATCATTTGGTCAACTCATGTGAAGAGTTAGCAAATAAAGTGTAGTATGGGTGTTCTGACCATTACTTAAAGGGAATGTGTCGTGAATTAAAAAAAAAAAATTCAAGCAAGTTACTTATTTTTATTAGATTTTTTTTTTTTTCGTTTTTTTTTTGGGTGCACTTAAGTGGAAAGTATGAAAAATGTAATAATAAATTGGCATGTTTTCCTATGTTGGCCACCAGAGCGAGCACTTCCAAGAATTTCAGCAAAGTGAATCAGGCAAATCAACCTGACTTAGTGTGTATACACTCTTAGGGTATGTTCACACGCTGAGAGGCAGTTACGTGTGAAAAGACAGACGGTTAACAGCTGCCTCGTTTCACACGTAAAAGCTCCTCCTCGTAATTTACGAGGCGTCTGAGACGCTCGTAACCCTTGAGCCGTGCTTCATTGATTTCAATGAAGAACGGCTCAAATTACGTGGCAAAGAAGTGCCCTGCACTTCTTTGCTGAGGCAGTAAATTTACGCGTCGTCGTTTGACAGCTGTCAAACGACGACTCGTAAATTACAGGTCGTCTGCACAGTACGTCGGCAAACCCATTCAAATGAATGGGCAGATGTTTGCCGACGTATTGCAGCCCTATTTTCAGACGTAAAACGAGGCATAATACGCCTCGTATACGTCTGAAATTTGGCCGTGTGAACATACCCTCAGGCCCTGTTCACACAGTTTTTTGCAGGCAGAAAAAAAATCTGCCTCAGAACTCCCTCAGGAATTTTGAGGTAGATTTGAAACTGCCTGCGCTTTTTTGTCCAGTTTTCGGTGCGGTTTTTGCCCGCAGCCATTAAATCTAAAGCAAGGACCGCAGGCAAAAAAGCCACGAAAAACTCTTGGAAACGAGCACCCCTGTTTTTTTTTCCTGCCTTCCATTAATTTCAATAGGAGGTCAGAGGCGGAAGCTGCTCCAAGAAAGGACACGCTGCTTTTTTTCCCCGCGAGCGGCCAAATCCGCCCTGGAAGAAGACGCCTCTGCATCACATTGAAATCAATGCGGGGCAATTTCAGAAATTTTATGGCGCTGATTTCGACGCGGTTTCCGTACCAAAAATATCTGTGTGAACAGTGAGTTATGTCTCTGTTTTTTAATACTTTATTAGCGCCTTAGTAATGGCAGTTGTCTGTTTGACAATGTCCATTACTAAGGCGGAGCTTAGTGCTAGCCAGTAAAAAGGCTAGCACTAAACCACAGAGACATAAGAAAATATTTTTTTTTATTGAAATATAAACTCCCCACAAGACCCTCGTTAACCATTTTATTTAAAAAAAAAACATAAATCATCGCAGTAGTCCAACGAATCTACGATGTAGTCCAGCGGAACCTACAAAACAAAAAAAATAAAGTTAGTAATATGAAAAACAAAAATACTTATACTCCCCTACAGCAGACATCTGTCTTCTCCTCTGCGCCACAATATAAACTAGAGATGCAGTCAATGAACTGGGACGGAAACTAGAGATGCCGCAGAAATATTAATAGTTATTAATAATTCTGGCGCATCAGGGAGCCCCCACCACACACACACACACACACACACACACGTACCCCCCCTGCAGCCTAGAACTATACTATATATCAATATATATGAGATTGATAGCTAGAAGGATAGATAGATATTTATAAAAAAAAAAAAAAAGGGTTTTATTACTATTCGAGAAGTTACAGCAGGTTGACGGGGAGGGGGTGGTGACGTGGGGGGCGGGTGCAACACACATACACACACACCTTTTCCTTTAAGATTCACAATTGTTTTTATGTTTGGGAATAATTGTAAAGTGTAAACGGCATTCTATATTTGATCACAGCATAAGCTTTCATATATCATACTGTTAGACCCATCATCAGGCCAGATTCACACAGGGCAGCTCGGTGCAGTTTCTGATGTATGCTTTTTCTAGACAAACCCAGAAGTAGATCCCAGAGAGAGCGAATTTTCACATTTGTGTTTAGGGTTTTGTCAGGATTTCTGGTATTTTTTTGACAGCATGAAAAACGCAGTCTGCAGCACTGTTCTTGCTGTTAATAGCACCCCAGCCCCAACGGACCCCATTAAAAAGGTTTTTCCGAGTTCAGCAAAAAAATGGACAAGGAATAGTGTTAAAATAATAAAATAGCCAATAATCACCTGATAAATGGTTATTTTATCAATTTAATTTTAAAGAGTCAATTAAAAGTTAAATGTAGGGACATTTGGCATGCAGAGATACGTCCACACTGCAGATTTTCCAGAACAGATTTAATTGCGGAAAATCCGCAGCGTATTACTACAGCAGCAGCAGTGTGGATGAGATTTGAGCAAATCTCATCCACACACTGCGGAAAAAATCAGTTGACAAACCGTCCATAAATTGACCTGCGGTGTGGTTTTTTAACCCCTTCCCTCTTTGGCCACTTTTGACCTTCCTGACAGAGCCTAATTTTTCAAATCTGACATGTTTCACTTTATGTGGTAATAACTTCGGAATGCTTTTACCTATCCAAGCGATTCTGAGACTGTTTTCTTGTGACAGATTGGAGTTTATGTTACTGGCAACATTTGCTATACATTGAGTATGTAATTGTGAAAAACATTTGCAAAAACTTAGTATTTTTCTAAATTTAAATGTATCCGCTTATAAGACACACAAAATTGTTGCCAATTAACATCCCCCATACGTCTACTTTTAGATTGGCATCGTTTTTTTGAACATCCTTTTATTTTTCTAGGACGTTACAAGGCTTAGAACTTTAGCAGCAATTTCTCACATTTTCAAGAAAATGTCAAAAGGCTATTTATACTGGGGCCACTTCAGTTGTGAAGTGGCTTTGAGGGCCTTCTATATTAGAAACCCCCAAAACCCCCCAGTAGAGGTTACATTTACAAATTTTAATTTATTTTACAGAAATTCATTCTTAATCCATTTTTATTGTAACACAAAGTTTCACCAGAGAAATGCAACTCAATATTTATTGCCCAGGTCTGCAGTTTTAGAAAATATCCCACATGTGGCCCTAGTGTGCTAATGGAGTGAAACACAGACCTCTGAAGCAAAGGAGCACCTAGAGGATTTTGGGGCCTTCTTTTTATTAGAATGTATTTTAGGCACCATGTCAGGTTTGAATGGCTCTTGCGGTGCCAAAACAGTGAAAATCTCCCAAAAGTGACCCCATTTAGGAAACTAAACACCTCAAGGAAATTATGTAGGGGTTTAGTGAGCATTTTGATCACACAGATTTATTGCAGAAATTATTGAAAGTAGGCCGTGAAAATGAAAACCTACATTTTGTTCAAAGAAAATGTAGGCTTAGCTAACTTTTTCTCATTTCCACAAGGACTAAAGGAGAAAAAGCAAAATTTGTAAAGCAATTCCTCCACAGTAAAACAATACCCCACGTGGTCATAAATGGCTGTTTGGACACACGGGAGGGCTTAGAAGGGAAAGAGCACTATTTGCCTTTTGGAGATCACATTTAGCAGGAATGGTTTGCGGAGGCCATGTCACATTTGCAAAGCCCCTGAGGGACAAAAACAATCAAAATGCCCAAAAAATACTCCATTTAGGAAACGACACCCCTTGAGGAATTCCTCTAGGGGTGTAGTGAGCATTTTGACCCCAAATGTGTTTCATAGAATTTATTAGAATTGGGCAGTGAAAATGAAAACAACCCCTTTTTCTTCAATAAGATGTAGCGTAAGCTCAAAATGTTTAATTTTCCCAACAAACAAAAGAAATAAAAAACCCCCAACATTTGTAAAGCAATTTCTCCAGAGTACGGTAATACCCCATATGTGGTCATAAACTGCTGTTTGGCCAAACAGTAGGGCTCAGAAGGGAAGGAGCGGCATTTGGCTTTTGGAGTTCAGATTTTCCTGGATTGGTTTCTGGTCGCTATGTCGCAAATGCAAAGCCCCTGTGGGACCAAAACAGTGGAAACCCCCCAGAAATGACCCCTTTTTGGAAACTACACCCCTCAAGGTATTCAACTAGGGGTGTAGTGAGCATGTTAACCCCGCAGGTGTGTTGCAGAAATTGGTGTGCACTCGATGTTGCAGAGTGAAAATTAGATTTTTTTTTCCATAGATATGCCAATATGTGGTGCCCAGCTTGTGCCCCATAACAAGGCAGCGCTCTAATTCAGGAGTGAAAGAGTACCATATAAAATTGAGACCTAATTTGGGGATTTACAAAGTATTGGTTCACAATTGTAGAGGCTCTGATGTGAAATAATAAAAGAAACCCCCTGAGAAGTGACCCCATTTTGGAAACTACACTCCTCAAGGCATTTATTAAGGGGTGTAGTGAGCATTTTCACCCCACAGGTCTTTTCCATAAATGATTGCGTTGCGGATGGTGCAAAGTAAAAATTGTTAAAAGGGTTCTCCCGGATATGGTGATGCCATATATGTGGAAGTAAACTGCTGTTTTGGCCCACTGTAGGGTTCAGAGTGGAGGGAGCGCCATTTGGCTTTTGGAGCGCGGATTTTGCGGGGGCATATGTAAGCTAGGCAGAGTACATCAGGGGCATAGTCTGGTGGTATAATAATGGGGTAAAAAAAAACAGTAAATTGATCCCATAGATGTGTGTTACGTTGTGACTCAATCCTTTCTGCACAGGCCAGTGTCGCACTGATACATGGTGTCCATTCTTATCTCCCTTTTAGTACACGCTCTGCACCTTTGCAGTATGGGGAATTTTGCTGGGAAGCGTTGGCCTGGTATAATACGGGCGCCCTTGCTTCCAGCAGATATGTTTGAGTTCTACCGTTCCTGGTTCCCTAATTTTAGGGCCTTGATAATTCGCCCCTTTGAAACAGAAGAAATATTCCCCTTGGGCCTGCACAACTATTTTCTATTTCCTGACTTATTGGAGCCTTAACTTATTTTATTTTTTCATAGATGTAGTGGTATGAGGGCTGTTTTTTTGCGGGACGAGCTGTAGTTATTATTGGTACCATTTTGGCATACATGCGACTTTTTGATCACTTTTTATCCTATTTTTTTTGGGAGGCAAGGTGACCAAAAAACTGCAATTCTGGCATAGTTTTTTAGGTTTTGTTTATACAGCGGTCACCATGCGTTATAAATTACATGTTAACTTTATTCTGCGGGTCAGTCTGATTCCAGCGATACCTAATTTGTAGCACTTTTTTATGTTTTACAACTTTTTGCACAATAAAATTTATTTTGTTAAAAGAATGTATTTTCTGTCGCCAAGTTGTGAGAACCATAACTTTTTAATTTTTTTGTCGATGGAGCTGTATGAGGGCTCGTTTTTTGCGAGACGAGCCATGTTTTTTTTAGGTACCATTTTTGGATACATGCGACATTTACTCTTTTTAGTCCAATATTTGTAGGGCAAAGTGATCAAAAAACAGAAATTCTAGTTTTTTATGGGGCTTTTTTACGCCGTTCACAGCGTGGAATAAATAACATAATATTGTTATAGCTCAGGCCGTTATGGTTGCAGCGATTCCAAATATGTGTGGTTTATTTTTATTTTTTTAATAATAAAGGACTTGATACGCAGAAAGGGCGACTTGAGGACTTGAAACTTTTATGTTTAAAAACTTTTTGTAACTTTTTTTTTTTGGAGGTCCAACTGTCTGATTTTTGTTTTTTTAATACATTACACTAGTGCAATGTATTAGATCTGTCAGTCATTCACTGACAGCAAGCCGAGTAGGCTCCACCTCCTGGTGGGGCCTAATCGGCTTCTGTAATGGCAGAGCAGGAGGCCATTGCTAGCAACCTCTAAGATGTAGCGATTGCTTTCGATCCCTGCATCTAAGGGGTTAATGGCAGGGATCGGAGCTAGCTCCGGTTCCTGCCGTTACAGGTGAATGTCAGCTGTAACATACAGCTGACATCCACTGCTGATGGCGCCGGCTCAGGCTGATCCACTGCTGATGGCGCCGGGAAGAGGTTAATCTGCAGCACGTCAACGAAAACATTGCTCTTTTGTTCCCGCAGCAGATATTCAGCCTGAATTTTGGTGCCATTTTGCTTTTTGGTCGGAATTCCCTGCAGGTTCTAGGTCGGATATGCGCAGCGTATCCGACCTGTGGGAACATAACCAAAGGCTAAGTTCACAAGGGATACACAGCGTATCCACCACAGCAGCAGCTGGGAATTCCAGACGAAAAAAACACACCAAATTCTGGTGCAGTTTTTCGCCCGGAATGTCTGATGCCGAAAAATGCTGCATTTTGACGTTTCATCCCAGGAGATAGAGTAATTGGCTGCAGCAGATGTCACATTGGATGAAACATCATCTGAGGAGGTCAGCACTCTGACGTCACCCGGGCCGGCCTTCTGGGATGACGTTTCATCCCATGTGACCGCCGCTACAGCCTGTGGTTTGCTGCAGCGTTCACATGGGATGAAGCGTCATCCCGGGAGGCCGGCCTGCAGAACGTCAGCGGTAAGTAGAAGGTTTGTTTTTTTTCCCAAGTTTTGATTTTTGCGGCGCAATCAATGCGATTCCGCCGCAAAAGTCGCAACACTTGACTGTTTAATGCGGGTTATTGATGCCCATTGAATTCAATGGGACATCCCACAACAAACTACAGGTGATTCCGCAGCCACAATTTTCATGCTGCAGCTTAAAAAAAAAAAGAGCACCGTAGGTCAATTTGTCTGCGGAATCTCTGCATATTACGTACGCATCGTGTGGATAAGATTTCTTTAAATCTCGTCCACTCCTCTGCTACTGGATTTTTGGCAATGAAATGCGTTGCGGAAAATCTGCATTATTTACGCCACGTGTGGACTAGCCCTAATAGTGCTGGTATAGGACCAAGAATTAGAGAGAGGTCAACTTCATGAGCTGCTATCTGTATAGTGGTTTTCAAATAGATACAGAAATATACTGCAGTTCTCAAGAGTGTGTGGATCAGAAATCCGATTGATTGATCAATAAGCAAACAAATACAGTAAATTATTACTTTAATGCGACGTGTGAAACTAGCCTTCGCCTATATAGTTATAGAAAGTTGTTGGTTTTTTTGCTCCATTTATGGTACATCTACTGTTGTCAAAAGAGCAGCAGACGCTTATAACCCCTTTTGAAGAATGGTAAGGTGTAAATCTATAGCACAGCTCCTCAATGTGCCCAAGGGCTCATTCAGACGAGCGTGCAACTCGTCCTTGTGACAGCCATTAAAACAACGGCCGTCACACGGGACACATGTATTTCAATGCCGTTGTTTTAAAGAAGCATGTGATGGGTCCGTGGAAAAATAGGACCGGTCCGATTTTCCTGTGTTTTCAGGCATGCCTCAATAGAGACTAGTCTATGGGGGATGCGTGATAACCTATCCCGCACGGGTGCACCTCGGATGTGAAAAACTGGAGTTTTTCACGTCTGAGGTTGGCCACGTTTGTGCGAATGTAGCCTAACACCGCTGGTGACAAGACTTATTTTAGATGCCCCTGGATTCTGTGGATTTCTCTACTAGTCGTAGCAGACTTGACGATACTTAAAGTAGTTTTCCCATGAGGGACATTTGACATATCTACAGAATATGTCATAAATGTCAGATAGATGTGGGTCCCACCTCCGAGACTCGCACCTATCTCTAGAACGGGGCCCCCTAAACCACGTTCTAGCTTTGTTTGATCTTGCTGACTCCTGGCCACTTACTGATTACATGGTCGGGAGTTATGGAAACAGTATAGCTTGCTGAGCTAGGCTGTTTCCGTAACTCCCATAGAACTGAGTAGTAGTTACGGATACCGCATAGCTCGCATTCTACGTTGCTTCCGTAACTGCCATTCACTACTATGGGAGTTACAGAAACATCGTAGCTCAGCGAGTTACACTGTTTCTGTAACTCCCGACCATATAGTCAGGAAGTGGCCGAGAGGCAGCGTGAGCACACAAAGCTAGAACAGGGTTTAGGGGGCCCCGTTCTAGAGATAGGTGCGGGTCCCAGAGGTGGGACCCGCATCTATCTGACATTTATGACATATCCTGTGGATATGTCATAAATGTCCCTCGTGGAAAAACCCTTAGTATCAATGTTGGTAGGAAGTCAAAGCAATATAAAACTGATCTGATAAAAGACGACTTAGCATCTGATATACTAAATGACCTTCTTGGTAGAAAAATGCATATATTTGAACAGTGATTTGTGGGTACCTTAAAGCATAACTCCAGTGCCATCCTCTAATGTAAACCAATAAACATCACATTCTCCTTGGTGCTGCAGTGGTGTGACGTGGGTGGGCAGATGCTGCTGAATGGTGTCATGCTTATGATGGCCTCACCGTAATGATCACAGGGTCCATTCACACATTGCTGTTGCAGTAGAACGGCATAGAAAAATCGCATCCAAAAACCTAATGCGTTTTAACCGCGATTTGGTGCAGTAAAAAACACGACCACATTGAAAAATGTAACAAACTAATGGCTGCAGCGTTCACATGGGATGAAGCGTCATCCCAGCGGACATGGCTGCATGGACAACAGCCGGGGGAACAAGGAGTAGTTGCTATGACAATGCCAGGGGGTAAGTATAGACTCTTCTTTATTCAATTTAAATTTTAAAAAGGTTTTTTGTATTCTTTTCAGATTTGCGATTTCTGCCGCAAAAATGGCAACCTTTATTTGTTGAGGCTTTTGCCCCCCCCCCCCCATTGAATTCTGCCCCTGTGAAATCCGTTCCAGAAAATCCGCAGCTTATCCGCCCAGTGTGCACATACCCTAAATGAAAGCGCCACTAAAAACACCATTAAAAACCCCATTAAAAAAAACCGCATGTTACATTTTAATAACACTGGCGTTTTTCGATGCAGTTTACATTGCCAGAAAAGTTGTGTGTGTGACGGAGACCTTCAACACGCGTCCATTATATTTTGTTAGAATTATATGATCACTCTAGTTAATTGAAGCTCATACAGTATTTGTGCTGCCAGCTTGTAAGAAGGGTGCCACCTGTCGTGTGGAGCCATAGAGGAATGCAGGGAGCTGCCCTATCCCACCTCACAATCTATTGCTGTGCTCTGTAAGCTCCTCCACACAGACGGGATTAATGTAGTTGAATATTAGGCACTACCAGGACCTGCGGCTCCCTAAGCACTCTGTTTGTTTTACTGAGATTTCCATCCCCCAGAGTAGAAAGAGGGGGAGGGGATGTTTAAGGTCAGGCCGGAGATTGTGCTCAAGTTTTTTGTTTCCCACCTTATTAACTAGGGAGTTCTCTCCAGTTGTTTGTTTTGCCTGTGAATTGTAGGTAGATTAAGGAAGAGATTACGCCAGAATTCCAGAGCCTGCTAATATTTCATCCTGCTAGTACGTTGTTCTAATGTGCATGCCTAGCGGGCAGACAAGGTTAATAGTAGAGATACACTTTTATTATAATAGCAGTTTGGATTCTACGTGAAATATGAGAGTCCTCTGTACATTATTATGTCAGAACTAAAAGTCTAGAAAGTCATTGAAAAACGTACAATTCTATATAAGGCTCCGTTCACACATTGTTTTGTGCTGATCTAAACTGATTGAAAAAAAACTGTAAATTAAGGTTATACAGATTGACCTCAACGTTAAAAAAACAAAACTGACCATGACCAAAATTATGCAGACTGATGCCGACTGAGTCCCACAACTGATACGCCATGATTGTTGAAAAAATACAGTGCAGCTAGGGCTGGGCTATTAATCAAATTAATTAGATTAATTCGCCCTCAAGGCCTCTGACTATTTCCTTTTTTTAACAGAATCGTTGAATCGATTCCCTAGTGGCGTCGTCGCACTGTGCTGCAGGAGGAAGCTCCGCCTCGTTACCTGCCTGGTCCGCCCAGTCTGAGAAGCTGCGCCTCATCTGCTCCCTGTTCTGTCCTGGCTCTGCCTCTACCGTTTCACACAACCGTGATCGGGCAGTGAAAAACGGTCCGTGTGTTGGTCTGACCATGGTACATGTGAACGGGACTCCTGGCATCATAGTCATATATGGTGCTAGGAGTTCTGCTTCCCCACCGAGCTGCTGTTCTGTACTGAGCAAAATGATACAGGTACGGAACAGCAGTTTGGGAAGCAGGTACTCCAAGCATCTGCAACCTCTGGCCAGGGAATCCGCTCCAGGAGGAGCCCATGTTGTCCCTGTCAATATATGGAAAGTGACCTCAGGGGCTCCCTTTAGAAGCGGAGTACCCGGCAAGAGGAACGCCCTTGACGTCACTGTCCATATATGGACCGTGACGTCAGGGTCTACTGGAGCGGAATCCCGGCCAAAGCCATATATGGACAGAGATATCAGGGACTCCCTCTAGTAGCGGATTTCCCGGGCAGAGCGTCGGCAACGTGCTGGCCAAGGATTCTGCTCCTAGAGGGAGCTACCTACAGTGGCGCTATCAACAGGGGGGTGGTTCTATCTAAAGGGGGGTGTGGCACTATCTACATGGGCTTTGTGGCACGATCTACATGGGCACTGTGGCACTATATTGGGGGGTCACACTATCTACATGGGCACTGTGTGTGGCACTATGTGGGCTTTGGCACTTTATATGTGGGCACTGTGGCACTATCTACAGTGGGCACTGTGATACTATGTGGGCACTGTGGCACTATCTACATGGGCACTGTGGTGTTTTCAGGGGGTTGGGACAAAAAAAACCTGACAAATAAAATCTAAGTTTTTTAACAGCCATGAAAAATGTATGACAGGCGGACGGACTGAAAATGGATGAAAATGTGGAGAGACACACTGATGAAAAACTGACAGTTGACATGTATCGTGGTTTGGCTGGGAAATCCGGCTGACACACGGACTGTTTTTCATGGTCCAATCACGGTCGTGTGAATCCGGCCTTATGTCATTTATTTAAAACCCCATTGTGGGGCCTACACTGCACAGGGTCCTGCTCAGACTTCAGACACTATAATGCAATCTCTCCACAAAGTGCCCGCTCGTCGCTATCTGCCTGGCCCTGATGCAATTTCGACTGCTCTCACCTACAATGTCGTGAGACCGACTGAGGTGGTGATGGGCAGAGAGGGATGTTAGTGCACACAGTTCATAATTGATTATAGATTCTGTTAACCTGTTCCCTGCCGGGGATCACAGAAGTTATAATGAATACATTTTGCCAATTGTATTTCTGATAAAGTATTTTACAGAGGTTAAAAGTTACGTGCAGCTATTACAGTAATATATGTTAAAAAGTTATTTATATAAAGAAAATTATTTATTAAATTATCTCTTGGTATTTTTTTGATGTATTTAACAGGACCCACTGCTGTAAGAGGAGCAGCGCCTAAATGAACTCTAAAGGCTAGGGCTAGACATAGATTTTTTTTTTGTAGTAAGTGATAAATCGCTGTCCATAGGAATGCATTGAGTAGATGGAACATCTCTTCAAAATCGCACCAGTCAAGAGATTTGCTAGTGTTTTGTTTTTTTTTGTAGTAAAATAACTAGCCTAATGCATTCCTATGGACAGCGATTTATCGCTCACTATAAAAAAAAAAAGCTGTGAAGCCCCAGCCAAAGACAGAAGTAGAAGACACATGACCGATTTTCTTTGATAATGAACATTAGTTTAGGGTAATTCTCTAATTTAAAGGGAATGTGTCGCTAGAAAAAAAAAAATATATATTTTTTTTAGTTAAACAGTTCGTATATAAATGATTACACATTGTTCTAATTTTTTACATTTTTTTTACAAGTCAGGAAATATTATAAATTAGATTCTAATTTATAACATTTCCATGTGCTGGTCACTAGAGGGAGCAATTCCCAAAATTGCAGCATTGGCATGTGGTAAAGCAACCTCATTGCTTTATGCTGCAAAATTGGAGAAGACACACACGCTCTACTGTCCTCAAACAATCCCCCCTCCTTTATCCTGGCTAGTGGCAGGAGAAAGGAGGGGGTTGAATGTTAAAACCTCCTACACTGTGTGCCGCCTTTTTTTGAGCGAATGCACCGTGTAGGAGGATTAGATGCAGTGGTAATCACACAGTATAACACGAACATACACACACATCACATAGACAAACATAACTTGCTGCCTCCGCTCCTAGTCCTTGCGTCTGAACATATGGACTTAAGCCACGGCCGGAAGTAGTCGTCTTACTGTCCGGCCGCGGCTTCCGGTCCAAATGAAAATGGCACCGGATGTCGCTCTGCCGAAGACCTTCCTTTTGGACACAGTCGGCGTACGCTATAGTGAATGGAACGGCTCCCGTTCGCATTCTCTATGGGGATGTATGTGCCGTATTCCATTTGTGTATGTGTCGTTAATCGACACATACAGAGATTTAAAAAAAATGGCAGAGAAGTAAAAGAAAGAAAAAAGTACAACACAAATAGATAAAATTTATTTTAATAACCTACTAAAAGCAATAACATCTAAAAAAAATAAATAAATCGTGACACCTACCCTTTAAAGATCTTATCGCTATTCCAATAAGGCTGGTAAAATATAAAATGAAGTTTTTTTCAGGCATTTTTCCATAGGCTTCTCTATAGGACAGAAAAAAGTCTTTGCAAAATAACGGCAAAATAAAAACGCCTTAAAAAAATCTCATGTAAGGCTATGTTCACATCTGCGTCAGGGCTCCATTCCGACGTTCCATTGGAGCTTTCCGTTGGAACGGAGCCCTGACTGACACAAACGGAAACCATAGGTTTCCGTTTGTCTCTGTTGTGCAGGGGTTCCGTTGTTTTGACGGAGTCAATACCGTAGTCGACTACGCTACTCATTCCGCCAAAACGACGGAACCCGTGCACAACAGAGACAAACGGAAACCATTGGCACCGGATCCATTACCATTGAAATCAATAGTG